>NC_034177.2:65947842-66644842 GCF_002021735.2 Oncorhynchus kisutch | reverse complement strand
TGTTGGGCAGAACCTGCACATGCTTCCCGCTGGTTCGGCTGTAAAGTTGATAGGTCCGAATTAACCTGCGGCTCACACGGTCTGTCACCTTGCTCTGCTCGCTTACATGCTGCGTGAAATTAGGCGAGGACTGATTGGTTACCTGTCAGAAATTAAATGTCATCACAATCAGTATTTGCAAAAATTGCTTCAATGTAATTACAGTAGCGTATGTAGTATTAAGCAATAATAGCATCATTATTTAACTCTAAACCCAACAGAAGCAAATTTGGAGGGATGTTTCCCATTTTCATTAGACCTACTTGGCATGATTGGCTATAATAACACATAACTTTATAACATGCAATAGACCACGTGAATATACCGCCGATACAAAAGCCTACATTCCTTAAATTATGCATGCATAATTAAAAGCATGAAAAACTAGAAATTAAAAAGGGCGCGCAAACTGCAACAGCTTGTGCGTAAAAGTGAGTGGAGGTAGACGTTAAAAAACATGTCCAAAATATCAAACAGGCTATAGCCTACATAATAAATGCTCATTATTTCCCTCACATTAAACGGAGCAAATGGACATATTAATGCCTATGTTAAAAGCTTCCCTATTTGACACTTAGCCATACGCACTCATTCTGTTCCAAGGAGGACAACGAAGGAATTAACTTTGGCCTTTATATTTGAACCCCACGACATTTTTCACAGACTCGCCTTTCACCGCGCGATGCCCATTCTGTGCCCACGCATCCTGCGCGAGGGCAGTATGTTAGCAACATACGTCGTGCCAAAATGTGACGCGGGCGGCATGCAGCGCGCCCGCTGCCCCTTGCGCGGTGGGACCCATCTGATGTGTCGTTATATCACAAATTATATGAGCTCTCGTCTCTCTCCCTCACTGCTCACCATTATTACACCGTGCTTTCACCCCCAGAAACCTAACCATATGTTTAACAGTGACATTTGATGTAGGTTAGTTATACGAATTTTCAAGATGCGTAAAATAATTACTTGTTGTTCAAGGAGATTTACAGTTGTATCCAATAATCCACTGATAGACTGAACAGTTTGTAAATGATTTGCAAATTTACCGAAAACGCGTGAGATATTTAAAATCATAATCAAGAATGCTATATTATTTTCACAAAGCCTGCTGATATACAAAATATTTGGGCTATTTCAAAGCATGCATATGAACATACCTGAGCATAGTAACAGAATGCGAAGAAGTGTAGGAACCTGAAAAAGAGCTTAATTAATGAGTTATAATACATTAGGGCACATTAATCAACATAATTGAGACTCGCAGGAAATACTCACAGATAACTCAACCGGGAAGGGAGGCGTCGCATGTTGATTGTGTTGATTGTTCCTTCGATAAATACAGACCACAGGGCTTGCAGTGTTCCAAATTCGAGGTTATTTGGTAAAGGTAAGCTGTGTGAAACACTGGTGTCGGTTGCAATTGTGTCGGTCGCTCTTCAAAAACTTCATTAAAATCCAAAACGACCAAAGATGGTGGAAGAAGTGGTTAAGCCTATTATTTTTTTGTAAAAATATGGGTACATTTCATGTCAAATAAATGTCCATAGCCTGTTTTGGCAAGGCTGGCGCTTACAACTGATCGACAACCTTGCCAGTAAAATGTGAAACTGTGACAATGATAATTGATAATAATGATTAATGATTATTGATTATTGATAATAACTGTCTATCTGTCAGGCGGCCCTCTCGATTAGCAACGTTTAAGTTCACTTACTTAGAAGAGAGGTGCATTCAAGTTTTGGCAAAGAAAGCGCTGGATGAGTGTCCTAATAATAAGGATACAAATGCAAGGTCATCCGAAGCCAATGAAGATGACAGTTAATTTGCTGCAGATTGCTATCTCTTTGTAATTCCTTCAGAGAATCCTCAATCGCTATCATCCAGTGTATCCTGTTGTAGAGAGTTTATATCTGGCTTTTGCGTGGTGGATAACGTGCGCGTCCCGTGCGTTCAGAGCGGGTGATGTTGCTTCAGTGTTCGGTAGTGCAGGACTGGCGACTCCCGTCTCCCCTCCTCTACTCCCATCGCAGGCTCCAATGTCAACCCCTTGTTCGCACTCACACCCCTGGTTAAAATGGAAGGGCGATCTGCGAGGAACAAGCCCCCTTTTTCTGCAGAACAAAAGCGTCCCTCCTCCCCCTGCGTTTAAAACATATCTTCACCTGAGGAAAAGTCAACACTTGCGGAGAAGCAGGAGTCTTGCGTACCCAGCGCGCAATGACGCTTCTTCACCGAAACGACCCTCTGAATTAATGAAATAAAAAAACGAGTTAAAGGAACGTTCCTAGATTATCCTAAAAAAGTATATTCCAAATTGAAAGAGAAAAATCCAAACATAAAATTGCAGTCCATTTCAGGACAATAGCCTCTTTCCATCAATGCGAATGTTATGCAATAGCCTAGTTTACAGCTACATTATGCCTAGATTGAATATTTTTAGTTTTTTGGATGAAACTGGGATTAGCTATGGATACTTTTTAGCTTTGTCTCTTGTGTATTGCCGAAGAAAAGTGAGGGACTGGTATATTAACAGGATTACAGGCGATTAACGTTTTTTTAAACACCCCCTCCCTTCATTTGATAAAGGGAGACCATTCATCTGCACTTGCCTAAAACAGCCGCTTCTCACCCGATGCTCCTCATGGGCTCTTAGACATTGGGGATTTTAACGAAGAAAACTAGGGTAGATTAACAAACATTAGGCTACATGAATATCTTTGCAAAATGTAAATTTACAGTATAGCTGAAACGATAGCCTATTGAATAGCCTATCCAATTGATCATTCAGTCACACTGTCCCGAATGCAACAGACTTCTTCAACGAAAACTCACTTAATTATGAGAGAAATCAGACAGAACAATTTTCATCGTTGTGGACATTTTGTGCAAGAGGACGTTCTCACCTAGGATGGGTGAATGGGCCATTAGAGGCCAAGTGTTCAAATTAATCACTCAATTAATTTATTTGGGTTAAGTGAAGCGTGAAGACCCCTTAAAGGGATAGTTCAGGATTTGGCATGGAAACCCTTTATCCAGCCTACTTTTCAAGTCAGATTAAAACATTTATTTTTATTTTTAAATGTAACCTTCATTTAACTAGGCAAGTCAGTTAAGAACAAATTCTTATTTACAATGATGGCCTACCCTGGCCAAACCCGGACGACACTGGGCCAACTGTTCCGCCAATCACAGCAGGATGTGATGCAGCCTGGATTTGAACAAGGTACTGCAGTGACACCTCTTGCACTGAGATGCAGTGTCTTAGACCCCCTTAGACCCCTTAGTGCACCCCTCATGAGCCCAAGTGAACTTGTTGATACCATTTGTATGTCTTTGCATCCAATATGAAGGAAGTTAGGGGCAGTTTCATGAGCCAATGCTAACTATGGTTAGTCCTAGTTTAGCACAAAGACTAAAAGCATTGGAGTAGCCTACACCCTGAAGACGTCCAGTCTTTTCACTAAACTGCGTCCTTCATACTGGATGCAGATATAAAAATGGTCCCCCAAAGTTCATCTGACCTTGGGGAAGTAGATAAAGGGCTTCATTGACAAAATCCCAAACTATCCCCTTAAATGCAGACCCCACCCCAGCCTTTATTACATGTGAATATATCCATAACCAGGAAGAACCTCTGGTTTATTGACTGCCTGCCATTAATTAGGTTGTGGTCCAGCAAGCACAGGTGGTCAGATCCAGAGTTTTGTTTCAGCCGCATGATGGTCAGACAGATGCCCAGAGCCCCGCCACTCTTTTAACATTTGATTGACATCATTTGAAGTTTGTTAGCTCTTAAATGAATGTGTAGGGCCAACCAGTAGCCTAACGTTACCCCTGGCTACAGTCATGTCTTGGTAATTGTTATTATGAAAATAATATATGCGTTCGATATTGAATTGCACTGGTGTCTAATATTGATACGTTATGTGTTGTCTGTTGAGTAAACCAATCCAATAAACAGACTGAATAGGCAAGAAATGATTTGGACTAGACAGAGACTACAAATGTTTTCAATCCCTCTTTCAATCAGGTGCCGCATTTCATGCATGTGAGTGCGTACTAAAATATTATAGATTTTAATGAAGGACTATTGAAGCACGTTATAATGGATGGACTTAACACTGTCATTGACAAATCACACTATCATTTGTCCTTGTCAGCCTGCCAGCAGTTACTCATGTGAACCACCAGGGGGCACCATGTCTGTCTACTCTACTACATTGGTACAAGAAAGACATATTATAGTAGGCCTAGCAAACAACAACAGATATTTATTGAACTGATGCAGTATTTAGTCTCTAAAATCACCCTAGATAATGGTCAGCAATATTTTACAGAGGTGTAATGACTGTTAAAATGAAAGGGTTTATGTATTTGATGAGCTCTCATTGACGGCAATTTCATTATGCTGAACTTTATTCATCTGTGAGTATTAGGCCTAACCTGTCTTGAACTGTCAGACTTCTTATTGCTAGTTGCTTTGTATTTATGTTCCCTTCCCATCCTCCCATTAGCATTGTCTTCTTGTTCTCTCTATCTCTGTGTTTGTGTGTGTTTGTGCGCGTACAAGTGTGTGAGATGAGCGGCAGGTAGCTGCCACTCTGCAGCCCGGCACAAGGTCTGCCTGCCCTCCCCTTAACCCCAGGAGTCCCACATCCATCAGCAGCCCTGTGGGGGTCCCCACCACCATCCCTCCCCCACCACCTCTCTCGCTCCCTCTTCACTCTCCCTCACAACATCTCTCGCTCTCTCCCCCCCTTCAATCTTTCTCCCACTACCTATTAATTCCTCCTTTGCTATCCCTCTTCACCCCCCCCCACTACCTCTCTCCCCCACCTTCACCCTTATCCTTCACTCTCCCCATAACCTCTTTTTCCCTCCTTTGCGCTCTCCTCGTTCTCTCTCCCGCTATCTCTACTTTCCTTTCCATCTATGTCATCATTTAAAGTGGACGTGATACGGGGACCCATAAGAACTGAAATATTTAATTGCTAAACACACACCTTCTCTCAGTTTTTCTTACAATGACAAACACCATGTTCACCCAGGAGGAACTAGAAACTTGCTAATCATCATGTCAGCTCTCTTCTCGTGAGAAATTGACACAAAACAGAAACTCCATGGGAACTTAAACATTCATTAGACTATTTATGAAATGACAGAGGATGTAGATATTCAAGGCTGGTAGACTGAAGTAACAGATCATTAATCCTTGTTTTATCATCATGGCCAATCAGAAGTGCTAAATGTTCCTCATCCACAGTCATCAGTCATCAGAAGTCATAATATACAGCTCAGCGTTCAACACCATAGTGCCCACAAAGCTCATCACTAAGCTAAGGACCCTGGGACTAAACACCTCCCTCTGCAACTGGATCCTGGACTTCCTGGACCCCCCCCAGGTGGTAAGGGTAGGTAACAACACATACGCCACGCTGAGCCTCAACACAGGGGCCCCTCAGGGGTGTGTTCTCAGTCCCCTGCTGTACTCCCTGTTCACTCATGACTGCATGGCCAGGCACGACTCCAACACCATCAATAAATTTGCTGACGACACAACAGTGATAGGCCTGATCACCGACAACGATGAGACAGCCTATAAGGATGAGGTCAGAAACCTGGCAATGTGGTGCCAGGACAACAACCTCTCCCTCAATGTGAGCAAGACATAGGAGCTGATCGTGGACTACAGGAAAAAGACGGCCGAACAGGCCACCATTAACATCAATTGGGCTGTAGTGGAGCGTGTTGAGAGTTTCAAGTTCCTTGGTGTCCACATCTCCAACAAACTTTTATGGTCCGAAGACACCAAGACAGTCGTGAAGAGGGCATGACAACACCTGTTCCCCCTCAGGAGACTGAAAAGATTTGGCATGGGTCCCCAGATCCTAAAAACATTATACAGCTGCACCACCGAGAGCAACCTGACCGGTGTCATCACCGCCTAGTATGGCAACCGCTCAGCATCTGACCATAAGGTGCTACAGAGGGTAGTGCGTACTGCCCAGTACATCACTGGGGCCAAGCTTCCTGCCATCCAGGACCTATATACTAGGCGGTGTCAGAGGAAGGCCCAAAAAATTGCCAAAGACTCCAGTCACCCAAGTCATAGACTGTTCTCTCTGCTACCGCACGGCAAGCGGTACCAGAGTGCCAAGTCTAGGACCAAAAGGCTCCTTAACAGCTTCTACCCCCAAGCCATAAGATTGCTGAACAATTATTCAAATGTCCACCCCCCCCCCCCCCCTTGTTTTTACACTGTTGCTACTCGCTGTTTATTATCTATGTACAGTCACTTTACCCCTACCTACATGTACAAATTACCTCGACTAACCTGTACCCCCACACATTGACTCGGTACCGGTATCTCCTGTATCTCCTGTATATAGCCTCGTTATTGTTATTTTATTGTGTCACTTTTTATTCAATTCAAGTTTATTTAGTAAATATATTGAACTGCATTGTTGGTTAAGTGCTTGTAAGTAAGCATTTCACGGTAAGGTTGTTGTATTCGGCGTACGTGACAAATAAAATGTGATTTGAATATGCATGGCAGCCTCTTGTCAGTCATAGCTGCCATCATGCTGTTCTCAAACCTTAGGTATGCAATACCATAGTTAAAACCTAATACAATACCTTATAAGCTATAGTAATAAAGCTAAGTTCACTCTGGAATCGCCTATAGACCTGCAGTCACCCAACCCCAGTGACTTTCTCAGCCATCCTGCTCATTAGGTGTGCTTTTCAACTGTTTATCCATCTGGAGAGAGAGAAGGAGAGAGAGAGAGGTCTCTCCCTGGCATCTACTTATTGAGAGCCCCAGACAGCAGCTCCATTCCCAGTCTCAAAGCCAGGGGTGCTTTCATAGCCCCGTTGGGTTCACCCAGATATATGTGTTTTCACTGAACACATGCTAGTAATACCTATTCCATATGAGCGACCAGCAACACCATTGTTTTAGCATCTATAGCATGGGAGTGGGTCCTGCCCTTTGTTTTAGCAGTCTCCCTCCTCATGCCAATAGAAATGTGGTATGAACCAGTTAAACAGGCTATACTAATACTAGAGGTGCTCAGTCCCAGCTCACTAAACTGGGCCCTAGACTAGTCTATTCCTAGTCTATTTTTATGTTGTGTGCTCTATTCCACAACATTTCTATGCTGTTTCATTGTTTACTCAGTCTTTGTGGGATCTGTGATCTTCTGAGAGGATAAAGTATTATAGTGTTAAAGGGATACTTCAGGATTTTGGCAATGAGGCCCTTTAGCTACTCCCCCAGAGTCAGATAAACTCATGGATACCATATTTATGTCTCTGTGTGCAATTTGAAGGAAGTTGTTGACTTGCGCCATCGCAATTGCTAACTAGCATTAGCGCAAGGACTGGAAGTCTATGGGCATCTGCTAGCATGCTTGTTAGCATTGGCTCACAAAACTACCTCTAACTTCCTTTGTACTGAACACAGAGACATAAAAATGGTATCCACAAGTTCACCTGACTAAGGGGGAAGTAGATAATGGACGCCATTGCCAAAATCCCTAAGTATCGCTTCAAGGTGTGCTATTACTGTACACTAGGAGAGACAGAAGGTGACCTCTGACTCCTGATTACACACCACTCTCTCACACACACTTCTAATTACACACACAGACCCACACACACTCTCAATTACACACTGCCCTCTGACACACACTCTCCAGGCGCCCCTGCCTATTGGCTCCAACCCTCACCCTAACGCCACTTCTACTGACCCAGACATGCTAGGTCACACTCAGAGGCAACAGTTCTGCCCCTCTGTCATAGATGTAGTATTCAGTTCATGAATGTATCACACCTATCACACGGGTGGTCTTGAGTTCTAGCATGTTTCATACTATAAATATTCAGTCCACCATGTGCTTCCCCACACGCTTAGCATTGGAGTCTAGCATATTGTACACACCTTCAGTTCAGTTTTCACACGTGTGGCTATGAAGCCTAACATGTTTCCCAACATGAGCATTTCAGGTCCACTCCGTGTCTCGGACACACAAGCTTAGCGTTGGGGTTCTAGCATTTTTCACACGGTCAGGTCTGCATTTGGTGGTGGGAGTGATGGGTTTGGATGCCCTCCAAGCATTGCCATGTTCTCAGCGCCATGTTCTCAGTGCGTCCACACAGGTCTCTATGTGTCTCTGGGCTGCTTTTCACATCTCTCGTCTGCTAACACCATCCACGCTGCTACGAGCGCGACACAGACACATGGCTGGGAGGTAGTAAAATACCTGGCAATCTGCCGCTGCTGAGAATTAGAGGGGCTGAGTGAGTGAATGTCTGAGACCCGCTGCAAGACCAGACTCGGCTTATGCACAGACACAGGCACAGGCACATGCACAGACACCGGCACGGGCACAGACACGGGCACTGACACGGGCACTGACACAGACACACACAGTCCTTATCCCCTGGGCCGAGACGGGACATAAAAACACATCTAATGCCACAGGAAGGAGAGAATTGGAAGGAGTGAGGTAGCCGGGGCAAGGATGGAGAGTCCGGCCTTTATGTGGAATGGAAAAAAGCGTGGGAAAATGTTCCCACCAGTTGGCAAATTGCATTGCGCAGACTTGCGTGGGTTTAAGGCCAGGAGCGGCGGAAGCCTGATGGTCTCAAGTGGTGCTCATAGTGTGAGGTGGGGGGAGAAGTATTCCTGTGATTAAAATCCCAACTGTGCCTGAAGTTCCTCATTCAGACTGACCCTCCATGCTAGTGGCCTGGATGTGCATTTGAGAGACTGACCGTCCATACTAGTGGCCTGGATGTGTATGTGAGAGACTGACCCTCCATGCTAGTGGCCTGGAAGTGCATTTGAGAGACTGACCCTCCATGCTAGTGGCCTGGATGTGAGAGACTGACCCTCCATGCTAGTGGCCTGGATGTGCATTTGAGAGACTGACCCTCCATGCTAGTGGCCTGGATGTGCATTTGAGAGACTGACCATCCATGCTAGTGGCCTGGATGTGTATGTGAGAGACCGACCCTCCATGCTAGTAGCCTGGATGTGCATTTGAGAGACTGACCCTCCATGCTAGTGGCCTGGATGTGCATTTGAGAGACTGACCCTCCATGCTAGTGGCCTGGATGTGTATGTGAGAGACTGACCCTCCATGCTAGTGGCCTGGATGTGTATGTGAGAGACTGACCCTCCATGCTAGTGGCCTGGATGTGCATTTGAGAGACTGACCCTCCATGCTAGTGGCCTGGATGTGCATTTCAGAGACTGACCCTCCATGCTAGTGGCCTGGATGTGTATGTGAGAGACTGACCCTCCATGCTAGTGGCCTGGATGTGCATTTGAGAGACTGACCCTCCATGCTAGTGGCCTGGATGTGCATTTCAGAGACTGACCCTCCATGCTAGTGGCCTGGATGTGTATGTGAGAGACTGACCCTCCATGCTAGTGGCCTGGATGTGTATGTAAGAGAGTGGGAATAATTCTCTATGGATAGGTCTCTATGGATGCCTAACCAGAGGTTCTCTGTGAGGTGTGTGTGTGCGAGAGGGGGGGTTAACATAGAGTTTATATAGTCTCTCTATGCCCTGCTAGTCTGTGTGTGTTTCAATCATGCACAAGCAAATACACACACACACACACAACGTATAGTGTGTCAAAGTGATGATGCTTCAGAAGTCTGCAACCTGCACGCGAGAATCTGACACAATGCTACCAACTCAAACCACCGTGAATCGAATCAATTCATCAAGCTACAAAGAATGCAGTAGGCCGGTATGCTCTGAGATTAATTCAATAAAAAATTAATATTTTCTAATGTAACATAAGACTTGATGGTAACCTTGTCTGTCCTAATGGTGGACGATGTGTGTCAAATTTAATTAAGCCAGATTAACAAAACGTCCAGTAGAGAGAGCACACCAATTCAGCCCTCTTGTCCTTATTCCATCCTTTTATACTGGAGCCATTGTCTGTGTGTGTGTGTGTGTTTGTGTGTGTGTACGTGCGTGAGGGAGAAAAAGAGAGACAAGAGTGATGTCCTGTGTTAATGGGTATCGTCAGTTATCCTCTGATAGAGATTATTTGGATAAAGAGAATCATTCATTACTTAATGTGTTATCTCCCAGAAAACCTCTCAGATACCTAGCTGAAAGTGTCAGATGAGGTCATCAGATGAGGTCATTTCATTTGTGTTATGTAGTCCTCTCTCTCTCTCTCTCTCTCTCTCCCTGTCTCTCTCTACGTATGTACCCGTCTCCTGAATTGGGTGGGATATCCTGCTGTCTCATAAAAATCCCCAAAGTAACATTGTTAACTGTTTAACAAAGCTCACTCTCTCTCTCTCTCTCTCTCTCTCTCTCTCTCTCTCTCTCTCTCGCTCTCTCTCTCTCTCTCTCTCTCTCTCTCTCTCTCTCTCTCTCTCTCTCTCTCGTCTGTCCATGGTGCAATGTGGTTTACACAAACAGAGCGAGGCCAAACCAACGGTGGAGGAAAGGGAGAAGCCTGAAAGTTAGAGGGGATGAAAGAGAGGAGGAAGGGAGGAGAGGGGATGAAAGAGAGGAGGAAGGGAGGAGAGGGGATGCCACGTCCTTTAGGGACTCTGACGCTTGTCTGTTGTCTCAGCCAACTCCTAGCCAATCCCCCTACTCCACCCATTATCATATCCTCTCCTCCACATCCCTCTTCTTCCTCTCATTGCTTCTTTTGTCCTGTCTTATCTGTTGTTTGGTAACGCCGGATTCAGTGGCAGTTCAACGTTGTTGAAGATGCCACTTTCCCGCTGACTGTTTGATTTGAAAAGCAAAATGTGTGGAAGACCGAGCAGTTCCTGAGCAATTCAGGAACCGAACAGAAATTTAAATTCAAGAAAATCCGCTTTGAAAAGAAATTACATTTCTCAAATGTGTCTCCTGAATTGTGTGGGTGTGCTGTATATGTGACGGTTAAACATTGAATCTGAATCTGAATTGACCCCAATCCCCAACTCTGGAACAGCGCCACAGTCAACACCCTACATTTTTTTCCCTCCAGAAAATGAGAGACAATACGTCACAGATGAATTAACAGTGCGGAGGGAAAGTCCCACCATGACAATGACATTAGAGGGCTTCCCTAACTGGTCAGAGGTCAGTGCAGTGACAGTGTTCACATTCCTGGGAGGCCAGGGCGGCACCATATGGGCAGAAGAGAGCTGAGTGGAGGAGCATGTGTGATGTCTCTAACAGACGCTGGACACGTTGCATTCCTCTACGGCAGGAGACACGGTCCCCAAATGTCACAGAGCCACCCCAAATGTCACCCCATGGTCTCTCTCTGCAACAGAGAGAGACCCCCTATTTATGTCACCCAGGGACAGAATGCAATATCACAATGCAAAAGTTCACGTGGGCGGCAATCATGGAAGCAAAGACTGTAATTGCTTGTGTCTAGTCACGAATTAGGCTTTAATTGGTCAACGACTAATGCTTCCTTTGCTCTACCAATGTTCTCGACCTGTGTTGAACAGTAACACTATCTCCAGACTAGCGCAGGACACATATCCCTACAAAGGGATTGGGATTTCCAATGGCCACAACATAGCACCATATCAATTTGCTCGGAGAACTCAGAGAAGACTGTATCTTATGACCTCACTCACAGAAACATTCAGAGAAGGAGTGAAGGAAGGAGCGTGAGGGAGGGGTGGGGGAGGGAGAGCAATAAGTAAAGTGAGAAAGGGAGGGGGGTTAAGTAGAGTGAGTGAGTGAGTGACTGACAGCAGGGAAGGAGGGAGAAAGGGAGCGAAAGAGGGATCTGCGAGTGAGGGAGTAAATTGAAAAAGCAGAGGGGAGCAGGGTCTTGCAGGAATTTAGAGGGAGAGGGGAGTTGAAAAGAGAGACGCAGCATGTTGAGAGCTGCTGTGTTTCAGTGGTCCCCTTCAAAGGGAAAGGCCTGATGTCTTTACCATGCGCTTCAGGACTGCAGGGTAGGACCAGTGGGGCTGGGGCTCAGGCAGTCTGAAACACCACACAGTCTGCAGCCTACACACTCTACATGAACCTGCACAGAGCAGGCATAAGGCATACATGCATTGGGGCGCAATAAGGATGACATAATGGCTGTGTGAGGGGTTTTTGGGCAGATTGCTGCGGTGCTATGCTGAACTGAGCTGTGCTAGGCTAGGCCTTTGTGAGGTCCAGAGGAGGCAGGTGGGAGTAAATAGGATGAGCTCATTGTAATGGCTGGCATGGAATCAATGGACCGGTATCAAACGCATCAAGCATATGGAAACCACATGTTTGACTCCGTTCCATTCATTCCATTCCAGCCATTACAATGAGCCCGTCCTCCTATAGGTCCACCCCTTCCAACTATCCCCTCCAGTGTCCCTCCAACTGTAAAACACAGTTGTTTAGTGTGTCGTCATGGCAACTTAATGTTACCTCCACAGACAACCTGGGGAACTAATCACGGCTGCCACCCGGCAGGCCGCACGCCTGTACGCCCCAGGGTCTAACCTTTGACTTATGAGGGCTGGTGTGACCCTGTGGGCAGGGAGCGAGGGGTGGGGTTCAGGGTCCTAAAAGTGGTTGGGTTGTGGTTCGGGTATAGAACTGTAACCCCTGCATTAGTCAGTAGGCTACTAGAGAAAATACACACGCCACTGTGATATTCTACTGGATCTGGGGTTGAATTGAAAGTAAACATTCGGAAACTGAAAAACTCTCATAGAATTACCTTTTTCATTTGTATATCATGAATAGAATTTCAGGTCAGTTGCAATCCAGAACTAAGCCCAACCCTGCGAACATCCTTGCTGTTGCTAACACACAAAGCTACGGCACTTTTGCCAGATCATTTATTTATGGGCTAACTGTCATGTCATCAGTGACATCCTTAACCATGCTATTTTGACCTTTCAAATGACACCGATTCTGTCATAGCTGGGAAGTAGGGACCAATATAGTAGTAGGGACCAATATAGCTGTCTGTAGCGTGACAAATAATTCTCACCCCCCCAAAACTTATTCCTGCAGCTTTTACAGTGTGTAATATTTATGAGCTATTGTGAATGATTTATAATGAATTTCCTCCCATCGCTGTTGTTTATACCTAATTAGGTAAACAGTCTGTATTTAGAGCTGTGGTGGAACCTTGAGGAATGTTCTACGGCTGGGGTGGGGGTAAAGGGTGGAAGACAGCCGACAGAGCGCACATTCCACCAGCAACGTTCTCTGTTTTCTCCCCTCAGGCATCAATCAGGTGTGTTATCTTTGTGTTCCCCGCGGCCCTGTCGGTGTGGCCGTCACCCCTCTGCGCTGACAGAGGGACCCTCATATCTGAGGCCCTGATAACACCCGGACCCACAGAGAAATATCCTCAATGTCCAGTGAGACGCACTGACCGATCTCCCCTCATCTCCCCCAACACACAAGCCATCAGGGCTTACAGCCTCTAACTAAGTACACACTGTCCACATATTCCAACCCCCCCCCAAAAAAATATCTATAGTAACCCAACAGTATCAGTCAGTGTTTCCTGAACAGTTAGTTCCCTATAGGTTGTGGAGTAAAACAGGCTTTCGGTGGGTCAAATCAAAAAGGTTTGGGAACCAATGGCCCACCCTACTCACTCTGCCACCAGTCCCCCTCCCTCTCCCACCGACCTCATTCCCCCAAAAAACCTGTACGTCCTTCCTGTTATCAGAGAACTGAAATAGCTACCAGAGTCAATGAGAAGCTTTGTCTGACACCTGCCCTGCTGCAACCTCACACAAAGTCCACCACTTCATGTCATTAAGGCCATAATGGACAATAAGACATATTCTAAACTGTTACACTTTTATGGACATTTTGTGTACTGTCACAAATTTGACTCTCACCAGGGGCTAGAAATGTTCCTTTGAATCCATGAAGTACAATGACTTACTTTCTATGTAAATCCGTTTATTAATCCTATATAATTTGTACAAAAGTTACATGAAAGTTACTTAAAAACAGTCAATGTAATCAGGAAAGTAAACAATTCTTTATAATTCTCTAAGTCATGTCTGTCTGTTGTGTCTGTGTGTTGTGTCTGTGTGTTGTGTCTGTGAGTTGTGTCTGTGTGTTGTGTCTGTGAGTTGTGTCTGTGAGTTGTGTCTGTGAGTTGTGTCTGTGTGTTGTGTCTGTGAGTTGTGTCTGTGTGTTGTGTCTGTGAGTTGTGTCTGTGTGTTGTGTCTGTGTGTTGTGTCTGTGAGTTGTGTCTGTGAGTTGTGACTCACAGGAACCTCTGTCATGAAGTAGGTTTAGTGGTTTGGGAGTAGGTTGGGGGGGGGGGGTGTTGAGGGGACCAGTTGATACATTTGATGTAAGACGTGCTGGCTCTCTGACAGGAGCTGTCGCTGGAATAGCAGGGGGGTCCTTATCAATCAACCCCCCCATCCGCCAATCAAACAGCTTCACCGTGACAACCACAGCCCTGCTATCTGCCCAGCTGTCTTTCCCTCTCTCTGCCAGCCTGAGATGGGCTTGTTAGGAGGGGAACGAGTCATAGAGCCACAACTATAATGGTTTGCCCGAGACAGCCATTTTTAGAAGGGACAAGATAGGAGTTATGGGGAGAACAGATGAGCAATACATGAGCTACGTGTTATGGTTAGGTTTAGGGCATACACATCCACATACTCCCCAGTACACTCTCTGTGGCTCTTTGAGTGCTTCAGAGGGAGAAGGCGACCTGTTGCCTTTGTTTAACAGTAGCAGAATGAATATGTAAAGCAGAGCTCATAAATAGAGGGCTGAAAAGCCCCCCTGTCGAGAGCAAAGCCCTGCTCTGAGGCTGCATCTAACCAGGCCACGGCAGGGACCACACTCACACACTGTCCTGTCCGCACACACAAAGACAGCCTGTGACTCTGTCACTATCCTCTCACACAAACACAGGCATCACTCAATCAGGGAGAGATTGAGGGGCCCTAAGGGAAATCATATGAAAGAAACAGAGCACAGTGTGAGAGAGTGTCATGATTTCCACAATATAACTGAGTGATTGAGCTCTTTTTATAGTAGGGTGCTAGGGGCTGGTGGTAGGCCTATTGGTTGGCATATGGTCATCAGGTGTTGGGTATTGCATATGTGTGTGTGTGTGTGTGTGTGTGTGTAGAAGAATGACTGTGATGTTTGTGTGTGTTGCTTTCATGCGCGTATGTGCGTGTGTGTGTGTGTGTGTTGAGGTAAAACTCTGTTTGTCTCAGGGTCGAGAAGCAATGCCAGCCCATATGGGTGTCTTTATCCTGGGGTTAGCTCTGCTCTCTCTCTCCTTCCCTCCGTCCAGCCCTCTTTCCCTTCTGGTAAGGCTCAGTAACCATTATGGCTATGTGATAGCCACTGTCACTGCTGTAATCATCATAGTTTTGGTTGTTTTCAACAGACAGAAAACAACAGGTTGTCCTACAGGGTGATTTGGACAAATTGTGATGAGACGTCTTCGCCTCTCCGGGAGTGAAAAAACATTGGTTAGGACACAAGAGCGTTGGATGACAATACTAATTGAGGTGGAGGGAAGAGAAACTCAGATTTATTTCCTCTATGGTGTGTCTCGCTGCTCTTCTATCTCATAGAGCTTCTGTCGCACAATTCAAGAAACTAGAAGTGGTGAGCAACGGACGAATATCTAACATCGTCCGAATACAACAAGTTTGTTTATTGACAGAAAATAACCCCTTCTTCTGAAAGCTACAGACAGACAGTAAAATAAGAAAAACACGTTTGAAAACATTTCAAACAAGGCTGTACTAACCATTTTCACCAGTGTGCTACAGTGTATTCTGTATGGTATTACATGATGGGGAAAGAAAGGTGATTTATTCGAGCCTATCTGCCACAGAAACAGAGAACGACTTGCAAGTGCATGCTGACTCTACCGGTTAGCTGTGGCTCATGACTTGACTACACAAGCAAAAGTGTTGAACACACCTCCTCAACCACAGGGTCTAAACTCTGACCCCCACATCATACGCCCACACCTCAACCTACCACTGTCAAAACCCCCGATAACACAGGATACCCTCATAGGTTGACCAGGTTAACCACACTTAACGCCCACTACCGCACACGGTTAACTATGAACGGTCAAAACTCTGACCATGTTTTAGCATGATAGGTAAACCCTACCGCACATGGTTAACCCTGCACAGTCAAACATCGGACCACATTTGTATCCTGATAGGTTCTAGGTTCGCCCTACACTGTTAACCCAGGAATGGTCAAACCCCTGACCCCGTTTAACGCCCCGGTCCAGTCACAGGGTAACTCAGCTCGACTACAGCCTCTCTCTTTAGGGCTGCAAAATAGCCTTCCAGAGGACAGCGCTCACTGCGGAATCACACAGTCACAATGCAAACTGGGAAACGGTGTGTATTGTTATTCGTAGGGGGAGACACTCCGGCCCCTTTGACTGGGGGACTCCGTCATTACAGGTAGTTGTGAACTGTCACCACTCGTTGAGATTAGGCCCAGTACACAACAAGAAATAGAAACACAATGACTTCAAATAGGTTTCAAGGTAAACTCCCTTTAGAGTGGAAGAAAAGGCAAGACAAGTCACAGACATGGGCACCTCATGTATTGCTGTATATTGGTGCATTGTTTTTTTACCCTGGTAAATTAAGAAAGAACGATGGCCGATACCGCGATAACAGAATGATGCTGAGACTCCGATTTTTCACTTTGAAATGTCTGCCAAACAAAAGTCAATGATTGCAAAGTTAAACAAACCATACAACAGTGGTAACAGATTGATGGCACGAGCAGCACAAACCGTCATTCAGTTCCCAAACTTCGCATCTGCACTGGTCTTCGACGTGTGTTTTAGTCAAATTTTCTGTGGAAAATGATCAAAAAGTTGTCCTTGTGCATAAAGTTGTTTAACTTTGCAATCAATGTTTTTCGTTTGGCGTACATTTTAAAGTGAAGAATCGGAGTCTCAGCATCATTCTGTCACCATGGGATTGCCCAGGTGTCTCCCTGAATTTGTGAGTGAATGGCGGAGAGCTGGGCTGGTTTTGTCATGACCCCACAGAGTAATAACGACGTGAAGCAGGAACACAGGGCCAGTGTAACGGTAGGCCTACATTCTGTGCATACTGAAAACAAGTGTTGTATACTGTACATCAAGGGTGTTCTTTCAAAGGCAAGAAACTGTAGTAATTGGTTCATTCAAGGGGGCTAGAGTGATAGGGAGTGTGGACTGACCGAAGTATGAAGTTTGATCTTGGTTGTTTCTCTGTAAATGGTCCAGGAGCTGTCATACTTGTCGCCCTGTCACTCCGAGGTTCCTCCACTAACCCGGCATGAGAGTGTATGTGGCGCCCTCTAGTGCTCGGCTGTGCTTGGTGCCTCTGTGGCAGGGAGGCAGACTTGACTTACTATAGGAGCAAAGGTCCATTTGAATGACAGCTGAAAGCACTGAATTTGAACAGCGAGGTCAATATACCATCAAACAAACCCACACAGGCATTGGTTGATGAATCGAAATGGAACAAAATGAAGCAGGTATTAAGATTGTTACATTTACCCACTAATCTTGTAAGGACTTGAAAGCTACAGCGTAACTCCCGCAACTGATGTAACAACAGAACGAGAGGCAGAGGCAGCAACAAACACCTCTATTTCAACCCTCTTGTAGCTTAGAAAAATGTTTACGTTATGTAAAGTCCAAGCTCATAGCATAAGCGATATTTACTAGTAAGTACTAATATTTCATTCACTACATTAACCCATATAATAGCATTATTTCCGGCTGTAGGCTACTGTATGACATAAAGCATGACCTCTAACCTACACTGAACAGACTCACTTTACAACCAGCAGGCATGAGATAAGACAGACACCACATAAACTAAACAACACAGCTAGTTCTCTGACATCAAAGCCAACAGGTAGAAAGCCCTGACAAACACACATCAGACAATGAAAGGGGCCAATCAACATCTTAGGGCTTTAATCATCTCTAGGAATAAACATGTGAACATGCCAGAACACCAGAGAAACCAGCTCTGCCCCCTAAAAGCCTGAAACCCGCCCAGGATGCTTATTGGTTTCCACATTGGCATCAGCAGTGCTGTTTGTGGCCCTCAGACAGGGCTGGATAGTTAACACTTAAAACAACCTCACTGTGGCCCCTGGTAATACACCTCTGGACCCTGCCCTAGTGTGTGTGTGTGTGTGTGTGTGTGTGAGGTATGAGAGAGTGTATGCATGTATGTGTAGGTCACAAGGCCGTGGTAAATGGGAGAGAATAGACCCAGGCAGTAACACACTTGGAGACCCAGTAGCACAGAAGTGCCACATTTAGCGGCTATCCGCTACCATGTTGACAAATGGAACAGTCTAATAAAAAGCATGAGCTGGCGCACACCCAGAGCAAATTATTTAGTGTAGTGGTGTTGGGAATAAACTGTAAGCTATAAACAAAGAGAGTCACACACTCCATATGTTTAACCTGTGATGCCGAAACTTTGGTGAATTTGACCCAATAAATGACTGGGAGGTTATACATCTGGAGTGTAAAGTATGACCTCTCTTTGCTTTATAGCTGACAAATAGAACCGTGACAGCTCTGACACAATGAGAAGAGAGAAAGAGGGACAGACATAGAGCAAGAGAGAGAGGAAGAGAGAGAAAGAAAGAGAAAGGGGAGAGAGAGAGGGAGGGGGGCAGAGAGAGAGAGGGGGGAGAGAGACAAAGAGAGAGGGAGGGGGGGGAGAGAGAAAGGGGAGAGAGAGAGGGAGGGGGGAGAGAGAGAGAGGGGGGAGAGAGACAAAGAGAGAGGGAGGGGGGGGGAGAGAGAAAGGGGAGAGAGAGAGGGAGGGGGGGGAGAGAGAAAGGGGAGAGAGAGAGGGAGAGGGGGAGAGAGAAAGGGGAGAGAGAGAGGGAGGGGGGGGAGAGAGAAAGGGGAGAGAGAGAGGAGGGGGGGGAGAGAGAAAGGGGAGAGAGAGGGAGGGGGGAGAGAGAAAGGGGAGAGAGAGAGGGAGGGGGGGAGAGAGAAAGGAGAGAGAGAGGGGAGGGGGGAGAGAGAAAGGGGAGAGAGAGAGGGAGGGGGGGAGAGAGAAGGGGAGAGAGAGAGGAGGGGGGGAGAGAGAAGGGGAGAGAGAGAGGGGAGGGGGGGAGAGAAAGGGGAGAGAGAGAGGGAGGGGGGAGAGAAAGGGGAGAGAGAGGGAGAGGGGGAGGGGGGGGGAGAGAGAAAGGGGAGAGAGAGAGGGAGGGGGGAGAGAGAAAGGGGAGAGAGAGGGAGGGGGGGAGAGAGAAAGGGAGAGAGAGAGGGAGGGGGGGGAGAGAGAAAGGGGAGAGAGAGAGGGAGGGGGGGAGAGAGAAAGGGGAGAGAGAGAGGGAGGGGGGGGAGAAAGGGGAGAGAGAGAGGGAGGGGGGGGAGAGAGAAAGGGGGGAGAGAGAGGGAGGGGGGGGAGAGAGAAAGGGGAGAGAGAGGGAGGGGGGGAGAAAGAAAGGGGAGAGAGAGAGGGAGGGGGGGGGAGAGAGAAAGGGGAGAGAGAGAGGGGGGGGGAGAAAGGGGAGAGAGAGAGAGGAGGGGGGGAGAGAGAAAGGGGAGAGAGAGGGAGGGGGGGGGAGACAAAGAGAGAGAAAGGGGAGAGAGAGAGAGAGAGAGAGAGAGAGAAAGGGAGAGAAGAGACAAAGAGAGAGAGAGAAAGGGGAGAGAGAGAGAGAGAGAGAGAGAAGAGAAAGGGGGAGAGAGAGACAAAGAGAGAGAAAGGGGAGAGAGAGAGAGAGAGAGGGAAAGGGGAGGAGAGAGGGAGGGAGAGAGAAAGGGGAGAGAGGAGGGAGGGGGGGGAGAGAGAAAGGGGAGAGAGAGGGAGAGGGGGGGGGAGAGACAAAGAGAGAGAAAGGGGAGAGAGAGAGAGAGAGAGAGAAAGAGAGAGAGAAAGGGGGGAGAGAACAAAGAGAGAGAAAGAGAGAGAGAGATGAGGAGGAGAGAGAGAAAGGGGGAGAGAGAAAGAGAGAGAAGGGGGAGAGAGAGAGAGAGAAGAGAGAAAGGGGAGAGAGAGGGAGGGGGGAGAGACAAAGAGAGAGAAAGGGGGGGGAGAGAGGGAGGGAGGGAGAGAGACAAAAGAGAGAGAAAGGGAGAGGAGAGAGAGAGAGAGAGAGGAAAGGGGAGAGAGAAAGGGAGGGGGGGAGAGACAAAGAGAGAGAAAGGGAGAGAGAGAGGGAGGGGGTGGAGACAAAGAGAGAGAGAGAGAAGAGACGAGAGAGATGGGAGAGGGGAGAGAGAGACAAGAGAGAGAAAGGTGAGAGAGGAGAAGAGAAGAGAGAGAGAGAGAAAGGGGGGAGAGAGAGAGAGGGGGAGAAGAGACAAAGAGAGAGAAAGGGAAAGGGAGAGGGAGCACGAGAGAGCGAGAGAGAGAAAGGGGAGAGAGAGATAGAGAAAGGGGCGAGAGTGAGAAAGAGGGGAGAGAGAGAGCGAGAGAGAGAAAGAAGAGAAAGAGAGAGAGAGAGGGGAGGGAGAGAGAGACAAAGAAAGAGGAGAGAGAGAGAGAGAGAGAGAGAGAAAAGAAAGAAAGAAAGAAAAGGGGAGAGGGAGCATGAGAGAGCAAGAGAGAAAGGGGAGAGATAGAGAGGAGAGAGAGGAGCGAGACGAGAGAAAGAAGAGAAAGGGGAGAGAGAGAGAGGGAGGGAGAGATAGAAATGTAAAGTAAATATTATGGATCCCTGGGTTCTTATGTCTTCCCTGCAAAGAATGAGGCTGTACAAAGTGGGTATTGTGGACAGTTAACATTAGGGGTAAGATGTTGGAGTTAAGGAGTAGTTCACTATTTTATAACATGCTGTTAGATGGTTGCTCATCCTGAAAGTAGGCTATGGGCCAGGAGAAATTGTAATCCACAGTTCAGTTATCTTTTAACAGTAACTACAGTCTTCAGCTAACTTTAGCCACCGCCAGCTAAAAATCAATGGAAATGATGGGGGCATGTGATCCCGTTACCAAAATCACCTGAAATCAACTCAAATCAACTCCATATTTAGTTTAATGTTACTTAAAGGTGATTTGGACATAAACAACAAAAACATGTTCACATGCTCCTATCATTACCATTGGGATTAAGCTAGCTGTGGCTAACGTTAGCTGAAGTTTATAGTGGCTGTTTAAAGAAAACCGAATCATGAATTGCAATTTCTCATGGCCCATAGACTACTTTCAGGTTGAGGAACCATCTAACATGATGTTGTAAAATAGTGAACTACTCCTTTAATGGGACATACTGTTACATTGGAGATGGGGTGTAAATGGGCTAGCTAGATAGTGATGAGAGAGTGTGAATAGTATTACTTATAATTACAGTATGTTGTCGCTACGCCTACAGGTAAAGCATGGAGCTTGTTTAGCAAAGTTTGATGAAAATTGTCCAAAATGACCTTAGATGGTAAAACTATGTGAAGGCCTTGCGTCCCTGCTCTATCTCCACCTCTCCTCCTTCCACCTCTCTCTCTCTCGCTCGCTACCTCTCTTCCTTTCACCTGTCTCTCTCGCTCTTTCTCTCCATCCACCTAGCTACCTCTCATCCTTCCACCTATCTCTCCCTCTACCTAGTTACCTCTCTTCCTTCCACCTCGCTCTCTCTCCCCCTCCACCTAGCTAACGCTCCTCTTCCACCCATCTCTCTGCTCTCCCTCCACCTAGCTTCCTTCCCTTCTCTCCGTCCTACTTCCTCTCTCCTATAGTCTTAATTGGAGCCAGCGAGAGCTGCCTAAATCGCATTAACAGAGCTGTGTGGGGGGCTCATTCATCTTTTTTTATTACGGCATGACAGGGCTGGCCGTGGAGCGCCCCTTCCATTTGTCACCAGCCTCGTTCGCTGATAACGGGCATTTGTCACGGCGTCGCCTGCACGTTAATGCCATCAGCATTGGTGACAGCGGCGCAGCAAGGGAGTCACGGCGACACACTCATCCGTCAGCGGCAGGCTTCCACAGCCACAGGGACACACCGCAATAAGGCTCCTCACAGAGCTTATGAAGTCAGGGTTGCTGCCATTAATTACACTGCTGCAGAGAGAGAGAGAAAGAGAGAGAGAGAGAGAGATAGAGAGAGACAGAGAGTGAGAGAGAGAGAGACAGAGAGACAGAGAGACAGAGAGAGGTGGAAGGAGGAGAGGTAGAGAGAGAGAGAGAGAGACAGAGAGTGAGAGAGAGGGAGAGAGAGCTGTGTAATGTAGTGTATGCTGCATACATGCTTGTGTTTGAGTGAGCTACTGCAGCGAGAGTGAGAAAGTACATATGAACATGCAGTGATGTCTGTAAGAATATAGTACTATTTTGTATTCGTTTCTAAAATAGATTACAGACCTACCACAGCCACATTATACTGTAGACAACAGTCCAACATAATTCTAAGAGCAATTATCTTTCTGGCCACTGGGCGTCAGAGTTGAGTCTGCCCTGTCAGTTGAGAGTCAGTAGGTTCCTCTACTAATTGGACAGAGGTTGTTGCCTCTGAACATCCTGTTGGGAGAAAGGAACTCTATCATGAGTGTGGTGTCACAGTGAAATATCTCCCCCTGTCTGGGCACAAGTCCACATGTTACAGAGCCAAGCATGAGTCAGTCAGTTGGGGATACCCTCTGTCACTTTTTGCCTGGCTAGGGAGCTGCTTGAGAGGCAGAGATCCCAGCTAACAATTCTAGGGGAGAGAACGTTTTTGTAATGTTACCCTAACGTTTGAGTGTTTTCTATTAGTTAGGGGAACATTCTATCTATGTTAGCAAAAACCTTCTGAGAACATTTTTAGCATGTTTTAGTATTGAAGTTAGGAGAACGTTACAATGTTCTCAGAATACACAACATTAATGTTATAGACATGTTTTATGGGACGTTGCAAGAACATTAATGTGTCCAGTTTTCTGAGGGTTAGGAGAATATTCCATCAACATTCCACCAAACATACATAGAAAATGGTTGCCATGCTCTCAGAATATACGATTTTAATGTTCTAGACATTATGGGGTGGCAGGTAGCCTAGCGGTTAGACCGTTGGGCCAGTAACTGAAAGTTTGCTAGATTGAATCCCTGAGCTGACAAGGTAAAAATCTGTCGTTCTGCCCCTGAACAAGGCAGTTAACCCACTGTTCCTAGGCTGTCATTGTAAATAATAGTTAGTTCTTAACTGACTTGCCTAGTTAAATAAAGGTAAAATCAAAATGTTTCATGGGACGTTGCAAGGACATTAATGTGTCCAGTTTTCTGAGGGTAAGGAGAATATCCCATCAACGTCCCACAGAACATGTTTGCCATGTTCTCAGAACATAAGATACAGTATTAATGTTCTTGACACGTTTCATGGGAAGCCTGATGCTTCCAAATAAATATTCTCCCAACAAAATGTGTGTTTCATTACACCTTGTTATTGATCTAATCAATACGCCGATTGATGAATCACTGATCCTTTCATAGGTAAGGGATACTCACACATACCCACAGTGCTTCTAGCATTTTCAACTTTTTTACAGTTTGAAACACATTATGCATGTTAATGTATACAGTAATTATTATTCACATGTCCTCCCGTGGGATTTGAACTCACAACCTCTTGATTTACAGTAGTCGAGTTTTCTGCTACACTACCATGTCATCTACCGGTTAATCTGACTGTGCTCATGCATTGATTGGATTTAGGCCCACTAATTTCAGCAATTTAAACGCTTTCAGTATAGTTGTTTAATGTTGGTGGTGTATGTTAACCTTTTTCAATGATACTCCCAAATCACATGTTGGCAATAGTTTTTCTTGAGTTTGTTTTTAACAGAGCTGATATTTACTTTAAAGTGCATTCATCCTATTACCGTACACCTACCAAGTTGTTTCAGATCTAGCCAATAAGCACATGTAAGCACAATAAGCACAAAAAAATATGACATTTTCGTCTTTTGAGCTTCTAGTCATGAAATCTATGCAGCCTACTCAATCACTTTTTATAGCTACTGTTTACAGGCCTCCTGGGCCATATACAGCGTTTCTCACTGAGTTCCCTGAATTCCTATCGGACCTTGTAGTCATAGCAGATAATATTCTAATCTTTGGTGACTTTAATATTCACATGGAAAAGTCCACAGACCCACTCCAAAAGGCTTTCGGAGCCATCATCGACTCAGTGGGTTTTGTCCAACATGTCTCTGGACCCACTCACTGTCACAGTCATACGCTGGACCTAGTTTTGTCCCATGGAATAAATGTGGTGGATCTTAATGTTTTTCCTCATAATCCTGGACTATCGGACCACCATTTTATTACGTTTGCAATTGCAACAAATAATCTGCTTAGACCCCAACCAAGGAACATCAAAAGTCGTGCTATAAATTCACAGACAACACAAAGATTCCTTGATGCCCTTCCAGACTCCCTCTGCCTACCCAAGGACGCCAGAGGACAAAAATCAGTTAACCACCTAACTGAGGATCTCAATCTAACCTTGCGCAATACCCTAGATGCAGTTGCACCCCTAAAAACTAAAAAAATGTCTCATAAGAAACTAGCTCCCTGGTACACAGAAAATACCCGAGCTCTGAAGCAAGCTTCCAGAAAATTGGAACGGAAATGGCGCCACACCAAACTGGAAGTCTTCCGACTAGCTTGGAAGGACGGTACCGTGCAGTACCGTAGAGCCCTTACTGCTGCTCGATCATCCTATTTTTCTAACTTAATTGAGGAAAATAAGAACAATCCGAAATTCCTTTTTAATACTGTCGCAAAGCTAACTAAAAAGCAGCATTCCCCAAGAGAGGATGACTTTCACTTTAGCAGTGATAAATTCATGAACTTCTTTGAGGAAAAGATTATGATTATTAGAAAGCAAATTACGGACTCCTCTTTAAACCTGCGTATTCCTCCAAACCTCAGTTGTCCTGAGTCTGCACAACTCTGCCAGGACCTAGGATCAAGAGAGACGCTCAAGTGTTTTAGTACTATATCTCTTGACACAATGATGAAAATAATCATGGCCTCTAAACCTTCAAGCTGCATACTGGACCCTATTCCAACTAAACTACTGAAAGAGCTGCTTCCTGTGCTTGGCCCTCCTATGTTGAACATAATAAACGGCTCTCTATCCACTGGATGTGTACCAAACTCACTAAAAGTGGCAGTAATAAAGCCTCTCTTGAAAAAGCCAAACCTTGACCCAGAAAATATAAAAAACTATCGGCCTATATCGAATCTTCCATTCCTCTCAAAAATTTTAGAGAAGGCTGTTGCGCAGCAACTCACTGCCTTCCTGAAGACAAACAATGTATACGAAATGCTTCAGTCTGGTTTTAGACCCCATCATAGCACTGAGACGGCACTTGTGAAGGTGGTAAATGACATTTTAATGGCATCGGATCGAGGCTCTGCATCTGTCCTCGTGCTCCTAGACCTTAGTGCTGCTTTTGATACCATCGATCACCACATTCTTTTGGAGAGATTGGAAACCCAAATTGGTCTACACGGACATGTTCTGGCCTGGTTTAGATCTTATCTGTCGGAAAGATATCAGTTTGTCTCTGTGAATGGTTTGTCCTCTGACAAATCAACTGTAAATTTCGGTGTTCCTCAAGGTTCCGTTTTAGGACCACTATTGTTTTCACTATATATTTTACCTCTTGGGGATGTTATTCGAAAACATAATGTAAACTTTCACTGCTATGCGGATGACACACAGCTGTACATTTCAATGAAACATGGTGAAGCCCCAAAATTGCCCTCGCTAGAAGCATGTGTTTCAGACATAAGGAAGTGGATGGCTGCAAACTTTCTACTATTAAACTCGGACAAAACAGAGATGCTTGTTCTAGGTCCCAAGAAACAAAGAGATCTTCTGTTGAATCTGACAATTAATCTTAATGGTTGTACAGTCGTCTCAAATAAAACTGTGAAGGACCTCGGCGTTACTCTGGACCCTGATCTCTCTTTTGAAGAACATATCAAGACCATTTCGAGGACAGCTTTTTTCCATCTACGTAACATTGCAAAAATCAGAAACTTTCTGTCCAAAAATGATGCAGAAAAATTAATCCATGCTTTTGTCACTTCTAGGTTAGACTACTGCAATGCTCTATTTTCCGGCTACCCGGATAAAGCACTAAATAAACTTCAGTTAGTGCTAAATACGGCTGCTAGAATCCTGACTAGAACCAAAAAATTTGATCATATTACTCCAGTGCTAGCCTCTCTACACTGGCTTCCTGTCAAAGCAAGGGCTGATTTCAAGGTTTTACTGCTAACCTACAAAGCATTACATGGGCTTGCTCCTACCTATCTCTCTGATTTGGTCCTGCCGTACATACCTACACGTACGCTACGGTCACAAGACGCAGGCCTCCTAATTGTCCCTAGAATTTCTAAGCAAACAGCTGGAGGCAGGGCTTTCTCCTATAGAGCTCCATTTTTATGGAACGGTCTGCCTACCCATGTCAGAGACGCAAACTCGGTCTCAACCTTTAAGTCTTTACTGAAGACTCATCTCTTCAGTGGGTCATATGATTGAGTGTAGTCTGGCCCAGGAGTGGGAAGGTGAACGGAAAGGCTCTGGAGCAACGAACCGCCCTTGCTGTCTCTGCCTGGCCGGTTCCCCTCTTTCCACTGGGATTCTCTGCCTCTAACCCTATTACAGGGGCTGAGTCACTGGCTTGCTGGGGCTCTCTCATGCCGTCCCTGGAGGGGGTGCGTCACCTGAGTGGGTTGATTCACTGTTGTGGTCATCCTGTCTGGGTTGGCGCCCCCCCCCCCTTGGGTTGTGCCGTGGCGGAGATCTTTGTGGGCTATACTCAGCCTTGTCTCAGGATGGTAAGTTGGTGGTTGAAGATATCCCTCTAGTGGTGTGGGGGCTGTGCTTTGGCAAAGTGGGTGGGGTTATATCCTTCCTGTTTGGCCCTGTCCGGGGGTGTCCTCGGATGGGGCCACAGTGTCTCCTGACCCCTCCTGTCTCAGCCTCCAGTATTTATGCTGCAGTAGTTTATGTGTCGGGGGGCTGGGGTCAGTTTGTTATATCTGGAGTACTTCTCCTGTCCTATTCGGTGTCCTGTGTGAATCTAAGTGTGCGTTCTCTAATTCTCTCCTTCTCTCTTTCTTTCTCTCTCTCGGAGGACCTGAGCCCTAGGACCATGCCCCAGGACTACCTGACATGATGACTCCTTGCTGTCCCCAGTCCACCTGGCTGTGCTGCTGCTCCAGTTTCAACTGTTCTGCCTTATTATTATTCGACCATGCTGGTCATTTATGAACATTTGAACATCTTGGCCATGTTCTGTTATAATCTCCACCCGGCACAGCCAGAAGAGGACTGGCCACCCCACATAGCCTGGTTCCTCTCTAGGTTTCTTCCTAGGTATTGGCCTTTCTAGGGAGTTTTTCCTAGCCACCGTGCTTCTACACCTGCATTGCTTGCTGTTTGGGGTTTTAGGCTGGGTTTCTGTACAGCACTTTGAGATATCAGCTGATGTACGAAGGGCTATATAAATACATTTGATTTGATTTGATGTCCTAGAGACATTTCTTATTGGCAAAGCGATGAAGGGCGTTCGTCATTGGTGCTGATGGCCTGGGTTTGTGACCTGCTAGGGGAGTCATCCTACTCTCACATTCTTAGCTAAATGTGTTAATGTCATTATTTGGCAACAGTTACAACACACCTATCTGATCTATTTAAAGTTAGTTTCTTAGTAGGCAGATTTATTCGACAAAAGCAATGCGACGTGCAAAAGCAATGTGTAATGAAAACGGCAGCTAAACAACATTTTTTACATGTTCGACAGTTGTGGAATTGTCTTTCGTTATTGTGATAAATTATGATGTAAATTTACGATGGTGTTTTCGAATAAATGTTGATTGCCGAATCGCCTGGCAGGTGATGTCAACTCTTAACTATTAAGCTCCACTCCACATTTAATTATAAATGCCTATTGTTTAAACTATGAAAATAATGTTTATTTGCAGGATAAGGATTGTCCTGACTTTCAAGATTGGCCGAATTGCTTCGCCTTGCTTTTATAGTTGGCTGGATGCAAGTTTTACCATCCAATTATTTCAGATTTACAGGAGTGCAAGTTTCACTGTAGTAGACTACGGACCGTAGCGAAACGTTGGCACATGATAATTATAAGAATATGGCAAAAATTTGTCAATTCTTGCATTCCGTCCATGCTGAACATTTGCGGGCTAGCTGAGACGTGAACCCGATAGGTAGGAGGACATACATACAACCTGTCGCCAATTTATTAATGCACAATTTGCCTAAATGTATAATGGCAACACTTCAATCACCTTTTCTTTTTATTACAGGTGTGACGTCATAACGTCCAGCTGTTTTTATCGACACGAGACAGTTTAATGAAAGGCAATTGTCGTATCTATTTTCTATACAAACTATACATCTGTAGGATTTCCCCTTGAGCACGATATCACGACCTCATAAATGATCAGCATTTATTAATTATATATATCTGAGCATCTCAATGAGAACTCTGTCGTCTTTTTGAAATCCACAACAAATATACCATGTAGAACACACGTGTCATTGATAACTAATTTGAATTAAATCAGATAGGTGTGTAGCAACTGTTGCCAAATAATGACAAACACCCTAACCACTGTCCCAATAAAAGATATCTCTAGAGCATGTGCCTACTGGGCCAGTATAGTTAGTCCCTGCCCATAAGAAACCCTAACCCCTCCTCCCTAGGCACTTATGTAGATGAAACAACTTGATAGGTAAGCAATAGGCTGAATGTACTTTGAAGTAAATCTCAGCTCTTTTCAAAGTCCAGGAAACAAACTATTTTATTGATCATAGTGATTCAGGAGTATCATTAAAACAGGTTAACATGCCCCACCAAGATTAGACAATTATACAGAAAACCCTTAAATAGCTGAAATAAACCAATCAAATCAATGATGAACCAATACCTGACACAGACATGGTGGCTAGCAGGAAGATCCGAATGTGGTGAATTAAGAGTTTGTCAGTTTAAATCCCAGGTGAAAAGAACTGTGTGAGAGTACCCCTGACCTTGCCAACAGACAACGAGCTATAAATGGATCACTGGTACAACCATGAGGGCGTAACAAGGCGTGATGTCAAATGAAACATGTTTTTTTTTAGGGGGAGAACGTTTCTTTGGGACCATCAGGCGACGTCCTGACAACTGATATGCAGAAATGTTCCTGCAACGTTCAAATGAAACGTGTCTAGAACATTCATATCTTCTGTTCTGAGAACATGGCAACCATATTCTGTCTTTGTTTGGTGAGACGTTGATGGAATATTCTCCTAACCCTCAGAAATGATCGACACGTGAATGTTCTTTCAACGTTTCCATGAAACATGTCGAAAACATTAATATTGTAAATTCTGAGAACATGGTAACCACTTCCTGGGTAAGTTCAATTTTACATTAAGGGGATGGTCTCTTGGAAACATTCCTTGCACATCATGGGCACATTCCTATGAAAACATTAGTTAGTGACCTAATGAGACTCTTAATGGAGCGTTCTCTGAAGTTGTGGGAACGTTTGTTGTTAGCTGGTATGTGCAATACATCTGCAGAGCTTGCCAGGGAAGTTATATATGCTGCACAAGAACACTTGAAACAATACTGGTTGTAACATATCCCAAACAACCCCAAACCCCAAAAGAATTTTCAAAACCATTACATCATATTTTGTGTTAGATTCTAATGACTAAAACAAAGTGAATGTCTCTCCTGAGATTTATTAGACAATAAAAAGGATTGCTCTGAAAACAAGTATATAATTGATCATAAACATCATAAAGCTTTGCATATTATTACTTTGATAAAATATTTGAATGTACACAGTTCAAATACAGTTATATATTAGAAAATAAACTCTGGCTTTTGATAAAACCATACAGTATGTATAAAACACATCAAGCTACACCCTTCTGAAAAATGTACAGATCTGTCAGTCTTGACATAACCCAGACACCCTTTAAATGACTGCAAAATAACAAAGGCCTGATTTGGAATAGGAAGGTAAAAGGCAAAAAGAAAGCATATGTGCAGTATATTTATGTGTGCCTACAGTATGTGTGCATGTCTCTTTTACTGCATGATCTCAAAATCACAGGTTAATCTGAAAGTAAATCAGTACGACGTGATATTGTATCCTGCTCCTCCCATGATTTTTTTTGTGGCAGCCAATCCAGCTTTTTACCTATCAATGGTCATACTGAAGGGAAAAAAAGCTACTTCTGAGTTTTGGAATGCAGCCAGCCTCTCTCTCAGAGCCACTATCAGGGGACGGAGGAGGAGCTGTCAAACTCCAGCGATCCATTCTCCAGGGTTCCGTATCCGTTCATCTTCCTCAGTTTGAGCTGGTCGGGATGGCCCAGGCCCTGGGTCTCTGGCACCGCCTCCTTGGAGGCGAACATCTGGCTGATCTCCACAAACGTCTTGTTCTTGGTCTCGGGGATGACGAAGAACACAAAGGCCGCCACCGCCAGACACACGCAGCAGAACACCAGGTAGCAGTAGGACCCAGCGGACATCTGACACCAGGGAGGGAGGGATGGATGGACAGACAGACAAAGGATTTCGATTCTAATATCCATAGTGCTTGGCCCTGATTTGTGTTTTTTTGCACAGGCATTGGTCCTGAGGAGCAAAGACGTTGGCCATGCTGAGTGAGGGTGGACACCATGTCAAGTAAAGCCATGTCAGGAAGAAGCAGAGCCATGCTGAGGCCAGGCAAAGTAGAATACCACCCCCGGGCAACACACATATACACAAAAGGCTGGAAGCAACACAGTGTCAGCTGCACTGCAGAGCCCCTGGAGCAGGCTAGGGGTTAAGTGCCATGCTCAAGGGCACAACGGCAGTAGGTGGCACCTGAAGTTCTGATGCCAGCAACCCTGATGCTGCCATGTTAAGTAGGGGCACAGCCAGGTCAAGTTAATTGAGGGCAGAGGGCATATTATTAAGTGAGGACAGAGGCCATATGAAGTGAGGACAGATTAAGTGAGGGCAGAGGCAGTTGGTTACCTGTAGGAAGGGGAAGACGAAGCCGACTGTGAAGTTGGAAATCCAGTTGAGGGATCCTCCCACAGTGTAGGCTGCTGGGCGGTGAGACTGTTTAAACAGCTCTGCCGTTATCAGGAAAGGAACACCCGCTACAATATATACACTGACCGTTAGTACACTGCACACACACACACACACACACACACACACACACACACACACACACACACACACACACACACACACACACACACACACACACACACACACACACACACACACACATTAAACCAATAATTTCAGCCCATATACAAACACAGACTATGTAAACACACTGACAGGTAGAGTGATAACGCTAGCTGCGTTTGATTGAGCTTGCCTGGTGCAATGGAATCAATGGAACAGTCCCAAAAGTGTAAACCCGACCTGCCAATCTGGTACTCCAGGCAGGCTCAAGAAAACGTTCAGGCAAACTATTTAAACCCAGCTCTGGATGGCACCTGAGCAATTGTTTACCATTGTAATGTGGTAGTAATCGATCTAATCCCGTTTGGTCACAAGTGATGAATATGCAACGCCTTGTGTTACTACACTGCTAATGACCCTTTGAATGAACATGAGCCCAGGCTGCCTTATTTGTGCATAATTATTCGTGCTTCATCATTGTGGGTGGCGGAGGAATAACACTTTTCGACTGATGAGGAGTTAGGCCCCCGATTCATTATTCATCTTGATTTGCTGTTGAGCGGCAGCATTCATCACCTTTCTGACCAATGAGGCGTGATGAGGCCTAATTAAAGACAGGATCCTCAACAGAATGAGCCAATCCACTAAGGACCAGAGGGGGATGTAGTCGGGTATGTACATACATACGTCCCTCTACAGAACACACTCTCATTTGTCTATCTTAGAGGGGATATAGACTTTATCATCATCACACACAGGCAGATAATCAGGAGGCGAGATCAAGGCCATTAGCTGCATTAACAAGCGCTCAATTTTGACCTCCAGAGGGCGCCCTTTCAATACACACCAGGAGGTCGGAAACCAGCAAATCTGGCAACACACCCCGGTGTATCCCTGTATGAATCCTGGATGTGTGTGTGTGTGTGTGTTTGTGTGCGCGTGTCTGCATGTGTGCTCTCTGCTCAAATGAATGGAAAGTAAATTCATAACTGAGAGGAGAAGAGTAAGATAGAGTAAGTAGAAGAATGCAGCTCACCTGGCCCAATGCAGAAACCAGCGATGATACCGACCACGCATCCAACACTGACATACCGCATGAATGGTAAGTGAACCTGTAAGCATAGTGTAGTGGAAGACACAAGACGCCATGACCTAACTGAGTCAGTATATTCCATAAGGAGATTTCTATTATAGTTGACCGCATGCACTCTTAAATCTCCACCCGGCACAGCCAGAAGAGGACTGACCACCCCTCGGAGCCTGGTTCCTCTCTAGGTTTCTCCCTACATGTTCCTGCCTTCTCGGGAGTTTTTCCTGGCCACTGTGATCCCGCCCGTCTTTGGGGTTTCAGGCTGGGGATCTGTAAAGCTCTTTCTGACAACTGCTGAAAATGGCTTTATAAAATGCATTTGATTGATTGATAAACTATACTAAAGTACTCTCTGTCATATCAGAAGGATATAATTAATATAGTAAAAACACAAATGCAGTGCACCCTACCTCCCACCCACCCGCACACAAATACCACAAATACAGACCTGTAGAACGAGGGAGAGAGTGATCCCAGCACAGCAGAATCCCATGACTAGAAACCCCCCGATGATGAGAGGCCTCCTGCCTAGTTTCTCTATGGTAAAACACTACAGAGAGAGAGAGAGAGAGAGAGAAGGGGCAGAGAGAGAGAGAGAGAGAGAGAGAGAGGGCAGAGAGAGAGAGAGAGAGAGGGGGGCAGAGAGAGAGAGAGAGAGAGAGAGAGAGAGAAGGGGCAGAGAGAGAGAGAGAGAGAGAGAGAGAGGGGGCAGAGAGAGAGAGAGACGGGGCAGAGAGAGAGAGAGAGAAGGGGCAGAGAGAGAGAGAGAAGGGGCAGAGAGAGAGAGAGAGAGAGGGAGAGAGAGAATTGGCAGAGAGAGAGAGAAGGGGCAGAGAGAGAGAGAGAGAGAGAGAGAAGGGGCAGAGAGAAACACAAGATACAAAGAGACAGAAAGCAACAAAACATGAATAACACAACCGTTAAAAGAGAAAACTATGACAGGGCAAACTTACAACCAATCCCATGTCTCCTCCATAGACTCACCCCGATGAGGCCAGCAATGATCTCGATGGCTCCTGTACCCACTGTAGTGTACTGGATCTCTGGGTCTGGGATGCCCGCGTTCCTAAAGATGTCATTGGTATAGAACCAGAGCTACAATGGAGAAAGACACTTTTGAGCTTGAGGGGCATGGGCACAAGTGGGACAGCCTGGAACAGGTGGCACAGTATGGGCACAGAGTAACAGTGGACAACCACTCACATTCAATTGATTTCAATTTGGGGCTTTGGGGAGGTTAACTTTAGACAGGGGGGGAAATCAGGAGTTGGAGGTAGTAAGAAACCAACACACACAAGTCTACACACCCATTAAACACACTCCTCTCTCCTGCTGCAGTCACAGAACAGTGTCAAGGCTTGCCACCGGCCACCTCCACTTAGCCTACAGCTCTCCTCTGGTATCTGCCTGATACCATCATCCTCATCACCATCACCACCGTCTTCATCCTCACTACCTGTGTTTCAAAGCTGCCTCAAATAGATTGCCAAAGCTAATTAGCTGCTAAAAATACATTGCAGAGATGAGGCTGCTAATGAGTTCAGCTCTGATGGGTAAAATGTGCACTTGTTGGCCCCAGTGTCCTGGTAATCATTTGAATAATTAATGCATCTCAGTAGCATAATTCAGGAAGGGATTTAGCTAATCGTATTGCTGTTAAATGATGACTCGTAGTTTTGGGTTCTTCACCACATGATCACATGAGGCTTGTAAAAGATGAGGAATCATTCATTCTGCCTTTCAACTGAGCCTCTCGGTGTAGTGGGCCCGACTGTAATGGATGAGAGGGGGAAGAAGGTGAGAGAGCGATAAGAGGTGGAGTGTAGGAGAGAGAGGGTGAGAGAGTAAGGAAAGGACATGGCAGAGAATGAGCAGGGTGTGATAGGGGTGAAAACGGGGGAAAAGAGAGAGGTAGAGAGAGGCCGAGGAGTGCTAAAAAAAGGAGTAACAAAGGGATAGAGAGATATGAGAAGGAGAGGAGCACCATAGCGAACAGATGAGTAATCTTACAGCGTCTATACCGGAGAGCTGCATGCCGATATTGATGACCACCACACTGAGCAGCTGCCAGCGCACCAAAGGGTCCAGTATCAGTCGCCATACCGACACCGTCTCCACCGACGACAGAGAGCGCTGCTCCTCCTGCATCTCCTCGATCTCTGACTGGATGTTACACTTGGCCCGGTACCACTTCAACGCTGAGGTAGGAAATAAAACAGGAAGTTACACTTGAAACAGGCAATGACAATGCATTTGTATTAAATGAAAATGAAATATGACTTGAACTTTGTCATTGATGGTTAACTAAACAGTTTGGCACATGACTCGAATTGACAACGTTGCCACAGGAAATAATCATAGCCCTGAGGTCACACTATTCACATACTAAGTATGTGTCCCCGTCTCAATGGTGTCGTCTAGCATACTGACCTATAATGGTGGCGTGGACATTATGCTTCTCAATCAGCAGGTATCGTGGGCTCTCCGGAAACCATGGCAACAGCATCAGCTGAATGAAGGTGGGTATCACCACCAGAGAGAGAAACAGGGGCCAGTGATCCTCCTGTAAACATGAGAAAACGACTCACAATCATCACCTACATGATGTACAGCTGTACACCAGTGGAGGCTGCTGAGGGGAGGACGGCTCATAATGATGTCCGGGACGGAGCAAATGGAATGGCATCAAACACGTGGAAACCATGTGTTTGTATTTGATACCATTCCGCTCCGCTCCAGCCATTACCACGAGCCCGTCCTCCCCAATTAAGGTGCCACCAACCTCCTGTGCAGTACACACATAACCCCAAAAATGCAACACGCAAACCATTGAAAATGAATCCATCTCTAAACTTATGAACGGCAAGTGTAAAGCTTTTCCTGGAAATGGTATTTGGCGTACCTTCCCCAGAATTTCGTGTAGACCCAGGATCTGGGCCGAGAAGACCCCAGCACAAATGAAGAGGCTGGGCACGAGCCCCAGGAAACCACGCAGGTTCTTAGGAGCTATCTCCCCCAGGTACATGGGCACCACGCTCAGAGAGATACCTACACAACACAACGATGACGACGTGGACATTTTTTTCACCGACCAAAAATCAAGATAAGACACAACAGTGAGCAAACATTCACTTTCTTGTTATTGCCAAATTCAGAACTTTGCCCAGCTACCGTGCCACGTTTATACCGTATGTATACATTCCTCAGTGACCCATTCCTGAACCTTGACCCTTATCCTATAACCTTAACTCTAACTCTCAACTCTGAACCTTACCCTTCTCACTGAGTGGGCACGCTGATGTGTTTGTACCTGAGTGGATCCCTGTGACGAAGCGGCCAAAGATGACCATCTCTGGAGAGCCACAGATCCTGCTGAAGCCCATGAGAGATCCAGCGATGAACACCAATACCGTTGAGTTCACCACTGTGCCTTTCCTACACACACACACACGCACAACACACACACACACATTATGGTTGGCTCTGTCCACCATTAAAATGTGTGGATTATCAGAACTAGCTAATTAATGTACCAATGTATGAAGCTGTGCATAAAAGCATGTGGACCATAGGCAATAGCAGGTACACCTTCATTACTTCTATGACATAGAATAGTAAAGTCTCCCCCTGATATACAGTCAGGGAGGGCGTTTTGAGTTCTGATCGCCCATAAAACACAGTTGGGTGATGAAAATGATCAGCTCATAACTGGGCTCGTAAATGGTTCTCTTTCATTTGCATGTAAATGTCCAGTCAGATCATGTGAGTCCTTTAGATAAATGAGATCTAAGCCTGCACTGAATACAAAACACTCTTTAGAGGGCTGGCAAGAGGGGACAGAGATCGCACTGACTACACTCCAAAGGGTATAGGGGACAGAGAGTGTGCACTTTAAAGGGCAGAGGGAACAGAACAAGTGTAGCACATTGGGTAGCTTGTACAAAGAGTTTAAACTCTAAATGGCAGTGTAACTAAACACTATGCACTCTGAAAGGCAGACAGGACGAACAGTGTGCACCCTGAAGAGCAGAGGAGAGCAAAGGAGGGAGGGCATGGTCATCCTTGCGATCAGAGGGGAGAAGGTCAGGGGTGATAGATGAGGGCGCTGCTCTAATGCCCTCAATTGTGTGTGTGTGTGTGTGTGTGTGTGTGACTAGCTCAGAAAGCCAGGCAGGGTGGCAGGGTAGCAGGGTGGCAGTGCCCAGAGCTCCAGTCCAGATGCTGCATTGTGTCTCTGAGGCTGTTCATGTCAACTGGCCAACAGCCACCCTGCAGCCACAGTGTCTGGAGGTCTCAGGCATTGGCCTAAACCAAAACAAAGGTCTTCAAAGGACAGAACTTTCCAAATCTTTACAGATGAACACTGACTCGAATGGGGAGCAGAGAATATTGTGAAAAACCTGTATAGGAGTGTGTGTCACTGGGAGTGTGCGTATGGGGAGCGTGTAAGGGTCTCACCTGCCGAACCTGGTGACAAGCATGCCCACCATGAGGGATCCCAGTAGACCCCCAATGGCAAAGACAGACACGGTGAGAGAGTACATGAGGGTCAGAGCCTCCCCATCCAGCCCCGTACCATTACGGCTCACTGACGTCCTGTTGTAGAAGTCCTTAATGTACTGTGGGGGAGAGTGAAACAGGGAGAGAGAGAGCGAGAGAAACAAAGCGGGGAGAAAACAGTATTACTACTGTTAATCACTATGATTTATTTAATGTGTTCCTGTGCTCTTGCTTTGCCAGTGTAAGATACCTATCATGCCAATAGAGCTCATTGAGTAGAATTAAATTGAGAGGGGCAAAGAGGTGTTATCACATAAACTTGGTGCGACACAATTCAAATGACTGTATGACACACAGTATGCCATACAGCACACAATGTGTTACATAATGTCACTAAGACCTCAATTTGTTACCAGCATCAAACTGTACAAAACACTATATAACTATCAATCTTACATTCCCAAAATGCCAATGTCAATGAGACCGCCCCACTTACATTTAATCCATCGCTATCTGGCCAATGAGAGCCTATAGAGGGGAACGCAGAATCACAACCAAACTGGGAGTCCTTGTCATGTGGCCCATGCTTCTCCTCTTTCCCTGGCATTTTCAGGTCACAGACCAGGACTAATTCAATTCCACTGCTATGTCCTTTTAAAAAAAAACTTAATTAACCTCTTAATCTACAGTGTGGCCAATTCAGGATCAATTCAACCACTCACAGACTCAGGCGAGGAACGGTGAGAAATGAAGAGACCTTGCACTGTGTGTGTGTGTGCATACGTGTGTGCGTGCGTATGTGTGTTCTGATGATAGTAATCAGACCTTAGTGTATTTCAAACATACAAACAGAAACATTCTGGTCATGCTCTATTTCACAGTTCACTTGAGCAGATATTAAAGCAGTGTTCCAACCATATCTCTACAGTTCCAACTATAGAATTGGAATGGACAACTGTTGGCTAAGCTTCACTTTACAGTCCAGCTGTTAACCTAACATTTTACTGCAGTGGTCGTAATCAGGGTCACACAGAGTCATTCTTGGTAGTTGTTTTCTTTATATTTTGGTTAGGTCAGGGTGTGACGAGGGTGGGTATGCTAGTTTTTGTATTGTCTAGGGTTTTTGTATGTCTAGGGTTTTGTAGGTCTAGGTATTTGTATGTCTATGGTGGCCTTATATGGTTCCCAATCAGAGGCAGCTGTTTATTGTTGTCTCTGATTGGGGATCATATTTAGGTATCCATTTTCCCTTTTGTGTTCGTGGGTTCTTGTCTATGTGTAGTTAGTTGCCTGTCAGCACTCGTTTGTATAGCTTCACGGTTTGTTATTTTGGTTAGTTTGTTCAGTGCTCATTCGCTAAATAAAATAAGAATGTACGCATACAACGCTGCGCCTTTGTCCAATTCAAACATGACAGTAGTCTTAAACAAATTTACTTTGGGAAGAAAAGTTTACACCTCACACACATGGTAATAGTCTTAAAATAAGAAGATGCCTGTACCATGTCAGATATAGAGTTGAAATGTATTCAATTTTGAGTTTGCATCCCAATAATACACTTTATATACACTGAGTGTACAAAACATACATAAAGAACACCTTCCTAATATTGGGTTGCAACCCCCCCACCCCCCAAACTGGTGTGCTTCAATCATTTGTCTTGCCCATTCACCCTCTGAATGGCACACATAAACGATACATGTCTCAATTGTCTCAAGGCTTAAAAATCCTTCTTTAACAAGTGACATCAAGAAAGGATCATAGCTTTTACCTGGATTCACCTGGTCAGTCTATGTCATGGAAAGAGCAGGTGTCTTACATTTTTTTATACATTCAATGTGCATCACAGAAGTCTGAAATATAACAAAACCGGTTGACATAGAAACCTGATTATTATTTAGGGAATTATGAAACATTTGAATAACATTCCACCCATGAGCCCACTAGAGAGCGATTTGGTAATTGAACTGCAATTTAAAAAACACATGGTCAAATTGTAATTACGGTACACTGCCTACTTCCTTAAAAGTGTAACAGAGTGTTCTGATGGGTGTTAAAACATAGGAACCCGATGTAGAACAGCATGCAATTTCAACATAAGATTGACTTACAGTACCAGTCAAACGTTTGGACACACCTACTCATTCAAGGGTTTTCTTAAATTTGTACTATTTTCTAAATTGTAGAATAACAGTGAAGACATCAAAACTATGAAATAGCACATGGAATCATGTAGTAACCAAAAAAGTGTTAAACAAAATCAAAATATATTTATAATTGAGATTCTTCAAAGTAGCCACCCTTTGCCTTGATGAAAGCTTTTCACACTCTTGGCATTCCCTCAACCAGCTTCATGAGGTAGTCACCTGGAATGAATTTCAATTAAGAGGTGTGCCTTGTTAAAAGTACTTTTGTGTCATTTCTTTCCTTCTTAATGCATTTGAGCCAATCAGTTGTGTTGTGACAAGGTATGGGTGGTATACAGAAGATAGCCATATTTGGTAAAAGACCAAGTCCATGTTATGGCAAGAACAGCTAAAATGAGCAAAGAGAAATGACAGTCCATCATTACTTAGAGACATGAAGGTCAGTTAATCCAGACAAAACCATCAAGCGCTATGATGAAACTGGCTCTCATGAGGACCGCCACAGGAAAAGCAGTCTGCTGCAGAGGATAAGTTCATTAGAGTTACCAGCCTCAGAAATTGCACCCCAAATAAATGCTTCACAGAGTTCAAGTAACAGACACATCTCAACATCAACTGCTCAGAGGACACTGCGTGAATCAGGCCTTCATGGTTGAATTGCTGCAAAGAAACAACTACTAAAGAACAGCAATAAGAAGAAGAGACTTGCTTGGGCCAACAAACACAAGCAATGGACATTAGACCAGTGGAAATCTTTCTTTTGAGATATTTGGTTCCAACCTCTGTGTCTTTGTAAGACGCAGAGTAGGTGAACGGATTATCTACGCATGTGTGTGTCACTCCCTGACCTTAGAGCCTTTTTAATTCTCTATTTGTTTAGGTCGAGGTGTGATTTGGGCGGGCATTCTAGTTTTTCTATTTCTTTGTTGGCCGGGTATGGTTCCCAATCAGAGGCAGCTGTCTATCGTTGTCTCTGATTGGGGATCATACTTAGGCAGCCTTTAGTTTGTGGGACCTTGACTATGTTTTTGCATAGTAGCTGTCTAGCCCTGTAGAACTTTATGGTCGATTTTGTATTTTGTTGTTTTATCGGAGTTCAGTATTAAAAATCATGAACACTTTCCACGCTGCTTTGGTCTCATTCATCTAACGGACGTAACGGTGTGGTTCCCACCATGAAGCATGGAGGAGGAGGTGTGATGGTGTGGGGGTGCTTTGCTGGTGACACTGTCTGGGATTTATTTAGAATTCAATGCACACTTAGCCAGCATGGCCACCACAGCATTCTGCAGCGATACGCCATCCCATCTGGTTTGCGCTTAGTGGGACTATCATTTGTTTTTCAACAGGACAATGACCCCAAACACACCTCCAGGCTATGTAAGGGCTATTTGACCAAGAAGGAGAGTGATGGAGTGCTGCACCAGATGACCTTGCCTACACAATCACCTGACCTCAACCCAATTGAGATGGTTTGGGATGAGTTGGACCGCAGAGTGAAGGAAAAGTAGCCAACAAGTACTCAGCATATGTCGGAACTCCTTCAAGACTGTTGGAAAAGCATTCCAGGTGAAGCTGGTTGAGAGAATGCCAAGAGTGTACAAAGCTGTCATCAAGGCAAATGGGTGGCTACTTTGAAGAATCTCAACTATAAAATATGTTTTGATTTGTGTAACACTTTTTTGGTTACTACATGATTCTATATGTGTTATTTCATAATTTTGATGTCTTCACTATTATTCTACAATGTAGAAAATAGTAAAAATAAAGAAAAACCCTTGATTGAGTAGGTGTTGTTAGGTGTGTATATGGGAGGTGAAGTCAAGTGCAGGAGAGCGGAGTATATTAAACAGGCGCATTTTCATACCGGTCAACAATGACAGCATAAAAAACATACTAGTGCCACAAACACGGTCTAAAACAAAAGTGCAGCACCTGACAAAATAATCACGTAACAATAAACACTTACACACAAAGACATGATGGGGAACAGAGGACTAAATACATGTAGATTGATTGGGGAATGAAAAGCAGGTGTGTATGGAACAAGACAAAACAAATGAACATATGAAAAATGGAGCGGCGATGGCTAGAAAGCCGGTGACGTCGATCGCCGAACGAACAAGGAGAGGAGCCGACTTCGACGGAAGTCGTGACAGGTGTGTCCAAACTTTTGACTGGTACTGTACATGGGAATTGATCCACAAACTAGAATCTCGCTAAATGTTTCTTGCGGCTAGTTTAAAAAAGAACAGTATGGGTTGCAGTCACTCCTTGTCCATAGACTACTTTCAAAGTAAACTAACAAATATTTGTACATTTAAATGAATGTAAATCATATTTGACAGTCCTGCTATTTACCTAGTATTATGTCTTAGCAAATACTGCACCAGCCACCACCAATTGAAACAAGAATATAAAGCAAGCCCAAACCCCAACAGTCAACACTGGTAACCAGTGGCCTGTAATTGGGCTAAAGGGACAAAGACACAATACCCAATGACCCCAACAGTGACCCTATAGCTGTGGGATACAATTAGCATTAGCTTTGGGCTGAAGAATGCAGTTAGCATTATCTTTATGCTGTAGGATATATTTGGCATTAGCTTCGGAGAGATTGGTTCTACAGTCCTTCCAACTGCATGGCCTCAACTGCATTCCTTCTGATAAAGAGCAGCCTGGTTCCTCATTCAATCCACATTCCTGGTGACAACAAACCTTTCACAGATGCACACACAGTTTAAACTACCTCACACTGACAAATCACTTTCATTTGAACTATCCGTGTTAAAATGTAGGCTAAGCCTCAGACTTTCACATTTTTTGTGTGAAAGCATGGACTCATCATGGTGAGCAGTATTAGATACAGCATTGGGGGTCTCACTCTGATGTACATGAGGGTAAGAGTGTAAAAGATACAGTGCATTCGGTAAGTATTCAGGCCCCTTGACTTTTTCCGCATTTTGTTACGTTACAGCTGTATTCTAAATGGATTAAATTGTATCTTTCCCCTCAATAATCTACACACAATAGCCCATAATGACAAAGCAAAAACAGGTTTTAATAAGTTTTTGCAAGTTTATTAAAAATAAAAAACTGAAATATAACATTTACATAAGAATTCAGACCCTTTAGTCAGTACTTTGTTGAAGCCACTTTGGCAGCAATTAAAGCCTTGAGTCTTCTTGGGTATGACGCTACAAGCTTGGCACATCTTTATTTGGGGAGTTTCTCCTATACTTCTCTGCAGATCCTCTCAAAGTCTGTTAAGTTGGAGGGGGGAGCGTCACTACTAAGCTATGTTCAGGTCTCTCCAGAGATGTTCGATCGGGTTCAAGTGCGGGCTCTAGCTAACTCAAGGACATTCAGAGGCTAAGCCACTCCTACGTTTTGTTGGCTGTGTGCTTGGGGTCGTTGTCCGGTTGGAAGGCGAACCTTCGCCCCAGTCTGAGGTCCTGAGCACTCTGGAGCAGGTTTTCATCAAGGATCTCTCTGTACTTTGCGCCGTTAATCTTTCCCTCGACCCTGACTAGTCTCCCAGTCCCTGCCACTGAAAATAGTTCAATCTTGGTTTCATCAGACCAGAGAATCTTGTTAATCATGATCTGAGAGTTTTTAGGTGGCTTTTGGCACACTCCAAGCGGGCTGTCATTTACCTTTTATTAAGGAGTGGCTTCCGTCTGGCCACTCTACCATAATGGCCTGATTGGTGGAGTGCTGCAGAGATGGTTGTCCTTCTGGAAGGTTCTCCCATTTCCACCGAAGAACTCTGGAGCTCTTCTCTTGCTCAGCTTGGCCTTGCAGCCAGCTCTAGGAAGAGTATTGGTGGTTCCAAACTTCTTCCATTTTAGAATGATGGAGGCCACTGTGTTCTTGGGGACCTTCAATGCTGGAGAAATGTTTTGGTAACCTTCACCAGATCTGTGCCTCGACACAATCCTGTCTCGGAGCTCTACGGGCAATTCCTTCGACCTCATGGCTTGGTTTTTGCTCTGACATGCACTGTTAAATGTAGGACCTTATATAGACAGGTGTGTGCCTTTCCAAATCATGTCCTATCATTTGAATTTACCACATGTGAACTCCAATCAAGTTGTAGAAACATCTCAAGGATGATCAATGGAAACAGGATGCACCTGAGCTCAATGTCGAGTCTCATAGCAAAATACTTACGAAAATAAGGTATTTATGTTTTTTATTTTTAATACATTTGCAAACATTTCTAATATCCTGTTTTCACTTTGTTATTATGTTTTTTTAAAATTGTGTGTAGATTGATGAGGAAAAAAATGTACATGACCCATTTTAGGATAAGGCTGTAACGTAACAAAATGCGGAAAATGGTCTGAATACTTCCCAAATGCCCTGTATACTGTATGTGAGATGTATACTCATAAATCAAATTGATGTCCGTGGGACACAGTCCATAGTCACATAGTCAATAGTGTAGACTGGTGAAAGTAAATTTAATTCAAAATTTAAATGTAACTTCAACAATCGCGCAAATCTCTGTTTACATCAACAATACATGATTTGGGGGAGATTCCGGGTTCCACAAGTTAGGAGTTGGCCATGGCAGAGTATTCAATACAGGACAGTAATCAATGTACAATGCAGATAATATGAGTGTAGTTCAATGGACTTACCACTGCAGGGGAGTTGACCACTGCCAGGTTATAGCCATAGAGCATGGAGCTCCCAAATGAGGTGAGGAACGCTACTGCCAACAGAGATGAGGTCAGGTGCTGCAGAGAGAGAGAGAAAGGGATAAAGGGAGATTATCTCAGAGAAAATGTGTACAGTAAACTTGTCATAAACCAACATCTAATGTTTTATTATTTGGTTTGTACTCCAGCCTTTGCTCTTGAGGAGTTCATTTGTTCTGTCATTTACAGTCAAAGGTTTAAGATTTGTGTGAATATGAATGACAGTCAAAGTTGTCTTTACTGTTGGGCTCTCATTCATCTCTTCTATGGCCTTTAGTTTGGAGGAATCCATGGGTCTGAGGAACTGTTGGTATAAGCCACATTAACCCTTAACATGTTAATTATGTGACTGTATCTGGTGGAGAATCTGGAGAATCTACACACACACACACACACACACACACACACACACACACACACACACACACACACACACACACACACACACACACACACACACACACACACACACACACACACACACACACACACACACAAACACACACACACACACACACACACAACAGGGTATTACTATACGTGTGAGGACTTTTTGGGGACAAACACTTGGTTCCTTTTCAAAATCTTTTTTTTCATTAACCCCTAACTCAAACCCTAACCTTAACCCCTAACCTTATATTCTAACGCTAAACCTTACACCTAAAATAGCTTTTTTCCATTTGAGGACAGGCCAAATGTCCCCACTTGTATACAGTGATGATCATTACTGGGATATTGATTTTACTTCAGGAAGCTACAAAACACCATGACTATATTTGGGCCAATCTCATGCGGAAATTCCCATATACATGTTATTCCTCAGCCTGGTTTCATAGACTAGACATATCATAGTAAAAGTAAATTAGTATGATATGTTATGTTTGGTACGGGTACATACACTCTTCGAAAAAAGGGTTCCAAAACGGTTCTTCCACTGTCCCCATACGAAAACTCTTTTTGGTTCTAGGTAGAACCATTTTTGGTTCCAGGTAGAACCTCTTGGGGTTCCATGTAAGAAATCCAAAAGGGTTCTACCCGGAACCAACAAGGGTTATTCAAAGGGTTCTCCAATGGGGACTGCCGAAGAACCCTTTTAGGTTCTAGATAGCATTTTTTTTCTAAGAGTGTAAAACAGAAGCTTACGTCTACCAACCTAAAGTTTGAGTGTTCAAATCTCTTCACGGACAACTTTAGCATTTTAGCTAATTAGCAACTTTTCAACTACTTAAAACTGTTTAGCTACTTTGCAATTACTTAGCATGTTAGCTAACCTTTCCCCTAACCTTAACGCTTTTAGCTAACCCTTCCCCTCAACATAACCCATTAAACCTAACTCCTAACCTTAAACTTAACCCCTAGCCTAGCTAACGATAGTCAGCTAGCTAACATTAGCATTAGCCACCTAACTGCTTAGCTAACATTAGCCACAACAAACTGGAATTCGTAACACATCATACGTTTTGCAAATTCTTAACATATTGTACATTTTGTAAATTTGTAACACATTATACGAATTGTAATTCGTAATATATAATCCGAAATGGATGATGAATATCCACAAATGAATACATACCATACGAAATATATTATATTATACTAATAGAGAGTATCAGATTTGGGTAGAGTATAATATGAAATGCTCTTAAACCAGTTTGCATTAGTCAGAAATTAGGGCCAGATGCCCATCCTACAGTTGAAGTCAGAAGTTTACATACACCTTAGCCAACTAGATTTAAACTCAGTTTTTCACAATTCCTGACATTTAATCCTAGTAAAAATTCCCTGTTTTAGGTAAGTTATTATGAGCACTTTATTTTAAGAATGTGAAATGTCAGAATAATAGTAGAGAGAATGATTTCTTTCAGCTTTTATTTCTTTCATCACATCCCCATTGGGTCAGAAGTTTACATACACTCAATTAGTATTTGGTAGCATTGCCTATAAATTGTTTAACTTGGTTCAAACGTTTTGGATAGCCTTCCACAAGCTTCCCACAATAAGTTGGGTGAACTTCCTCCTGACAGAGCTGGTGTAACTGAGTCAGGTTTGTAGGCCTCTGTAACGGCATTCTTCCTCCTCTTCTGAGGAGGAGTAGAGAGAAGGATCGGAGGACCAATGTGCAGCGTGGTAAGTGTCTATAACGTTTATTTTAAGACATAAACTGAACACTATGAAATACAAAACAATAAACGTGAACATGAACGAAAACCGAAACAGTACCGTGTGGCAACAAACACTCACACGGAAACAAACACCCGCCACTCAAAAGTGAAACCCAGGCTACCTAAGTATGATTCTCAATCAGGGACAACTAACCACACCTGCCTCTGATTGAGAACCATACTAGGCTGAACTCAAAACCCCAACATAGAAAAACACACATAGACTGCCCACCCCAACTCACGCCCTGACCATACTAAATAAAGACAAAACAAAGGAAATAAAGGTCAGAACGTGACAGCCTCCTTGCTGGCACACGCTTTTTCAGTTCTGCCCACACATTTTCTATTTAATTAAGGTCAGGGCTTTGTGATGGCCACTCCAATACCTTGACTTTGTTGTCCTTAAGCCATTTTGCCACAACTTTGGAAGTATGCTTGGGGTCATTGTCCATTTGGAAGACCCATTTGTCTTGAGATGTTGCTTCAATATATCCACATAATTCCCATCCTCATGATGCCATCTATTTTGTGAAGTGCACCAGTCCCTCCCTCAACAAAGCACCCCCACAACATGATGCTGCCACACCCGTGCTTCATGGGTGTGATGGTTTTCTTTGGCTTGCAAGCCTCCCCCTTTTTCCTCCAAACATAACAATGGTCATTATGGCCAAACAGTTATTTTTTTGTTTCATCATACCAGAGGACATTTCCTTTGTCCCCATGTGCAGTTGCAAACCATAGTCTGGCTTTTTTATGGAGGTTTTGGAGCAGTGGCTTCTTCCTTGCTGAGTGGCCTTTCAGGTTATGTCGATATAGGACTCGTTTTACTGTGGATATAGATACTTTTGTACCTGTTTCCTTTGCTGTTGTTCTGGGATTGATTTGCACTTTCCGCACCAAAGTATGTTCATCTCTAGGAGACAAAACGCGTCTTTTTCCTCAAAGGTATGACGGCTGCGTGGTCCCATGGTGTTTATACTTGCATACTATTGTTTGTACAGATGAACGTGGTACCTTAAGGCGTTTGGAAATTGCTCCCAAGGATGAACCAGACTTGTGGAGGTCTACAATTCTTTTCTGAGGTCTTGGCTGATTTCTTTTGATTTTCACATGATGTCAAGCAAAGAGGCACTGAGTTTGAAGGTAGGCCTTGAAATACATCTACAGGTACACCGCCAATTGACTAAAATTATGTCAATTAGCCTTTCAGAAGCTTCTAACGCCATGACATGTTTTAAGGCACAGTCAACTTAGTGTATGTAAACTTCTGACCCACTGGAACTGTGATACAGTGAAATAACCTGTCTGTAAACAATTTTTGGAAAATGTACTTGTGTCATGCACAAAGTAGATGTCCCAACAGACTTGCCAAAACTATAGTTTATTAACAAGAAATATGTGGAGTAGTTGAAAAACTTGTTTTAATGACTCTAACCTAAGTGTATGTAAACTTCCGACTTCAACTGCATGCATACATTACCTTTCTTACTATAATAGCCTCAAGGGGACTAAGATTAGTTGAAATGCTTTCTAACAAGTGATGAAGTGGAATGGATAGGAGAAAACATAGGGGCTCAAGCCACAGTTCAGAATAGAATAGTAATGTTTCATCAGCAGTCAGGAAGTGTGACTGTACTCTGGTCCAGAACCAGTGGAACGCATTGCACGATGGAGGTGGACTTCACCCAGGTCAGGTCAGGGAACTTAATTTGGGCACTAAGTGGTCAGATGCAGTCATTTGCCTACCGCACACACGTGAGAAAGGTTGTGTAGATTAGACATTGTCTTGTGACATGTAATGAGTGCTCATAGTTATGTCCCTGGTGGATGTACGGAGCGAGATTTCAAATCTGTAAGACCTTGCAGTCTAAAAAAAATGATGGAATAAGTGAGAGGAGAGATGACCTGTAGTGCTTTAGGGCAGGGCCTGGAAGGATGAAAAAGGGTAAAAAAAAACACGCTCTGTTAAGAACTCTTTTTATTTATTTAATTTTTTTATATATATAGACTTTTAACCTTCTCTTCTGAGGACAGAGGCATGATGTTTAAAGTAAAGATAAAGTATTGACTTGTCAGTCATAATATGGGTTCTAACGTTACTATGTAAAAGAAAGACAAGTTTAGGTGCATCTAGCCTATCGCTGACAGTGCCCGCTCATGTAACATTTAGGCGGCTATGTTCGTACAGAGCAATGTCAATTTACAGATGTCAATATGTCAGGCATATTTTAATTCAATATAGTGTAGCGCGACCCTGTGTTTATATGCGCGGGTTTCGACTCTGCCACTTGAACATGCTTTTGTGGCAGTCGATGCCGCGCTTATAAACACAGGGTCGCTACAATAAATATGGAAAATTGTTTATAACAAGTTTATAAATAAAATATTGCATCCAAGATAGGATGCAGGTAAAGAATGTGAACTGAATGGAATATCAAAATCAAACAAAATAGCAGGTAATTTACAAAAACAAACTTGAAAATCTTACCGACGTTATTTTCCCTGGTGGCGTTATTAAAACTTCTTCAGCCATTTATGAATCTTTCGTTAAATATTTCCTCTTTAACTTTCGGCGGCGGGAAAATAAAGATGCTCGACCTACGTTTTTCTTAAAGCTACCGGCATCACAGCAAAACTCATTTTGAGAAGACAGGCGTGGTCATAGTTGAGACTTAAAAAAACACGCAGTTGCAGGTTATAGGGTCGCCTTTTTGTAAATCTATAGCGTCTCGGCCCTCTCCTTCGGGTAGTGATGCCCTCGGTTCTGGTTAACAAGTAGGCTTGAGACCAGTGTCATCACATGATGGCGAACAACGTGATGCCTAGAGGAAGACATGCTGAAATCAATTAGCTAAGTGAATTTACAAAGCCCGAGTACTACAGCAGACTGGGAGAGGAGAGAGGAGGCTACTTTTAGGCCCAACCGTGAGTTACAGTAACCTAGCTGACAAGTATGAGGACAGCACTCAAAACTGATAAGCCTCTTGTCTCCTGTTAGCACTAGGCCTAACTATGTTATAATAAAAGCCACATGCCCATTACTACGTAGGCCAAATAACAGTCACACTAATAGATCACATTCCACAGGAAACATGTCTTGCTTGATGAGATATTTATGTAATTTCCAGGAAAAACTTGAATATCTAATTTTGAATAATATGTAAATACTGACCTATTTCTCCTAATATAAAAAGAACTTCGCAACTTCGCAACTTCGCAATACAGTAGAGAAATAGCAATAGAGATGGAACGGAAATGTTATTTATGAGACTTGGAAGTCAAATTATTAACTTGGAATATAGTTTTTTTTTTATCACTTTGATGTAAAACGTGATTTTCCTGTGTTTTATATATATCTCCACACTATGAGTTTGGAATAATACAGTGAAAATGTGAAAATAATAATGCTCTTTAAGTGTATGAGCTGTTTGAAAAGACTGCCTTAACAGCCTGTTTTGGTTGGGATGGAGTTTTGGCCTGCCTCACCAGGCGGGAAATTATTTAATAGACCAATAACAAAGAGAGTTCCAAACCTCTCAGCCAATAACAGCTGGTTTTCAGTTATCCCCTCCCCTCTCAGACAGTCAAAGCAAAGTTCTTGCTAGATAAGTAGCTAAGAAGCTATTTGTTTCTTTTTTTACCATTTTAAATGAAAACAATCTTAATAGTTTGTACTCAATAGTTACCCAGAAATGATTTGATATTGAGATAAAAACAGCTGTATTGGACCTTTAACACAAAAATTAAAACAGATAATCAAACTGGCTAATGTTTCAAAAGTCTTAGCACATTTCCAATTGACTGAGTATAACAAACACATTCACAGTCACTTGTTCACTGCACCAAATCAGTCTTTTACTTTGAATACATATGCAAAATGAACTGCTTTTCACAACGGGTTAGCAGACAAGGTCTCGAAAATGATGCGCTTGCTACAATGGAGCAGAAGGCCAGGTCTTGTGATTCTGAATGTCCAGATAGCTAGCAGACAATGACAAGAATCTGCCATGTGGGGAATCGTAGGTGGCTCGTTTCAGCTAGTAGTATTTTGTTCTTGATACAAGGTCTTGTTTTAAATTGTTTACACTGATGTCATGTACAGTTGAAGTCGGAAGTTTACATACACTTATGTTAGTTATTAAAACACATTTTTCAACCACTCCACAAATTTCACTCCACAAACTATAGGTTTGGCAAGTCGGTTAGGACATCTATTTTGTGCATGACAAGCAATTTTTCCAACAATTGTTTACAGACTGATTATTTCACTTAATCACAATTCGTTTCTCCGCTACTACTACTAGTTTGATGGTTGTAGCCATCAATTGTCCCATTAACATTCACCCATATTAGCAAACTTCACATTTCTCTAGTATAGGCTACTTATTATCAAGAACAATATCAGCAAAATGCCTGCGATAAGTGATCGGTATGGTCGGTGTCGATAATGTTTTGGTTTATCGTCACAGCTCTACCTCATACCCATTGGGAAATGACAGAAATATCTCATCAAGCAAAACACGTTTCCTATGGGATATGATCTATTAGTGTGATGTGTTACTAGGCCTAACTATGTTATAGTAAAAGCCACATGCCTATTACTATGCAGGCCAAATAACAGTCGCACTAGTAGATCACATCCCATATGAAACGTGTCTTGCTCGATGAGATATTTCTCAAATTTCCAGGAAAGAAAACCTCAATATATTATTTGGAATCATATATAAATACTGAGTTGTTTCTCCTAATATAAAAAAACCTTTAGCAATAACAAAGAGCAACAGCAATAAAAAAAATGGAACAAAGATGGTATTTATGAGACTTGAAGTCAAATGAACATGGATTACAGTTTCTTTCAAACCCTTTGGTGCAATTTTCACAAGTAAGGTTATGTTTTGGGCTATATTTTCACAAGTAAGGTTATGTTTTGGGCTATATTTTCACAAGTAAGGTTATGTTTTGGGCTATATTTTCACACCTCTTAAATGTCCAGGGCATTCAAAAATGTGATTTTCCTGTGTTTTATAGACAGTACCAGTCAAAAGTTTGGACAAACCTACTAATTCAAGGGTTTTTCTTTATTTTTATTTTTTTACTATTTTCTACATTGTAGAATAACAGTGAAGACATCAAAACTATGAACTAACACATATGGAATCACGTAGTAACCAAAAAAAGTGTTAAAAAAATCAAAATATATTTTATATTTGAGATTCTTCAAAGTAGCCACCCTTTGCCTTGATGACAGCTTTGCACATTATTTGCATTAATACACAATCAAAGGTTAATACATCATCAATTAGTACACAATTAAAGGTTCTAAACATAAGACATGGAGCATTACAAGTGTTCTCAGTTTTTAGATTTGTACTGAGTTTTAAAAATGTACAACTTATATCTGAAATTTGTGCCAAAGTGATACTTTAAAAAAAGAAATGTATCATTTGAGAAGTAGGTTTTTTGAAAGTATGAGATGACATTTTACCATTGTCCGATCAATGTCCTTAGGCAATATGAGACAGGAAAGATTGTGTGAGTTTGGAGGCAAATCTGTGCAAAAAAAAAAATATATATATATACAGTGCCTTGCGAAAGTATTCGGCCCCCTTGAACTTTGCGACCTTTTGCCACATTTCAGGCTTCAAACATAAAGATATAAAACTGTATTTTTTTGTGAAGAATCAACAACAAGTGGGACACAATCATGAAGTGGAACGACATTTATTGGATATTTCAAACTTTTTTAACAAATCAAAAACTGAAAAATTGGGCGTGCAAAATTATTCAGCCCCCTTAAGTTAATACTTTGTAGCGCCACCTTTTGCTGCGATTACAGCTGTAAGTCGCTTGGGGTATGTCTCTATCAGTTTTACACATCGAGAGACTGACATTTTTTCCCATTCCTCCTTGCAAAACAGCTCGAGCTCAGTGAGGTTGGATGGAGAGCATTTGTGAACAGCAGTTTTCAGTTCTTTCCACAGATTCTCGATTGGATTCAGGTCTGGACTTTGACTTGGCCATTCTAACACCTGGATATGTTTGTTTTTGAACCATTCCATTGTAGATTTTGCTTTATGTTTTGGATCATTGTCTTGTTGGAAGACAAATCTCCGTCCCAGTCTCAGGTCTTTTGCAGACTCCATCAGGTTTTCTTCCAGAATGGTCCTGTATTTGGCTCCATCCATCTTCCCATCAATTTTAACCATCTTCCCTGTCCCCGCTGAAGAAAAGCAGGCCCAAACCATGATGCTGCCACCACCATGTTTGACAGTAGGGATGGGTGATGAGCTGTGTTGCTTTTACGCCAAACATAACGTTTTGCATTGTTGCCAAAAATTTTGGTTTCATCTGACCAGAGCACCTTCTTCCACATGTTTGGTGTGTCTCCCAGGTGGCTTGTGGCAAACTTTAAACGACACTTTTTATGGATATCTTTAAGAAATGGCTTTCTTCTTGCCACTCTTCCATAAAGGCCAGATTTGTGCAATATACGACTGATTGTTGTCCTATGGACAGAGTCTCCCACCTCAGCTGTAGATCTCTGCAGTTCATCCAGAGTGATCATGGGCCTCTTGACTGTATCTCTGATCAGTCTTCTCCTTGTATGAGCTGAAAGTTTAGAGGGACGTCCAGGTCTTGGTAGATTTGCAGTGGTCTGATACTCCTTCCATTTCAATATTATCGCTTGCACAGTGCTCCTTGGGATGTTTAAAGCTTGGGAAATCTTTTTGTATCCAAATCAGGCTTTAAACTTCTTCACAACAGTATCTCGGACCTGCCTGGTGTGTTCCTTGTTCTTCATGATGCTCTCTGCGCTTTTAACGGACCTCTGAGACTATCACAGTGCAGGTGCATTTATACGGAGACTTGATTACACACAGGTGGATTGTATTTATCATCATTAGTCATTTAGGTCAACATTGGATCATTCAGAGATCCTCACTGAACTTCTGGAGAGAGTTTGCTGCACTGAAAGTAAAGGGGCTGAATAATTTTGCACGCCCAATTTTTCAGTTTTTGATTTGTTAAAAAAGTTTGAAATATCCAATAAATGTCGTTCCACTTCATGATTGTGTCCCACTTGTTGTTGATTCTTCACAAAAAAATACAGTTTTATATCTTTATGTTTGAAGCTTGAAATGTGGCAAAAGGTCGCAAAGTTCAAGGGGGGCCGAATACTTTCGCAAGGCACTGTATATATATATATATATTTCAGATCAAATCTATCTAAATGTGTAATGATGAGTAGGCTTCTGAAAAACACTAGACTCAACCATCTTTTATATTTTATCAAGTGGCGGTCTGTTTGTGGTAAAAATGTCAAATCCTTGTCACTCAAAATAAACATTAAATACAGTCAGTTTGATGACATTTACCCAGAAGGCACTGGACACATTCCAGTGTCCATAGTGGTGTACCACTTACAGTACCCCAATGCATTGTAGGTGGTGTATTGTGAAGATATTGGAACAAAGCCGCTGTATTGCTGCTAAAAACTTAATCAACATCCTATGCTTTTGATTTTCAATTATATGGTTTAGCATGAGTGACAGGAGGACGGATGTAAAAGTTATGATCTGTCATGTCCACGTAATATGTTCTGTACAATATATCTGCAAGGCTATCTCACGCACATGCTCAAACACAGTGGTCATATGACTCCAATCGGCCACGTCATGCAGTTTTGGAAAAAATCAATTATGAATTCACATAATACTCCATTCATAGAGCCAGAGACAGCCCCCATACTGTACTTCCCAATACTTCCCACCGGAGTGGCCTTATACAAGAGCTGGGCAATAAGGACAAAAATCCATAATGTGATACATTTGCTGAATTGATACAATAATGCTAAATAGAACGATAGCTTTATGACATTAATGTGCACCACAGTTTTCTTTATTATTATCCTTTAAACTAGGGGAGAGGACAAGCTCCCTGCAAAAAAAAACGTCCAGTTCCACCATGTTTCGCAGAGTTATCCACAAAAAAGTGGTTTTGAGCGATGTAAATAAATAAAAAATGGGCCCAGATGTGTTTAAGTTGAAGAGCTGTGTTTAGGTTTTTAAGGTTCCAAACACATGTCATTTTCTTAACCCATCTAGTGACTAAATGACAGCATAGGTTTGATGTATTATGCTAGATAGTCTTAGGTGTTAGCCTGGGAGAAGTTACAGGAGAGACGGGTGGGACGAAAGTAACACAATGTTAACTGATGACCTGGAATACAATTTTTAAAAAGCACAGGCCATTGTCTCTAATTCATATTGCTTTTATAATTTAAGCAAAATATCAACAAGTAACTGATATTGTTGAATGTTTGAAATTTATACTGTAGCAGTCAAACGTTTCTTTATCTTTATTTGTACTATTTTCTACATTGTAGAATAACAGCGAAGACATTAAAACTATGAAATAACACATATGGAATCATGTAGGAACCACAAATGTTTTTATCAAATCAAAATATATTTTATATTTCAGATTCTTCAAGGTAGCCATCCTTTCCCTTGATAACAGTTTTGCACACTCTTGGCATTTTCTCAACCAGCTTCATGAGGTAGTCACCTGGAATGTATTTCAATTAACAGGCGTGCCGTGTTAAAAGTACATTTGTGGTATTTCTTTCCTTCTTAATGCGTTTGAGCCAATCAGTTGTGTCAAGGTAGGGTTGCTATACACAGATAACCCTATTTGGTAAAAGACAAGAGCCCATAGTATGGCAAGAACAGCTCAAATAAGCAAAGAGAAACAAACATTTTAAGAACTTTGAAAGTTTCTTCAAGTGCAGTCACAAATACCATCAAGCGCTACGATGAAACTGGCTCTCATGAGGACCGCCACAGGAAAGGAAGACCCAGAGTTACCTCTGCTGCAGAGGATAAGTTAATGTTAACTGCACCTCAGATTGCAGCCCAAATAAATGCTTCACAGAGCTCAAGTAACAGACACATCTCAACATCAACTGAGAGGAGACTGCGTGAATCAGGCCTTCATGGTTGAACTTTTAAACGACACCAATAAGAAGAAGAGACTTGCTTGGGCCAAGAAACACGAGCAATGGACATTAACTGGTGGAAATCTGTCCTTTGGTCTGATGAGTCCAAATTTCAGATTTTTGGTTCCAACCGCTGTGTTTTTGTGAGACGCAGAGTAGGTGAATGGATGATTTCCGCATGTGTGTTTTCCGCATGTGTGGTTCCCACCGCGAAGCATGGAGGAGGAAGTGTGATGGTGTGGGGGTGCTTTTCTGGTAACACTGTCTAATTTATTTATAATTCAAGGCATACTTAACCAGCATGGCAACCACAGCATTCTGCAGCGATACGCCATCCCATCTGGTTTGCGCTTAGTGGGGTCCCAGAGTGGGACTATCATTTGTTTTTCAACAGGACAATGACCTAAAACACACCTCCAGGCTGTGTAAGGGCTATTTGACCAAGAAGGAGAGTGATGGAGTGCTGCATCATATGACCTGGCCTCCACAATCACACGACCTCAACCCAATTGAGATGGTTTGGGATGAGTTGGACTGCAGAGTGAAGGAAAAGCATTCAACAAGTGCTCAGCATATGTGGGAACTCCTTCAAGACTGTTGGATAAGCATTCCTCTTGAAGTTGGTTGAGAGAATACCAAGACTGTGCAAAGCTGTCATCAAGGCAAATGGGTGGCTACTTTGAAGAATCTCAACTATAAAATATGTTTTGATTTGTTTAACACTTTGTTGGTTACTATATGATTCCATATGTGTTATTTCATAGTTTTGATGTCTTCACTATTATTCTACAATGTAGAAAATAGTACAAATAAAGAAAACCCCTTGAATGAGTAGGTGTGTCCAAACTTTTGACTGGTACTGTATATGACACCATTCGAATTATGCCTCAAAAAATTGACTCTCTGGATCAGCTTCTCACACTTTATGATTCTGAGGGTCAATTACCTTGTGTCAAGCCATGGAAATGTGATAAGCATGATGAGTTTGATGAGTTTTATGAAGAGAATAAAAACCTTTATTCTATCAAGACACGAGGAGCGCACATGATAAGGAAAGCTGGAGCGTACCTGATTGGTAGGGCTACGCATGAATAGTCATTGAAAATGGTGAAAAACCTCCTACTATATTCCCATTGAAGTGAGATGAGAAAATCATGGTTAATATAGCTATTATGTGATCCATTTTAGTCTGATTAATATTGTAAGGCAAAATACTGTGGTTGCATAACATTGCGATGTTGGTTCATTTACATACATTTAGAATCTAATCTATCTATCTGAACATGAATTTATGGCTGACAGTATCAAGGCACAAGGCAAGACCCAGATGCAGACAAAGGAGACAGATGGTTAGAATCTTTGATATTTATTAACAATCCAAAAGAGATAGGCAAGAGAATGGTCGTGGACAGGCAAAAGGTCAAAACTAGTCCAGGAGGTACAGAGTGGCAGTCAGGCTCGAGGTCAGGGCAGGCAGAATGGAGTCCAGAAAACAAAACCGGGAGGACGAGCAAAGAGAAATAGAAAGCAGGAGCAAAGGAAAACACGCTGGTTGACTTGAAAACATACAAGACGAACTGGCACAGAGAGACAGGAAACACAGGGATAAATACCAGGCTGTGTTTCTGGCGCCTCACTGGCAGGTACAAAATAAATGTTGTGGAAGTTCAGAAACTATTCCTACACTGTGACTTGTTTTTTTAAAAATGTGTTCAAAATGGATTAAATCGATGTATTGTCTCACCCATCTACACACAATAGCCCATAATGGCAAAGTGAAAACATGTTTTTAGAAATGTTTGACAATTTATTGAAAATGAAATACAGGAATATCTCATTTACATACAGTTGAAGTCGGAAGTTTACATACACTTAGGTTGGAGTCATTAAAACTAGTTTTTCAACCACTCCACACATTTCTTGTCAACAAACTATAGTCTTGGCAAGTCGGTTAGGACATCTACTTTGTTCATGACACAAGTAATTTTTCCAACAATTGTTTACAGACAGATTATTTCACTTATAATTCACTGTATCACAGAAGTTTACATACACTAAGTTAACTGTGCCTTTAAACAGCTTGGAAAATTCCAGAAAATGATATCATGACTTTAGAAGCTTCTGTTAGGCTAATTGACATCGTTTTAGTCAATTGGCGGTGTACCTGTGGATGTATTTCAAGGCCTACCTTCAAACTCATTGCCTCTGTGCTTGACATCATGGGAAAATCAAAAGAAATCAGCCAAGACCTCAGAAAAAAATTGTGGACCTCCACAAGTCTGGTTCATCCTTGGGAGCAATTTCCAAATGCCTGAAGGTACCACGTTCATCTGTACAAACAATAGTATGCAAGTATAAACACCATGGGACCACTCAGCCGTCATACCGCTCAGGAAGGAGGTGCATTTTGTCTCCTTGAGATGAACGTACTTTAGTTCGAAAAGTGCAAATCATTCCCAGAACAACAGCAAAGGACCTTGTGAAGATGCTGGAGGAAACAGGTACACAAGTATCTATATCCACAGTAAAACAAGTCATATATCGACATGACCTGAAAGGCCGCTCAGCAAGGAAGAAGCCACTGCTCCAAAACTGCCATAGAAAAGCCAGACTACGGTTTGCAACTGCACATGGGGACAAAGATGGTACTTTTTGGAAAAATGCCCTCTGGTCTGATGAAACAAAAATAGAACTGTTTGGCCATAATTGTTATGTTTGGAGGAAAAAGGGGGAGGCAGCCGAAGAACACCATCACAACAGTGAAGCACGGGGGTGGCAGCATCATGTTGTGGGGGTGCTTTGCTGCAGGAGGGACTGGTGCACTTCACAAAATAGATGAAATCATGAGGATGGAAAATTATGTGGATATATTGAAGCAACATCTCAAGACATCAGTTAAAGCTTGGTCGCAAATGGGTCTTCCAAATGGACAATGACCCCAAGCATACTTCCAAAGTTGTGGCAAAATGTCTTAAGGAAAACAAAGTCAAGGTATTGGAGTGGCCATCACAAAGCCCTGACCTCAATCCCATAGAAATTTCTAGGCAGAACTGAAATAAGCGTGTGCGAGCAAGGATGCCTACAAACCTGACTCAGTTACAACAGCTCTGTCAGGAGGAATGGGCCAAAATTCACCCAACTTATTGTGGGAAGCTTGTGGAACGCTACCCAAATTGTTTGACCCAAGTTAAACAATTTAAAGGCAATGCTACCAAATCGAGTGTATGTAAACTTCTGACCCACTGGGAATGTGATGAAAGAAATAAAAGCTGAAAGAAATCATTCTTTCTACTATTATTCTGACATTTTACATTCTTAAAATAAAGTGGTGATCCTAACTGACCAAAGACAGGGAATTTTTACTAGGATTAAATGTCAGGAATTGTGAAAACGGAGTTTAAATGTATTTGGCAAAGGTGTATGTAAACTTCCGACTTCAACTGTAAGTATTTACTCCCCTATACTTTGAAACAAAAGCATACACCTCACACACATGGTTAAGCACTTAAAAAAAGACACCTGTACCACGTCAGATATATAGTTGACATTTATTCCATTTTGAGTTTGCATCTGAATATTACACTTTATATATATCAAAGAAGACTGAAATATAACAAAACAGTTTGACATAGAAAACACCAGATTTTCGTCGTGTTTTTTTAATAATCTCTATTAATTATGAAATTATGAAAAAAAAAAAAAAACATTCCACCCATAAGGCCAGAGATGGCGCTTTTGGTCATTGACTGCAGGAAAGGACTATGTCAAAACTGTAACTCGGCCACTCAGGAACATTCACTGTCTAATTGGTAAGCAACTCCAGTGTAGATTTGGCCTTGTGTTTTAGGTTATTGTTCTACTGAAAGGTGAATTCATCTCCCAGTGTGTCACGCCCTGACCGTAGAGATCTTTTTTTCTCTATGTTTGGTTGGTCAGGGTGTGACTCGGGTGGTCAGGGTGTGACTCGGGTGCGAAACTCTATGTTCTGTGTTTCTATGTTTTGGCCGGGTAGGGTTCTCAATCAGGGACAGCTGTCTATAGTTGTCTATGATTGGGAATCATACTTAGGCATCCTTTTTTCCTTTTGTATTTGGTGGGTAGTTGTCTTTGTTAGTGGCCTGTATAGCCCTGGTAATCTTCACGTTTGTTTTTGTTGTTTCTTGTTGTGTTGGCGACATTTATCAAATAAAATAAAAATGTACGCTCACCACACTGCACCTTGGTCCGGTCATTTCCACGAAGACGGCGATTGTGACACAGTGTCTGGAGGAAAGCAGATTGAACCAGGTTTTCCTCTAGGATTTTTTCTGTGCTTAGCTCCATTTAGTTTATTTTTTATCCTGAAAAACTCCCCAGTCATTAACGATTACAAGCATACCCATAACATGATACAGCCACCACTATGCTTGAATATTTGGACAGTGGTACCCAGTAGTGTGTGGTATTGGATTTGCCTCAAATATAACAATTTGTATTCAGGACTAAACAGGATGTTTTGGAATGTTTTGGAATATTTGTATTCTGTACAGGCTTCCTTCTTTTCACTGTGTCAATTAGATTAGTATTGTGCAGTAACTACAATGTTGTTGACACATCCTCAGTTTTCTCTTATCACAGCCATTCAACTCTGTAAGTGTTTTAAAGTCACCATTGGCCTTATGGTGAAATCCCTGAGCGGTTTCCTTCCTCTCTGGCAACTGAGTTAGAAGGAAGCCTGTATCTTTGTAGTGACTGAGTGTATTTATACACCATGCTCAAAGGGATATTCAATTTCTGCTTTTTGTATTTTTATCCATCTAAATATAGGTGCACTTCTTTGCGAGGCATCGGACAACCTCCCTGGTATTTGTGGTTCAGTGTTTGAAATTCATGTGGGGTATGTGTGGGGTACAGAAATGAGGTAGTCATAAAAAATAATGTTAAAAACTAATATTGAAATGCAACTTATTATGTGACTTTTAAGCACATTTTTACTCATTTAAGCTTGCCATAACAAAGGGGTTGAATACTTATTGACTCAAAACACTTCAGCTTTTCAATTGTAATTCAATTGTAAACAATTCGAGAAAAACAACATAATTTGACATTATGAGACATTGTGTGTAGGCCAGTGACAAAAAAATAATCTATGTTTAATCAAATCAAATCAAATGTATTTATATAGCCCTTCGTACATCAGCTGATATCTCAAAGTGCTGTACAGAAACCCAGCCTAAAACCCCAAACAGCAAGCAATGCAGGTGTAGAAGCACGGTGGCTAGGAAAAACTCCCTAGAAAGGCCAAAACCTAGGAAGAAACCTAGAGAGGAACCAGGCTATGTGGGGTGGCCAGTCCTCTTCTGGCTGTGCCGGGTGGAGATTATAACAGAACATGGCCAAGATGTTCAAATGTTCATAAATGACCAGCATGGTCCAATAATAATAAGGCAGAACAGTTGAAACTGGAGCAGCAGCACGGCCAGGTGGACTGGGGACAGCAAGGAGTCATCATGTCAGGTGGTCCTGAGGCATGGTCCTAGGGCTCAGGTCCTCTGAGAGAGAGAAAGAAAGAGAGAATTAGAGAGAGCACACTTAAATTCACACAGGACACCGACAGGAGGACAGGAGCAGTACTCCAGATATAACAAACTGACCCTAGCCCCCCAACACATGAACTACTGCAACATAAATACTGGAGGCTGAGTATACTGGAGGCTTAATCCATTTTAAATTCAGGCTGTAACACAACAAAATGTGGAACAGGTTTAATGAGTGTGAATACTTTCTGAAGGCTCTGTGTAAATTCTTTGTCATAAAATATGGTCTCTTGAGCTCCATCGATCTCTGAGTAATTATGGAAGAAAAACAAAAAGTGTTACTTTCATCCCGGTTCTCCTCAACTACTACTAGTTTGATGGTTGTAGCCATCAATTGTCCCATTAACATCAACGATATTAGCAAACTTTTTTCATTTCAAACTTGACATTTCTCTAGTATAGGTCACTTATCATGAACAATATCAGCAAAATGCCTGTGATAAGTGATCGGTATGGTCGGTGTCTATGACAGTTTTTTTCAATCCCTTTGGTGCAATTTTCACAAGTAAGGTTATGTTTTGGGCTATATTTTCATAAGTAAGGTTATGTTTTGGGCTATATTTTCATAAGTAAGGTTATGTTTTGGGCTATATTTTCACAAGTAAGGTTATGTTTTGGGCTATATTTTCACAAGTAAGGTTATGTTTTGGGCTATATTTTCACACCTCTTAAATGTCCAGTGCAGTCAAAAATATGATTTTCCTGTGTTTTATAGACAGTACCAGTCAAAAGTTTGGACAAACCTACTAATTCAAGGGTTTTTCTTTATTTTTCTTTTTATTATTCTTATTTACACTGACGGCCTACCAAAAGGCAAAAGGCCTCCTGCAGGGATGGGGGCTGGGAATCTTTTTAACATTTTTATTAAATAAAAATATAGGACAAAACACACAACATGACAAGAGAGACAACACAACACTACATAAAGAGAGACCTAAGACGAAAACATAGCATTGCAGCAACACATGACAACACAGCATGGTGGCAACACAACATGACAACAACATTGTAGCAACACAACATGGTAGCAGCTGAAAACAGACAGGATACAAACATAGTTGGGCACAGACAACAGCACAAAGGGCAAGAAGGTAGAGACAACAATACATCACGCAAAGCAGCCACAACTGTCAGTAAGTGTGTCCATGATTGAGTCTTTGAATGAAGAGATTGAGATACAACTGTCCAGTTTGAGTTTGTTGCAGCTCGTTCCAGTCGCTTGCTGCAGCGAACTGAAAAGACAAGCGACCCAGGGATGTGTGTGTTTTGGGGACCTTTAACAGAATGTGACTGGCAGAACAGGTGTTGTATGTGGAGGATGAGGGCTGCAGTAGATATCTCAATTGTCCCATTATCAATCACCCACATTAGCAAACGTATTTCATTTCAAACGTATTTCTCTAGTATAAGCTACTTATCATGAACGATATCAGCAAAATGCCTGCTATAAGTGATCGTTATGGTAGTTGTCGATAATTTGCGGTTTATCGTCTCAGCTATGTGTGGGGAAAATGAAATATGACAGTTGACAGTGACAATGTTCATTGCATACAAATCAGTAGGCCTAAATTATAGCATAATAAATAAATAAACATCAATACTATCATAATCAACGTTAACATCATCAAGTAAGTGTCTGTGAAAAAAGGTTTTGGCTAAAATGATTGTCCTTTTCAGTACCACATTTCAGTAGTCTCCTTCTGTTTGCCGTTCAGCTGTGCAATAGCACTGGGCACAAACAAACTTTTAAAGTAGCACTTAAACCTGTAATCTCAGTGCGGGAGCTTAAATGAGTTGGGCACGTTGGAATGAGTCATTCAGGACTTTCCCTGCCGTTCTGTTGACTGCTCTTGTGTGATGTTGTGGGAGTTGTGTCCGTTTGTGTCCTGTTATCTCGCTACCTTGGATCACAACTGGACAGTTCATTTTTTATTCTTGACTGTGATGTGCTTGAACCGGAACTCTATGTTCAACGTTAAGACATGTTGAACGCAAGCCGAATAGTGATGGAAGAATGAGATGTTGAGTTAGAGGAGCTTTTGTCACGCCCTGACCTTAGAGATCCTTTTTATGTCTCTATTTTGGTTTGATCAGGGTGTGAGTTGGGGTGAGCATTCTATGTTTTTGTGTTCTATGTTTTCTATTTCTGTGTGTTTGGCCGGGTGTGGTTCTCAATCAGAGGCAGCTGTCTATAGTTGTCTCTGATGGGGAACCTTTTCCCACCTGTGTCTTGTGGGTAGTTGTTTTCTGTTTTGTGTGTGTCTGCTCCAGACAGAACTGTTTCGTTTGTTCGGCTTTGTTATTTTGGGTATTTCAGTGTTCAGTTGAATAAAGATCATGAACACGTACAACGCTGCACCTTGGTCCTCTCCTTCCAACAGCCGTTACAGCTTTGTTTAGTTAGTTCTGCTGAGGAGAAGGACATATTCGGTTGCATCAGATATGAGGTATTTGAGGATGCCCTGGTATCTGATAAAATAATGGGGGGAAAAATACAAATTGATCAGGGCCTTCAGTCATCCCCTCTAGTCTCGAATCAATCCGTCACTCACTGTCTCCTCGTTTCGACCTGTTCCCCAATCTGTGCATGTGTGTCTTTATGTGTGTGTGTGTCTTTATACAGTATGTGTGTGTGATGGTGCCAAGTTACCATGGAGATGGAGGGAGGTCAGTGTCCCTGCTTGCCATTTCAGTCCCTCAGTTAACGGAAGCCCTCTCATCAACCCTCTCCCATCCCTCCTATTAGTTCTCTTCTGGCTGTGAGTTGCAGCATGTTACAATTAGATTGTGGGCAGTGTGACTCTTAAGCTCATTAGAGGACTGTGCTCATGTGCTCACCGAATAAAGGTTTATTACATTCCTATTCATTTAAAACCAATAAGATCTGAGCTGCATTTCATTCCATGCACAGGGCACACTCTTCACTCCATCCGAGATACCTGAATAGGTGTAAGCAATAACTTCACCTAGTTTGCACCATATTGGTTTTACCTATACAATCCTATTCTTGCTGAAGATGAATGGGCAAGCATAGAAGGTAGAGGAACACATTTTTGGAGTGAACCACAGCCATGTTGATATTTCCCACACATTATGAATAAAATAATATATTGCGGACAGATGCTTTTAACATAAACGCCATTGGTTGACACACTGAGTCACTTGCGATATTCGACTTACATCCAGATCGCCAGGACGTCGGGAAATGCCTTCAAAACCGTCCACTAGAGGCAATGGTGAGCGCTATTACCATCAAGTAAGCTTGCAGCTTGCTAGGGCGTTGTGGATGGGGATGCCAATGGGTGTGAGCCGTGAGCTGGGGCTCAGAGGTTGTGCGTTCAATCAGTGCCAGGCACTCCTTTAAAAAAATATATTTTTACTAAACTTAACCGCCGAGTTGTTTCTGTTGTAACCCTGTCCCCAAACCTTAACCCTTACCTTAACCATTCATAACCCTATCCCAAACCTTAACCCTTACCTTAACCATTCATAACCCTATCCCAAACCTTAACCCTTACCTTAACCATTCATAACCCTATCCCAAACCTTAACCCTTACCTTAACCACTCATAACCCTGTCCCCAAACCTTAACCCTTACCTTAACCATTCATAACCCTATCCCAAACCTTAACCCTTACCTTAACCATTCATAACCCTATCCCAAACCTTAACCCTTACCTTAACCATTCATAACCCTGTCCCCAAACCTTAACCCTTACCTTAACCATTCATAACCCTATCCCAAACCTTAACCCTTACCTTAACCATTCATAACCCTATCCCAAACCTTAACCCTTACCTTAACCATTCATAACCCTATCCCAAACCTTAACCCTTACCTTAACCATTCATAACCCTATCCCAAACCTTAACCCTTACCTTAACCATTCATAACCCTGTCCCCAAACCTTAACCCTTACCTTAACCATTCATAACCCTATCCCAAACCTTAACCCTTACCTTAACCATTCATAACCCTATCCCAAACCTTAACCCTTACCTTAACCATTCATAACCCTATCCCAAACCTTAACCCTTACCTTAACCATTCATAACCCTATCCCAAACCTTAACCCTTACCTTAACCATTCATAACCCTATCCCAAACCTTAACCATTCATAACCCTATCCCAAACCTTAACCCTTACCATTCATAACCCTATCCCAAACCTTAACCCTTACCTTAACCATTCATAACCCTATCCCAAACCTTAACCCTTACCTTATCCATTCACAACCCTATCCCAAACCTTAACCATTCATAACCCTATCCCAAACCTTAACCCTTACCTTAACCATTCATAACCCTATCCCAAACCTTAACCCTTACCTTAACCATTCATAACCCTATCCCAAACCTTAACCCTTACCTTAACCATTCATAACCCTATCCCAAACCTTAACCCTTACCTTAACCATTCATAACCCTATCCCAAACCTTAACCCTTACCTTAACCATTCATAACCCTATCCAAAACCTTAACCCTTACCTTAACCATTCATAACCCTATCCCAAACCTTAACCCTTACCTTAACCATTCATAACCCTATCCCAAACCTTAACCCTTACCTTAACCATTCATAACCCTATCCCAAACCTTAACCCTTACCTTAACCATGCATAACCCTATCCCAAACCTTAACCCTTACCTTAACCATTCGGGAAGAATGCCTAAACTTAACCGTCAAATTTGACATTCTCCCCCAGAACTTAATCCAGCATCTGATACAATTATGCAAGATTTTAGTTCTGTCTGTCCGAGATCATGGATATATGAAATTTAAAGGGGGGCTGAATGCATCGATTCCGCAAGTTTTTTTTGCTGCTCATTAAGAAAAACGTTGATTTGAGCTGTGGTTCGATGTGGGTGTGTTATGTTTGCATATTGTACGCTGGCAGTTACTGTTGTTTTTCCCACTTGAGTCACGGTAGCAACAACATTGCCACTGCCACTTCCTCAAAATAGTCAGAATTAACTAACAAAAAATGTTTCGCCAAGAAGGTTTTAGTTGCGCAATCGTACATCGAGCTAACGTGTTTTGTACAGTATTTCTCAAGTTTCAGAAATGTGCATGAAAAAGTCAGTGAACTGCAGACAGTATGGAGTCAGCTGCTGGCTGCGGTCAGGACTGATTTCTGAGAACATGTCTACATCTTCACCATCAGCAAGCTGTCAAACTATTATGAGTAAAGCACAAGCTGCTACAAGTGGTGCCCAAAATCACTACTAGCTAGCTAGCAAAGTATCATCTCTGTGTTTGTCAATTAAGCTAGCTAGTAGTAGCTAGCGGGCACATTTGAGCAGGCAGGACAGGTGCTTTTCAAGTCACAGGCAAGTGGCGTTGTGTGTGCTTCGGAGCCATTTTCTTTTTTACAACTTAATCACTATCAAATAAAATGTTATTTGTCACATATGCCGAATACAACAGGTGTAGACTTTACTGTGAAATGCTTACTACGAGCTCTTTCCCAACAATGCAGAGTTAAAAAGCTACAAATACTTTTTAAAAACACAATAAAATAACAATAACGAGACCATATACAAAGAGTACTGGTACCGAGTCAATGTGCAGGGGTGTGCAGGGGTACGAGGTAGATGTGGTAATTGAGGTAATAGAGTGCCTTTGGAAAGTATTCAGACCTCTTGACTTTTTCCACATTTTGTTACGTTACAGCCTTATTCTAAAATTGATTAAATTAAACATTTTCCTCAGCAATCTACACACAATACCTCATAATGACAAAGTGAAAACAGGTTTTTAGAAATATTTCCAAATGTATTACAAACAAAAAACAGAAAAAACATATTTACAGAAGTATTCAGACCCTTTGCCTTGAGACTCGAAATTGAGCTCGGGTGCATCCTGTTTCCATTGATCATCCTTGAGATGTTTTGACAACTTGATTGGAGTCCACCTGTGGTAAATTCAATTGATTGGACATGATTTGGAATGGCACACATCTGTCTATATAAGGTCCCAGAGTTGACAGTGCATGTCAGAGCAAAAACTAAGCCATGAGGTTGAAGGAATTGTCCGTAGAGCTGACATTTACTCTTCCTAGAGCTGGCCGCCCGGCCAAACTGAGCATTTGGGGGAGAAGGGCCTTGGTCAGGGAGGTGACCAAGAACCCGATGGCAACTCTGACAGAGCTCTAGAGTTGCTCTGTGGAGATGGGAGAACCTTCCAGAAGGACAGCCATCTCTGCAGCACTCCACCAATTAGGCCTTTATGGTAGAGTGGCCAGACGGAAGCCACTCCTCAGTAAAAGGCATATGACAGCCCGCTTGGAGTTTGCCAAAAGGCAACTAAAGACTCTCAGACCATGAGAAACAAGATTCTCTGGTCTGATGAAACCAAGATTGAACACTTTGGCTTGAGTGCAAGCGTCACGTCTGGAGGAAACCAGCTTGGTGGCTTGGTGGTGGCAGAATCATGCTGTGGTGATGTTTTTTTAGTGGCAGGGACTGGGAGACTAGTCAGGATCGAGGGAAAGATGAACGGAGCAAAGTACAGAGAGATCCTTGATGAAAACCTGCTCCAGAGCGCTCAGGACCTCAGACTGGGGTGAAGGTTCACCTTCCAACAGGACAACGACCCTAAGCACACAGCCAAGACAATGCAGGAGTGACTTTGGGACAAGTCTCTGAATGTCCTAGAGTGGCACAGCCAGACTTGAACCTGATTGAACATCTCTGGAAAGACCTGAAAATAGCTGTGCAGCAACACTCCTCGTCCAACCTGGCAGAGCTTGAGAGGATATGCAGAGAGGAATGATAGAAACTCCCCAAATACAGGTGTGCCAAGCTTTTAGAGTCATACCCAAGAAGACTTGAGGCTGTAATCGCTGCCAAAGCTGCTTCAACAAAGTACTGAGTAAAGGGTCTGAATACTTTATGTTTTATTTCAATTTCAATTTTTAATACATTTTCTAAAATAAAATAAAAATCTGTTTTTGATTTGTCATTATAGGGTATTGTGTGTAGATTGATAAAAAAATCTATATATTTTTTAAGGATTTTAGAATTTGGTTGTAACATAACACATTGTGGAAAAAGTCAAGGGGTCTGAATACTTTCCAAATGCACTGTATGTACAGTGGGGCAAAAAAAGTATTTAGTCAGCCACCAATTGTGCAAGTTCTCCCACTTAAAAAGATGAGAGAGGCCTGTAATTTTCATCATAGGTACACTTCAACTATGACAGACAAAATGAGGGGGGAAAATCCAGAAAATCACATTGTAGGATTTTTTATGAATTTATTTGCAAATTATGGTGGAAAATAAGTATTTGGTCAATAACAAAAGTTTATCTCAATACTTTGTTATATACCCTTTGTTGGCAATGACAGAGGTCAAACGTTTTCTGTAAGTCTCACAAGGTTTCACACACTGTTGCTGGTATTTTGGCCCATTCCTCCATGCAGATCTCCTCTAGAGCAGTGATGTTTTGGAGCTGTTGCTGGGCAACACGGACTTTCAACTCCCTCCAAAGATTTACTATGGGGTTGAGATCTGGAGACTGGCTAGGCCACTCCAGGACCTTGAAATGCTTCTTACGAAGCCACTCCTTCGTTGCCCGGGCGGTGTGTTTGGGATCATTGTCATGCTAAAAGACCCAGCCACGTTTCATCTTCAATGCCCTTGCTGATGGAAGGAGGTTTTCATTCAAAATCTCACGATACATGGCCCCATTCATTCTTTCCTGTTGTTGCCTACCCTCACCACCTGGGGGCGACCCGTCAGGAAGTCCAGGATCCAGCTTGCAGATGGAGGTGTTTAGTCCCAGGGTCCTTAGCTTAGTGATGAGCTTGGAGGGCACTATGGTGTTGAACGCTGAGCTGTATTCAATGAACAGCATTCTTACATAGGTATTACTCTTGTCCAGATGGGATAGGGCAGTGTGCAGTGCGATGGCGATCGTCTGTGGCTCTATTGGGGCGGTAAGCAAATTGAAGTGGGTCTAGGGTGTCAAGGTAGAGGAGATATGATCCTTAACTAGCCTCTCAAGAGAGTTTGAATATGTCTGTTAACACTCCAGCCCTGTTTTCACCGCCCTGTGTCTCTAGACTCCATATTAACGACTATGTTTATTGAAGAAGGGGCAGAGTTTTATCATTTTGTATTGACTATTAAAACATACAATCTACTTGCAGTGAAGCCGCTCAACATTTACATTACATTCAGTGATCTAGCAGACTCCCATCCAGAGAGACACACAGAAGCAACCTGGGTCAAGCGTCCCGCACAACTGCACGTCGTCAGATCCCCCACCAAGTCAAACCCAAGCTCCCAACCGACAGGCCACCAACCATCCAAGACCCCCCCCCCTCAAGCCACTGTCCCCAATATGCCAGCAACCAACAAAATTACAACAATGCAAGCAAAAGACATCAAAGACAAACATTTAAACAGCAAGGCCAACTGTATGTGTTTGAGTGCATGTGTGGCACAATTTACATATACTGTATGTATGTGTGTACGTGTGTGTGCACGTGTGTGTTTGAGTGCGAGTGTGTGTGTGTGTGCACGTGTACGTGTGTACAAGCACCTGAGCGGCATCATCCTCAGGCAAACAGGCATTGGATGTGACAGCGTTGCCCCACTTTGTCATTCAAAATGTGTGTTATTTTGACTTTATTTTTCACTTTTATCTTTGTTCGTCATTCCCACTTGTTTCCAGTACCACATCCCAACCCCCAGTTTCCCTCAGTCTATCCCAACCCCCAGTTTCCCTCAGTCTATCCCAACCCCCAGTTTCCCTCAGTCTATCCCAACCCCCAGTTTCCCTCAGTCTATCCCAACCCCCAGTTTCCCTCAGTCTATCCCAACCCCCAGTTTCCCTCAGTCTATCCCAACCCCCAGTTTCCCTCAGTCTATCCCAACCCCCCAGTTTCCCTCAGTCTATCCCAACCCCCAGTTTCCCTCAGTCTATCCCAACCCCCAGTTTCCCTCAGTCTATCCCAACCCCCAGTTTCCCTCAGTCTATCCCAACCCCCAGTTTCCCTCAGTCTATCCCAACCCCCAGTTTCCGTCAGTCTATCCCAACTCCCAGTTTCCCTCAGTCTATCCCAACCCTCAGTTTCCCTCAGTCTATCCCAACCCCCAGTTTCCCTCAGTCTATCCCAACCCCCAGTTTCCCTCAGTCTATCCCAACCGATCTCTTCTGGCCACTCTCTATGCGCCAGGTTTCTTAGTACTTTGTACTTTCATTGGCTCAGCACACCGTATACCTGATCATGCTATATCACTTAGATTAATGGCCAACACACACACACACACACACACACACACACACACACACACACACACACACACACACACACACACACACACACACACACACACACACACACACACACACACACACACACAGGTAGTTAACTGTGGTTGAATCTGATTAGGAACAAAAAACACAGCCAGCTATACAGTCCTTCAACAGTGTTGTTGGAGCAGGGAGGCCCCCTAGTGGCCATGTCATTGACCTCAGTGACACACTTATTCACATGCCCTGGCTGCCCTCCTATGTGTGATGACTGACGGACGTTGCAGCTTTGCGCTGCCTCAGTGTGATTCCATTAATTCATGTTCCCCCTTATTCTCCCACCAATGCATTCATTTGATTTTCTACCTGTTGTCTAATTTATGTTTAAACATTTCCAACCATGTTGTAAGGATAATTACCAAAGTTATCTTACTCAGTGTTTCTTAATCCTGGTTTTGGGGACACAAATGGTTGCACATTTTTGTTTTTGTCATTGCACTACACACTTTTCCTGACCACTTCTATCATGGGCAAACGTGTATGGAAGGCTTTGTTCAAATCAAAATGGGTGCTGTCAAAAGGTGATTGAATTCATATAAAATGACCCACACTTGACTTCACTGTAAAGAGTAAATACTGTTGTCCAGGGACTTCATGCCATCTCCCTGTTGTCCTTCCTGCCATCTCCCTGTTGTCCTTCCTGCCATTTCCCTGTTGCCCAGGGCCTTCCTGCCATCTCCTTGTTGTCCAGGGCCTTCCTGCCATCTCCCTGTTGTCCAGGGCCTTCCTGCCATCTCCCTGTTTTCCAGGGCCTTCCTGCCATCTCCCTGTTGTCCAGAGCCTTCCTGCCATCTCCCTGTTGTCCAGAGCCTTCCTGCCATCTCCCTGTTGCCAAGGGCGTTCCTACCATCTCCCTGTTGTCCAGAGCCTTCCTGCCATCTCCCTGTTGTCCAGGGCCTTCCTGACATATCTCTGTTGTCCAGGGCCTTCCTGACATATCTCTGTTGTCCAGGGCCATCCTGCCATCTCCCTGTTGTCCAGGGCCTTCCTGCCATCTCCCTGTTGTCCAGGGCCTTCCTGACATATCTCTGTTGTCCAGGGCCTTCCTGACATATCTCTGTTGTCCAGGGCCATCTTGCCATCTCCCTGTTGTCCAGGGCCTTCCTGACATATCTCTGTTGTCCAGGGCCTTCCTGCCATCTCCCTGTTGCCCAGGGCCTTCCTGCCATCTCCCTGTTGTCCAGGGCCTTCCTGCCATCTCCCTGTTGTCCAGGGCCTTCCTGACATATCTCTGTTGTCCAGGGCCTTCCTGCCATCTCCCTGTTGTCCAGAGCCTTCGTGCCATCTCCCTGTTGTCCAGGGCCTTCCTGACATATCTCTGTTGTCCAGGGCCTTCCTGCCATCTCCCTGTTGCCCAGAGCCTTCCTGCCATCTCCCTGTTGTCCAGGGCCTTCCTGCCATCTCCCTGTTGTCCAGGGCCTTCCTGACATATCTCTGTTGTCCAGGGCCTTCCTGCCATCTCCCTGTTGTCCAGGGCCTTCCTAACATATCTCTGTTGTCCAAGGCCTTCCTGACATATCTCTGTTGTCCAGGGCCATCCTGCCATCTCCCTGTTGTCCAGGGCCTTCCTGCCATCTCTCTGTTGTCCAGGGCCATCCTGCCATCTCCCTGTTGTCCAGGGCCTTCCTGCCATCTCTCTGTTGTCCAGGGCCATCCTGCCATCTCCCTGTTGTCCAGGGCCTTCCTGCCATCTCCCTGTTGCCCAGGGCCTTCCTGCCATCTCCCTGTTGTCCAGGGCCTTCCTTCCATCTCCCTGTTGTCCAGGGCCTTCCCGCCATCTCCCTGATGTCTAGGGCCTTCCTGCCATCTCCCTGTTGTCCAGGGCCTTCCTGCCATCTCCCTGTTTTCCAGGGCCTTCCTGCCATCTCCCTGTTGTTCAGAGCCTTCCTGCCATCTCCCTGTTTTCCAGGGCCTTCCTGCCATCTCCCTGTTGTCCAGGGCCTTCCTGACATATCTCTGTTGTCCAGGGCCTTCCTGCCATCTCCCTGTTGTCCAGGGCCTTCCTGACATATCTCTGTTCTCCAGGGCCTTCCTGACATATCTCTGTTGTCCAGGGCCATCCTGCCATCTCCCTGTTGTCCAGGGCCTTCCTGCCATCTCTCTGTTGTCCAGGGCCATCCTGCCATCTCCCTGTTGTCCAGGGCCTTCCTGCCATCTCTCTGTTGTCCAGGGCCATCCTGCCATCTCCCTGTTGTCCAGGGCCTTCCTTCCATCTCCCTGTTGCCCAGGGCCTTCCTGCCATCTCCCTGTTGTCCAGGGCCTCCCTTCCATCTCCCTGTTGTCCAGGGCCTTCCCGCCATCTCCCTGATGTCTAGGGCCATCCTGCCATCTCCCTGTTGTCCAGGGCCTTCCTTCCATCTCCCTGTTGCCCAGGGCCTTCCTGCCATCTCCCTGTTGTCCAGGGCCTCCCTTCCATCTCCCTGTTGTCCAGGGCCTTCCCGCCATCTCCCTGATGTCTAGGGCCTTCCTGCCATCTCCCTGTTGTCCAGGGCCTTCCTTCCATCTCCCTGTTGTCCAGGGCCTTCCCGCCATCTCCCTGATGTCTAGGGCCTTCCTGACATATCTCTGTTGTCCAGGGCCTTCCTGCCATCTCCCTGTTGTCCAGGGCCTTCCTGACATATCTCTGTTGTCCAGGGCCTTCCTGACATATCTCTGTTGTCCAGGGCCATCCTGCCATCTCCCTGTTGTCCAGGGCCTTCCTGCCATCTCTCTGTTGTCCAGGGCCATCCTGCCATCTCCCTGTTGTCCAGGGCCTTCCTGCCATCTCTCTGTTGTCCAGGGCCATCCTGCCATCTCCCTGTTGTCCAGGGCCTTCCTGCCATCTCCCTGTTGCCCAGGGCCTTCCTGCCATCTCCCTGTTGTCCAGGGCCTTCCTTCCATCTCCCTGTTGTCCAGGGCCTTCCCGCCATCTCCCTGATGTCTAGGGCCTTCCTGCCATCTCCCTGTTGTCCAGGGCCTTCCTTCCATCTCCCTGTTGTCCAGGGCCTTCCCGCCATCCCCCTGATGTCTAGGGCCTTCCTGCCATCTCCCTGTTGTTCAGAGCCTTCCTGCCATCTCCCTGTTTTCCAGGGCCTTCCTGCCATCTCCCTGATGTCTAGGGCCTTCCTGCCATCTCCCTGTTGTCCAGGGCCTTCCTTCCATCTCCCTGTTGTCCAGGGCCTTCCTGACATATCTCTGTTGTCCAGGGCCTTCCTGCCATCTCCCTGTTGCCCAGGGCCTTCCTGCCATCTCCCTGTTGTCCAGGGCCTTCCTGCCATCTCCCTGTTGTCCAGGGCCTTCCTGACATATCTCTGTTGTCCAGGGCCTTCCTGCCATCTCCCTGTTGTCCAGAGCCTTCGTGCCATCTCCCTGTTGTCCAGGGCCTTCCTGACATATCTCTGTTGTCCAGGGCCTTCCTGCCATCTCCCTGTTGCCCAGAGCCTTCCTGCCATCTCCCTGTTGTCCAGGGCCTTCCTGCCATCTCCCTGTTGTCCAGGGCCTTCCTGACATATCTCTGTTGTCCAGGGCCTTCCTGCCATCTCCCTGTTGTCCAGGGCCTTCCTGACATATCTCTGTTGTCCAGGGCCTTCCTGACATATCTCTGTTGTCCAGGGCCATCCTGCCATCTCCCTGTTGTCCAGGGCCTTCCTGCCATCTCTCTGTTGTCCAGGGCCATCCTGCCATCTCCCTGTTGTCCAGGGCCTTCCTGCCATCTCTCTGTTGTCCAGGGCCATCCTGCCATCTCCCTGTTGTCCAGAGCCTTCCTGCCATCTCCCTGTTGCCCAGGGCCTTCCTGCCATCTCCCTGTTGTCCAGGGCCTTCCTTCCATCTCCCTGTTGTCCAGGGCCTTCCCGCCATCTCCCTGATGTCTAGGGCCTTCCTGCCATCTCCCTGTTGTCCAGGGCCTTCCTGCCATCTCCCTGTTTTCCAGGGCCTTCCTGCCATCTCCCTGTTGTTCAGAGCCTTCCTGCCATCTCCCTGTTTTCCAGGGCCTTCCTGCCATCTCCCTGTTGTCCAGGGCGTTCCTGACATATCTCTGTTGTCCAGGGCCTTCCTGCCATCTCCCTGTTGTCCAGGGCCTTCCTGACATATCTCTGTTGTCCAGGGCCTTCCTGACATATCTCTGTTGTCCAGGGCCATCCTGCCATCTCCCTGTTGTCCAGGGCCTTCCTGCCATCTCTCTGTTGTCCAGGGCCATCCTGCCATCTCCCTGTTGTCCAGGGCCTTCCTGCCATCTCTCTGTTGTCCAGGGCCATCCTGCCATCTCCCTGTTGTCCAGGGCCTTCCTTCCATCTCCCTGTTGCCCAGGGCCTTCCTGCCATCTCCCTGTTGTCCAGGGCCTCCCTTCCATCTCCCTGTTGTCCAGGGCCTTCCCGCCATCTCCCTGATGTCTAGGGCCTTCCTGCCATCTCCCTGTTGTCCAGGGCCTTCCTTCCATCTCCCTGTTGTCCAGGGCCTTCCTTCCATCTCCCTGTTGTCCAGGGCCTTCCCGCCATCTCCCTGATGTCTAGGGCCTTCCTGACATATCTCTGTTGTCCAGGGCCTTCCTGCCATCTCCCTGTTGTCCAGGGCCTTCCTGACATATCTCTGTTGTCCAGGGCCTTCCTGACATATCTCTGTTGTCCAGGGCCATCCTGCCATCTCCCTGTTGTCCAGGGCCTTCCTGCCATCTCTCTGTTGTCCAGGGCCATCCTGCCATCTCCCTGTTGTCCAGGGCCTTCCTGCCATCTCTCTGTTGTCCAGGGCCATCCTGCCATCTCCCTGTTGTCCAGGGCCTTCCTGCCATCTCCCTGTTGCCCAGGGCCTTCCTGCCATCTCCCTGTTGTCCAGGGCCTTCCTTCCATCTCCCTGTTGTCCAGGGCCTTCCCGCCATCTCCCTGATGTCTAGGGCCTTCCTGCCATCTCCCTGTTGTCCAGCGCCTTCCTTCCATCTCCCTGTTGTCCAGGGCCTTCCCGCCATCCCCCTGATGTCTAGGGCCTTCCTGCCATCTCCCTGTTGTTCAGAGCCTTCCTGCCATCTCCCTGTTTTCCAGGGCCTTCCTGCCATCTCCCTGATGTCTAGGGCCTTCCTGCCATCTCCCTGTTGTCCAGGGCCTTCCTTCCATCTCCCTGTTGTCCAGGGCCTTCCCGCCATCTCCCTGATGTCTAGGGCCTTCCTGACATATCTCTGTTGTCCAGGGCCTTCCTGCCATCTCCCTGTTGTCCAGGGCCTTCCTGACATATCTCTGTTGTCCAGTGCCTTCCGGCCATATCTCTGTTGTCCAGGGCCATCCTGCCATCTCCCTGTTGTCCAGGGCCTTCCTGCCATCTCTCTGTTGTCCAGGGCCATCCTGCCATCTCCCTGTTGTCCAGGGCCTTCCTGACATATCTCTGTTGTCCAGGGCCTTCCTGCCATCTCCCTGTTGCCCAGGGCCTTCCTGCCATCTCCCTGTTGTCCAGGGCCTTCCTGCCATCTCCCTGTTGTCCAGGGCCTTCCTGACATATCTCTGTTGTCCAGGGCCTTCCTGCCATCTCCCTGTTGTCCAGAGCCTTCGTGCCATCTCCCTGTTGTCCAGGGCCTTCCTGACATATCTCTGTTGTCCAGGGCCTTCCTGCCATCTCCCTGTTGCCCAGAGCCTTCCTGCCATCTCCCTGTTGTCCAGGGCCTTCCTGCCATCTCCCTGTTGTCCAGGGCCTTCCTGACATATCTCTGTTGTCCAGGGCCTTCCTGCCATCTCCCTGTTGTCCAGGGCCTTCCTGACATATCTCTGTTGTCCAGGGCCTTCCTGACATATCTCTGTTGTCCAGGGCCATCCTGCCATCTCCCTGTTGTCCAGGGCCTTCCTGCCATCTCTCTGTTGTCCAGGGCCATCCTGCCATCTCCCTGTTGTCCAGGGCCTTCCTGCCATCTCTCTGTTGTCCAGGGCCATCCTGCCATCTCCCTGTTGTCCAGAGCCTTCCTGCCATCTCCCTGTTGCCCAGGGCCTTCCTGCCATCTCCCTGTTGTCCAGGGCCTTCCTTCCATCTCCCTGTTGTCCAGGGCCTTCCCGCCATCTCCCTGATGTCTAGGGCCTTCCTGCCATCTCCCTGTTGTCCAGGGCCTTCCTGCCATCTCCCTGTTTTCCAGGGCCTTCCTGCCATCTCCCTGTTGTTCAGAGCCTTCCTGCCATCTCCCTGTTTTCCAGGGCCTTCCTGCCATCTCCCTGTTGTCCAGGGCCTTCCTGACATATCTCTGTTGTCCAGGGCCTTCCTGCCATCTCCCTGTTGTCCAGGGCCTTCCTGACATATCTCTGTTGTCCAGGGCCTTCCTGACATATCTCTGTTGTCCAGGGCCATCCTGCCATCTCCCTGTTGTCCAGGGCCTTCCTGCCATCTCTCTGTTGTCCAGGGCCATCCTGCCATCTCCCTGTTGTCCAGGGCCTTCCTGCCATCTCTCTGTTGTCCAGGGCCATCCTGCCATCTCCCTGTTGTCCAGGGCCTTCCTTCCATCTCCCTGTTGCCCAGGGCCTTCCTGCCATCTCCCTGTTGTCCAGGGCCTCCCTTCCATCTCCCTGTTGTCCAGGGCCTTCCCGCCATCTCCCTGTTGTCCAGGGCCTTCCTTCCATTCTCCCTGTTGTCCAGGGCCTTCCTTCCATCTCCCTGTTGTCCAGGGCCTTCCCGCCATCTCCCTGATGTCTAGGGCCTTCCTGACATATCTCTGTTGTCCAGGGCCTTCCTGCCATCTCCATGTTGTCCAGGGCCTTCCTGACATATCTCTGTTGTCCAGGGCCTTCCTGACATATCTCTGTTGTCCAGGGCCATCCTGCCATCTCCCTGTTGTCCAGGGCCTTCCTGCCATCTCTCTGTTGTCCAGGGCCATCCTGCCATCTCCCTGTTGTCCAGGGCCTTCCTGCCATCTCTCTGTTGTCCAGGGCCATCCTGCCATCTCCCTGTTGTCCAGGGCCTTCCTGCCATCTCCCTGTTGCCCAGGGCCTTCCTGCCATCTCCCTGTTGTCCAGGGCCTTCCTTCCATCTCCCTGTTGTCCAGGGCCTTCCCGCCATCTCCCTGATGTCTAGGGCCTTCCTGCCATCTCCTGTTGTCCAGGGCCTTCCTTCCATCTCCCTGTTGTCCAGGGCCTTCCCGCCATCCCCCCCTGATGTCTAGGCCTTCCTGCCATCTCCCTGTTGTTCAGAGCCTTCCTGCCATCTCCAGTTTTCCCAGGGCCTTCCTGCCATCTCCCTGTTGTCCAGGGCCTTCCTGCCATCTCCCTGTTCCAGGGCCTTCCCATCTCCTGTTGTCCAGGGCCCCTGCATCTCCCTGTTGTCCAGGGCCTTCCTGACATATCTCTGTTGTCCAGGGCCTTCCTGCCATCTCCCTGTTGTCCAGAGGCCTTCGTGCCATCTCCCTGTTGTCCAGGGCCTTCCTGACATATCTCTGCTTGTCCAGGGCCTTCCTGCCATCTCCCTGTTGCCCAGAGCCTTCCTGCCATCTCCCTGTTGTCCAGGGCCTTCCTGCCATCTCCCTGTTTGTCCAGGGCCTTCCTGACATATCTCTGTTGTCCAGGGCCTTCCTGCCATCTCCCTGTTGTCCAGGGCCTTCCTGACATATCTCTGTTGTCCAGGGCCTTCCTGACATATCTCTGTTGTCCAGGGCCATCCTGCCATCTCCCTGTTGTCCAGGGCCTTCCTGGCCATCCTCTCTGTTGTCCAGGGCATCCTGCCATCTCCCTGTTGTCCAGGGCCTTCCTGCCATCTCTCTTGTTGTCCAGGGCCATCCTGCCATCTCCCTGTTGTCCAGAGCCTTCCTGCCATCTCCCTGTTGCCCAGGGCCTTCCTGCCATCTCCCTGTTGTCCAGGGCCTTCCTTCCATCTCCCTGTTGTCCAGGGCCTTCCCGCCATCTCCCTGATGTCTAGGGCCTTCCTGCCATCTCCCTGTTGTCCAGGGCCTTCCTGCCATCTCCCTGTTTTCCAGGGCCTTCCTGCCATCTCCCTGTTGTTCAGAGCCTTCCTGCCATCTCCCTGTTTTCCAGGGCCTTCCTGCCATCTCCCTGTTGTCCAGGGCCTTCCTGACATATCTCTGTTGTCCAGGGCCTTCCTGCCATCTCCCTGTTGTCCAGGGCCTTCCTAACATATCTCTGTTGTCCAGGGCCTTCCTGACATATCTCTGTTGTCCAGGGCCATCCTGCCATCTCCCTGTTGTCCAGGGCCTTCCTGCCATCTCTCTGTTGTCCAGGGCCATCCTGCCATCTCCCTGTTGTCCAGGGCCTTCCTGCCATCTCTCTGTTGTCCAGGGCCATCCTGCCATCTCCCTGTTGTCCAGGGCCTTCCTTCCATCTCCCTGTTGCCCAGGGCCTTCCTGCCATCTCCCTGTTGTCCAGGGCCTCCCTTCCATCTCCCTGTTGTCCAGGGCCTTCCCGCCATCTCCCTGTTGTCCAGGGCCTTCCTTCCATCTCCCTGTTGTCCAGGGCCTTCCTTCCATCTCCCTGTTGTCCAGGGCCTTCCCGCCATCTCCCTGATGTCTAGGGCCTTCCTGACATATCTCTGTTGTCCAGGGCCTTCCTGCCATCTCCCTGTTGTCCAGGGCCTTCCTGACATATCTCTGTTGTCCAGGGCCTTCCTGACATATCTCTGTTGTCCAGGGCCATCCTGCCATCTCCCTGTTGTCCAGGGCCTTCCTGCCATCTCTCTGTTGTCCAGGGCCATCCTGCCATCTCCCTGTTGTCCAGGGCCTTCCTGCCATCTCTCTGTTGTCCAGGGCCATCCTGCCATCTCCCTGTTGTCCAGGGCCTTCCTGCCATCTCCCTGTTGCCCAGGGCCTTCCTGCCATCTCCCTGTTGTCCAGGGCCTTCCTTCCATCTCCCTGTTGTCCAGGGCCTTCCCGCCATCTCCCTGATGTCTAGGGCCTTCCTGCCATCTCCCTGTTGTCCAGGGCCTTCCTTCCATCTCCCTGTTGTCCAGGGCCTTCCCGCCATCCCCCTGATGTCTAGGGCCTTCCTGCCATCTCCCTGTTGTTCAGAGCCTTCCTGCCATCTCCCTGTTTTCCAGGGCCTTCCTGCCATCTCCCTGATGTCTAGGGCCTTCCTGCCATCTCCCTGTTGTCCAGGGCCTTCCTTCCATCTCCCTGTTGTCCAGGGCCTTCCCGCCATCTCCCTGATGTCTAGGGCCTTCCTGACATATCTCTGTTGTCCAGGGCCTTCCTGCCATCTCCCTGTTGTCCAGGGCCTTCCTGACATATCTCTGTTGTCCAGTGCCTTCCGGCCATATCTCTGTTGTCCAGGGCCATCCTGCCATCTCCCTGTTGTCCAGGGCCTTCCTGCCATCTCTCTGTTGTCCAGGGCCATCCTGCCATCTCCCTGTTGTCCAGGGCCTTCCAGCCATCGCTCTGTTGTCCAGGGCCATCCTGCCATCTCCCTGTTGTCCAGGGCCTTCCTGCCATCTCCCTGTTGCCCAGGGCCTTCCTGCCATCTCCCTGTTGTCCAGGGCCTTCCTTCCATCTCCCTGTTGTCCAGGGCCTTCCCGCCATCTCCCTGATGTCTAGGGCCTTCCTGCCATCTCCCTGTTGTCCAGGGCCTTCCTGCCATCTCCCTGTTTTCCAGGGCCTTCCTGCCATCTCCCTGTTGTTCAGAGCCTTCCTGCCATCTCCCTGTTTTCCAGGGCCTTCCTGCCATCTCCCTGTTGTCCAGGGCCTTCCTGACATATCTCTGTTGTCCAGGGCCTTCCTGCCATCTCCCTGTTGTCCAGGGCCTTCCTGACATATCTCTGTTGTCCAGGGCCTTCCTGACATATCTCTGCTGTCCAGGGCCATCCTGCCATCTCCCTGTTGTCCAGGGCCTTCCTGCCATCTCTCTGTTGTCCAGGGCCATCCTGCCATCTCCCTGTTGTCCAGGGCCTTCCTGCCATCTCTCTGTTGTCCAGGGCCATCCTGCCATCTCCCTGTTGTCCAGGGCCTTCCTTCCATCTCCCTGTTGCCCAGGGCCTTCCTGCCATCTCCCTGTTGTCCAGGGCCTCCCTTCCATCTCCCTGTTGTCCAGGGCCTTCCCGCCATCTCCCTGATGTCTAGGGCCTTCCTGCCATCTCCCTGTTGTCCAGGGCCTTCCTTCCATCTCCCTGTTGTCCAGGGCCTTCCTTCCATCTCCCTGTTGTCCAGGGCCTTCCCGCCATCTCCCTGATGTCTAGGGCCTTCCTGACATATCTCTGTTGTCCAGGGCCTTCCTGCCATCTCCCTGTTGTCCAGGGCCTTCCTGACATATCTCTGTTGTCCAGGGCCTTCCTGACATATCTCTGTTGTCCAGGGCCATCCTGCCATCTCCCTGTTGTCCAGGGCCTTCCTGCCATCTCTCTGTTGTCCAGGGCCATCCTGCCATCTCCCTGTTGTCCAGGGCCTTCCTGCCATCTCTCTGTTGTCCAGGGCCATCCTGCCATCTCCCTGTTGTCCAGGGCCTTCCTGCCATCTCCCTGTTGCCCAGGGCCTTCCTGCCATCTCCCTGTTGTCCAGGGCCTTCCTTCCATCTCCCTGTTGTCCAGGGCCTTCCCGCCATCTCCCTGATGTCTAGGGCCTTCCTGCCATCTCCCTGTTGTCCAGGGCCTTCCTTCCATCTCCCTGTTGTCCAGGGCCTTCCCGCCATCCCCCTGATGTCTAGGGCCTTCCTGCCATCTCCCTGTTGTTCAGAGCCTTCCTGCCATCTCCCTGTTTTCCAGGGCCTTCCTGCCATCTCCCTGATGTCTAGGGCCTTCCTGCCATCTCCCTGTTGTCCAGGGCCTTCCTTCCATCTCCCTGTTGTCCAGGGCCTTCCCGCCATCTCCCTGATGTCTAGGGCCTTCCTGACATATCTCTGTTGTCCAGGGCCTTCCTGCCATCTCCCTGTTGTCCAGGGCCTTCCTGACATATCTCTGTTGTCCAGTGCCTTCCGGCCATATCTCTGTTGTCCAGGGCCATCCTGCCATCTCCCTGTTGTCCAGGGCCTTCCTGCCATCTCTCTGTTGTCCAGGGCCATCCTGCCATCTCCCTGTTGTCCAGGGCCTTCCTGCCATCGCTCTGTTGTCCAGGGCCATCCTGCCATCTCCCTGTTGTCCAGGGTCTTCCTGCCATCTCCCTGTTGCCCAGGGCCTTCCTGCCATCTCCCTGTTGTCCAGGGCCTTCCTTCCATCTCCCTGTTGTCCAGGGCCTTCCTGCCTTCTCCCTGATGTCTAGGGCCTTCCTGCCATCTCCCTGTTGTCCAGGGCCTTCCTTCCATCTCCCTGTTGTCCAGGGCCTTCCCGCCATCTCCCTGATGTCTAGGGCCTTCCTGCCATCTCCCTGTTGTTCAGAGCCTTCCTGCCATCTCCCTGTTTTCCAGGGCCTTCCTGCCATCTCCCTGTTGTCCAGGGCCTTCCTGACATATCTCTGTTGTCCAGGGCCTTCCTGCCATCTCCCTGTTGTCCAGGGCCTTTTCTGACATATCTCTGTTGTCCAGGTCCTTCCTGACATATCTCTGTTGTCCAGGGCCATCCTGCCATCTCCTTGTTGTCCAGGGCCTTCCTGCCATCTCTCTGTTGTCCAGGGCCATCCTGCCATCTCCCTGTTGTCCAGGGCCTTCCTGCCATCTCTCTGTTGTCCAGGGCCATCCTGCCATCTCCCTGTTGTCCAGGGCCTTCCTGCCATCTCCCTGTTGCCCAGGGCCTTCCTGCCATCTCCCTGTTGTCCAGGGCCTTCCTTCCATCTCCCGGTTGTCCAGGGCCTTCCTGCCATCTCCCTGATGTCTAGGGCCTTCCTGCCATCTCCCTGTTGTCCAGGGCCTTCCTGCCATCTCTCTGTTGTCCAGGGCCATCCTGCCATCTCCCTGTTGTCCAGGGCCTTCCTGCCATCTCCCTGTTGCCCAGGGCCTTCCTGCCATCTCCCTGTTGTCCAGGGCCTTCCTTCCATCTCCCGGTTGTCCAGGGCCTTCCTGCCATCTCCCTGATGTCTAGGGCCTTCCTGCCATCTCCCTGTTGTCCAGGGCCTTCCTTCCATCTCCCTGTTGTCCAGGGCCTTCCCGCCATCTCCCTGATGTCTAGGGCCTTCCTGCCATCTCCCTGTTGTCCAGGGCCTTCCTGCCATCTCCCTGTTTTCCAGGGCCTTCCTGCCATCTCCCTGTTGTTCAGAGCCTTCCTGCCATCTCCCTGTTTTCCAGGGCCTTTCTGCCATCTCCCTGTTGTCCAGGGACTTCCTGCCATCTCCCTGTTGTCCAGGGCCTTCCTGCCATCTCCCTGTTGCCCAGGGCCTTCCTGCCATCTCCCTGTTGTTCAGGGCCTTCCTGCCATCTCCCTGTTGTCCAGGGACGTCCTGCCATCTCCTTTGGCCATCAGACATCTTACTTTCTCACAATGAGCCAAGAGGAATTCATTGCAGTTGGATATATATGGATTTGACAGAGAATTCTGACCTTGAAGAGAAGATGGGAAAGTGATGCAGTTCCAAATTGACCTTTAGCCCCTGACCTAACCCTCGGCACTTCTTGAAAATATGGATGAAATTATTACTAAATCGCAAACTTCTAGCCAGATCTGCAAGAACTGCCTATAAGCATGATATTGGGTAAGTATGTAAGCATTGGGACACAAGTCCTGTGTGGTGCACTGTCACCCGGTGCTGCATTCAATTCTTTCCCCGTGTGCTCCCTCCTCTGTTGCATTGCCACCGGCTGCGGCCCCCAACGGTCTCCGGGGCGGTCGTTAGGGGGAGGGGCAGGAAGATGGATTACCCTCTGCTATATTGGCCATCAGCTCCAATCAGCAGCGGGGCAGGAAATGGATGGTTCTAATTTGTTCTCATTATTATCATAACAGCCATAATGCTGAGACAGACACACACACGCCGCTCGCTGTCATCACCATGCAACGCACCCATTAGTTATGTGGGTGCCAGCCTGTGTGTTGGGAGGAGACAGCCTGTGTGTGCGTGTGTGTTATGTGTGTGTGTGTGTGTGTGTGTGTGTGCTGCAGAGAGATGCAATGGTTGATTCACACACAGCTTAATCAGGTCCTTCCCACCCCCTTCACTAGTGTGAAATAGCATCTAATTATTCCCTCTCCACAGAGGCTCAGAGAGAAATAGCACATTCCGTCTCGTATAGATTAATAGACACACGCTGCAAGTGATGTGAAACACTCAACTTTTTCAACAACAATTTCAAATGCTGACAGAAACCTTTTAAAAGTCTAAGTTCCACTGTTTCGAATGATTTTCCAGGCAACTACAACTTTGTTGTGAAGCAGCCTATTCATGCTGAATGTACTGTAGTCATTGGCATTTGAGACGGATAATGCAGTGGCCACTGTAAACCGAGAGCTGTTTTCCTCTTTGTCAGGTCCTTTGATTGACAACAGAAAAGGGCAGTTGCTCTCCTCTTAGAACCCTATAAATGGTAGGCCTTAGTTGTGTGTGTGCGTGTGTGTGTGTGTGTGTGGCCCTCAGGGTCTCCATGGAGGTTGGGCTCTGAGATGAAAACACTGATTAGATCTGAGCCCTGATCCCTAGTCCAAATGTTAGCCTCCAGTTTACACAGACACCAGCCCAGGAAGCAGAGAGCGAATAACACACAATCAATAGTGTCCATTACTGAGCTCTGATACACTTCTCAACACCCACAGCTTGTATTGCTCACAGATCTGAACTGCCCTTTCACTGGCGAGGTGCTTGTGTTTATGTGTGTGTGTTTGTGTGTCATAGTGTTTATTGAGTGGGGCGTTGCCTGTTGAGTGTGTGTATGGTCTGAAGTGTTGGGTCTGTGGTGTGTGTATTGCTGTTGGTGTTTGGTTGGGTCTCTGCCAGCCCCTTCCTTTAGGTCTGCTCTCTGAAGCATGAACAGCACACAGTCAACCTGTCTCAACAGCCTGCCAGCTAATGGGCTTTGGGAGTGTTGAGTGTGTGTACAGAATACACCAGACTACCCACTGGGCACACACTGGTTAAATCAACGTTGTTTCCACGTCATTTCAATGACATGACGTTGAACCAACATGGATTAGATGTTGAATTGAAGTCTGTGCCCAGTGTGTAGGTACTATTTGACCCAGTAGAACTTCTCTGTAATCTCCAGCCTTCTACTCTATTTCATACTTGACAATCTGGACCCTCTATTTCTGAAACTATCCGCCGCCATTGTCGCAACCCCTATTACCAGCCTGTTCAACCTCTCTTTCGTATCGTCTGAGATCCCCAAGGATTGGAAAGCTGCCGCGGTCATCCCCCTCTTCAAATGGGGAGACACCCTGGACCCAAACTGTTACAGACCTATATCCATCCTGCCCTGCAGGATCTAAGGTCTTCGAAAGCCAAGTCAACAAACAGATCACTGACCATCTCGAATCCCACCGTACCTTCTCCGCTGTGCAATCTGGTTTCACAGTGCCATTTATCACAGTGCCATCCGTTTTGTTACTAAAGCACCTTATACCACCCACCACTGCGACCTGTATGCTCTAGTCGGCTGGCCCTCGCTACATATTCGTCGCCAGACCCACTGGCTCCAGGTCATCTACAAGTGCATGCTAGGTAAAGCTCCGCCTTATCTCAGTTCACTAGTCACGATGGCAACACCCACCCGTAGCACGCGCTCCAGCAGGTGTATCTCACTGATCATCCCTAAAGCCAACACCTCATTTGTCCGTCATCTCCCTCACCAACTTTAAACATCTGCTATCTGAGCAGCTAACCGATTGCTGCAGCTGTACATAGTCCATCGGTAAATAGCCCACCCTATTTACCTACCTCATCCCCATACTGTTTATATTTATTTACTTTTCTGCTCTTTTACACACCAGTATTTCTACCTGCACATGACCATCTGATCATTTATCACTCCAGTGCTAAATTGCAATTATTCGCCTACCTCCTCATGCCTTTTGTTATTGACTTGTTTATTGTTTACTCCATGTGTAACTCTGTGTTGTTGTCTGTTCACACTGCTATGCTTTATCTTGGCCAGGTCGCATTTGTAAAAGAGAACTTGTTCTCAACTAGCCGACCAGGTTAAATAAAGGTGAAATAAAAATACAATAAATAAATAAATACTGATGGTGGGAACCATGCTCTTTCTGTCCTGATAATGTGGAAGCCCAGCTTACAATTCACCCAGTCTTACGTTCAGCTAGGTGAATCAATAGGTACTGTGTGTGCGTGTGCATTTGCGTGCGGGTGTGTTGTGTTGTGTTAAGGTCAGCAGTCACTGGCAATGTGTGTTAAGAGGCGGTGGTAGAGAGTTGTTTAAAGCCCGGACCAATTAACTTTAGCATGATGAATAAGGGGGCGTGCAGCCGTGTGTGTGTGTGTGTGTGTGTGTGTGTATGTATGTGTGTGTGTGTGTGTGTGTGTGTGTGTGTGTGGAGGGCTGCTTTGTGTGTGTGGATGGCCTCTTTGTGTGTGATGACAGACTCAGCTGCTCGACTTGGGCAGGGGTGTGTGTGTGTGTGTGTGTGTGTGTGTGTGTGTGTGTGTGTGTGTGTGTGTGTGTGTGTGTGTGTGTGTGTGTGTGTGTGTGTGTGTGTGTGTGTGTGTGTGTGTGTGTGTGTGTGTGTGGAGGTGGGGTCACAATAAATCTGCTGATTGCTGGGTACACCCACCTATAATGATTATTTCAATGCACACACACACACACACATTGGAGCTGTCAGGCTGTGATCAGTCAAAGCTGGCTCTGACAAAAGACTCACACGCCCAGGACAATAACCCTGCTCATTTGCATAGAGAATGAACCCCTGCCACAGTGGGTAGAGACATAGGGTCAAACGTCTCTATAGTGGGTGTCACTAATCTCCCAAACTCCACCCACCCACAAAATGAAGTGTATGAAACAAGGATTGTGTGAAGCAATCCTTGTCTGCCTGCCTGTCTGCCACACACACACACACACACACACACACATACACACACACACACACACACACAGTACATAAAGGGTAGTGGGGACTGGGCTGGTTACCACTGCTATACTGAGTGCCATTTTACAGTATACTTGTGTTAATTTATATAGGTCACTTTGTCTGCGCAGTGTGTGTGGTGTGTGTTTGCGTGCGTTTGTATGTGTATGGGCGTGCGTGTGGTCTTGGCTGCCAAATCTCACTAGTGGGAGCACACTGCCGTTGTAATCCAATTACGGGAGCATAAGCGATTTGTTAGACAGTTCTCATAATGTTTCCCAATAAACTCTGGCTGTAATAACTGTGCCGAGCAAGAGCATAAATCTGAGAGGGTTTGGGAATACAGCTGCGCTGCACCCAAAGCCATCATCAGCAATGTGTGTGTGCGTACAGTATGTGATATCAGCACTTTCTAGTCTCTCTCTCTGAATGTTGTCCTCTCATCAGAGATCAGAGTCTGAGTATCTGCAGTTTGGGAATCTACCGTTATAGCTTGACCTATTGTCTGAATCCCTGGTTTTGGGTTATGATAGCTCCTAGTACTGAGTGGAGACTCAGAGGCAGACAGGACTGACTGTGGAGGGGACTTCCTTCCCATATGGGAGCAGCGGTCAAGGGTAGTGGAGATCAGGATGAGGGTAATGAGAAGACAGCAGCAGGGATGCTAGGGGGCTAACTCTGGGCTGATATACACTCCTTAACCCCTGGTGGGACTACATTTACCCCATAGGGTTGGAAGGGCGCTCCAGGTCCAGCCGGGAATCGTTTGGAATTGAATGGATCTGCTCCATGTTCCAAAGCCACAGGCTATTGGGTAAACATGGAATACACACAATAAACACAGGAGGCAGTCTCTTATCTACTAGAGGTCGTCTGTATGTCTCTGTATAGACTAGAGGCAGTCTCTTATCAACTAAAGGTCGTCTGTATGTCTCTGTATAGACTAGAGGCAGACTCTTATCAACTAGAGGTTGTCTGTATGTCTCTGTATAGACTGGAGGCGGTCTCTTATCAACTAGAGGTCATAAGTGTATATCAGTCACCCCAGAGATCACCACTTATGAGAGGAACTGCTGAATGGGCGGGCCATGTCACCAATGACTAATCAGGAGAAATTGACCACCTGCCGGAATTTGCTGAATATAATGCCAATATACTGTATGGTTAGAGGGATATGTACTGCATGAGAGGTAAAAGTAGGAACAATGCAACATGTTCTGCGAGAAAACAGCTGAAACTTACTCAGTGCCGTAAAACCTGATAAAGTAGACGGTACATGCAAGTGATCAATGAATCAAGGCATTCTATGCATTTTCATTGACAACAGTATTTTGACTGAGCTCCGTACGGGTTAACATGCATGTAAACAGAGTGAAGGCAAGAGATCATCTAATGAGATCAGATGCGGCTTGTCCAAAACATAGCAGAAGGCCATTTATCACTATATTCATCAAGCACTGTGTGTGGATGGGTTCATTACCATCAAATTAGTCCTAGAAATCATGGTGGAGCCCTGAAATGATGTGGAAAGACAGCACTGATAAGATTAATGATAAATACATTAGCCAAGTGCTAGCATAGCTCTGGTGTGATTGATGATGCAGTCATTAGCAGTATGGTAGCATGTAGCACTGGTAAGATAAATGATAAAAACCTTAGCGTCGTGTTAGCCATGTGCTAGCTCTAACCACGTTTGAGACCAACCACTCAGCCCACACCAGTATATAGTGGTACGGGTGCCACCTTAACAGCTGGTGAAGAACAAACAGTTTGTCCCCAACCCTCTTGTAGCAGTTCGCAAAAAATAATTTGTAGCCTATTCATTCTTAATGTCTGCTAGAAATTAGGTTAAAACTGGACTATCCAGGTGGGTGGGAAAAACCAGGCAGGTTTAACAGTGACAGTGGAGGGACAAACATTAGAAGCTCAGTCAATGTGGACTGAGTCTCACTGCTGAGACTGGCTGTCACAGTCGACAGGGTTTAGCATGGCAGCTCATTTCTGTCGTGGGGGGAAAGAGAATGAAACTGTAACAGAGAGTAGTCTGAAGACCTGCCTCGGGCCCTGTGCATCTGCCATGGAGATGGATACAGGGGGAAGAGGGTAAACAGGAGAGGAAGGGAGGGAGGATGTAGAGAGGGAGAGGACGAGGAAAAGACAGGGAAGGGGCATTCAGATTTGTACATGTAGTAGATATGTGTAAAGGGAGAATTGTTGAAGTGTAGAACCATATAGTTTTTGCACCAGAAATGAAAAATGTGTCAAATATAAATAAATAAAATGTAGGTAACATTCATTTGAGTTTGACTTAGACTATGGTCTACACTCACTTCGCTGTGTTCCTCTATAATGCCCTGGGCGCATGTCAGGGTCAACTGCTCCACTGCCATTCTACATCAGCTATTATGAGTCTTTAAGTTGAACTATTAATATACTGTAGGTTAACCTTTTGTGTGTTTCCTGTTTGTGTTACTGTTCAGTAGTGGATGTCCTAGGTGGTAAAGTTTGGTGTGGCGGTAAATAGTTTGTGTGGTAATTATCTGGAGGTTAAAGTGAATGCACAGAGCCAGCAGGAGGGTGATAGCCTCTCTGGCTCCCATCTCCCATCCAGTGCTACCATCCCTCACAACACAGACTGTGCTACTGCTAACAGGCCAGTCACACACACTGTAGCAAGCACACTCACACAATACATACACATAAGCGCATACATTACCCTGAGGCAGGACGCACATTTTTTCTCACTATTTATGACACACATCGCATACACATCATTGAAGTTGGCCACACACACACACACACGCACACACACACACACACACACACATACACACACACACACAGGAATGTTCACATATGCGCACACGCTCAAACTAGGTTGCCAGACACACACCTCCAGTGCCTCCAATCTGAGCAAAGGGAGTGTCCATCTGAGAGAATGTCATCTGTGTAATGGTCAGGCATTCAGACAGTATCTGGCCCATTGGCTTCTACGGTCAGATTCAATTTCAGCTGTGTGATTGCAGGCTGCTGTGCCATTAACAACCATTTCCCACTCACCGGTGGGGACTTTGGGGGTCCGGCTAAATTTGAAGGCCAATTGAGTTTTAATATGAATCACGCTGGGATGTTGAGGACACTTTCCTATGCTGGAAATTAACATCTGCCCAAGCACACCCCCACCTGCACACACACATTGTAAATGTCTACAGCCTGCACCACACACACACACACACATAGACACAACCCTCTACGCACACACACACATGCACACGCAATGTAGACATGTAGGTTAACACACACACACACACATGCACACGCAATGTAGACATCCATAGCCTGCACCACACACAGCTGTGTTAACTGCCCAATGTCATTCAGTATACTGCCCCACCTAACACCTGAGTACTGTGCACAACACCTGAGTAGTGTGCATAACACCTGAGTACTGTGCATAACACCTGAGTACTGTGCATAACACCTGAGTACTGTGCATAACACCTGAGTACTGTGCATAACACCTGAGTACTGTGCATAACACCTGAGTACTGTGCATAACACCTGAGTACTGTGCATAACACCTGAGTACTGTGCATAACACCTGAGTACTGTGCATAACACCTGAGTACTGTGCATACTGCATAGCTCTAGCCCTGGGCTTTCTTTCTTTCTTTCCTTGTTTATTTCTTTATTTTTTTCTCTTCTTCTAACCCAATTCTTCACACTCTACCTGTCCCTTCCATCCACCCTCCGTAACCCCCATCCATCCCTCTCTTTCTCTCTCACTCTCAATCTCTCTCTCTCTCTGTGGATTATGAGCCAGAGAGGGATTCCCATTATCCTAATGGGAGAGGCGATGGTGCCCTCCAGCCACGCTCCAATTGGCTCCAGAGCTGTACTTATACACAGAGTTCACTGTGAGTTCAGTGGAATGTGTGTGGGTGTGTGTGTGTATGTGTGTGTTTGTCTGTGTTCACACATACAAAGTGATGGGGGTAAGAGAAGACCAGTGAGAGATGGGTAAAGACAAGGAGAAAGAACAGGCTTGGAAGCATTAGGAGAGAATGTTTTTTAATGGTAAGTGATCAGGATGCTAGACAGACTAACATAGATGTTATGCCAGCTGGTAATATTATTGCTGACTGATACAAAACTATGAACAAAGTTAAGATACAGGCTACACCTGGAATTACAAAACAATGATTTAAGTTTGATCAACATAATCTACATGTGTACAACACACACACACACACACACACACGCAAACAAGTAATGTAGGGTTGCTGTCTGCTACTACAGTGTGTATGTTTAGACCTGACTCAGCAGTCTGGGGCACCTGCCCAGCCCCGTCTGTATCAGTCACACCAACGATAATAGCAATCTGATGCTCATCAGCATCTGTCGCTAACGCTACGGCTACTGCTAAGTGTGAGAGCGAATTCAGAATCCTATTGGCTGAAGTGTTAACTTAGTGGCCCAAGCCATGGTTTGAGGCGAAGAACTAAGTTAAGTTTCTGGATGGGGACCATAAAAAAAACAAAAAGTCCCATCCGCCTTTGTCATAAATATGCTAAAGAGGGGAGATGAGGGACTAGGTAGGAGCTTTATGAACGTGGAGAGCCTGAGGAAGAAATTAAGAACAAGGCTGTTTGGCAAACTGTAGACGACTGCCATTTTATCACCACCCCTGGCACCATCTCTCTGTGTGTGCTTCAGTTATGATGGTGTAAGTAGACATTAGGTGGTTTTATCAGTGTCTCCATTGCTATTTAAGTAACTACAAACAATGCACTGTACCGCATTGGTACATTCTAAATAGTGTTAGTGTATCTTCTATTATATCCTCTCCATGTTGCAAATAAACTCAGAACAAAAAGGAACGTAACTTTTTCAGGAACCTGTCTTTCAAAGATATTTCGTAAAAATCCAAATGACTTCACAGATCTTCATTGTAAAAGGTTTAAACACTGTTTCCCATGCGTGTTCAATGAACCAGAATCAATGAATGAACATGCACCTGTGGAACGGTCGTTAAGACACTAACAGCTTACAGGTGGTAGGCAATTAAGGTCACAGTTATGAAAACTTAGGACACTAAAGGGGCCTTTCTACTGACTCTGAAAAACACCAAAAGAAAGATGCCCATGGTCCCTGCTCATCTGCGTGAACGTGCCTTAGGTATGCTGCAAGGAGGCATGAGGACTGCAGATATGGCCAGGGCAATAAATTGCAATGTCCGTACTGTGAGACGCCTAAAACAGCGCTACAGGGAGACAGGACGTACAGCTGGTCGCAGTGGCAGACCACATGGTGCAACACCTGCACAGGATTGGTACATCCGAACATCACACCTGCGGGACAGCTACAGGATGGTAACAACAACTGCCCGAGTTACACCAGGAACCTACAATCCCTCCATCAGTGCTCAGACTGTCCGTAATAGGCTGAGAGAGGCTGGACTGAGGGCTTGTAGGCCTGCTGTACGGCTGGTCCTCACCAGACATTACTGGCAACAACATCGCCTATGGGCACAAACCCACTGTCGCTGGACCAGACAGGACTGGCAAAAAGTGCTCTTCACTGACAAGTTGTGGTTTTGTCTCACCAGGGGTGATGGTCAGATTTGCGTTTATCGTCGAAGGAATGAGCGTTACACTGAGGCCTGTACTCTGGAGCGTGATCGATTTGGAGGTGGAGGGTCTGTCATGGTCTGGGGTGGTGTGTCACAGCATCATCGGACTGAGCTTGTTGTCATTGCAGGCAATCTCAACGCCGTGCGTTACAGGGAAGACATCCTCCTCCCTCATGTGGTACCCTTCCTGCAGGCTCATCCTGACATGACCCTCCAGCATGACAATGCCACCAGCCATACTGCTCATTCTGTGCGTGATTTCCTGCTAAACAGGAATGTCAGTGTTCTGCCATGGCCAGCAATGTCTGGGGACTTGCAGGTGCCTTGGTGGAAGAGTGGGATAACATCTCACAGCAAGAACTGGCAAATATGGTGCAATCCATGAGGAGGAGATGAACTGCAATACTTAATGCAGCTGGTGGCCACACCAGATACTGACTGTTACTTTTGATTTTCATAGAATGAATGAATTTATTTCAATTGACTTATTTCTTTCCATGAACTGTAGCTCAGTAAAACATTTGAAATTATATTTTAAAATACATTGCAACATATATTAAGGAATGTATTTAAAATGTTGATATACATGTTATACATCTTTGTTGTACATTGCCTTCGGAGAGTATTCAGACCCTTTCACTTTTCCCACATTTTGTTACGTTACAGCCTTGTTCTAAAATGGATTAAATAGTTTTCCCTCTCATCAGTCTACACACAATATCACATAATGACAAAGCAAAAACAGGTTTTTAGAAATGTTTGCTAATTTATAAAAATATAAAAAATCAGAAATATCACATTTACATACAGTAAGTATTCAGACCCTTTACTCAGTACTTTGTTGAAGCACCTTTGGCAGCGATTACAGCCTTGAGTCTTCTTGGGTATGACGCTACAAGCTTGGCACACCTGTATTTGGGGAATTTCTCCCATTCTTCTCTGCATATCCTCTCAAGCTCTGTTAGGTTAGATGGGGAGCATTGCTGCACAGCTATTTTCAGGTCGCTCCAGAGATGTTCAATTGGATTCAAGTCCGGGCTCTGGCTAGGCCACTCAAAGACATTCAGAGACTTGTTCCGAAGCCACTCCTGCTTTGTCATGGCTGTGTGCTTAAGGTCATTGTCCTGTTGGAAGGTGAACCTTAGCCCCAGTCTGAGGTCCTAAGCGCTCTTGAGCAGGTATTCATCAAGGATCCTTCTGAGCTTTGCTCAATTCATCTTTGCCTTGATTCTGACTAGCCTCCCAGTCCCTGCCCCTGAAAAACATCCCCCACAGCATGATGGTACCACCACCATGCTTCACTGTAGGGATGGTGCCAGGTTTACTCAAGACGTGAGGCTTCGGATTCAGGCCAAAGTGTTCAATCTTCGTTTCATCAGACCAGAGAATCTTGTTTCTCATGGTCTGAGCGTCTTTAGGTGCCTTTTGGAAAACTCCAAGCTGGCTGTCATGTGCTTTTTACTGAGGAGTGGCTTCCGTCTGGCCACTCTACCATAAAGTCCTGATTGGTGGAGTGCTGCAGAGATGGTTGTCCTTCTGGAAGGTTCTCCCATCTCCACAGAGGAACTCTGGAGCTCTGTCAGAGTGACCATCGGGTTCTTGGTCACCTTCCTGACCAAGGCCCTTCTCCCCCGATTGCTCCGTTTGGCTGGGCGGCCAGCTCTAGGAAGTGTCTTGTTGGTTCCAAACTTATTCCCTTTAAGAACGACGAAGGCCACTATGTTATTGGGGACCTTCAATGCTGCAGAAATGTTTTGGTACCCTTCCCCAGATCTGTTCCTTGACACAATCCTGGCTCGGAGCTCTACGGACAGTTCATTCGACTTCATGACTTGCTTTTTGCTCTGACATGCACTGTCAACTGTAGGACCTTATATAGACAGGTGTGTGACTTTCCAAATCATGTCCAATCAATTGCATTACCACAAGTGGTCTCCAATCAAGTTGTAGCTAGAAACATCTCAAGAAAGCTGATTGGAAACAGGATGAACCTGTGCTCAATTTTGAGTCTCATAGCAAAGGGTCTGAATACTTATGTAAATATGGTATTTCAGTTGTTAATTTGTAATACATTTTTTTAAATGTCTAAAAGCCTGTTTGCACTTTGTCATTATGGGGTATTGTGTGTAGATTGCTATGGGAAAAAAAATATTTAATATATTTTAGAATAAGGCTGTAATTTAACAACATTTTCGAAGGCACTGTAAATTTATGTAAAATGTATATCATAAACATTAAATAATTTATTTTAGAATATATTTTTTTTATGTATTTGGAAATGTTATTTAAAATAAATTCCAACACATGTAAATTTCAACATAGTTTCAACATACTTGTAGCCTAAAGGTTAAGTGCGTTGGGCCAGTAACCGAAAGGTCGCTGGTTTGCATCCCTGAGCTGACTAGCTTAAGGCTGACTCTGTGCCCTTGAGCAAGGCGCTTAACCCTAGTTGCTCCTGTAAGTTGTTCTGGATAATGCCATCTGCTAAATTACATAAATGAAAACCTTAGTATCAATTGCACTTGTGTTAATCTCATTAACACTGCAGAACTAGCAGTGTATAAACTTTAATCACAGAAATGAACTGGCATGACAATCCATCTCATGGGAGGCCAAAAAGTCACGCCCCCCCAACAAGCCACGTATCCAAGTCTTCTAATATGTTCCAGCCACTACAATATATTTTGTCAAAATGCATTTTTATTGTACTTGATACATACCAAAAGCACTAACATGCATTTAAATGCATTTAAATCACTAAAAAATTACTACAAACATGATAAATGTGGTGACTATGTCTTTCATGTGCATATGACAAATAAACAAACAAGAGCATTGCAATCAATGTACAATGGGCAGAACTTAACGTGTACTGGGTCGTTCCATGAAATTAGTGTATTTTGCGTCCCTTTGATATGTTAAGTAGAAATGATGCACCAAGCCTATTATATGAAATGAAGTGCCCTTTAAAACTTTTTAGGGCTGAAATCTCGTTAACGGGATCGATATGAAAACAGCCAGTGAAAGTGCAGGGCGCCAAATTCAAAACAGAAATCCCATAATTAAAATTCCTCAAACATAGAAGTATTTTACACCATTTTAAAGATACACTTCTTGTTAATCCCACCACAGTGTCCGATTTCAAATAAGCTTTACCGCGAAAGCACCACAAATTATTATGTTAGGTCAGAGCCAAGTCACAGAAAAACACAGCCATTTTTCCAGCCAAAGAGAGGAGTCACAAAAATCAGAAATAGAGATAAAATGAATCACTAACCTTTGATGATCTTCATAAGATGACACTCATAGGACTTCATGTTACAGAATACATATATGTTTTGTTTGATAAAGTTCATATTTATATAAAAAAATCTCTATACATTGGCACGTTATGTTCAGTAGTTCCAAAAACATCCGGTGATTTTGCAGAGAGCCACATCAATTCACAGAAATACTCATAATAAACATTGATAAAAGATACAACTATTATACATGGAACTTTAGATAAACTTCTCCTTAATGCAACCGCTGTGTCAGATTTTTTTTTAAACTTTACAGCAAAAGCACACCATGCTATAATCTGAGTACGGCGCTCAGAGCCCAAACCAGCCATACAGAGACCCGCCATTGTCACGGCAGATTTCCTCCTCTTCCTCTGAAGAGGTGAAACAAGGATCGGACCAATACGCAGCGTGGTAGGTGTCCATGGTTTTTAATAAGAAAAACTAAACATGAACACAAATACAAAATAATAAAGTGAACTGGCAACGAAACAGTCCGTGTGGCACAAACACTGACACAGGAAACAATCACCCACAAAATACCCAAAGAACATGGCTGCCTAAATATGGTTCCCAATCAGAGACAACGATAAACACCTGCCTCTGATTGAGAACCAATCCAGGCAACCATAGACTTACATAAACACCTAGAATGAACACAACCCCATAAATCTACAAAAAACCCTAGACAGTGCAAACACCCTAGATGAGACAAAAACCATACACCCATGTCACACCCTGGCCTAATCAAAATAATAAAGAAAACAAAGATAACTAAGGCCAGGGCGTGACAGTCCCCCCCCCCCCCCAAAGGTGCGGACTCCCAGCCGCACACCTAAACCCATAGGGGAGGGTCTGGGTGGGCGTCTGTCCACGGTGGTGGCTCTGGTGCGGGACGTGGACCCCACTCCACCATAGTCTTAGTCCGCATTTGTGGCATCCTAGGAACAGCGACCCTCGCCGCCGACCTAGGATTGGCAACCCTACTAAATGGCCCCACTGGACAGAGGGGCAGCTCCGGACTGTGGGGCAGCTCCGGACTGAGGGGCAGCTCCGGACTGAAGGGCAGCTCCGGACTGAAGGGCAGCTCCTGATTGGCTGACGACTCTGGCGGATCCTGGCTGACTGGCGGATCCTGGCTGACTGGCGGCTCTGGCGTATCCTGGCTGACTGGTGGCTCTGGTGGATCCTGGCTGACTGGTGGCTCTGGTGGATCCTGGCTGACTGGTGGCTCTGGCGGATCCTGGCTGACTGGCGGCTCTGGCGGATTCTGGCTGACTGGCGGATCCTGGCTGACTGGCGGTTCTGGCTGATCCTGGCTGACTCCCGGCTCTGGCGGCTCCTGGCAGACTGGCGGCTCCTGGAAGACTCCCGGCTCCTGGCGGCTCCTTGCAGACTGGCGGCTCTGGCGGCTCCTGGCAGACTGGCAGCTCCTGGCAGACTGGCGGCTCTGGCGGCTCCTTGCAGACTGGCGGCTCTGGCGGCTCCTTGCAGACTGGCGGCTGTGGACAGGCGGGAGACTCTAGCAGCTCTGGACAGGCGAGGCGCACTGTAGGCCTGGTACGTGGTGCCGGCACTGGTGGTACTGGGCCGAGGACACGCACCTCAGGGCGAGTGCGGGGAGGAGAAACAGGGAGTACTGGGCTCTGGACACGCACAGGAAGCCTGGTGCAGGGGGCTGCCACCGGAGGGCTGGTGCGTGTAGGTGGCACTGGATAGACCGGACCGTGCAAGCACACTGGAGCTCTTGAGCACCGAGCATGCACCAACCTTACCTGGCTCGATACCCACTCTAGCCCGGGCCGGAGGAGCTAGAATGTACCGCACCGGGCTATGCACCCGCACTGGAGACACCGTGCGTTCCACAGCATAACACTGTGCCTGCCCGGTCTCTCTCGCTCTCCGGTAAGCACAGGAAGTTGGCACACGTCTCCAACCTGGCTTCGCCATACTCCATGTGTGCCCCCTCCAATAAATTTTAGAGGCTGACTCTCGGGCTTCCTACCGCGCCGCCGCGCTCGTTTCTCCGTTGCTCCAGCGAATCCCAGGTGGGCTCCGGCACTCTCACTGGGTCGACCGCCCACCTGTCTCTCTCTTCCCAAGTTGTATAGTCCAGATACTGCTCCCAAGTCCAATAATCCTGACATCGCTGCGCCTCCTGCCCTTGCCTGTCACCACGCTGCTTGGTCCTGTTTTGGTGGGTGATTCTGTCACGGCTGATTTCCACCTCTTCTTCTGAAGAGGAGGTGTAGCAGGGATCGGACCAATACGCTGCGTAGTTCGTGCTCAACATGTTTTAATGCAAGACGAATAAACGTGAACACTACACAAATACAAAAACAACAAACGAAACGTGGCAAAACGTTTCATTTGCAGAGAACACAGAGACAGGAAACAATCACCCACAAAATACCCAAAGAATATGGCTGCCTAAATATGGTTCCCAATCAGAGACAACGATAAACACCTGCCTCTGATTGAGAACCAATCCAGGCAACTATAGACTTACATAAACACCTAGAATGAACAAATCAAAATCAAATCAAATCAAATTGATTTATATAGCCCTTCATACATCAGCTGATATCTCAAAGTGCTGTACAGAAACCCAGCCTAAAACCCCAAACAGCAAGCACGGTGGCTAGGAAAAACTCCCTAGAAAGGCCAAAACCTAGGAAGAAACCTAGAGAGGAACCAGGCTATGTGGGGTGGCCAACCTCTTCTGGCTGTGCCGGGTGGAGATTATAACAGAACATGGCCAAGATGTTCAAATGTTCATAAATGACCAGCATGGTCGAATAATAATAAGGCAGAACAGTTGAAACTGGAACAGCAGCACAGCCAGGTGGAAGTTGAAACTGGAGCAGCAGCATGGCCAGGTGGACTGGGGACAGCAAGGAGTCATCATGTCAGGTAGTCCTGGGGCATGGTCCTAGGGCTCAGGTCAGTTGAAACTGGAACAGCAGCATGGCCAGGTGGACTAGGGACAGCAAGGAGTCATCATGTCAGGTAGTCCTGGGGCATGGTCCTAGGGCTCAGGTCCTCCGAGAGAGAGAAAGAAAGAGAGAAGGAGAGAATTAGAGAACGCACACTTAGATTCACACAGGACACCGAATAGGACAGGAGAAGTACTCCAGATATAACAAACTGACCCCAGCCCCCCGACACATAAACTACTGCAGCATAAATACTGGAGGCTGAGACAGGAGGGGTCAGGAGACACTGTGGCCCCATCCGAGGACACCCCCGGACAGGGCCAAACAGGAAGGATATAACCCCACCCACTTTGCCAAAGCACAGACCCCACACCACTAGAGGGATATCTTCAACCACCAACCTACCATCCTGAGACAAGGCTGAGTATAGCCCATAAAGATCTCCGCCACGGCACAACCCAAGGGGGGGGCGCCAACCCTGACAGGATGACCACAACAGTGAATCAACCCACTCAGGTGACGCACCCCCTCCAGGGACGGCATGAGAGAGCCCCAGCAAGCCAGCCCCTGTAATAGGGTTAGAGGCAGAGAATCCCAGTGGAAAGAGGGGAACCGGCCAGGCAGAGACAGCAAGGGCGGTTCGTTGCTCCAGAGCCTTTCCGTTCACCTTCCCACTCCTGGGCCAGACTACACTCAATCATATGACCCACTGAAGAGATGAGTCTTCAGTAAAGACTTAAAGGTTGAGACCGAGTTTGCGTCTCTGACATGGGTAGGCAGACCGTTCCATAAAAATGGAGCTCTATAGGAGAAAGCCCTGCCTCCAGCTGTTTGCTTAGAAATTCTAGGGACAATTAGGAGGCCTGCGTCTTGTGACCGTAGCGTACGTGTAGGTATGTACGGCAGAACCAAATCAGAGAGATAGGTAGGAGCAAGCCCATGTAATGCTTTGTAGGTTAGCAGTAAAACCTTGAAATCAGCCCTTGCTTTGACAGGAAGCCAGTGTAGAGAGGCTAGCACTGGAGTAATATGATCACATTTTTTGGTTCTAGTCAGGATTCTAGCAGCCGTATTTAGCACTAACTGAAGTTTATTTAGTGCTTTATCTGGGTAGCCGGAAAATAGAGCATTGCAGTAGTCTAACCTAGAAGTGACAAAAGCATGGATTAATTTTTCTGCATCATTTTTGGACAGAAAGTTTCTGATTTTTGCAATGTTACGTAGATGGAAAAAAGATGTCCTCGAAATGGTCTTGATATGTTCTTCAAAAGAGAGATCAGGGTCCAGAGTAACGCCGAGGTCCTTCACAGTTTTATTTGAGACAACTGTACAACCATTAAGATTAATTGTCAGATTCAACAGAAGATCTCTTTGTTTCTTGGGACCTAGAACAAGCATCTCTGTTTTGTCCGAGTTTAATAGTAGAAAGTTTGCAGCCATCCACTTCCTTATGTCTGAAACACATGCTTCTAGCGAGGGCAATTTTGGGGCTTCACCATGTTTCATTGAAATGTACAGCTGTGTGTCATCCGCATAGCAGTGAAAGTTTACATTATGTTTTCAAATAACATCCCCAAGAGGTAAAATATATAGTGAAAACAATAGTGGTCCTAAAACGGAACCTTGAGGAACACCGAAATTTACAGTTAATTTGTCAGAGGACAAACCATTCACAGAGACAAACTAATACCTTTCCGACAGATAAGATCTAAACCAGGCCAGAACATGTCCGTGTAGACCAATTTGGGTTTCCAATCTCTCCAAAAGAATGTGGTGATCGATGGTATCAAAAGCAGCACTAAGGTCTAGGAGCACGAGGACAGATGCAGAGCCTCGGTCCGATGCCATTAAAATGTCATTTACCACCTTCACAAGTGCCGTCTCAGTGCTATGATGGGGTCTAAAACCAGACTGAAGCATTTCGTATACATTGTTTGTCTTCAGGAAGGCAGTGAGTTGCTCCGCAACAGCCTTCTCAAAATTTTTTGAGAGGAATGGAAGATTCGATATAGGCCGATAGTTTTTTTATATTTTCTGGGTCAAGGTTTGGCTTTTTCAAGAGAGGCTTTATTACTGCCACTTTTAGTGAGTTTGGTACACATCCAGTGGATAGAGAGCCGTTTATTATGTTCAACATAGGAGGGCCAAGCACAGGAAGCAGCTCTTTCAGTAGTTTAGTTGGAATAGGGTCCAGTATGCAGCTTGAAGGTTTAGAGGCCATGATTATTTTCATCATTGTGTCAAGAGATATAGTACTAAAACACTTGAGCGTCTCTCTTGATCCTAGGTCCTGGCAGAGTTGTGCAGACTCAGGACAACTGAGGTTTGGAGGAATACGCAGGTTTAAAGAGGAGTCCGTAATTTGCTTTCTAATAATCATAATCTTTTCCTCAAAGAAGTTCATGAATTTATCACTTTTTTCTCAGGTTTTTGTCTGCCATATGAGTTCTGTTATACTCACAGACACCATTCAAACAGTTGTAGAAACGTCAGAGTGTTTTCTATCCAAATATACTAATAATATGCATATATTAGCAACTGGGACTGAGGTGCAGGCAGTTTACTCTGGGCACCTCTGGGGACCTTATTCATCCAAGCTACTCAATACTGCCCCCAGCCATAAGAAGTTTAAGATAGACCACATGGAGAACTCAATAAATCAGATTTTCAATATGAATTAAGACTTGCTAAAATGCATAAATTCAGCATTTTAACATTTCCCTTTGTGCGTCCTATGTGACTTTTAGGAGGATTTTAATCCACTAACCCTCCAAAATGCTCAAGGTTTTCAGCATCAATGTAAAGCTCTGTTTTTTTAATTGCGTTGACAAAGTTGGGATAGGATGGTATTCGTCCTGTGGTCTTTTTGACATTTTGGAATTAATTAGGTACACTATTGCTCGAAATGATTAACACAGCCGTTTATAAAGGTTAATTTGTAAGAATACAGCACTAATATTTCACTTTTAAAAGAAAAATGGTATGGATAGCACCCAGTATTCTCACTATACCCCCTGTCTTTGAAAAACACAGATATTAAACTATTTTCCAAAATGTTGTCGCCCTGTCTCAAGATCAAAGCGGGTTTGTTAAAAAACTTTTATGCTCGCAAACTTTTATGCTGTTTGATCAATATACTAATTTCTCTGTATGTATTTGTTACTTTTGTTTTGTCTTTTGAGTGGCAGCCCACTGGTACATGATATATAAACTGAAAATATGAATTGAAATAGATTTTGTACCTGTAAATTCCTCAACCAAAAAATTCCTAAAAATAAATGAAATAATAATAAAAACAGCCTAGTGCCCAACGTTTTTTCATTATTTAATTGAGCTGACTTTTTAAAATCTTTGTCTTCTTGAGATAGGATAACTCGTTTTTCATGAAGTTGAGTATGTGCTCTTTTTTATAGTATGTGCTCACCATCTCTCAATTTCAATTATATACAGTTGAAGTCGGAGGTTTACGTACACTTAGGTTGGGGTCATTAAAACAAGTTTTTCAACCACTCCACACATTTCTTGTTAACAAACTATAGTTTTGGCAAGTCTGTTGGGACATCTACTTTGTGCATGAAACAAGTACTTTTTCCAACAATTGTTTACAGACAGATTATTTCACTGTATCACAATTCCAGTGGGTCAGAAGTTTACATACACTAAGTTGACTGTGCCTTTAAACAGCTAGGAAAATTCCAGAAAATGATGTCATGGCTTCAGAAGCTCCTGATAGTCTAATTGACATAATTTGAGTCAATTGGAGGTGTAGCTGTGGATGTATTTCAAGGCCTACCTTCAAACTCAGTGCCTCTTTGCTTGACATCATGGGAAAATCAAAAGAAATCAGCCAAGACCTCAGAAAAAAGTAGACCTCCACAAGTCTGGTTCATCCTTGGGAGCAATTTCCAAAAGCCTGAAGGTACCACGTTCATTACAAACAATAGTATGCAAGTATAAACACCATGGGACCCACCAGCCATCATACGCCTCAGGAACGAGATGCGTTCTGTCTCCTAGAGATGAACGTACTTTGGTGCAAAAAGTGCAAATCAATCCCAGAACAACAGCAAAGGACCTTGTGAAGATGCTGGAGGAAACCGGTACAGAAATATTTATATCCACAGTAAAATTAGTCCTTTATTGACATAACCTGAAAGGCCACTCAGCAAGGAAGAAGCCACTGCTCCATAACCACCATAAAAAAGCCAGACTATGGTTTGGGGACAAAGATCGTACTTTTTGGAGAAATGTCCTCTGGTCTGATGAAACAAAAAAATAACTGTTTGGTCATAATGACCATCGTTATGTTTGGAGGAAAAAGGGGGAGGCTTGCAAGCCGAAGAACACCATCCCAACCGTGAAGCACGGGGGTGGCAGCATCATGTTGTGGGGGTGCTTTGCTGCAGGAGGGACTGGTGCACTTCACAAAATAGATGGCATCATGAGGCAGGAAAATGATGTGGATATATTGAAGCAACATCTCAAGACATCAAGCATACTTCCAAAGTTGTGGCAAAATGGCTGAAGGACAATAAAGTCAAGGTATTGGAGTGGCCATCACAAAGCCCTGACCTCAATCCCATAGGAATCTTTAGGCCGAACTGAATAAGCTTGTGCGAGCAAAGAGGCCTACAAACCTGTCTCAGTTACACCAGCTCTGTCAGGAGGAATGGGCCAAAATTCACCCAACTTATTGTGGGAAGCTTGTGGAAGGCTACCCAAAACATTTGACCCAAGTTAGACAATTTAAAGGCAATGGTACCAAATACTAATTGAGTGTATGTAAACTTCTGACCCACTGGGAAAGTTTTGGCATGGTGGACCCCAAAAAATTCTTAATTGATTAATATGTAAAGAATCATTTAAAAAGCCGAATTAGGAACCACTTTGGCCACCGTGTAGACTTGATATAATAGCCGGGAATTTCTGGAAAATTGTCGGGCATTACATGTATTTGAGCCAAAATAGGGTCAAATGTATTTTCATAGGGTCAAATGTATAGGGTTACATGCATATAAGGTCAAATGTATTTTCTTTTTCGTATGGGTTGCATGTGCTCCATGTGTTGCCTTCTAAATGTTTCCTCACATTCCGCAGCAGTGTTCGGAAGTTAGTGCTCTGATGTGCGTTCCGATGGCATCGCTACCTTCGGAATCTCTACGGAAAGACCTTTAATCTCCCTCCATCAAATATGGCAACATCGTAAACTGGAGTGACAGGAGTTCTGGGGAGAAAAATGTGTGTACGTGAGTGAGTCCTACTGGCTTAGGCCTACTCTATTTCTCTAACTCTTTTTTCTGGTAGAGGTGATATTGTGGATTTACCTGACTATTTAGGTGACAGTTGTTGATCTTTTAGTCTAAATTTGTGAAATTACTCTAACGAGGCAAACAAACCTACTCTCAGTCACACTAGGTGGCAATTGCATTTCTACAGGATGAAGGTGATGAAATTACTTCATGGATATTCAGCCTTACAGGACAGAAACACTGACTCTTCTCTTTTTTCATTTCTGGGGGCTTTCTCAGATCACACGTTGACCTGGCATGTGATGAAAATACCCCGTTTTCCACCCTTCTCATTCCCAGTTTGAACACCAAACAAAATATTGGGATCGATGACCAAATCCTACACCTGTTCCCGGGACACAAGCGGGATAAACTCTTCCGCCTCCGTGAGCGGTGGGTCATGAGGGCACGGATCCTCATGACTATTGTAACGTGACAGTATCAGCATTGGGGGCTGAAAGGGTTAACACGGAGGTGTGAGATCATGTTAGAGTTCAAATGTCAAGGCAGAAAACACACATTTTCCAATGAAACAACAAGCAAGCATCTCAAGGTCTCCATGGTAAAATAGACTCTTGCGCCCCAACCACAGAAATATCTACTGTAATACCTATTTTGTGTAAAAATTCAGATACATTCAGATGACCATAAAGGGAAATACAAACGGCATTAGGGGTTTTGAGTATAAAGTAAGCTACTGCTATACACACACAACACATACACTAGTTTGGGCCTGTGAACCATGTCTGTGAAGTTTGTAGGAGGAACTCAAGCACAGAAGGGTCAGTCTTACTTCTCATTAGCCTGGAAGGTGATCAGCAGAAGTATGACGACATTGCAAAAGAGGATGACCCCACTCTATGTTACTTCACTCAGGCTATGTAGTTAAATGGTAATTACAATGACATGTTTAGTGCAACTACCGTGCAGGTACATCTATCATACCCGTTTGTACCTTGCACATTTAGGAGAGGCACAATCCAGATACATTTTGAGTAAAGAAATATCAATAAAGGCTCAATCCACACACACACACTGATCTTGTTGAGGATCAGGAGTTAATAGGGGTACATTTCCTCTGAACACAGAGAGCAGAGTCCTGCTCAGGACAGCCTCAGTGGTCGTATCTGTTACCATGGTGAAGTCTAGACGGCTTGGCTTGCCTTTCTTCTCCCTTTGTACATCTGTGTGTTTGATCTGTCTTGGGCCTTAACCACATTGTGTGTGTGTGTGTGTGTGTGTGTGTGTGTGTGTGTGTGTGTGTGTGTGTGTGTGTGTGTGTGTGTGTGTGTGTGTGTGTGTGTGTGTGTGTGTGTGTGTGTGTGTGTGTGTGTGTGTGTGTGTGTGTGTGTGTGTGTGTGTGTGTGTTAGAAGCTGATGAAACATGGGAAAACCCAGAGCATCCCTGAAGGTCAGAGACAACATGAAGACATATAGATACAGAAGCATTATATTTCTCCCCAAATTGCCTGCAGATATTGTGCCAACAATGGCTTAGCACCAAAGAAATGCCTCCCAAAAGAGCATTAAATGCACACAAAGTTTGTGTTTTGTACAAACCTTTAAAGTGCAAAGTAGAAGGAAAGGTGGGTTTCTAATTTTGATTCACAAGCTCTTCTGGAAAGACAAGGTTATGGGGACCTTGAAAGAAAGAACAAGTGAGTGATCCATTTCAATTCTCAAGCTGATGAAACTCTACTGTAGGAGGAATACTGGGGCCATAGGAGGGAGAAAAGATGTATCGGACAGAAAGTGTGAGACAAATGGATAACTAAAACTGCAGGAATATATAGCTTTGCTGTGTGTGTGTGTGTGTGTGTGTGTGTGTGTGTGTGTGTGTGTGTGTGTGTGTGTGTGTGTGTGTGTGTGTGTGTGTGTGTGTGTGTGTGTGTGTGTGTGTGTGTGTGTGTGTGCAGACTTGACGGAAAATGATCATTAGCAGTGATGAATGTGATTCAGAATCCGGCTCGTCTTTTATTGATTGGGAGGTCAGTGATACATTACCCAAGTCTTCTAAACCCCTGAAACGTTTTAAAACCATCAACTACACGTTTAGAAACAGTTTGTGGGAAAACACTGACCTCTGTATTCTTCCTCACTATTCAAGGTAGACAAATGCACTGCAACACTCTTCCTACATGACTTGCAGATCTTTCAGAGGTACAGGCCTATGTATATTGTAAGTATTGATACATAACGTTTTTCCAAATAAGACTGAGTCATTGGTGTTTATGTGTGTGTGTGCTTCGTGTATGTTTCTGTGTGGGTGCAGACAGGCTGTGGCTTACTATAGTGTGGCTGTGTGCAAGGTATGTGTAAATGTGTGGGTGTAAGTGTGTTTGTGTCTGACAGAGTGATGTCCAGCTTTAATGCATAGTGTCAGTTGTCCTTAGTTGGACATTATTTAGATAAACAGAGTCATTACAGAGTGTGTTATCTGAGAGACGAGAGGAGCGTGAGAGACCACAGCACAGCCGTCGCGCCTGTTACAGCCCTATGGCCGCGCACTGCACGGTCACGCCTCTTAGAGGTGTGTGTGTGTGTGTGTGTGTGTGTGTGTGTGTGTGTGTGTGTGTGTGTGTGTGTGTGTGTGTGTGTGTGTGTGTGTGTGTGTGTGTGTGTGTGTGTGTGTGTGTGTGTGTGTGTGTGTGTGTGTGTGTGTGTGTGTCAGCAGTGCTGATCAGGTTACAGTAGAGTGGGTGAAGGGTAAAGTTCAGACCTAGATGTGATTCTTTGTGACGTGTTCTCCCTCCTGTGCGGTGTGTGTTGTGTGTGTGTCTCTGTTTGTGTGTGTTGTGTGTGTCTGTCTGTCTGTCTGTCTGTCTGTCTGTCTGTCTGTCTGTCTGTCTGTCTGTCTGTCTGTCTGTCTCTGTGTGTGTGCCTTTGTCTCTCTCTCTCTGAAATGTAATTGTGTTTTTCAGCCTACTTCCTGCAGAGCATATACAGTATAGAACTTAAAACGGCCTTTTGGGGATTTTCCATGCTCTGCTAGGGAACACACCGCGGTTTTCCCTCACCACTCACTAGACTAGGCTATGGAGCAGGCACTATGGAGCAGACAGTGTCACATATTAGTCTAAAATGATGCTGATTTGTTTACAGCCAAGGAGGGCCTAGTTTACTACTTGGACTTAATAAGTTGCTCTCTTTGATGCCTCTCCTTTATTGTACTTAGACTCCACACTGTGCGTCCAAAAGTGTGTTGGAGCAGCTTCAGCTTCCTGGTGCTATGCCCATTTGAGAGCCTTTGAGTTGTAGCTCGTGGCTGATGTGCGGTGTTGGTTTTATGTGCAGTTTATGTGTGGATAGGGTATGCCAGACTCTAGAGCTCAGACTAAATTAACCTACCTCAGTGTGAACCTGCGAGCTGAGAGCAGCACAAAATCTGCTCACCTCACCAGCTTTCCCATGTCCCGCTGCTCTCCTCAGCCAGGGGTGGGATGGGCTGTGGGCCAATGGGGGGTGGGGGTACTCCCTCATCTCGCTCTGTTTTAGGAAGCCATAACCCAGAGAGTCATTGAGTAGTCATAAAAACAGAATTAGAACTGTGGTCCTATGGGATGGGTGAGGTTCTCTCACTTTGGGTTTCGCTGTGTAAGATTCTAGTGTGGCTAAGGCTTTGTCTGTCTGTCTGTCTGCCTGTGCATGTGTCGGTGTGTCTGACAGAGGCTGAGCTTAGAGAGACTGCTTATCCCTGTCTGTCTGGGTGATGGACCCTTTCTGTATGCCTGTGGGGTGTGTGTATGTGTGTGTCTTTGTGAGCACTCTGTGTGTATGTTTTCAGCCCGTCCTCCTATAGCTCATCCCACCAGCCTCCTCTGGTGTGTTTGCGCCTGAGTGTGTGTCACTGCAGGGGGAGAATGATGTACTGGCTAAATGAGCTGCTTTATCAGTGGGACGGCTGCCGTCTGTCTGGCTTATGTCATCAATATCCTCTTATATAAATGTCAGCTGTGCCATTTTACTCAGAGATATTTCCCACACTACTGATTACATTAGCTCAGAATGTAGGGGAGCTACTCCTTCGCTCTCCCACTCCCCATCCCTCACTCTCTCGCTTTCTCTTGCTCCCCTACTTACCATTCCTCACTCTCTATCTCCCTCCTCCCTGGCCCAATCCCTTATATGCTCTCTGTCCCCCAGACCCTCTCACACTTTCTCTATATCATCCTCTCCCCCTTTCTCTCTCTCTCTCTCTCTCTCTCTCTCTCTTCTCTCTCTCTTTCCCCCTCATTCTCTCTCGCTCCCCAGTATGTGTGTCAATAGCCTGCCTCCATGAAACAAGTCAATTTTCTGCTGGCTTGGCAGGCGAATAAATCTCTGAACAATCTGAGCACCGTAGATATTTATTGTGTGTGCGTGTGTGCATTTGTGTGTGTGTGTGTGTCATCTAGGGTGAGATTTGTGTCCTTGCCTCAATAGGGGTTTCTTGTCCAGGCTCAGTGAGTAGAGAGAGCGAGAGTGTGTGTGTGCTTGTGTGCGTTTGTGCGTTTGTGCGTGTGTGTGTGTGTGTAGCAGGGAGACTTATGGCCAGATGGATGCTGCTGTAAAGCTCAAGGCCTTTCTGCTTCCTGGGGAGGGGATATTGTGTTGGCCAAGTGATTCATTACCAGGAGTTCAAGTGTGGAGGAGCATGGGTGGGAGTCAGGCTGATTTAAAGAGAAATGTCAGCAGCAAAAGGACACTTAACACCGCACACACACTAAACCACACACACCACAGTTCCGTGTGTTTGAAACATGCCGTATTCAGGAATACATTTGAGATTTCAATCACTTTTTCTGTACTCTATAGTAAATTTAGTGCCTTTTTTTTTAGAAGAAACAAAACCATCCAAATCACTATGCCCTTTGATTTTCAATTCACTAATTCTAGACTGAACTCTATTGTGTGATTTTATTCAGACGCCACTCTACCTTAGCCTCGCGAGCCAGCCTGATTTTGGCTTACATGAATGGATCGCTACCAACGCGCAGCATTAAACAGTCTAGTAATTATGAGGCTAACTTTTCCTATGGGATGTTTGGTTCAACCTACCACTGAGCAGGGGTTGAACCCTTATTGTTTACTTTCCATTCTAGTGTTCCGACCAGCATAATAAAGTTCTGAACCGGTTCGAACCAAAACAAAGTTACAGTTCATATCGTTTCTTTTCATTCGTTTTTTTACCCGTGAAATCAAAATAGATTTTAAGCTTAGCTCATTCATTTACTCCACCAATTGTCAAGGATAGAGAAGCTTGCAACAGAATCTGTAAGATAGTTGTTTACATGTTTGATTGGTCATATAAGTGCAGACGGGAGATGCGACTAACATTTGCCAGGTGGGGAGTTAGTGAGAAAGGGGGGGGGGCATGTAGGGGGCTTGGCTTGAAGCTCTAATAATCATGACATGAATTGAAAAGTGTTCAGGCTTTCTTTTTTTTAACCAGGCAAGTCAGTTAAGAACAAATTATTATTGACAACGACGGCCTGGGAACAGTGGGTTAACTGCCTTGTTCAGGGGCAGAACAAGCTTGGAGATTTGTTCTAGCAACCTTTCAGTTCCTGGCCCAATGCTCTAATCACTAGGCTACCTGCCTATTACTAGCATCAGAACATCACTGAATTACAGAATTATATTACAATTATTTTTTTAACAAAAAACATCAACATTATTAACCGGTTCTCAAGATTTGAAAATAACGGTTCTGTTTCGGGAACACTAGAGATCACTTTCGATCCGGGTTCTGTCTTCGTTTCCTTGGGGGAAAAAAGGGTTCTTTTCGGATTCTCTGTTCTGTTCCAATGAACCGGTTCCCAGGAGCAAGAGGTTCAGCACTGCGGCGGTAGCTCATAATAGGTATTCTGAATAGTGCTGCTTGTATACCGTGTAGTCTGAAAGTGATATGTTAGTTAGGTAGTCTTAGGTATGTGTACTTATGTGCATGTGTGTCTCAGACACGAACAACTGCTTCATCTTTAGTAGGCCATCGGAATGATCACAGTGACATTGAGCGGTGACCTTTATCGTCTAATCAGACTGTGCTAGAAGGTTACGACCCTCCATGCCTCTTTCAGCCCCAGGTTTTCTTTTATTTCCCATTGATCTGAGGAGAGGAGTCCAACGCTGGATCAATGGGAGAGAGATGTGACATTTAAACCCTGGGTGATACACTACGCCGGGGCTGGAGAGTGAAAAACTGTCCCGTTAAGATGAAGAAAAAAAATGTATTATACACTCTTAGAAAAAAAGGTTATATTTAGAACTTAAAAGGGTTCTTTGGCTGTCCCCATAGGAGAAACATTTTTGGTTCCAAGGAATAACCATTTTGGTTCCAGGTAGAACACTATTGGATTCCATGTCGAAACCTTTCCACAGAAGGTTCAACATGAAACCCAAAAGGGCTCTACCTGGAACCAGAAAGGGTTCTGCTTTGGGGACAGCCAAACAACCTTTTTTGGACCCCTTTATTCTAGGAGTGTAGTTTCACTGTTGCAGTGAACATTGGAAGTCAGAGTTCTGTAGCATCTTCATACGTGGATTGGGCTAAATCCTTTGTAATGTAAATGTGATTTAAAGTTCTGTTAGTGTGAAATGTCCATACTGTAAAAAAACAAATTTCTGCTGAAATACTTTCCTCGTCCAATAGCTAAGGATAAATAGATACAATTAATAAGTAGGATATGCCACGTTCCAACTGGTGCAATTTTGTATTCATGAGCATCTCCCTTAATGAAGTTGTCAGTGTGATAGACATGTGGGGTCACATCATCCCCGCCCAGCCCTCACCCTACAAATTCACACTCATTCAGCCAGAAATAACCTAGTAGCATAGACTGAATGCAAGATAACACATACTACAATATGGCTAATTTCATTTTAGGTAGTGTGGGAGACAGCTACACCACATACTCCTCTCTGAGGGGTACAGTGTACAGCACAGGAGGTTGGATGCACCTTAATTGGGGAGAACGGGCTCGTGGTAATGGCTGGAGCGGAGTAGAATGGTATCAAATACATCAAACGCATTGGTTCACATGTGTTTGATGCCATTCCATGAACTCCGTTCCAGCTATTATTACGATCCGTCCTCCCCTCAGCAGCCTCCACTGGTGTAAAGACAACGGCTCTCCCCACTCCCACACCACATGTTCCTCCAAGAATTACCCTAATTACCATAATACCAGTAGACAGAATTTTTGCTCTGTTAGCCAAATTGAAAATTAAAGGCTTTTAAAACATGTTTTACAATATCCACACATTTGTCAATCATTGCAATAAGTGTACAACACCCTATGTGCAATATGGTTTAGATGAAAAGCTCCTGCATAGTTTAAATTGCTTTCCTTATTTAGTTTGTCTATATAATATGGTATTTACAGTATGTTAATAGCTGCACACATATATTAAGCAGGAATGTGGCTTTGGCCACACCATATCCAAGGTAAGTGTAAACAGAAAAGTTACACATCTGATGTTGAAAAGAAATAGAGCTCACTAGACCTATTTTCTAACGTAAATCCACCCTGAGCGCTACCCCATCTCCAAAACAAGCAGATGTTGTTGTCACACACACACACATACACACACAGCAAAATAGGCATGTTGTCGATATGCTGAAAAGATTTGCCTTTTAACCATCACCCATCATGTCTGTCTATTCCACTGGGCTGGAGTGATAGAACGAGGTAATCAGTGCCTTATCGGCTGAGGTTCCTGTCAGACAGCAGTGATCGTTTGAATCTGTCTGGATTAAAGAGGTATTTTTTGGTCTGTAATGCTGCTAAACACCTTCCCTTAAATTAAGCATTGATTTTCTTGTACAGATCCTTTCATTGATAAATGGCACATTGCAAATGTGCTCCAGCATTAATTTAAAAAATGGTATTACTGAACGACCACCATTTGGTAAAAATGTTTGCAGACATAATATTTTCATGTTTATTTTTATGTTTTTTAACGTCTTTGCCGAAGAGCGGTAGTTAACTATGCAGCCTTGACAACAATGAAGTTAGTTTAAATCAAATAATTTCCTCACAGGTGTCCTCTGAATGAACCTCCCACAATGGAGGTGGTGAGAAAAGAGGAGTGGAGAAGAGAAGGGATGAACGGAATATAAGAGGTAAGTAGATATGTGAAAGATGGGGAAGAGAAGGACATGAACAGAGGAGAGGAGAAAAGATGGTCTGCGGTATCCTCAAGGTTAGAGAGGCGGGCCAATAACCAGAGGGTTGCCAGTTCGAATCCCTGAGCTGACTAGGGGGAAACGTGCAGGGAGTGAGCTGGCAGCCGAAGGGTTACCGGCTTCAATATCCTATTTGTTTATCCCTAATTGCTCCAAGGATACTGCTCTGCAGCAGCCTGTTTGTGTTTGTTGTGTATCACGTTGGGTACTGTGACAGCATCACATCAGAGAATGTCTGTGCAAATGGACCAATAAAGCAAGCGACTATATTTTGTACTGTATATCTTGCAAGAGGTACCAGTATAGCAGTTGTCATTACTATTCAGTAAAGTGGTTTAAATGAACAGCTGATTGGCGGAAACATCTGCTGTGTGTGTCAGACCAGTGAACCACACACCTTCCCCCTCTCTCTTATTCAGTCTTTCTTTTAATCTCTCTTTCTTGTTCTCTCTCTCGTCTGACATCTTACAGTCTCTCTCTCATTTCTTTGTCTTTCCACAGATGTTCTCAATTTATTCCCTCTTTCTGTTTCTCTTCCTCTCTTTGCACACTGATGGTCTTACTCCCACCTCTCTCTCTCTCTCTCTCGTCATTGGCTCTCCTTACATTGCCCCTCCATCTCCTCTTTCTAATTGAAACCTGGCATCACACATCTGAACACCAGTTGTTGCCAAGTGTCAGTAACAGCATTACTTTGCTGTGGCCTCAGACTTGAATCAACTGACTCCCACCATGCTGCAACCAAACCTAGACATTTATTTCATTATCATTAACCCTTTTGTGGTATTACCCACAGTAAGTCAGACACTGAGCCGAACAGCTGGGGACGAGGAAGGGGACATGACTGAGTATATCACATTAGTGACATCACTCACTATTAATGAATACATCACAGTGTTGTCATCACTCATCTGTAATGAATATATCACATTGGTCACAGCTTCCACATTGTGGTGGAAGGGGCTTTCTGGGGCATGGACTGTAGTATGGCTTTATATTCCTCATAGGCTGTTATTGGTTAGAAAGATGATGACTGGAGAAGATGACTGGAGAAGATCTGAGTGTGTTTTCAGTGTGAACTCTACTCTAGACTATGCCGCCCCATTGCCAAACCCCTCTCCTTCGGCTCATACCTGAGTATGACAGAACAGCTTACAGAGATCATACACACACATATATATAAACACACACACACACACACACCTTGACTTCTGCCATCCATCATAAGAAACCCTCTACTGTTGTGTTCCTCAAGGTACACCTGTCCTGCTTTCTGCTTTTAGCCACTCACAGGTGAAAACATCTATCAGGGCTCTTATCTCTCCATCCCTCTTTCTCTGTCTTTCTCTTTCTTTCGCTCTGTCTCTTTACCTGTATATGTGTCTCTCTCTCTCTCTCTCTCTCTTTCTTTCTTTCTCACTCGCTCTCCCTCTCTCTATTTCACAGCGCTGTAATCCTAGCTGCTGCCTCCGGTGATGGAAGAAACCGTGTGCTTAGTAACATGTCTGTCAGAGTCAGGAGGTAGTCTCTTTCACCGGCTGTGTGTCCATAAGCCTGGCACGGCTGGCTCAGGGTCTGAAAGAGATATGGGCTTGCTAGCTGAGGCTCTGTAAATCCATAACACAGGATGATAAATAGAAATGTTTGAATGAATAAATGCAGGAATGAATGAATGAATGGGATGAAGGGATGAATGGATGGATGATGTTCTCAACTGGAGCTATATGACTTACTGGCTGGGGGGAAAATGGAAGATTATACCATGTACTCTTCGTATTATAGAGTTAGATGATGTGAGTGGTAGCGTCCTCCTCATTAGCCAGCATATCTTGCATCTGTTATGCTGTCTTCGTCTGCTCTTGGGGACCCATCAGCTTTATGATGACACGCATCTGTAAGTGGGATTAGCCGATAGCCGCATCAAGAGGCCAGTCAACATAGGCATTTAGCACCGGGCATCTGTCTAACAGGCCGTATGTGTGTGTGCCCACGGCGGTGTGTAATATAAGTGCCACAGTCCCATGAATGGGCATATGAATGGCAGATATGCCAGGCCTCCATAATCACATCCGACATGTCTGCCCTTGAGAGCCACTGTTCGTCTGGCAGCAACCCTATAACCCCTAGCCTATACCCATTTGTTTTTTTGTAACCAGATTAATAAAATGATAGCTCCACCTCACCTTCTATTGCTTTTAGGGGGGGGGGGGTTCCTTCAGATCTGCAAATAGAAGGAGTAGGGGATAAGGGTATAGGTTTTTGACTGGGCTTTATACACTGTTGAATATTGACATACTGACTGCTGTGGTCAGCAGACATGTAGGCCTGTGCAGTCTAGCTATAGCCCAAACCCCAGAAATGTCATTAAGCATAATGCTTAGAAGTTTGGAAATCAATGTGTTATTCATAATGTCTGTTAATGTTCAGTATTTAGGGTAACACTTCCCCCAAAACAGATTCAAATGGAATACAATTTGATCATTCAATGAAGCTTTAATATTTAAACTATTTTTGCTGGCTTACTTTCCACACACATTGAAAACATCCCACGGGGCATAGATGTCAAGTCAACTTCTATTCCACATTGGTTCAAAGTAATTCCATTGAAAGTAAGTGGAAACAATGTTAATTCAACCAGTGTGGGCCCAGTGGGATAGCCTAGACAACAAAAAGCATAACCATGTCAGGCTGTAAACACAGGTACAATATAGGCTAATAAATTCGTAGGAACAACAAATATTTTCATAATAGTCAATAATGTATTTATTTCATTGGATTATTCTAGCCTCCAGCCTATGTTTGGCCCATGTATAGATCCCTGAATTCACTTCTCTCATGACTTTTAGAAATAGGCCAACAAAAGTTCAAAGGCCTGAGTAGACATTTCTTCTGATGACGAAATCAAGACCTACGTGAAAATACGAGTGTTTCTCAATTTCTTAGAGGGTATCAAATGCACCCGCACGGATGTGGGTGCAATGATGGAGTATGGAAAGGTCAAGCGAGCAGGCGAGAGGGGAACCCTGAAAAGATCCAACAATGCCCGTGTAATCAAATCTCACGCGCGAGGAAGCCATGAGTAAATTACAAAATAAAACTGTCACCAAATAAAGTGACTTGTGTAACAAAGTCATTATTCTGAACTACTCATTGTTACACTTTGATTGCAGACATCCTAAACCTTGTCAATCAATATTGACCATGAAGGCGTTATCTACATGTTAAATCATTTTCAGGAGAAAAAAAAATGCTATAGCAGTATTGTCACGTGCAGAAGAAATCTGTGATGGACAGAAATCTGTGAGAGAAAGCGATCAGCCTCTGAAATGTCACTCGCTTGGGTCCAGTAAATTGCCCGAGGGCGTCAAGGATTGGACATGAAACAACTGACTGTTGGAGGCTGAAGAGATTTAATCTGTTCTCATCATATTGTTGGATTTCTCCACAAATGACTCACAGTGTGCTTCATCGCACGAATTGTAGCCTAATTTCACTGCTTGTTTTTTATCACGCATGGGATAATTTATTAATAGGCTACTGTCTTGGCTGTAGCGTTTAATCACCTTAAAAAACAAGGCCCGCTGCGTTAATTGTGTTAGGTGGAGGTACATGACGTATAGTTACAGTAGGGACATATTTATTAATGTACCCATGGAAGGCGGAGTGTACTATTGGAACGCAACCTATGCGTCACTGCATGAGCGTTCAACGCCAGCCACCACATATGTGCGCTATAATTTTCTTTCCAAATATGATTTGTACACTAATAGGATTCTTATGACATTTTTTACAAACATAGTTGCCATGTTAATCACTATTTAATAGCTAGCTTGATTGTTTTAATGCCGCGTTATGTTCTGTTGCATTATTAGCAAGGCAATTTCAGAATTGACAAATAGGAAAAAGTATATAATAATTATAGCAAATTGTCTATATTATTATTATTATTATTAGTGGTATTATTATGACTGTTATTATTATTGCTATTATTACTAATAATATTATTAGTAGTAGGAGGCCTAGTAGTAAGCCTAGTAGTTGTATTTACATATGGACCTATAGCCTATAATAGCAGGCTAGGCCCGGTTTTCCAAAAGCATCTTAAGGCTAAGTTCATCATTAAAACCTTAGTAGTAGCAGCCTGCCTCAGACCGCTCGTAGAACAGCTTAAGGCTAAATTCATAATTAAAACCTTAGTAGGAGCATCGTTAAATCTCCGAGCTGTTTCCCAAAACCATTCTTATTAACGTTGCACTTGAAAACACTCGTATTCTAACGCCTGCCTCGGACCGCTCGTAGAACAGCGAAGTGCCACGTTAGATTATTTTTTGCCCTACCGTGTCGTTTTATACACAGAAGATCTCCGCTAAACATAGAATCACATGGTTTCTCTGTGACCGCCGATAACTTCAGAACAAATTTGACTACAAAAACAAAGTTGCCAATGTCTTTGGAATTGACAGAAACAAGCGACGTATACAAACGCTTAAAATGAAAACCGTGATAACTGCATTAAAATATTAACAGTAGGCTATTGGCCTATTCGAATCATATTAAAATAGGGTAGATTTAATGTTCAATCAATTGAGTTCTATTTTGCTACTTGTAAGCTACTGTCTGTTATTTGTCTCAATATAATGCATGATGTGTAGCCTAACATGTGCTCAATGATGTGCCAAATCAATGATTTAATGCATTTTTATTGGGTAAGCATTAGAATAAGCAGCCTCAATATTTGCAGCAGTAGGCGGTATATCTTTCCAGGAGCCGATTTTTCGTCAGTATTGTGAAGTAATTATAATGTTTGGGAAAAATATTTTAATGGAGAAAGCTGATCTGAGAGCAGCGCTCCCTTTCTTTTGATCATATGATGCACTCCCCCTTCACAAAAGTGGTGACCCTTGTGACCTACATTTTTATCGCCCTATTACTCAACTTTCTTGCCTAGCTAAAATATTAGAATCCTTGACAATATCTTATCTAAGATCTTTCTTATCTTTGAAATGTTTTCTAAAAAGTTTTCATCAGTCGGGTTTTAGACCGTCATAGCATTATCTCTGCTGCATCCCTAGTTACAAATGAAGTGGTTAACTGTATGGATTAAAGGCAACATTGTGCTGCCCTCTTCATTGATCTGTGAAAGGCTTTGATACTGTTGATCACTCACTGCTAATTCAGAGGCTTTCCTCAATTGGCCTAGACCAGGCTGCATTTAACTGGTTTAAAAATTACTTGACAGATAGAACTCAATGTGTATCTACTGATGATGTTTAATCAGGTTTTCTGGACAAAATGAAAGGTGTCCCACAAGGATCAATTTTGGGTCCTATACTTTTTACTGTTTACATTAACAATATTGACTGTTAAAAATTGTAACCTGCACTTATATGCCGATGATACTGTTGCGTATGGTATTGCAGACTATTGTTGACCAGGCTCTATCTGAACTACAGTCTGCCTTCATTGCATTACAGAACAACTTTATTTACATGAAATTAGTTTTGAATGCAGGTAAAACTAAGTATATGTTGTTCTCTAGAGTGCATAAAAAGAACTCTGATGATTTAAACATACAATGCCTTCAGAAAGTATTCACACCCCTTGACTTTTTCCATATTTTGTTGTGTTACAAAGTGGGATTGAAATGGATTTAATTGTATTCTTTTGTAAACGATCTACACAAAATGCTCTGTAATGTAAAAGTGGAAGAAAAATTTGTAACACATAAAATAAAAAAGTTAAACACTAATATATCTTGATTAGATAAGTTTTCAAAGCCCTGAGTCAATACAGATCACTGCATTCTCTACCCGAACTTTTTTTTGTCCCTCTTTGATGTCACATAGGTTGATACATTGTTATGTTTTCCTGTATTAAAGCTCTTTGACAAAAAGTCCCACTGTACCAATCATTACTAAACTTTAGACTTACCACACCAGGTCTCAGGGATGGCTAACTTTGGAAATTAGTTAGGTAAATCAGATTTTAGTTTTCTTGCACTTTATTTGTGGAACAATCTTCTAAATATTCCCAAATTGGACGTTTGGTGCCTCTAGGGCAATTCAGAAGGCTGATTGAGGTTCTTCTTACTGATAAATGTGTTTTTTTATGACCGAGTTTTTCTTTCTGTTATTAGCATTTAGCATTTATATTTTGATGTGTGTATTTTCTGTTATTTCTGTAATTCAGAGCTCATCTGTAAAAGACACCTTGGTCTCAGTATGAGTCCCTGACAAAATAAAGGGTTAAATAAAATAAAAACGAATGTTTGGGGAAAACTCTTGAAAGTTAGTTCATAAATAACGTCGCACCTGGTATGATCATCATAATGCTTAAGTTACATCACAACTGTGAATCGAGGCCCTGGTCTAGATGCCTGTATCACAGCAGGATACTATTCACAACTTGCTGGAATACGTTATAGATAAGCTTGATTACAGCTGGGCTTCATTGATCTGGCTTAAAACATGTAGCCAACATAAAAACGTTTACTAAAGATATAGCCTAGCCATACACTTATTTCAGTAAGCCTACATCAACATATGAGATTGGCCTACACACCAAAAAAAGTAGAGTTCCTCAAGGGTTCTTTGGGAAGGGTGATGGTTCTATGTGGAACCATACTGACCCAAAGAACCCTTTGAGCCCTTCGATGGTTCTTTGTAGTTCAAACAAGGGTTCTGTTGTGGTATGCTATTACATGTTATGTATGACTATGGCTAGTGACGTGTCTTGTGAAAGACTCACGTATGGCCTTGTATCAATTGAGATCGGTTGACTAAGTCAGTAGTTCTCAATTCTCTCCTCAGGGACCCAGAGCTAGCACTCCTGATTCAACTTAATAAACACAATAATAAAGAACCTATGGAATTTTAACAAAATAATATGTCTATTAAACCCTGTATGGTTCTACAAAGAACCTTTGAGATTAAGAAAGGACATTTTTTAGGGTTCTTTATATAGACTTCAAAGAAAGGTTCCATATAATACCAAAAATGGATCCGCTATGGTTACAAGCCAAATAATCATTACTTAGCACTACCATTTATTTGTTTTTAGTGTGTAGCAGCCTATAGTCTAAATGTGAATTCATGCTGGATGGTTAAACTGACACTTCATATTTGTACACCATATTTGTACACCATTGCAGCAAGGCAGTGAGGAGGTGAAATATCTCCCATTGCGCTATGGAGGATGGCCCTTTGTGCGTAAGTTATAGTGCAGAGGATTTGGCAAGGCTAAAGGGGATGATGTTGTCTCTCTGCCCGGAAGTATTATTAACCTGATATACTGCCTGCCTTCACAACAGCACACCGTTATAAAACATAGGGTATACCTACACTAGACCAACTTTTACGCACAGACATAGCCAGTGCACGTGTCTCCTTCCTATATCGAAAATTATGCTACAAGTAAAAACGTTGTGTAAATAATGTATATATATATATATATATATATATATATTATAAAAGATACATTAGCCTATTGTAACTGTAAGCTAATTATCCTGCATTTTAGAAAAGGTCATTCGATCTGAACATAGTTCAACATATTTTGTTCATGCGTAGGCTACATTACGTGGTAACCAAATAGGCTATTCTACAGAAAAGGATAATATGTACTTCGACGATGTGCTGATTAGTCGAAAGTGTGACAGCATTAAGTAATCCAATTCGACTCCTCCCCCGGCCATGCCCTCTAATTACCGCTGCTTCGCTCACGCTAAATCCTACACTGGACCGCATCATAGTCAAGGAGTGACAAAGAGAGAGAAAGTGGGGGGAGAAAGAGTGAGGGAGAGAGAGTGTGTGCATGTGTGTCAGTGTCCATAATTGATTACCTTCCAATCTACAATAACTTGTTAGTGGTGGTCAATTGCGGCTGCTTTTTGGGAATCACTGTCCACCGGATGGTTTCATGTTGTGGCTCGTGCGTCACCCCGTAACAGTAGACAGGAGAAGTGGGACTTTAACTGGACTCAAAGTCTCCCTACCCTGCGGCAAAGCGACCAACATGCGGTTGCAGAAGCACCTGTGATCGGATTTCCATTCTCCACATTTCCCACAACTTTTCATTTAGGCATATTATTTTGAAGTATAACCAGAGCATAAACAAATCTCCGAAGTGTCACCTGATAAACTACTATGACCTCCAAAGATCCCACGGTTATGGAGGACCGGAGACGCAATGCGCTGGACCAGCTTCCGCCGCCGGCCAACTCCAACAAGCCCCTGACGCCATTCAGTATAGAGGACATCCTGAACAAGCCCTCGGTAAAGAGAAGTTATTCTAGCTGCGGGACGGCGCACCTGCTCTCCTCCAGCGAGAAGCTGTCCTCTTCAGGGCATAGCCTGTCCAGCCGGGCCCTTTTCACCCAAACCTCCCCGCTCTGCGCTCTGGAGGAGCTCGCCAGCAAAACCTTCAAAGGGCTCGAAGTCAGTGTTCTTCAAGCGGCGGAGGGTAAGTCTGGACAGTCAGATCTTTAATTGGCCGATTTAGTTATTATGTGCAGACTGTGTAGCCTAGTGTAATTCAGCTTATGGTCTACTACAAATTCAACTAACGAAAAATAAATTCATGTCAGGTGTGTGTGTGTGTGTGTATGCCTGCAGTGGGTCTGGTCACACATATTTCTTTCAGCATTTGAGTATGGAATAAAAGCACGGTACATGTTTTTGCACAATGAGCCTTGCCAAAGAGCTTAAAACTGAGAGGGAACTTAGAAAAATATATATCCTGGATTTCTGCAAAATATGTGTATCGAATTGGTTATTCTTATGTGAACAAAATAGATTAAATGTGCCTAGTTCCACCATGAAAAAACGAATAATTAGCCTACGCATAAACATGGAGCAAAATAATACTCCACATAATAACGCAAACTAATTTAATATTTCGTTTAAGATTATTATTTTTATTAGGCCTATTGTATCACCTGATTATTATCGTCTGTTATTACCATACGTTTAGACTATTGACAGTATTGGTGTTGTTGGTGGTGGTGGTTTTAGAGGAGAAATACATGCATAGGTCTCTTATTGTTTTAGCAGTTATTTCCCTAAGGTTTCTTGGAGCGATATTATGCCTGGTGATTCACCAAATGCCTATAGGATAACATCCCTATCCTCTATATATCCTCTCACAGGCCGAGACGGCACGACACTATTCGGTTCGCGGAATAACCCCAAAAAGCGCCGGAAGTCTCGCACCGCCTTCACCAACCACCAGATCTACGAGTTGGAAAAGCGCTTCCTTTACCAGAAGTACCTGAGTCCAGCTGACCGCGACCAGATAGCACAGCAGCTCGGCCTCACCAACGCGCAGGTCATCACCTGGTTCCAAAACCGGCGCGCCAAGCTCAAACGCGACCTGGAGGAGATGAAGGCGGACGTGGAGTCGGCCAAAGCCGTGGGAACCGTGTCGTTTGAGAAGATGGCCAAACTAGCCGAACTGGAGAAATGCGCAGCTAACGGGGCGCTGGGCCCTAACAGATCTGAGTCACCCTCGTTATCGAACCATGAGCGCAACGCCTCGAACAAACTCTTATTGTCCTCCCCTTCGTCGCCATATACAGACCATACTAGCAGCAAGGGCTGCTCCGAGGATGAGGAGATTGACGTGGATGACTGAGGATTTTACCATTGTATCTCCCTCTTACCACGACTAAAGTTTGAAGTGCCATTTATGCACCACATCATGAGGCTTTTATGAAGAACACTTAGCATCGCATGGACTGTGTCTTATATGCAACAACAGATGCAGACAGTTATTGTATTCATCCATTCATTTAACCAACGTGGAATAGTTTAATGAAAAGCAATATGTATTTTATCCACAAATGATCTGCCCACACACACACACACACACACACACACTCACACACACAATCTTCCCGGTATGAGTTAATACCACTAGCTAATAACTCAACTTATGAATCATTTCAATGCATGTTTTATTTTGTTTAACTTAATTGTAATTTAAACGACTGTTGGTTTGAATATTACACAGAGGCATTCAGATTGAAAAACACACATCATATGCTAGGTGTTATAACTATATGGTAAGCCTACATATTTAAACAGTTTGATAACGATGGGAAGACATTTTCTAAGATAATAATCAAAAGATAAATCATATTCCATCTGGTTGCTTGTAATATCAGTCACATTTGAATATATTTATAATGGTTTGCGAACCTGTAAGTGCCTTTCAATGCCAGCACACCATTTTAAACATAATGTATAAAGTGTAATGTATTTCAAAATAAAACATTTCGTTTCTCACTATTCCTCATAGACCACTTATTTTAGTAGCATTTATTGAAACATAGCTAGACATTAAATAATTTTGGGACCTTAATTCCATATTTTTTTGCAATCAGCATTCTACAGGCCTATTATAATTATATATTTTATATTTTATTTGTGTTTTTACATAATATCAAATTGCTGCGCCTCAAGCCAAAGTATCGTTTCTCTCATTGAAAGCACATTGAACACATTGAAAACCTGCCTTCTGACCCGGCGACGTGTGTTTTCATTTCCTCAATAGAATTTGTGAGAAACGCCAATCTGGAGCACAGAGCGAGGCCATAAAAGAAGGCACAAAAACGTCGAGTTCTGGGCCAGCTTCTCCATGCTGTTTGTGCGTTTTTCGCTCACTCTCGGCATAGAAGCGTGAAACCGGCGAACAAATGAGCACTGCTCCCCTGTGTGACAGCCACAATGGAGCATGGGCGGACTCCAGCCGCGCGCAATACGGAGACAAGCGTGACCCAACACACAGAAAAAGACACAAACGTTTGGAGGCCATATGGTTTCTGAATTTTCCACACAATTTCCAGTCAATTTGATGGATTGATTTAACCCTCCGTTAGCTTAATTTTTGTTACAAAGGCAGTAATGCATACATAGCCCCTCTGCTACTGAGGGCATCTGTGCTCATTGCTGTCACTGTCTGTCCACTGTTTTAAACAAGTCTATGCATCACAATTGAAGTATCTTATTCTGGAGAGGGGCTGGTCTGTGCTTTGTGTTTGTGTGTGGGACTAGAAATAATATGTTTGGCTTTTTGCACGATAGATCTTTCAGCATTTTATCTTGTGGCCTGGGTGTTTTTCATGCTAAGTATAGCGGAGTCTCTTAATGTTTAAACGGTGACATTTGTGCGATTGGTGAAGGGCTTTGATTTATCGTTTTGTGTTCTTCTGTTAGCTACCTCCTTTTTTCCTTTGTCTATGGCACTTTTAATGAAGTTGAGAGCGCAATAATATGACCCCAAGATGTTAATAATTTATTATGGAGTTAGATACTTTTTACAAAAGCACTAATGTAAAACTCGACTTGGAAGATTGAGCATTGAAGATAATTCTTCAACAAATTTTACTCTAAAATACTATCTAGGCTACTATAATATAGTACTATAAATGTATTGTTTTCAATTAGGCCTAGTTTAATTAAAATATATTGTAATTCAAGCCACATTACCATATTATATTATAGGCATACTAATAACAACCTATAATAATAACAGTAACAATAACAACAATAGTGTTATTATAATTATTATTGTTATTATAATTATTATTAACATACAATTATTTATTCTTATCATCATTCGTTTATTGTTAGTTTATTGCTACGTTTTATATTGTTGTTAGTAGTTTTATTTTTTAAATTGAACCTTTATTTAACTAGGCAAACCAGTTAAGAACAAATTCTTATTTACAATGACGGCCTACCAAAAGGCAAAAGGCCCCCTGCGAGGACGGGGGCTGGGATTAAAAATAAAAATATAGGACAAAACACACATCATGACAAGAGAGACACCACAACACTACATAAAGAGAGACAACAACATAGCACGGCAGTAACATACTTTTTGAGAATATTATAATAATTATATTATAATTGTTTCTATTATTAAATTACTATTGTTGACATTAATTGGGCTGTGTTAATAAGCTCCCTCATTTGTTCCATTTGCAATAAGTATTGGTTGTAAAGTATGGAAATGAAAGCAGGCCGCCTTCCCTGCAAAAATGTTCTCTGCTCAAGATGATATCCCTTTGGCAGAAAAGGCTCGAGACTGCAAGCCTATGACTCGCGCACATGGTACTTTGTCCCAACAAGGATGCTGATTTAAACTGCTAAAGCCCTGCGTTTGTTAATGTAAATGTCAGATTATTTTATTAATACCAAGTTATACAAAAACAATTTATTATCAATACATTTGTTAAAAAATTAATTGATGAATATGCTATTTTTGTGAATGAACCATTGCAGGCATACCTTATGGTGGAAGCTGTGTGGACAAAGTTCATTTCTTTACGTTATTAATATTGTATGCAGCTCTATTAATTTAACAGAGCAACATTTCACTTTTGATTGGCAGAGGTAGGTATAAGAGGTCGAGGATTTGTTTATGGGACTTATTTTTCTGCATTTTGACGTGCCATGCATATCCTAGAACAGTGAAGCGTCACCCGTTTTTGTAGAGAAGCCTACACTATAGGCTTTAGAACCAAAAAGGGTTCTAATTGGGTTCTAATTGCTTGCTTCATATATGGCACCCCTTTTGTAGGGTTCTGTGATCAGAACCCCAGGGGTTCTACTTCACTGAACCAAAATTGGTTTCCTTATAGAACCCTTGGGTTCGATCTTTCTATATAGAACACATTTCGATTCTATATAGAACCTTAAATGGGGCCATATATGAAGCAAGCATAGAACCCTTTTTGGTTCAATCCAGAACCCTTTTTTCTGAGTGTAGGCCAACTTTAGATATCTTGCCTCCACGTGGTTTCTTATGTGGATGTCTTTAATGCAGGGCCAAATAGTGACCAGTACAGTACAAAGTGTGCTATTCCAGTGCTGGTCTCAGTTCCTTATTTTATGAGGTGTTGTGGCGAAGATAAGCACAATCCCCAAATACTTCAATATGGTAATTAATCCACAAATTGTAAATGTATTTCAGCTCAGGAGAGAGAAAAAAATCACTAGTTCAATCGGCCGGAAAATTGAAGTGTGACGCACGAGTCTCTGCTGAAACAATAGGGTCTGCGCCCCTCTCCTCCCCTCCACTACATCACCTCCTCACCTTACTCCCCCCCCCCCTCTCTCTCTCGATAATTTGTCATTTGATTTGAAATAATCTTTGAAATGTGTCCACAGTTATGTGGGGCTAAACAAAGCCCATTTTCTTTTTTCCTTTAGCTTTTTAGCCAGTCTCCTTTTTTAAAATTCACGTCGCCCATCATGCGGACATATGTCCCTTTCGCTGATAGCAGTGGTCTTTTTATTTTATTTATATTTTTCCTTTTTTATTGAGGTACGTAAATTGTGAACATATTTCGTTTACATTCAAATCATAGTTTGGATAATCGTAGGCCTAGTGGATAATGGAAATAATCTACATTCTTGCTTTTCAATAAATTCTGGACGAAAAATCCTTTCAGTGGTTGAAATAGCTTTTCATCAGTGTAGGATCAAGTGGATAACATTATAAAGAAAGAAGAAAAACCTCGTCGATTCTTGGCTCAATGACGTGTCACCCTATTATGGTTTGATGTGAGAAATTAGCTAGATTAACCTGGGGGGAAGCTTGATTGATCACTAAAGAGGGTACACTTGAAAGTTTTAGTTATAACGTTCCTATAGAGGCCCTTAACACTTCAAACTTCAATTTTACGGGCTATTGAACTAACCATGTCGCTGACAAAACTGAATATATGTATTAAATTACTTTAACCGGAGATTAATTACTATCCACTGAGAGAGTTATACGAGCCTTTTCGCCATGAATTTGCATATTAATCAAATTCTAGTTGATAATTCAAACGGAGAAATGGATTTAGGGGCATTGGGGCATATATCACAAAAATCGCTCCCTCGGATCTCTCTCTTTCTCTCCCTCGGGCTCGGCTCACTCTCCCTTAGCGCTGCTAAGCCGCTTGTCGAGTGTATTAAAATCAGAGATGCAGAACGAGCTCGCGTGGCTATTTGGTGAAAACAGAAATTGCCTGTCCACTTTTATGATGTGTTCATGCTGAGAAGGCAGATCTTAATGTGTGCTGTCAGAGTGCCCAGGATTTAAGAGGGGAAAGAGACTTTGTGTGTGTGTGTGTGTGTGTGTGTGTGTGTGTGTGTGTGTGTGTCGGTGTCGGTGTGTGTGTGTGCGCGCGTGTGTGTGTGTGTAGACCATTTGTTACCACTAACGTAAGTAGCCTCTATAGCTAGAAATAACTAGCTATAGGCCAAACTTCTGTTTTCAACTTTGGAATGGAATGAAAGAAAAGTCTACATTTAAGATGTCTACTGTATTTAGTGTGCACGTTAGGGAAATACAATAGAAATGAAAGATTACAAAGAAAAGAAAATAATGTTAGAAATATAGGCTCCAGGAAAATTGGTAAAATAGCCTCCAGTGCAGCAAACTGAGTTGAAAATGGGGGAAAAAACAGGCCACATAGACCTACATCACTTAACAAAGAGCCTCAACTACAGGCAAATCAACAGTATACCTACTCGCCAGCTTGCTTGCATTGTCCACATAGAACATAAGAAGAAAAAGAAAGCACTCTTACCTTACGGATAAAACCTAGCATGTTATGAATAAACCTTTAAAACAATATTCATTACACCTTTTCAGATCCATCTATTATTTTTAGTAGACGCTTATAAACAAAACTCTGCTCACTGGAAAATGTCTCTACCCCACATGCATTGGAATGGCTCCTCCAGCACAGCTGCTGTTGGCAGTTTACTCTAGGATTTTGGATTCAGAAGACATTTAAGCAAATCTGTCTAAATCAATTTAGCATTGTCAGACAGTTCACATGCAGACAGGCGATCCAAAAGCTGGCTTTACATCACGTCTCCTCGTGTGCAGACTGCAGATCAACTAAACTCCTTACTGTAAGGAGATGGGTTATTAGAGTCATAACAACATTGGTTTGTTATTGACTTCAGTTCCACAGAAACAGCAGAGATGTGGGAAAAGCTCTGTTCATCAAGACACAAAGTCATTAGCTATGTTAGGAGGCCAAATTGCAGCTCTATCACTGCCAAATGTGCATTAATTATAGAACCAACGGTGATGTCGATTTAATACACTCCCCTGCTCATCTTCACAAACAAGAGTATAAGTTATTGAATCAGGATAGATCATTATGTATGAACGCACATTCAATTATATTTCCAATATTGAGTTCTTTGTTTTGACTCAGACATATGAGAGCTGTGGCCTGCTTGGTAACCCAATGTGCACCAATTTTGTGTAAGTGTATCTGGGAGCGTGTAAGTGTAATAATAATTTGGTGGGTGCTTATATTTGTCCTATTTCACATATGTACACGTGTGTATTAAAGGAACAATATGCAGAAATCGCTCTCCCATTTCCTGGTTGTCCAAATTCAAATTGCTCGCCTAAAGCTGGTGTGAAAAACCGAAATTAAACGATGCAAAAATGAAATTTAAGAACGGGAAGTATAGAAATAGTGCACATAGAACAGATCTATGGCGGACCAACCCTGCCGAAATTAGAATGAAATGAATAAATGCACACATAAATAGATAAATACATAAATGGATGAATGAATGCACACACGGATAGGTAAATAATTATTTAAATATTTAATCCCACTTTCATTCATTTATATTATTTCTTATTTCTGTATTTCTTCCTCAATATGATGATGAGGGGGTGTCAAGCAAATGTCTGTGGGTGGTATCTAACACATCATTGGTTGATCAATGCCACGACGCGTTGCTCGATTGCATTTGCCTGGGCTACGTTCAGTATAACAGAAAGGTGTTCAAAGTTTAAAGGCCATGTTTCACATTAGCACCCCCCAAATAATAATGTGTAGCGCATATAGCTATGTTTCAATTTGAGATGTCACATTGTTTTGGAAATAGGAGATCAACTATTATATGCTGCTGTGCACACTATAAAAACACACAAAAACAACAAATGGAACATTGTCCTTGCTCGATGTAGAAACAGGTGAACCATTTTGGAACACTGAGCCATTGACTGCACCAGGTGGCTGTGTTGAGAGTGGGTCGCTTTTGACAATAAGGCACCGGACTACAGCCATATAGTTTTGAACCTAGAAGAAGGCCAGGAGACGGGAGTATGCAAAAAGATTGACCGGGATGGGCAAGGGGAATGTCCAGTTGGCTAGAAAAACATAGTAAGCTAATGTTACAGATTATCAAGCTAGCTAGCTGATCTACAACTGCTAAAATTGATGTGGCTAGCTATGTTTTACAGGCAGACTCAGTTTTACACTTAGCTAGCTAGCTAGCTAGATAATGAACAAAACGGCAGTTATCATAAACCATTATTATCTAGCTAGCTATGGTAACTAAATATCTGTCAGGTGTAAAGCAAGCAGGTTCCTGGCAGGTGTCAGAAGCAATGCATGTTCGCTAGTACACGCTAGCTTGATCATTTATTAAGCAATCGAGTGGATAATAGGGTTGTCATTTAGTTAGTAGATACCTTGGCTAATTCTTGACATCATCCATCTTTGAAGCAGATTGTTTGCAAAATTAGGTCTCAACAATCACAGGCATCTAAACTAGCAGCTAGCTAACTACCGTAAAATAAGGAGGCGTATGTTGTCATGATGGAATAAGTCACCTATGTGAGACTAGCCACAATAGTGGAATTTGCTGTTCACCTTAGCAATTGTTTGTGAGATGAGACGTGGTGCCATAATATAAATAGTATCTTAACATGTACATTTATTGCTTGCTTTCATTATTTGTTATTTTTAATTGAACCTTTATTTAACTAGGCAAGTCAGATAAGAACTTAAGAACATATTCTTATTTACAATTGCGGCCTAACCCGGGCAAACCCCAACCCGGACGACGCTGAGCCAATTGTGCACCTTCCTATGGGACTCCCAATCATGGACGGTTGTGATACATAGCTGTTATCACAAAATGGCATGTATACTTTCAGATCTATTGTTGCCATTTTAAAGACATGAATGTAAAAGTAGACAAACTCATACATGAATCCTACAGTAAATACAGGTACCATTTTCTTTTGTTAATCTCTGAAGGTTTGTAATTTGATTTCTTGGAGTCTGGGGGAGATACCATACTACAAGTCAGGATATTTCTCTGCATCCAGGTGGAGGCTTGCTACCAGCAAGAACATGGACCACTCTGTGTCCGTAAGTCCTATGATTATTTTCCTTTACATTGCATGATACTAGGGAGGAGGCCCTGGGCCAGTAGGAGGTCAGGGGTGAGGGCCCTCTCTCTTTCTAGCACTCACTAATGCTATCTGTCTCTCTCCAGGTGCTAGAGACAGAATGGTCCTGGGACCTACAGAGCCTTCTGACCAACTACATGCAATCTCTCCAGAGCACAGACAAGTAAGCGACAATCATAATAGTATACTTGATTCACAATGTAAACCTGCTTCATCATGGCAGTCTGCATTGGTGACAACATATTGTAGCATATTATCCAGGGCCATTAGCTGGATTGGATTTACTGTACTCATGCCAAAACTCATGCTCTCTCCTCCCTGTAAAAGTCTTCCAGACATTTATCAAAGCTAACATGTGTCCATCCCCAGGTGAGTCTGCTGGGCCATGGAACACATAAAAAACCAGCCACCCTGTTGTCAGCTATATGCTGACAGTTCCCCGAGGAAGGAGACAACTATCAAGGCTTTCAAAGGCCACATTTCTTGGATGACTAAATGCAATAACATTTTTAGAAACTCATTTAAATTGTATTGTTAGATTACAAAACAATAACTTTCATAGAATGTTTGTCATGTAGGTCTTCACACTAACTTTGACTAACTTCTGTGTTAACTTAAACACAAAGACAACACTTGGAGCTTGCGATTCAAAAGGTCTAAATTAAATGCATGTCCAGGGTGAATGAATGTTTATTAATGTATATCAGATACATCACACAGGTGTGTCAAATAAAATATATATCCCAGACAAGATTGAAGAATTGGACAAGTAGAAAAAGTGAAAATAAGTCAATGATTCTGTCCAGACCAGTTGTATGAATTTGAGTGCTTATATACAGTACCAGTCAACATTTTGGGCAAACTTACTAATTCAAGGGTTTTTCTTTATTTTTAATATTTAGAATAATAGTGAAGATACCACAACTATTAAATAACATATATGGAATCATGTAGTAGCAGTACCTGCGGCACTCCAGGAATAGGGTTGCTTACCCCTGCCCTAGGGTCCTGTGGCAAGGTATTGGGCAACAGCTTTCTTCCAGGGCCATATTCACAAAGCGTCTCAGAGTAGTCATATTGATCTAGGATAACCTCCACCGTGTCAATGTAATTGTACTCAGTGTGAAGGCAAAATTGATCCTAAAATCAATACTTCAAATCTGAGATTCTTTGTGAATATGGGCCCTGCCCTGTCAGCATGATGGCCTGTTAGCAATGCCACTCCACCTGAAATGCAACAAAAACATGAATAATAATTAGCTTAGTCAGTCAGTAACTTAGCTAACTAGCTAATGAAACACTCATGTAAATGTGCACAAACCCCCTACTTAGCCATATATGAAAACAACACAGCCTATTTGTAGTAAAATGTTGAGGTATTTTCTTGCCAACTTTAGCTCACAAATGCATACATCAATAAACAGGCAGGGAAACAACACAATTTGACAAAAACTTAAAAAATACACTTGTGCGCAATAAGGTCCTACAGTTGACAGTGCATGTCTGAGCAAAAACCAAGCCATGAGGTTGAAGGAATTGTGTCGAGGCTGAGATCTGGGGAAGGGTACCAAAACATTTCTCCAGCATTGGAGTTTGCCAAAAGGTATCTAAAGACTCTCAGACCATAAGAAACAAGATTCTCTGGTCTGATGAATCCAAGATTGAACTCTGGGCTGAATGCTGGCCTGAATGCCAAGCGTCACGTCTGGAGGAATCCTGGCACCATCCCTACGGTGAAGCATGGTGGCCGCAACATCATGCTGTGGGGAAGTTTTTCAGCAGTTGGGACTGGGAGACTAGTCAGGATCATGGAAAAGATGAACGGAGCAAAGTACAGAGAGATCCTTGATGAAAACCTGCTCCAGACCGCTCAGGACCGCAGACTGGGGAAAAGGTTCACCTTCCAACAGGACAACGACCCTAAGCACACAGCCAAGACAACACAGGAGTGGCTTCAGGACAAGTCTCTTAATGTCGTTGAGTGACCCAGCCAGAGCACGGACTTGAACCCGATCTAACATCTCTGGAGAGACCTGAAAATAGCTGTGCAGCAATGCTCCCAATCCAACCTGACAGAGCTTGAGAGGATCTGTACAGTTGTATTCTGTGGGTGTCACTGAGTAGGCCGATACCCCCTTTCATGGACCCAAGATCCATAGGCAAGGCTGTACATTGCAATATGAATGTCCAATACGCTCAATAAACTGGCTGGTGAGGTGACTTCCTACAGTCAAAGTCCTGCAATATGGCTAATTTCACAATGGTGTCAAAGTCCTGCAATAAAGAGCTACAATGCCAATATTTGTGTAATTTCGTCACAGTTATGTTCTGGGCTGATATCCGATTTCCTGGAACAAAGATCCATAGGTAAAGCTGTACATTGCAATATTAATGTTCAACATGCACATGACACACAATAGGCTGAATAGTGATGTGATTTCCCACAGTAAAAGTCCTGCAATAAGAGCTACGACACTAATATTTGTGTATAATCTTCAGTTGTGAACATTTCATGGACCCAAGATCCATAGGCAACGCTGTACAATGCATACAGTACAGTGGTGGTCTGTGCCGTTTAAGATGAGGGAGGACAAATTTTGATTCTGAGTATGGCCATATTTCTATTACAGCAGCACATTGGATGACTGTAATTCATATTCCATTCACCCAGCTCAATGTAACATCGATAGGTTTAGGCTACTATTTGATCATCAAAATTTTCCGATAACAATAGCAAGGTTGCTACAACCTAGCCTTCGAATGAAAATTTGCAAGATACGTGCACAGGTCAAGAGAAAAAATGTAGTAATCAAGGTGACAGACAAGTGACACATTCAATACCGCCTTGAACACTCTCCTGCCTGCATCTAGCTGATCTAGGGTGTAATCATTAGTCCAACAGTTGCAAACAAGAGTTTCTATTTGAACTATCTCCAAGCGGTCTGTCATGTGCCTTCGCTTGTGGACTTCAGTGCACAATACAACAGCTGTCTGTGACCAGGTAAAAAAATATTTCCAAGGGCCTCCCGAGTGGCGCAGTGGTCAAAGCTACTGCATCGCATTAATAACTGTGCCACTAGAGATCCTGATTTGAGTCCAGGCTCTGTCGCAGCCGGCTGCAACCTGGAGGCCCATGGGGCGGTGCACAATTGGCCCAGCGTCGTCCGGGTTAGGGGAGGATTTGGCCGGCAGGGATGTTCTTGTCCCATCGTGCTCTAGCGACTCCTGTGGCAGGCCGGGCACAGTGCACACTGACACGTTCACCAGGTGTACTGTGTTTCCTCCGATACATTGGTGTGGCTGGCTTCCGGGTTAAGCAGGCATTGTGTCAAGAAGCAGTACGGCTTGGCTGGGTAGTGTTTCGGAGGACTCACGGCTCTCAACCTTCGCCTCTCCGGAGTCCGTACGGGAGTTGCAGCGATGGGAGAAGACTTTAACTACCAATTGGATACCATGAAAAAAGGGGTACAAAAAAACAAACATTCCAAGCCAATACCTTCATATCTTAACTGCTAACCGCTACGCACCGCCTATTGTCACCATATTAGCTAACACGTCATAGTCAGCATCGCTAGCTACTAGAAGTAACTCGTTAATAAACCCACTATAATCATGCAATGCAGTGTACAGCAAGCAGTTTAGCAGTTACACAGGTGGCAATAAATTCATAAAACGAAAAGCTTACTTTGACTTGGAAAAGTTCCAGTGTTGGATAGCCATAGCCAGCTAGCTGACATTGTGACAAAAGTACGTTTTAGAGACACACTTTCATACACCCATACACGCACTTATGAAGTTTCACTTTCACTCACACATGGAGCACAAAGAAGAATGAACATTGAGAGAGAATTGGCATTGATGAAAGAAAAGAAGAAATGAATGGAATTTATTAAGATAATAATTGAAGGTTAAATATGTTAAATGTTAAATGTTGAAAGAATGGGGCAACATACAGTGGGAGATATTGAATGGTGATTAAACTAACGCAGTGAAAGCATTAAGAATGTTATAATGTTGGTTGATTTAAGTTGCGATGCATGTAGACTATGTTTATTTGATTTAAAGGACATGGCTTTATGGTCTGTAGGAGGTTGATAACATGTAATAAGGATGAAAGGGTCTCATGTTGAAGTGTTTAAAATGCTGGATGTTTAGGATGTAAGGGGAGATATAAATTAGGTTAGAGTGGGATTATAATTGAGCGGAGTAGGGAATGTTAATGTTTAAAATGAAAGTATAAGAATGAATGGATTAAAAGTAAATGATAATGGAGTGTACTAAGGGTGCTAACTTGCATTGGAAATCCCCTGATCAGAGCGGCCAGGAGGAGGCATAGTGTCAAGGCGGGCATCCCGTGAAAGTGAACACCTTGCCTAGGTGAGGTAAGGTGGGAGTTAGGGGGGCTGACAAAGCACCTTTTGAGTGATGTCCGAATTAGGTGTTAACCACTGAATGTGTCATGGGAGGTTAGCAGAAAGGAAGATTGAGGGAATAAAGGATGCATGATTTTGGAGAAGGGTACTCTCTTTGAGCTTGCTAGAAGAACCTGTTGACTGCTGGAAGAATATTTTTGCTAAAATGCATTTAGATTTTTTCTATACTTATTTTTTATCCTAAAAGTGTTAAAGTAAAGTTCTAGGAGGAACCCTTAAGGTTACCTCATTGATAGAATTGTGTTAAAGTATTTGTTAGAGTTTTTAGACACCATCTGAGGGACTGATCATCCTAAAAGGAGAGCCAAAAAGCTGTTTATAAAGAAGTTAAGAGCCTGTTTTTCTTGTTGTTAAATATTGTGCTTCTCATAAAATTGTAACAGACAAAAATATTGTACTGGCATACCCAATAAGGGTTTAAGGGCGATGAAGGGGTCCATCAATATAATGTACTGTCGATGTTGGCTTATCATTGACTGGTGACATTGATTTGTGATTGATTGGTTGATCTGTGATTTCTTTATGCCTGTTTCTGGAATTTTGAATAAACTTGCTTTATTGTTCTGAAACCCTGTGTCATCAAAGAGTCATACAACCACATGTCATTTTACTCTAGGATTCCGAAATAGACTTGATAAATTGAGGATTATTAGCATCTGGTTAGTGAGTCTATTGGGAACCCGAGTGGCTGGTATAAAGGAATCTAACCTTAGACCCAACTATAGGTACTAAGTGCATTGGTAGGATTCGTAGAGAGGGGTGTCTCTGGGGTCAAGCCAACCCAGAGGAGGGCAACCTGCTCATAGTCTGCGGAAGCTATGGCCCAAACCTGAGAAGGCACCGGGTTTATAGGTTCAGGGTAAGGGAGCGTAGGCACTCGACTCCAGGGATAGCCTACTTTACTGTAAGACCCTTGCTGTTGAGTTTGAGGAACAGTCCTTAGCTGTATATAGCTCAGTGGTATGGCAGAGCGGCATCTATCAGATCTGTAGGGATGAATGAAGATTGAAACTGACCTGCCATTGGGTAGGCAGGGGCGAGTTGAATTATTAATCCTGCAGAGGTGGTATTTTAGCTTTGACAATTGCATCCCTGTCTGTTTGAGCAGGGTGTTTGAGTAGGTCTGTGAAAGTGAAAGTGAAATATATCTCTCTCTCTCTCTCTCTTTCCCTCACTTGCTTCTCCTTCATTTTGTAAGAAATTAATTTGTTCAAAACTGCATTTTATTGATGGCAATTTAAACGCACAGAGATACGGTGACAAGATCCTGAGGCCCATTTTTGTGCCATTCCTCCGCCGGCCATCACCTCATGCTTCAGCATGATAATGCACGGCCCCATGTTGCAAGGATTTGTACACAATTTCTGGAAGCTGAAAATGTCCCAGTTCTTCCATGGTCTGCATACGTACCAGACATGTCACCCATTGAGCCTGTTTGGGATGCTCTGGATCGACTTGTACGACAGCAGGTTCCAGTTCTTGCCAATATCCAGAAACTTCGCACAGCCATTGAAGAGTAGGACAACATTCCACAGGCCACAATCAACAGCCTGATCAACTCTATGCGAACAAGATGTGTTGCACTGCATGAGGCAAATGGTGGTCACACCAGATCCACGCCCCTACCTTTTTTTAAAGCTAACTGTGACCAACAGATGAATATCTATATTATTATGAATATCTGTGTGTATGTGTGTGTGTGTGTGTGTGTGTGTGTGTGTGTGTGTGTGTGTGTGTGTGTGTGTGTGTGTGTGTGTGTGTGTGTGTGTGTGTGTGTGTGTGTGTGTGTGTGTGTGTGTGTGTGTGTGTGTGTGAGTGAGGGTGCGAGTGTGTTTGTGCATATGTCGAAGCCTCAGAGGTGTCATCAGTGTACTTTTCTCTAAGCATCTTCATTACTGACTAGCCACCGCAGTTAACTGATGACATTGCTGTCATTCGGTGAGTGTTTATGGTTACTCAATTATTGTTCATTGGTCTTCAGTGACATCCCCTGCCTTCAGACTAAAATGTTTGACCCTAGTGTTTCATCTAAAGTTACTGGTGCCCCCATGTGACAAGAGATGGTGATGTTCACGTTATATGGGCTCTCAGACACTGCAATCAATTGACGTGTCTCTACTGCCACCTTGTTGTGAATTATGTTCATCACTCCATCCTTTCTAAAGGAATGACTCAAGGAATGCTCAATGGTTCTGCTTTCAGGGGAATTGGGTTCTTTAAAGCCAATTTATGCTTGATCTGGAAATGTGGTCGGAGGCTCCTTATTGAGAGTGTGAAGCAGTTGCGGAGCCTTTAGAGTCATGGAGAGGCCAAATTGAGCTTTGTACCACATTGCTGTTTTCCTCCCAAATGTTTTAACAACGCTGAGGGCTCAGAAAAGTTCCACATTGACATGATTGGTTGATGGTAGGTGAGGGCGTGAGGTCCTGTATAAACACAAATTCACTTCCTTGACAACTTCCTTCACATCAGCTCTGTGCTGCTCCATAAACTCAAGAAGTATGAATGCCCTGACCTCTTCTGAGGCCATATCATCGTAAATGCTGCAAGGCCAATACAGATGCCGGATTGACCATGCAGAGCCTTTTACTCTCATACCAAATGCATAGAACTATATCTTGAAATAAACTACTTAAACATAATCTAAATTGATATGACCGCATCCTCCGGAGTTGGAAAATAACATTTTAATTCATAAAGACAACAACAGTACAGTGACAGCAAACATGATACCAACACAATATAGATGAAAGGGGGGGGGGGGTCTGGGTCCTATCAGGACACACAGGGCACTCAGTGAGACCTGACAAAGCACGCTGGCAGGGTGAAGCCCGTGGCCTAAAGGGATTTTCCAAGGCCGGGAAGTACTGGGCCCGCTGGACGGCTAGGCGGGCTTGGAAATGGGTGCACCCAGAAACACACAACCAGCATGCATGCTGTACACAGACTGATTAGAACATTTGCAAGATGCGGTTGTAATAACAGAGCGGTTTGTGTTTGCATCGTACAAATTATGACCCCATCACTGAAAGACAGGGCTCTCATGAACACTTATTTGCATTCTGTTTCTCTCTACAATGCCTACAAGCCTCATTAGAACAGTGTGGACAAGACCAGTCACTAAATCAATGATTATGTTGTTTTCTACACAGAAGATAAAAATAATTATTCCCTGATGATCTTCTGAACTTCCCAATACCTTTCTGATGCATTTTAGTCACTTCAAACCATACTCAATTCAGCTTGAAATACTGTCAAAAGTACTGTCAGACTGATTTGTAATAGATTGTCATAGCCCCAATTTAAAAAGTTAACATTGACAGTTGATTACATCACTTTTTTACATGGTAGTGTCGCAGCTTTTTTTAAATATACAAATGGGGTCGCTGACCAAAAAGGTCTGGGAACCACTCATGTGCAGCATTATGATTCTACGATTCTTAAAAAAAAAAAACACACAGTATGCTTTTTATCTTGAAAACCTTTCATCTTAACATAATCTTCCTGTATCATAAAAAAGTTGTTGTTAATAAATAATTCATTCTGTTCATGGAGCATTCACACGCAGCAAGATAGAAGAAAGATAAGTAGGAAAAAAGAAATGTCACACTTCAGGACGTGCGTTTGTGTGTTGTGTGCCCTAGGGGAGGGCTGTGGTATGTCCAGGCCTGCTGACAGTTGGAGTGTCTGGAGAACAGCTCAGAGATAACCACTGTGTGGACAGACGATGCTCTGGACAGAGTACACAAACACAGAGAGCATCTCAGAGAGATGCAGGCAAAGCCCTAAGTCGCAGGTGAATGCAGATACAGACGCTTTCCATACAGACGCATGAAGACTGACATACAAAGACAGTCTCTCTTGGAAACATAGAGATACGTTTATGCACAAACACACTCAGACACAGAATCAGAGACATAGAGACTCACTTGGGACATACGGGGGTGGCAGGTAGCCTAGTGGTTAGAGCGTTGGGCCAGTAACTGAAATGTTTCTAGATCGAATCCCTGAGCTGACAAGGTAAAAAAATACGTGATTCTGCCCCTGAACAAGTCAACTAACCCACTGTTCCTAGGCCGTCATTGCAAATAAGAATTTGTTCTTGACTGACTTGCCTGGTTAAAAAAATAAAATAGAGGTGATACCTGCTAAATGCCTGTCAGGCCCCTGCTTCACTGCCGGACAGTGACCACGCACACACAGTCAGTGGCAGCTGACACAAGCCATTTCAGCAGCAGCTCTTACTTATCTCTCTGAGTTATGGACCTGTCTGCAGTAATGGCCTGTCAGACTCTCTCTCACACATGCCCGCGCGCACACACACTCAGTAGTGCATGCGTGTCTGTGCGTATCTGTGCGTATCTATTTTATATGACTCTTTATTTTACTTTATAGGTACCAGAAAGCAACCCCAAACTTGACTTTTCATGTAAATGAAAGGTTTTAAAAGTACTTATAAGGCTAAATAAAGACGTGACCTACAGTATATTTGTGCTTGTGTTTCGGTATCCTGCTCAAGATGCGCTCATGTAAAACCCTTTCTGTTTGTTTTCTGCTCTTTTTCTCCACCAGAGGGAAGTAGAGGGCATGTTTTCATCAGTTACAGACACAAACACATAGGATTCATAACATGATATAAAGATCCAACAAAACACATGCATTAGGAGCTCTATTATAATGTCTCATTCTTGTTCACATGAATAAACGGAAATGTGATTCATGCGTGCCTTGTGAGAAGATATTACTCTGTATCACATTTCATTTGGCTGCATATTAAATAATTGATATGGATATTTACAGGAAAAACAATACATATTATTCATTACGTCAATATGACAAATAAAGATGTTTTTACTGTAATGTGATGAGTGATGAGGGACAGTTGAGGAAGGAATCTCAAGCGAAATAGCAGAAAGCAACATAAAACAAAACTATTATCTCCGAATTCAACGCAAAAATGCTAGACAATAATGAATTGCTGTATTGTTTATTGGGTTGATATGTGTTATTATTGTCTGGATGTGAGTGTGTAGGTTTGAATATATGATTATGCGGTTGTGGGTTTGGGGGTTTGGTTACAGTTGTGGGATTTAAAGCTGAGTTGGTGTGTATTTATGTGTACAGTATCAGATCATGTAACTGTGTGAGGTTCTGTATTTGTTATGCTGTCCATTGATGCACCACTGTATACCACACTTCAAATGGACCTACGGTGAGATGTATTTTAGCCTCTTACAGGCCAAGTGCTGTTTAGAATGAGCTCTTCTCCTGTGTGCACTTTCTTATCTAAACTTTACTCAACATTGACTCTGATTTATATCTCAGTCCTCAACATTCACTCTGTCTTGGGACAACACTCAGACTGTTTCCCCATGTAACAATGGAATCAGAGAGGGGGGGCAGGAAGTGTGTGTGTGTGTGTATGCATGCATATCTATGGGGTACCTGTGCTCTGTCTTCATCTGTCAAGGCCTCTGACACTGAGCTCTATCTTGCAGAGGGCAGGAGAGGGGGAGGAGGGGGACTGAAAGAGAGAAAGAGAGAAAGAGGAGACAGTAATTAAACCTCTTGGTGGACACTTTCACTCAAATGCTGCCAGCAGCAGGCGAAGGGATGGAGATGGGAGGAAGGAATGGAGATGGGAGGAGGGAAGGGATGGAGATGGGAGGAAGGGATGGATGGAGGAGGAAGGGATGGAGATGGGAGGAAGGGATGGAGATGGGAGGAAGGGATGGAGATGGGAGGAAGGGATGGATGGAGGAGGAAGGGATGGAGGAGGAAGGGATGGAGATGGGAGGAAGGGATGGAGATGGGAGGAAGGGATGGAGATGGGAGGAAGGAATGGATGGAGGAGGAAGGGATGGAGATGGGAGGAAGGAATGGATGGAGGAGGAAGGGATGGAGATGGGAGGAAGGGATGGAGATGGGAGGAAGGGATGGAGGAGGAAGGGATGGAGATGGGAGGAAGGGATGGAGATGGGAGGAAGGGATGGAGATGGGAGGAAGGGATGGATGGAGGAGGAAGGGATGGAGATGGGAGGAAGGGATGGAGATGGGAGGAAGGGATGGAGATGGGAGGAAGGGATGGAGATGGGAGGAAGGGATGGAGATGGGAGGAAGGGATGGAGATGGGTGGAAGGGATGGAGATGGGAGGAAGGGATGGAGATGGGAGGAAGGGATGGAGATTGGAGGAAGGGATAGAGATGGGAGGAAGGGATGGAGATGGGTGGAAGGGATGGAGATGGGAGGAAGGGATGGAGATGGGAGGAAGGGATGGAGATGGGAGGAAGGGATGGAGATGGGTGGAAGGGATGGAGATGGGAGGAAGGGATGGAGATGGGAGGAAGGGATGGAGATTGGAGGAAGGGATAGAGATGGGTGGAAGGGATGGAGATGGGTGGAAGGGATGGAGATGGGAGGAAGGGATGGAGATGGGAGGAAGGGATGGAGATGGGAGGAAGGGATGGATGGAGGAAGGATATGCAAGGAAGAGTGGGTGTGTGACCCTTTTATTACCAGCAGAGCGATGCAATATCCTGTCTAAGGGGCTGGGCCACAGTAACCATGGTGTCCTAATTTACCGTGAGGAGAAGCCCAACCACAAACACAGTCACAAGCACAATCAGACAACACATCGGACAGACCCTGTCTCTGCATACATTATGTCCTCATCTTGATTTGGATCCGACGAAGGTTTCACAGTAGGCTCATGCATTATTGCATCCAGTCCATTTAATCTCATATGACTACAATTAAGTTGCGCCTTTGATATATCAAAACAATTATATATGTTCATGTTCCCCCTCTTACACATGTAGTCAGTTAGTTATCTTTTTTTGTATGAAAAGTACTGCTGAATCCCTGTTAAATCATCCATATACTGTAAGCCACAAACTCTGCTTCTACAGTTTTGCACTGATTTTCCTCACCTAGGTTAAAAAGAAGCGCCCTCTGCGTGCTGTGTGATTGGACAGGTCTTTCAGGTCCATGTTGCTTTAAGACTGGCTGGGCAGGGAGAGAGAGTGGCTGGGGATGCAGAGAGGAGAGGAGGGTGAGGAGTAGTGGTGGTGGAGTGTGGGGGGGGGGGGGGGGGGAGGAGGAAGGGGGATGGATGGTATTGGGTCCAGGGCCATCTTTGAGAGGGTAATCCATCTCCATCACTTAAATGATTAGCCCCATTAATCTGCTGTAAACTAATAATAAAGTAAAAAGCATACCCCCCCCCCCCCCCCCCCCCCCCACACACTCCTGTAGCCTCTCTTCTCTCTGAGTACTGGACTGAGCTTCATTAAGTCTTTAGTACATTAATATGTCTTCATGTCCTCCTGCCGTTCCCATCACCTGGTGCTGTGCTCCCCTGGGACAATGGTGGGGATCTCTCCCATTCTCTGAGTGAGAGGACAAGAGGATGTTGTCTGCCTTGCTTGTGTGTGTGTGTGTGTATGCGTGTGTGTGTGATGTGATGAGCGTTGTGGATTTAATTTGTGGCGCAAGGCTCAGAGGCTCAGATGGCCCCCGCGGTCGCCACGGTAATTTGGCTGATCAGGTTAGAGAGCCGTTGCTGCGGCGCGGTGATCAATCATCTGGGTGTCACGACGACAGAGGCCCGATAGACGTTGACTCCACCTGCCTGGCTTGAGCTCGCTGTAATTGGCTCTAAATTGATGCTGGGATGTTTTCCAGTGATGTCAAACTAAAAGTTTGGTCAATTAAAGGCAGTTACAATCGCATCCTCCAGGAGCCCCTGGCGGCCCCCCCACTGGGGCTGTTTGAGGTGTTTACATTGTCTTGTTGTCACTGGATGGCAGGATGACAACATCAAACACTTGGCTGGTGGCTCTTCCTGCCTGTACTTGGTGGGGAAAGAGAGAAGAGAGGATGAATTGGGGAGAGAGATAGGTGTGTGTAAAGATAAAGAAGAGGTGGTCTGAGCAACAGGGAGTGTGTGTGTGTGTGTGTGTGTGTGTGTGTGTGTGTGTGTGTGTGTGTGTGTGTGTGTGTGTGTGTGTGTGTGTGTGTGTGTGTGTGTGTGTGTGTGTGTGTGTGTGTGTGTGTGGGGGGGGACAGAGGGGACTGGGTTGTTTAAACTCTGACACTGTTTATCTTGCTGAGTGATGCCGCGCTGCCTCTCCTCATTACTGACCCAAACAGATCGTAACTCTTTCACAACACACTCACACACACAGCCCTTCCGTTGTACGACAGACACACACACTCCAGGCTTCCGTTAGCTCACACAGACACACACTCGGACATATTAAGTGCCAAATCGTGTAAACAGAATGTGTATGAGAGAGATGGATGCACGTGCTTAACAGCTGGACAGACATTTACGGAGACCATTAGCTTTGGTTCTGTTGCTTGATATGAGTGATTCCTTTCTAGAGTTCTTGAGAAACGTCCTGTGAGGACAGCAACGTTTGGATATCCCTTACAATCACATACCATCAGATATTATATCAGATACAGTAGACATCATTGCAGGCTTTGGTAGGCTAATCATAACTGTTGTTCTCAGGTTTAGGGTGTTAATGTAAGGTTAGGGTTAGGGTTAGGATCCCAACTCTTCATGACTCCTTAGTAAGTGTGTTCCTCCTGCTTCCTGTTGCGGATCGGAAGCTGCTGTCTCCGCGTCTGTCACCCCCCTCCATCAGTGATATTTATGGCCTCGCTAGCCCAGGGTTCACACAATTATCAGGGATATTTATTGGCCAAGTCATGGGCTTTGGTATTACAAGCTCAAGTTCACATTATGAGGAGTCTTTTACAGTAAGTTAGAGTTCACATGCGACACTAAGCCAATGGGAAGGGGATCCCAGGATTGGGTTGACATTTCCGTAATCTTAGATGTTATGATCTGGTGTGAGTGATTGCCTAACTGTAAAATGGCAATGATTCACGCTCATTGTACTGCTGCAATGTAACTAGTCATACTTTATGTTACCCTTTTGTGTGTTTGTAAAGATCGTCGTCTTCCTCTGATGAGGAGTAAGAGAGATCGGACCCATTTGCAGCGTGGTAAGTGTCCATTTTAATAAGACAAACTGAACACTACAAAAATACAAAATAACAAAGTGAAACAAACTAAACAGTCCCGTGTTGTAACAAACACTAACACAGACAATAATCACCCACCACTCAAAAGTGAAACCAGGCTACCTAAATATGGTTCTCAATCAGGGACAACGATAAACAGCTGCCTCTGATTGAGAACCATACCAGGCCAAACACAGAAATCCCAAAACATAGAAAAGGGAACATAGACAACCCACCCAACTCACGCCCTGACCATACTAAAACAAAGACATAATAAAAGAACTAAGGTCAGAACGTGACAGTGTTGTTTGAGAGGATTTTTATTTCTTGGTGTAAATAGCAATAACTAATTTTAGACTAATTTTATCATCTTGACAGTGAGGAGTATAAATATTTTAGTGACAAAAGTAGTATCAAAGTAACTACATGTCATAAGAGCAACTACATAGACTGCATTAAGTGTTGCCGTGTAACCCTATCCTGTTGTTGTGTGCCGGTGTTGTGTCTAGGGGCTTCTGTTTGCTCATTTGTTGATCCTCTCTGATTCTGGGCGAAGCTGCTTGGACTCTAATCTGGGCTGACCTGAGATCTGTTTGTTTTGGTTCCCCAGGTCCATTAACCCAATTAGAGCTAACCTCTGACCCCACAGAGAGAGCTGTCTGTCATGTCATGCTCCAGCACAGCCAGAGGGACCGCAGCAAAGCACAGACTAGCTCTCTGTCTGCACGCACTTTCTACTGTCTCTTTCTCTTTGTCATTCTACTCCTCTTTCACTCTCTCACTTACAAACACATGCATATTGACAGACAGACAGACAGACAGACAGACAGACAGACAGACAGACAGACAGACAGACAGACAGACAGACAGACAGACAGACAGACAGACAGACAGACAGACAAAGCCTTAGCCACACTAGTCTCTTACACAGAGAAACCCAAAGTGAGAGAACCTCACCCATCCCATAGGACCACAGTTCTAATTCTGTTTTTATGACTACTCAATGACTCTCTGGGTTATGGCTTCCTAAAACAGAGCGAGATGACAGACAGACAGAGGAAGGCAGACAGCAGTGGTTTAATGAAGTGAGGGAGTGGATCTGAACTGGACTCAGACATGTCTGTTGTAGTGTTTAGGATAAGGGAGGCTGAGGGCTGAGGTATGGATCAATTGTTGCAGCTCCTCCTCCCACTAAGTGTGACTAGAGAGACACAACAGCCCTATCAGTGCAGGTCATTACGCTAGCCATGGGCCCCTGGGGCAGCATAGGCACCAGGCAGTCTGTGTGTGTGTGTGTTGTGGCTGGAGGCCTGTTTGTTTTGGGGTAAGTTGCTGCGTAACTAGGATGGCCGGGCAACGACGACAAACCAGTGAACAGTTCGACATCCTACCTGTCCAAATCACTGTGATGACAGGTCAGTCTTTTTGTGTGCCTCTCTGTTTATGTGTGTGATGGCTGGCTGAAAGATCTGCAGTCTGGTTATTTGTGTGCTCTCTCAAAGATTCATGTACATCACGAAACAATGTTTACAGTGAGAAACAAAAATAAAACCTGAATCTGAATTGCTCTACAGTTTTGGTGGAATAGTCCTAGGTTTCCATTAAAGGGCCTGTCTAGTTTGTCATATGTCCCTCTCTGCTCTCTGCTGCGCTATAGTCCAGGCCCACTAGTCAGGGCTTAATGAAGTGTTATTGCCTCTTACAACACTAGGGTTCATAAATACACAGTATGGCTGAAACTCTGCTGAAACATCCTGCGCAGGGTTACAATGCAGCGTATTAACAAGAAGAATCAGGTCCTTGAACATGGTTTCATCCATGTTATGAAGGTGGATATTGATCTTACTCTAACCTGATCGCGCTGGGCTTTTAACTGCGTGTTCAAGTTGCACATGGCTGGTTGAAATTCTAACTCTTTGCTGAGACAATACTGGGCTACTAACAGCGTACTACACAACATACACTTTGTATTACTTTCTTAGCTACAGAAAACATGTCTCCCTGGCATATTACATAATGCAACAACATACAAGACATTTTTAGACTCGCCTTGTTGTGCTGGGCTGACTTCGACAGGAAGGTGGCGCGGCGGTCCTTAGTGGGCAAATTTTGTCATCAAAGTCTGGCATTCTCTGGGTTTATGGTGCTTTCAAGGCAACTGGGAACTCTGAAAAAAAACAAGGTTGAATAATGATGACGTCAGTGATCTTCAGGTCGTAGCTCTAGAAAGAGTTCTCGATTTACAATTCCGATTTGGATGACCATTCAAAATGTATTTTCCCAGTCGGGAGCTTGTTTTTTCCCGAGTTCCCAGTTGTCTTGAACACACTGAAGTCAGATGTCACAGTTCCCAGTTAACAGTTTTTTTGAGCACGGCACAAATCATGCTTCATTGACAGCATGGCCAATGTTGAATGTTTATCATTTTAAGCTTGGAAAAGAGACCCTTAATCCCACTGATTCCTTCCAAACCACTCATTGTTGAATTTGCGATTTCCAACTTGTTGTGTAATGTCCAATGGCCGATGAGCACCGATACGTTTTATCAATAATTTCTCTTCATTATTTCTCTTCATATGAAAAGGATTCAAAATAATTTGCCAGTAGATTGTCGACTTGATTCATGATGATGACTGCTAGCTAAGATTTTGAAAGTATGATGTTGACATGATCAGTCCAATCAAAGCTACTGTCGATATAACGTGATTTGACGTCATTTTATCTTTGGCCAATGAACTTGAGCCTTCTTGGATGAGCACTTCTAATGTAACTTTATGGCAGCACCCAGCGGGCTTTAATTTTTTTGTTCTACCCTTAGACTTGGCGGTGATGTAGTGTCCCCATGAGTGACAGAACACTGAGCCAGTCATGGCGCAACTAGAGAACATTACCAACCCCTACGCTCCGTATTTCCCACTGGCAGCCCCACCACCACAGAAAGCACTGAGCTAGGCTGAAACACCTGCATTTTGGAGCTGCCTTACTCAAGAAAGCAAAATAAGAGACAATGTGTGTATGCGGTTTTATTAACTCAATGATTTGTTGTTGTTTTTTTAACTTTGTTTGCAAACTGATATGTTGCACGTATTATTGCCAAAATAACATTCAAAACAGGCAAGCCCCCAAAATAATCAGGTAAATTTTTTTGTTATTTCTTATTTTATTGTTAAAAATGTGGGTCTCAAAACAGGTGGGACTCTGCCCCACCTGCCCTGAATGACGAATTGTCACTGGTCCTGAGTTAACCTGCCCCAGAGCAGGTTAGTTGTGAAAGATTCTTTGCCAAATTCACCTGTCTAAAAGGTGAGCCACTTTTGTGTCACTGGTTATTCCGAGTTGAACTCAGTTGACCAAAGTTACCTCGCTAACCCCTCAAACCAGATTCATAGTATAGGGCTCAGTAGACAGTGAGACGATCCCATCTGTCTGTGAGGAGTCAACGTCTACCAGCTGGCCATGTGGGATGGGAAAGGGAAGCGGGAATGCCCCACTCGTCCTACTTCCCAATTCAAACACAGACGACAGGAAGCTCACACTCAACCCACCGTGCAATGGGACGAGAGGAGAGGCACCCACGATGCAATGGGGCTGACAGAGGCTACCGTTTGGCCGGACAGAGACCACCTGCTGGCCTGGAACAGGACGTGTGTGCGTGTGTTCAGTGCATGAAGTGCATGCGGGATGGGGGAGGCGGGGCTATAAATCTACATCCTAAACCCCTTAAGTGATCACAGCAGCTACTACAGGCATCCAGACACCTCCAAACTACCTCCAAGCCCCATGCTCCATTAACAAGCACAGAGGCTGTGTACGTCCTCAAAAGTATGCTCTGCCAAACCACACCTCAGCATTACACTTGGGAAGCTGATAGCATTCACACAGCCTGCTAATAGGTTGTGCAGTACATTAACGATGATTTCCACACTGAGCTCAATGATTGCGCTTGGTGTTAAATGGTAGTATTCACACGGGGTGTAGTGACAGATTGTGTCCCAGATTATATGATGTGGCTCTGCTGTTGTGTCTATCTCTGAACGCACTCACGGCACATGTTGCCCTCATTCGTTACCACTTAGAAAAGTGTAATATCATCAGTGCTATGTCTCATCGGTGCCACTGGTGTCTGAAATGCTCTCTGGAATGTCAGCAGAATAAAGAAATTATGACCATACATCATTTTGTTCAATTTGGACAGATCCTTCATAGGAGTTGAATCGAGCAATTAGCTAGGAAGACACAGCACCATGTAGCATGGTCCCATAGTTCCCTGCTCTCTAAGTCACTACCCACCGGTGAAGCCCACTATCACCGGATGGCCTGTTTAGAACCATGGGTGCCTCAAGTAGCTCCTGCACAATGCTTTAGAAATCAAAGGCAGAGGTTATACACATTTTATACAAAATGAAATAGGGTTCAACTGAGGCCCACAGCCTTTGTGTTGCCTGTACCATGTGTCAACGAACTGAGGCATTGGGGCAGCCATACACTTTGAACGAGGAGAATATGAATTCAAAACATGTATCGATAAAGTTCAGGTTTCATTTTTGAATGTTTGAATGACTCCTCTTGACTGCAGATTATTTGACAGATGGGTCATGGGATTGATTGATGGATCCATGCCTTTGTCTTCCCCTCAGTATAAATTCACACGGTGCAGTGGATAGCTAACATCCGCCATACAACGTCGAGGTTCAGAATAAGCCCTTTTTCATATTTGATAGTGTCCCCATCAAATCGTGAAGTCCCTGCTTCCGTTCCAAGCATTCAGGCCAAACATTCTGTGTCCTTTTCCCCAATCTTTGCCTTCTATTCCTGAGTCACTCCTCTCACCCTGACCATCAATCCCCTCCGAGGGGTTAAACACACTGAACCTGTGACAGGAGGCCTTACATGGGAAAGGCAGGGGGTCCGTGGATCCAACCTTAAGTTAGCATGTATAGCTGTCATTAAAATAAGGTGCAACTAGATGAAGGCAACTCACTCCTGTGTCCATGGTTACTTTCCATCCGTCTGGCTGTTTGTCTTGCTCTCCCTCTTCATTTCTCTCTTTCTTTCTTTCTCTCTCTCTCTCTCTCTCTCTCTCGCCCACTCTCTCTCTCTCTTTCTCTCTGACTGGGTCCCATCCATCAATTGAAATTGTATTTTTTGGAAGTCGCTGATGTTCAGAGGATAAGCATGCTGATAGGGACCTCTCACTCACACAAGGCTGAGGAAACAGTCAACCTTGTGTCCTGCAAGACACGAAACACGTAACTCTGTTGTCCAGCCCTGAAACTCTGGTCCGGAATCTGTTTGTTCCATCGCTATGAGATTATGGTCTGTGTGTGTGTATGTGTGTGTGTGTGTGTGTGTGTGTGTGTGTGTGTGTGTGTGTGTGTGTGTGTGTGTGTGTGTGTGTGTGTGTGTGTGTGTGTGTGTGTGTGTGTGTGTGTGTGTGTGTGTGTGTGTGTGTGTGTGTGTGTGTCTGTGTCTGTGTCTGTGTCTGTGTCTGTGTCTGTGTGTGTGTGTGTTGACAGACTGTATGAGGTCATTGTGTCTGTCAACACTTTCATGTGGCTACACCTATGGCCTGGACTGTAACAACTCTACATACATAACAACACATCTTGTAGCCACGGGCTATGTGCTCTTGGCTCGGGCACTTTTCTCCTTGTGTTTATAAACTCAAAGTTCAGCTACATTTCATTATGTGCGCTATGAGAATGATTTACACCCTGAAAGAGTTCCTTGTCAACTAGACCATTAGACATTATTCAAGGCAACATGTTCTGTGTTTACTGCCTCACATTACGAGATGTGTCACTAAAGTGCGTCTAGCTCTGATGGTTCAGTCTGCCCGCGGAGGAGTGAACTCAAACATGTTTTCCCTCACATTTTTCCTGTGTGTGAATCCCATCTGTTTCGTATGTTTTTGTTCAGAGACTGTGTGTGTGTGTGTACTCTGTAGGAAGTTGAGGGGTTGTGGGGCTAGCGGTGTTTGTGCCGCATTAGATCCCTGTGGTGGCAGCCATTTCCCTGTGTTACTAAACAAACAGGATGATCGCTCACGTCTCAGTGATAACTGTTATTTCAGACCAGAGATGGCTTCAGCTCCCTCATGGGTGGAGTAGAGTAGCCTACGTCAGCCTAAGTCATTCACTGTATGAAATAGTGCTCATTTGACCTGCTTCGATCACATGGACACTCAACTCATATCAGTTTACAAATGTAGACCTAGACCAAGGAATCTGTTAGGTCTAATTCACCCAAGTGAAGGCGGTAAATCAATTATGAATCCCATTAGGCCGACACATAATGTTTTACTCTACAAACCAATTAAATGCAGTGAAAGTATGATAAATATGTATGGCATTTTCTGAGCTTGGTTACGTGATCTGTGTATAAAATAATTGTCCTTCTGTTTGGAGTTCAATAGAGAAGTCCTATTTGGGCTCCAGTGGATATCCGGGTGCACAAGCATGTCGGCGCTGACATAAGTTTGGCTCGAGGACTTGGTTGTATTTGACGGCTGTTCTGTGTGTCAATACAACATGCCCAACGTTTTATCTGGCTCCTTTGAGAATGGGGCTGCTGTGCTCTGTTATTCATATTGATACAATCAATGTATGTCCTCATTTACTCCACAGTTGGCGGTGCTGAACAGAAGAGATTGGGGAGAGAGTGATGGTTTCATTTGAATGGAACGCAGGAAGAGAGGACCTATCCAAACTGTCATCATTCATGGCCACGTGCGCTTGGCTCGGGCGGTCCTTCTTGTTAAGTGCGTGCGCCGAGGAGACGAGATGATGGAATTGGCGCCAGATAGGTCGGGGTCAGGGGTCAAGGACTGAGCAGGTAGACCCAGAACGATGATACACTCTGATACAACCACAGGGGAAAAGAAACACAACAAACGGACCACATACCACCATGAGACTGTCCTCACACAATAAAGCAGCACCATTTAGAACGACAAAATATAGAAAATAGGCCTCAATACCCCATATGGCCTAATTTATTACGATGGGCTAATGTAGCATACAACACAGGGATGAGCTATGCCTATACATAGATCTACAGGCAGACTTAAAAGGGTATGAAATCAATAGGCTAAATCTCTCTGAAAATAACTTTTTCCAAACCACACCAAAACCCCAGCTGCTATTGGAGGTGGTGGCTCAATAATCCGAGTTTGATAAATAGCTGCTGACAGTTTTACTCCGTGTTACCACGGCGGGTTGGATTTGAGTATCTAGGACGGACACACACACACACACAGGCACACACACATACGACCCATGACCCACACTGCACAAGAACAGCCCATCACTTACTCCACCATTTAGATGAATTGAAATAAGTCTAATCACAGATACCTTTTCCAAAGAGAAACTTCCATGCATGTAGACTATAGATAGGCTCGTGCTCCATCTCTGTTTCTCAGAAGAAGAAAATAAAGGATTGCAGGCCTCCAAATGATATGTTGACAGCTGCAAACTAACCTCTATCCTCATCTCTTTAATGATAGGGTTATATATAGAATATACATATAGCATATATATATTTCAATTCCCACTCCAAATTGTTTGCTCTGCTTCCATGGTGCCCAAGGCCCTTTTTTTTGCATATGGTTTGGGAATGCCCAGAGGTGTCCTCATTCTGGAATATGGATTCTATGTCTTTGTCGACATAGAATCCTTTTGACCAACTACATTTCTCAATGACCTTACTGTTTGTGAAAAAACATATATCGTGTGTGGGTGGAGGATGGGGATGGCTGGGGGTTTTATAGTGTGTATTTTGTCCATGTTCTCTCTTGTCTGTGTTACCGGAAATTAAATATATATATATATATTTATAAATATAACCAAAAAAAAGCTTGCAGTCCTCCGTGACTGCATTAGTAGTCTGCAAAGGTCGTTATTAATCCAGATTTTAACGAGTTGGTTAGTAGCCTATACCACACAAGTGGGAGCCCCGCGAGCTATTAAACTTTAATTTCGGTCAATTGGCCAGTGAGAATCTGGAAACCCATATCAAATATTAATACTTTAATGCACTCTGTTAAATAATCACATCCCTGAAGATTTCGAGAGGAGAGAAAAACAATGACCCATATGGTTTCATTTTCATGTAATTGTTTTGAAGTTAGCATGTTTGTCTGTTGAAATTATTAACTGAAATGGGTATATAAATTAAAAACGCATAAAAAAACGGGCTTTGATCATTTATTTAGCTTTTATTTAGATATGATACAGGTAGCCAATATGTATTCATTTAAACTTGAATATTATAGTATAGCCTACATAATACCAAGCCATTGATCATTAATGACGTCCATTAGGCCGGACTGAATAAGACAATGGATAAATAGGTTGCATTAAAAATAACGAGTTTGTAGTCCAATGGTTTATACTCTTTCGTTTAACTTACTTTCACGAAATATTTGATAGGCATATGCCTACATGCCAGGCGTGTGTCCATAGCATGAATATTTCTGAAAATAAAGTCTTGACACATGCACAGCCAGTCAATGGCTAATTTAAAAAAAACGTTTTGTAGTGATGCCACTATACGAACATAGGCCTAAATAAATTATGTCGTGGGACATTAAATATCAAGCCTATTACGATGAAGGAGCTCATTATAGGAGTTGTGCAGCTGATATGCTTATCATTAATTGGTCTATTTGAGCTCACTTTTTGAAAGCCTAATAAACTCCCCCTCACAGGACCGGCTGTATGGACATGTATGGGCATGGATATGCTTGGAACTATTTGATTTTAATTAAATAATAGGCTAGGCTACTAAGAAATGTACAATCGAGAGATGAGTCCATAATTCAATTGGAATTACGCATGGACATATAGGCCTATCAGTAATATGCTTTATATATTAAAAGATGAGCACATTGCAGGTCGATTAATCATTCATTATGATATGCAGTTATCCAAAGGCTTAGTATAAATCGACTTACTTTATTCGTGTTGACAAAGTTAACATGTTGTTGATGTTTTAAATCAACTATAACCAATGGAGTTTTATTGGGCATAAAATCGAAGTTTGGGGTGTTTTGTTTACAGTGTCTTCAGGAAGTATTCACACCCTTTAACTGTTTCCACATGTTGTTGTGTTAAAAGACTGAATTTCAAATATATTCAATTGAGATTTTGTGTCACTGGCCTAAACACATTACCCCATAATTTGGGGCGACAGGGTAGCCTAGCGGTTACAATTGAGATTTTGTGTCACTGGCCTACACACATTACCCCATCATTTGGGGCGACAGGGTAGCCTAGCGGTTAGAGCGTTGGACTAGTAACCGAAAGTTCAAGTTAATTTAAATTAATTTAAAATGAAAAGCTGAAATGTCTTGAGTCAATAACTATTCAACCCCTTTGTTATGGCAAGCATAAATAAGCTCAAGAGTACACATTTTCTTAACAAATCTAATAATATGTTGCATTTTTGAATGACCACGTCATCTCTTTACCCAATACAATTATCTGTAAGGTCCCTCAGTCGAGCAGTACATTTCAAACACAGATTCAACCACAAAGACCAGGGAGGTTTTCCAATGCCTCGCAAAGAAGGGCACCTATAGACGGGTAAAAAAAACAGACATTGAATATCCCTTTGAGCATGGTGAAGTTATTCATTACACTTTGGATGGTGTATCAATACACCCAGTCACTACAAAGACACAGGCGTCCTTCCTAACTCAGTTTCTAGAGGGGAAGGAAACGGCTCAGGGATTTCACCATGAGGCCAATTGTGACTTTAAAACAGTTACAGAGTTTAATGGCTGTGATAAAGAAAAACTAAGGATGGATCAAAAACATTGTAGTTACTGCACAATACTAACCTAAATGACAGAGTGAAATAAAGGAAACCTGTACAGAATAAAAAATATTCCAAAACATGCATCCTGTTTGCAATAAGGCACTAAAGTAAAACTGCAAAAAATGTGCCAAAGAAATTAACTTTATGTCCTGAATACAAAACCTTATGTTTAGGGCAACTCACCACTGAGTACCACTCGTCATATTTTTAAGCATGGTGGTGGCTGCATCACGTCATGGGTATGCTTGTCATTGGTGTAACCTATGTGAAATGGCTAGCTAGTTAGCGGTGGTGGCGCTAATAGCGTTTCAATCAGTGACGTCACTCGCTCTGAGATCTTGAAGTAGTTGTTCCCCTTGCTCTGCAAGGGCCGTGGCTTTTGTGATGGGTAACTATGCTTCGAGGGTAGCTGGTTCGAGCCCAGGTAGGGGCGAGGAGAGGGACGGAAACTATACTGTTACATTGGCAAGGACTGGGGAGTTTTTTAGGATAAAAACACAGGCAGAGGAAAACCTGGTTCAGTCTGCTTTCCAACAGACACTGGGAGACAAATTCACCTTTCAGCAGGACAATAACGCAAAACACAAGGCCAAATATACACTGGAGTTGCTTACGAAGACAACATTGAATGTTCCTGAGTGGCCTAGTTACAGTTTTGACTTATATCGTCTGGAAAATCTATGGCACGACTTGAAAATGGCTGCCTAGCAATGATTAACAACCAACTTGACAGAGCTTGAAGAATTTTAAAAACAATCATGTGCAAATATTGTACAAGCCAGGTGTGCAAAGCTCTTAGAGACTTATCCAGAAAGACTCACAGTTTAATCCCTGCTAAAGGTGATTTTAACATGCATTGACTCAGATGGTTGAATACTTAGGCTATCTAAACAAGATACATACATTTTTTTACAAATGTTTCTTCCACTTTGACTTTCTGAAGGCATTGTGAATCCACTTTGATTAAGATAATTTGCTCGAGCACATAGATTTTTCTCCAGTACAATTGTGTTTCCAAGAAACACTGTCAAATGGAGACATTTGATTAGGCCAACCTGAAATAAGTTGAACACAGAGGCCTACGAGGGATGGAAGAAGACACTTTCCTCCGCATTTATTAGGCCATTTTAACACTTTCACTGCTTGCTCGGATCTGACCACGCACCTATTGACATTAGGTTAGTGTGTGTCACGTAAAACAGTTTTTGTAATTGATGTTCTAAATATGTGCCATGAGGAGAAATTAATAAAATACAAAATATAAACATTGCCTACTTTCACAAGACTCCGCCTGGTGTTTATGATGTTTGCCACAAGTCCAGAGGATCATGCGACCCTCTGCTCAGTTTTCACTGAATGAGCTTGTGGCCTCGCGGCGGTGTCTTCAGCCAATTGAGTCTCGAGGCCTAAAAATGGGGCTTAATCTCGTGCTGCCTATTTGGCACTTTGATTGATGCTGCACTCCATTCGGCAAGGCTGCCCGAGCCAAAAGGGAAGAAGAAAAAAACAGACAATCGCTTTTAGTATAGCCTCACTCTCACACACTTACACTCTCACAAACACGCACACACGCACACACACCCACACACACACGTATTAGATAACGACTGGAGCGAGAGCTGAAGACGTTTTAAAGGACCAAGATAAGGCGCGCTGCGTGGAGCACCTCTGTACCTCGCGGGGGGCTCGCGGGGGCCATGGAACATATTGGAGCGCATCTCCAGCACATTCACGCGGAGCCCATCAGCTTCGGGATCGACCAAATCCTTAACAATGTGGACCAAAGCTGCATGCTCGGCGATCGGATGCCCGAGCCGGACTATGGCCTCGGCTGCGTCGTCAGCACTGCCTACAACACCATGACTAGTAACTTCACCGGCGACAACTCTGGATATAACGGCAACGCATGTGGGGTCGCCAATCTGAGCGGCACCTATAACATGAACATGGGGATGAACATCAGTGGGAATAACGTTAACGCAGCTGGAGTCATCCGTGTGCCCGCGCACCGGCCTCTGAACAGTGGACACTCGTCCATCCCCTACGGCATGTCCACGATGCCAGGCTCGATTAACAACCTGACGGGATTTACATTCCCCTGGATGGAGAGTAACAGAAGATACACCAAAGACAGGTTCACCGGTAGACCATCTCTATAATGCACATACAATGTTGTGTGTGTGTGTGTGTGTGTGTGTGTGTGTGTGTGTGTGAGTGTGTGTGTGTGTGTGTGTGTGTGTGTGTGCGTGTGTGTTTGTGCGTGTGTTGCCATGCTTGTCATGAGAAAATCACGATCGTGCAATTTGTTTCTGATGGAAAGGGTCATTGAATGCACTTAGGCTTAGTTATTGTCTTCTGACGCACTCAGCTTAGAAAATAATCGATAATAAATCAGTCTACTGCTGTCTACTACGGCTTCTTCTTAACACGCTGTGTAATTTCATTATACCATTTTAGTCGATAAACACCTATGCATTTGACTTATTTTACTAGTCTATATATATATCTCACAAGAAGCACCTACAATCAACGTTGATTTAAAGATAATCAAAATATAGCTCAACACATCTGCATGTTATCGAAATAGTCGAAATGTAGCCCCCCCCACCCATTATTACAAAAATGGCTACAACAAATATAACACCGTATGCATCCTCGTTTATCATCTCTCGGTGATTTAAAAGGAACATTTATCCTTCAATCTCACATTTTAAAAGTTCACTTAACGATAACTAGGCTATAGTATTTGGGGCTTTTTAATTGTATGTTGTCGTTTTATACACTAAATGATCCTGCAGCCTAATAGCTGGATAATGCATCTGCCAGAATCTGTGTGGTATAAACGTAACATCAAGTATTTTCCTCCCACCTGCATCATCTTGTTTTTGGACAGGACAGCGGGTGCCTAATCAATATGCTATTTCATCCAGGGCTGTATCAGAGTGCATTATTAACAATGGGATGTTTGGTTTAGCCTAGCATTTGAATTGCAGTTCTTTATTTTAAACCTGCAATCTCCCTCTCTCTGTCTGACGTTGCATGAACTTGCTTCGCTGCTCTGTTGTTGCTATTTTGCTGATTTTGCTGCATGCTTTCGCCCTTATCTATTCGTCTCCCAATCCAGTGGCGCTCTCACCCCTCACTGTAACACGTCGTGTAGGTCACCCGTACCAGAACCGGACGCCCCCCAAGAAGAAAAAGCCCCGGACGTCTTTTACTCGCCTGCAGATCTGCGAGCTGGAGAAACGCTTTCACCGACAGAAGTACCTGGCTTCCGCAGAGCGAGCGGCTTTGGCCAAGGCCCTCAAGATGACTGACGCGCAAGTCAAAACATGGTTCCAGAACAGAAGAACAAAATGGAGGTGAGATTACTGATGATAATTTGTAGATTACATTTAAGGTATAAAGTGTCCTCTCCGTGATTTGTTTGTGTGTGTGTTTTAGCTAAATTGCTGCTTTTATGTATAACATGAGCTATTTATTTACACTCCAAGAAGGCTATATAAACCGACCAAAAATATATTGGGAGACGGATAGATTGAACGTACTCGGTCTTGAATATGGGATAAATAATTGTGTACATTTGTTAAAACTATATACAAAAATCCAATCTCCCTGCTTCAAATGAACCTTTTACAGTCTACTCCAGGTGGTCAATTTTATTTTTTATTGAAGTTTTCGATTGCAAACCTTTACAATTCATTGAATTAATATTGTCTTGCAACAGTCAAGGAAACTATGGTGATTCATATAATGAGTGGTTTAAAATTAAAGTAAAATTCAGTGGCAAGTTAACTATATCCTATATCCTATCCTAACCTACAGGATAATGATTTCCCTCACACGTCTACTCTTTTAAAGTGAAACGCTTCTTTAATCTTACGAAATAATGTCATTTCAGTAATTTAAAAAAATGGTCTTTAAAGCTATTTTCAGATTAAACATATCGTGCATAAATGTAGAAGGCATGTTTGGCCACAAATTTTACGCATTGAGATAGAGGCCTATCTCAATGGCCTATCTACTGAAGAAGTTAAATACATCTCTGAAGATTCGATTTTAGAAAAAAAAATATATATATACAATCAAGGAATACAAATATTATGTATATAGGCCTAAGAGTAAGTATGAAGTCAATGAGAGAACATAACAGAACATTTTGAACAAACATTTATGCCACATCAGAGGAAGACTAAATGAATTGACAAAACGTTATTTGTTTTCACATAAGCTATTGTTGGCTGTGAAAATGTTATACTATTTGTGGGAAATTTGCATTTGGATATCAGCTTTTAGCCTATCGGTTAATAATGCTTAGCCAAGCAATTTAGCCTACATTAGGCAAATGTTGTCTCGCAATTTGTTATAGTCTATAATCATACTTGATAAACGTGTTTAAATTAATCCAGAAGACATTCACTTTGTATCAAAATATAATGTGCATAGGCTTCTTAAGATCTATAATGACGCAGCCTATTTTGGATAGAATTTCCCACTGATTCCTCAGTGTCTCTCTTGTGTCTCCGGTGTTCCAGGCGGCAGACAGCTGAGGAGAGAGAAGCAGAGCGACAGCAGGCCAACCGGATCCTCATGCAACTCCAACAGGAGGCTTTTCAGAAAACGATAAACCAACCGGCAAACCCGGACCCGCTGTGCCTGCATAACAGCTCCCTGTTCGCGCTTCAGAACCTCCAGCCATGGACTGAGAACACCGCCAAAATCAGCAGCGTGTCCGCCTGCGAATAACAAACTCTGACCGCATTTCTTTCATCTTCTTTTTGAAAGTGAGTGGAGTCATAGCCAACAACTTTTTAAGATCATCAACTTGAAAAATATGACTCAAGAGGACCTGGATTTATCTGACTGCCTCAAAAAAGGTTGAGGTTGAAAGCATGGAGTGAACAAGGAGCTCATAGCCACCGGAAGTAGGGGTGTTGAGGGTGCTGCAGCACCCCCTGATAAATCATAATTAAATACACATATACATACATACACATACATACATATGTATATATATATATATATATATATATATATATATATATATATATATATATATATATATATATATATATATATATATAAAATCAACAATATATATAAAATCACCAAATTAGTGCACTGGACCTTAATGACTCCTGTATGAGTGGAGAAAAAAAGTCGTTAACGTGGGGATATGTTTTCTTTCTCAGCACCCCCACCCGGAAAAATCTTCCTGCAGCCATGCACGAGTCCATTAGCAACATGCTTTTAGAGGACTGTGCAATAGTTCACCTTATCTTCCTGCTTTTAGGTGATAACGTTTTAATTGTCATTTTTCAATCAAATATAGTCCAGTTCTAACTATGAACTAAGACTATAGCTAGATTCAAATAAGTGAGCACTTCTTTTAGCACTTTTCTCCTAGAGGAAAATTTTGACATATTCATTCATACCTGATCATTTGAGGAATAGGCCTAATTCAAGAAAAATGTATTGGTTTCAAAAATATGAATTTGCTGGTATAGATTCACTAGCCTGCCTGTGTCTCATAACAGTGATGTTTATATCAACCGTTTATATTGATAGCGATGGTTATGAATCGCTATTAGCAGTTATGCAACCCCTTTATCTCTTTGCAAGGGAAGAATCAGTGGCAAAAGGTTCAAATGTACCACCTCATCAAGTTTCTGTTATAAATTATTCATTATCTTTTACCTCTTACCACATTACACAAGCACTTACTAATTTGGATTATACTTTATTGCACTCTACTATTTACCTGGTATTTGCAGAAATTGGGTTATACAGTTGCCTGATCATTGTACAATATTATTTGTTGTCTTTGTCTTTCAAACAAGCACAATGTTAGCAATATGAACATGGCTTTGAATTTGTTGAAGTGTAAATGTATTGTTTTTTCGTTAAGTAGCCTATCCATTGTTACTGCATAATGTAATTTCTTCATAAATACCAGGTAAACAGCTGAATTATGACTGTAAAATAAGGTGTTATTTGTTCAACTTTCTTGTACTCTATAATCCTATAATCATTTCAGTTATGTTGATCCATTTATACGTATAATGACAGGCTAGAATTATAAGGCCATATGAAATATATTTTTAAAGAATTAATACAGCAGTGTTGTACTTTGTGTATTTGTCATATTTTGTTTTAAACCAATGATCATCCATCATGGAGTACATGGAGTGAACTACATTGCTGTGTATGGGACAACTGATGGCCAAAATTCCCTCTTTGACTATAGGATCCATCCCTGATATACCTGCCCTCTATTAGTCAATACCAGACCTTTATAATGGGTGTTTCCAGCAAGTGATTGATACTGGTTGCATGATCATGATGAATGTCTACTTTTTGGAATATGCAGCTGTGTATTTTGTGTGTTAGTTAACATTCATTGCAACTGTAAAGTGTGTGTATGTGTGTGTTGATCGTATCCAGCTGTAGGACAGTGTGTTTGTGAGTTAGTCCAGGGCCTCTCCCCATGGTCAAAAAGGAATGTAGGGTAGAATTGCCTCATCTACTCGAAAATATCAGCACTGCAGCGTCACTTAAGTGGCTTTCCCAAAACTCCTGAAATTCTTAAACCGAGCAGGCATGATGGCTTTTAGTTTTTTTCAAAGCCCTCAATGGAAAAAGGTGGTAAAAATGGCTGAAAATGTAAAAGATGTGGACAAGTGCAGTGAGCGGCAGATTGAGAGCTTAATATGTAAGCAAGCATAACACCTTCCATTTTGTTCATTGTCCTCAGTTTGATCCATATTCTTTATTTATGGCTTCATTAAATTACAATTATTTAGGCTTGTTTTATGTCATCAAATACAGTTCCTGCATGCATTTCATTACTGAAGTAATATGTTATTGTATTTCTACCAAGTGAGCGTTTACTGTTTATTTTGTCTGCCACAATTCAGTTGCAAATCCACAATCTAACAACATTCGTATATCTTGACACAGCCACAAATAATATTCAGTTCTTGTGCTACTGCTATTATTCGGCACCCTCTTTTGTACCGTATGAAATGTGTTCATTTCCACAAACATGTTCTACGTTTGATCTCACTACGCGTTGCTTCCTTATGATCTGTAATGCTGCAATGCATTCATCACTACACAATCTCCACATTAGCATTAACCAGGACTTACAGCTTAGTATCCTGTTTATAGCACAGTAATGTATGATTCTGCCACAGTAAGTCACAGAAGCCCATGCATTTTTCATTCACCACCAGGGAAATAAAGCAGTATATTCTTAACATCATCAATAAGAAGTTGAAACATAATTATCAATAAACCGATCTCTGTCATGTCCTTCATTGATACAATTAATTTGCAATTAATCCTATTGCTATATAAAAATGATTGTATGACTCAAATTAGCTACAGTATAATCTATTCTTGGCTTTACACACATACGAATCACTGTACCATTCAAAGCCATTGTGTAGTCTATGTCTCTGAATTTGAAATGTATGAATGGAGCGATTTTTTTTTCTCATTTTGAACTGCATGCAAAAATCAATTGTCTATTGCAGACTTTATTCTGCAATCATTGTTTAATCATATTCTTGAACAGAATATGGCAATTTGTATGTTACCTTTTTTATTAAATGATTCATGCTTTTGTATTTGATAAATAGTTGGCTCTTCTAATCCATGAGTTCCCTTGTTTAACATATTAGATGAGACAAAACCATGTCCACAAAAGAAAATCATAGCTGCTGTATCCCAATTTTTAACAAGGTATTTTCTCATCTCAACCTATTTATTTAACTAGGCAAGTCAAGTCAGTTAAGTTATTTACAATGACGGCTTAGGAACAGTGGATTAACTTCCTTGTTCAGGGGTAGAACAACAGATTCTTACCTTGTCAGCTCGGCGGATTCGAGCTAGCAACCTTTCGGTTACTAGTCCAATGCACTAACCACTAGGTTACCTGCCGCCCGATCCTATAGGAACACTGATCGGTGGATTGATTAGGTTATACCATACTTCTTTCACACTATATTTTTTTGTGTGCTAAATGATCCAAGGAAAGGGAGAGAATGAGATTAACCCATGAAAATCTGTTTTTTAAATTTTTATTACAAATTGTTCGGTTCTTTCAACCTGTGCATGTGACAAATGGTCATGTCAACCAAAATACACTTTATCACACATGTACACATGTATACACTTTTTGAGGAGAATGATAGACCCGTGAACTTTCCCACATACATTGATAACTATCCCTCCATGATGATATTATCTCACGTTCTGCATCTAGAAGACATTATGATGAAAGCACTTACACAGGGATTTACTGGTGGTGGTAGTTTGTGTTGTGATGGCTACTCGGCTGCATCTGATTGACCCAAACCCTGTACTTTAGCTCGCCCTGGTGACCATACGTAGTTACTACAAGTTAGATTTTGTCGCAAGATGATGACTTTTCATACGTCATTAAAGCTTGCCAAAACACCAGCACATTTGATAAATTACTGTTTAACCATCTTTCTGAACGAGTGAGTGTATCTAACGGCAATCAACATGTCTCTACTAAGCGTCTGCGCTTCTGCATCGAAACGTCTTGTGACCCAAGGGTTATTCGTGGAATCTGCTTTTACAGGTGCGTGTATTAACTCGAAGAAGAGTGTTGCTTCTCAAGGCTTAGCGTGCACATGATGGCTATAGTTACCGTTAGGAAGGTAAACTACTTAAAATCAACGTTTATTTGTCACGTGCAGGTGTAAACAGTACAGTGAAATGCTTACTTGCAAGCTGTTCCTCAACAATGCAGTAAATACTACACACGATAAATAAGGAAAGTACATATGAGAATGAAAGAAATCAACTCAGGGATACCTGTGGTGACAGTTGAGGTAAAGCTCAAGGATGAGCCGGAGGTAGGTTGATGTTCCTATCCCTAAAAAATGTAAACAATCGAGCAAATGCATTCCGTTGCATTTTCAGGTGGGGCATAAGCTAGCCCAATAATGGACGAAAGGAGCCTAACGTTACTCCCTTATATTCCTAGGACCTTACATTTTCTGTTTAGAAGCGAATTGGCTCAGGCAGCCAAATACTCCATCTAAACGGGAATAGATTCTCAATTGCGGTATGGTTCGTTTTGGCTCGTTAGCACCACTTTCAAAACTACTGCCTGAAATTATACAATAGTTTGAGAGTGCATCTTTAAAAAATATATATATGTTGAATACTGCCAAACCTAAACACGGATAGAGAAACTCAACACATACTTTCTGAACAAATTCAACCACACTGTAAACATTCAGTATGATCCTCAAATGGTTCTCAAACAAGTACAGCTCAGCAAAGATGCCACAGTCTCTACACTACTCCACCTGAACAGATCTAAGTACTTTTATACACTTCACATGTTCTCCACTAATTAGGGTACCCTGGGAGTGGGACATTCAGAGAGGATTTGAACACAATCATGTCGGATGTACCACTGTTCAGTTTCCCGCTTCCCACAAGCACATTAATCCGCCAATTATGCCTTGTTAAATCAAACTGTGTCTGGTAGTATTATGATGTACCCTGGATTGTCCATTTGTTTAAATGAGTTATTGTTGTTGTGTTGTTTTTTGCAAATAAATACATAACTAAAAAAGTGTACCCTGGGAAACAGACCAAAACACTGGATTCTACATTGTCACATATACATCATTTGTTTACAAATTACCAAGATATTGATACCCTTCTCAAGCTACCAATCATTTTGTGTTGATATGTCAAAATGGCAACACACAATCATCTAGGTTAGGTATGAAGTTGTTTTTCAATGTAATTTCAGCAAGCAATGACACCCACCAACTCAGATTGTTCTGAGATTGTTTCTGTGAATAGAAACCGATACGATTGGCATTCCTGAAACATTATTTTGTTGAAATGTAATTTTATCTTGGAGGAATTAAGCTAATTGATTGCACCCAAATAGTCTATTTTCATTTTATAGGATTGAGATAATATTCAATAAATGTAGTACCCAACATCTTATTTGGACCATTTATTTATTGAACGTCTGAATCCTATAAATTAAAATAGCCAACTTGAGTGTAATCAATTAGTTTATTTTCTCACAGATCAAATTATATGTCAACAAAATAATGTTTCAGGAATGCTAATCATATCTGTTACTAACTACAGAAACGATTTCAGAACAATCTGACATGGTGGGTGTCAATCCCTTTTCTTGTGCTTTTTGAGGTGGAATGACCTAATGCATCAAATGTGATGTGGCTCTCTTGTGTAAAGGATACTTGCGGACAGCCAGTGGAGCAGTGAAGGACAAGGAGCCACTGCGCAAGGCCAAAACCCCCCAGGGCCGCTTCGACATGAATGATGAGAAGACCAAGGATCCCCTTGAAAGTAGGACAAACTATTTTCACTATGTTGAAGTCGGAAGTTTACATACACCTTAGCCAAATACATTTAAACTCAGTTTTTCACAATTCGTGACATTTAATGCTAGTAAAAATTCCCTGTCTAGTTCAGTTAGGATCACCATTTTATTTTAATCAAATGATATCAAATCAAATTTATTTATATAGCCCTTCGTACATCAGCTGATATCTCAAAGTGCTGTACAGAAACCCAGCCTAAAACCCCAAACAGCAAGCAATGCAGGTGTAGAAGAATGTGAAATGTCAGAATAATAGTAGAGAATAATTTATTTCAGCTTTTATTTCTTTCATCGCATTCCCAGTGGGTCAGAAGTTTACATGCACTCAATTAGTATTTGGTAGCATTGCCTTTAAATTGTTTAACTTGGGTCAAATGTTTCAGGTAGCCTTCCACAAGCTTCCCACAATAAGTTAGGAGGAATGGGCCAAAATTCACCCGACAGAGCTGGTGTAACTGAGTCAGGTTTGTAGGCCTCCTTGCTGGCACACACTTTTTCAGTTCTGCCCATAAATGTTCTATATGATTGAGGTCAGGGCTTTGTGATGGCCACTCCAATACCTTGACTTTGTTGTCCTTAAGCTTGTCCCCGAGCTAACAAGGTACAAATCTGTCGTTCTGCCCCTGAACAGGCAGTTAACCCACTGTTCCTAGGCCGTCATTGAAAATAAGAATTTGTTCTTAACTGACTTGCCTAGTAAAATAAATAAATAAAAGTCATTTTCCCACAACATTGGAAGTATGCTTGGGGTCATTGTCCATTTGAAGACCCATTTGCGACCAAGCTTTAACATCTTGACTGATGTGTTGAGATGTTGCTTCAATATATCCACATAGTTTTCCTTCCTCATGAAGCCATCTATTTTGTAAAGTGCACCAGTCACTCCTGCAGCAAAGCACCCCCACAACATGATGCTGCCACCCCCGTGCGTCATGGTTGAGATGGTGTTCTTCGGCTTGCAAGCCTTCCCCTTTTTCCTCCAAACATAACGATGGTCATTATGGCCAATCAGTTCTATTTTTGTTTCATCAGACCAGAGGACATTTCTCTAAAAAGTATGATCTTTGTCCCCATGTGCAGTTGCAAACTGTAGTCTGGCTTTTTTATGGCAGTTTTTGAGCAGTGGCTTCTTCCTTGCTGAGCAGCCTTTCAGGTTATGTCGATATAGGACTCATTTTTACTGTGGATATAGATACTTTTGTACCTGTTTCCTCCAGCATCTTCACAAGGTCCTTTGCTGTGGTTCTGGGATTGATTTGTACTTTTCGCACCAAAGTACGTTCATCTCTAGGAGACAACGCGCCTCCTTCCTGAGCGGTATGACGGCTGCGTGGTCCCATGGTGTTATACTTGCGTACTATTGTTTGTACAGATGAACGTGGTACCTTCAGGCGTTTGGAAATTGCTCCCAAGGATGAACCAGACTTGTGGAGGTCTACAATTTTCTTTCTGAGGTCTTGGCTGATTTCTTTTGATTTTCCCATGATGTCAAGGAAAGAGGCACTGAGTTTGAAGGTATGCCTTGAAATACATCCACAGGTAAACCTCCAACTGACTCAAATGACATCAATTAGCCTATCAGAAGCTTCTAAAGCCATGACATAATTTTCTGGAATTTTCCAAGCTGTTTAAAGGTACAGTCAACTTAGTATATGTAATCTTCTGACCCACTGGAATTGTGATACAGTGAAATAATCTGTCTTTAAACAATTGTTGGAAAAATTACTTGTCATGCACAAAGTAGATGTCCTAACGGACTTGCCAAAACTATAGTTTGTTAACAAGAAATTTGCGGAGTGGTTGAAAAACAAGTTTTAATGACTCCAACCTAAGTGTATGTAAACATCTGACTTCAACTGTACCCTCTAGGATGCGCCATTGCCTTTCACACTGTAATTATTCCCCATTGATTTTCCAGAGTTCCCTGATGATGTGAACCCAGCCACAAAGGAGCAGGGGGGGCCCCGGGGCCCAGAGCCCACGCGCTACGGGGACTGGGAGAGGAAGGGCCGCTGTGTCGACTTCTAGTTTCCATACCTGGTATATTACACATGCGATGTGGACATACCTTAGCTATAAATGATGTATCTATATCTATGGACTGTCGTGCAAGAGACTAGGAATGGTCCACCATACGGAATCAGACTTAATTATTTCCCCCTGTGAACGACACAATTTGATGACTGTTCAACAGACTCCATGTGTATGAATTTGAAAAACAGTATCTCTTTATATTGTGTTCCTTTGTTGAAATGTATGATGATGACGTTGTGAATGCTTGTCATGGTTATTGCTTCCTGTACAGAAATGAGAATTTTGTGAATAAAATAAAACATTTCTGGAAAATACCGTGGCATGTTTTCAGTTTTTGGTGTATGCTCATGATATTAAAGAGATATCTACAATGCCTGATGCCTCTCTGATCGTCAGTATTTCTACATTAGCCCATGTCTCGTCACTCCACTACCTTTATCATACCTGGCTCTCGGTTGTTTATCGATTATATTCTATATGTACTATACAGAACCACTCCTGCTCACCAACACTCAACAGGCAGAAACCTAACCGGCTCTTCTACATCTTGTCTGGGACGTCCTGTAACATCCACTGAACCAAAATATAAACGCAACATGTAAAGAGTTCGTTTCATGAGCTGAAATAAAAGATCCCAGAAATGTTCCATATGCACAAAAAGCTTATTTCTCTCATTTTGTGGACTAATTTGTTTACATCCCTGTTAGTGAGCATTTTTCCTTTGCCAAGATAATCCATCCACCTGACAGGTGTGGCATATCAAGAAGCTCATTAAACAGCATGATCATTACACAGCTGCACCTTGTGCTGGGGACAATAAAAGGCCACTCTAAAATGTGCAGTTTTGTCACACAACACAATGCTGTGCAATTAGCATGATGACTTCAGGAATGTTCACCAGAGCTGTTACCAGAGAATTGAATGTTCATTTCTCTATCATAAGCTGCCTCCAACGTCGTTTTTGAGAATTTGGCAGTATGTCCAACAAGCCTCACAACCGCAGACCAATTATGGCGTCGTATGGCGACCAATTTGCTGATGTCAATGTTGTGAACAGAACGCCCCATTGGTGGACATTTTATCAATGGCTATTTGAATGCACAGTGATGCCGTTGACTGAGATCCTGAGGCCCACTGTCGTGCCATTCATCTGCCACCATCATCTCACGTTCCAGTAGGGTAATGCACGGCCACATGTCGCAAGGATAATTCCTAGAAGCTGAAAATGTCCCAGTTCTTGGCCTGCATACTCACCAGACATGTCACCCATTGAGCACGTTTGGAATGCTCTGGATCTATGTGTACACAGCGTGTTCCAGTCCCCAATATCCAGCAACTTTTCACAGCCATTGAAGAGGAGTGGGACAACATTCCACAGGCCACAATCAACAGCCTGATCAACTCTATGTGAAGGAGATGCGTCGCGCTGCATGAGGCAAATGGTGGTCACACCAGATACTGACTGGTTTTCTGATCCAAGCCCCCACCTTTTGTTAAGGTATCTGTGACCAACAGATGCATATCTGTTTTCACAGTTAGGACCTAATGAATGTATTTAAATTGTTGGTATTTTTGGTATTTTATTAGGATCCCCATTAGCTGTTGCAAAAGCAGCAGCTACTCTTCCTGGTGTCCACACAAAACATGAAACATGACATAATACAGAACAGCTCAAGGATACAACTACTTCACACGTAGCCTACATATCAATACATACACAAACTATCTAGGTCAGACAGGGGAGAGGCGCTGTGCCGTGATGTGTTGCTTTATCTGTTTTTTGAAAGCAAGTTTACAGTTCATTTGAGCAATATGAGATGGAACGGAGTTCCATGCAATAATGGCTCTATGTAATACTGTCCACTTTCTTGAATTTGTTCTGGATTTGGGGACTGTGAAAAGACCCCTTGTGGCATGTCTGGTGGGGTAAGTATGTGTGGAATGTGTGGCGGACGCCTCACAAGTCCTCAACTGGCAGCTTCATTGAATAGTACCCGCAAAACACCAGTCTCAACGTCAACAGTGAAGAGGCGACTCCGGGATGCTGGCCTTCTAGGCAGAGTTCCACTGTCCAGTGTCTGTGTTCTTTTGCCCATCTTAATCTTTTCTTTTTATTTGCCAGTCTGAGATATTGTTTTTTCTTTGCAACTCTGCCTAGAAGGCCAGCATCTTCACTGTTGATGTTGAGACCGGTGTTTTGCGGGTACTATTTAATGAAGCTGCCAGTTGAGGACCTGTGAGATGTCTGTTTCTCAAACTAGACACTCTAATTTACTTGTCCTCTTACTCAGTTGTGCACCGGAGCCGCCCACTCCTCTTTCTATTCTGGTTAGAGCCCGTTTGCTCTGTTCTGTGAGGGGAGTAGTACACAGCGTTGTACGAGATCTTCAATTTCTTGGTAATTTCTCGCATGGAATAGCCTTCATTTCTCAGAACAAGAATAGACTGACGAGTTTCAGAAGAAAGTTCTTTGTTTCTGGCCATTTTGAGCCTGTAATCGAACCCACAAATGCTGATGCTCCAGATACTCAACTCATCTAAAGAAGGCCAGTTTTAATTGTTTCTTTTTTTGTTGTTTTTTTGTGTGTGACTTTTACCCCTTTTTCTCCCCAATTTCGTGGTATCCAATTGTTTTTTAGTAGCTACTATCTTGTCTCATCGCTACAACTCCCGTACGGGCTCGGGAGAGACGAAGGTTGAAAGTCATGCGTCCTCCGATACACAACCCAACCAAGCCGCACTGCTTCTTAACACAGCACCATCCAACCCAGAAGACAGCCGCACCAATGTGTCGGAGGAAACACCGTGCACCTGGCAACCTTGGTTAGCGCGCACTGCGCCCAGCCCGCCACAGCTATCGCTGGTGCGCGATGAGACAAGGATTTCCCTACCGGCCAAACCCTCCCTAACCCGGGCAACGCTAGGCCAATTGTGCGTTGCCCCACGGACCTCCCGGTCGCGGCCGGTTACGACAGAGCCTGGGCGCGAACCCAGAGTCTCTGATGGCGCAGCTGGCGCTGCAGTAAGTTTTATTGCTTCTTTAATCAGAACAATAGTTTTCAGCTGTGCTAACATAATTGCAAAACGTTTTTTAAATGATCAATTAGCTTTTTAAAATGATAAACACAACGTGCCATTACAACACAGGAGTGATGATTGTTGATAATGGGCCTCTGTACGCCTACGTAGATATTCCATAAAAAGTCTGCCGTTTCCAGCTATTGTTAGTCATTTACAACATTAATAATGTCTACACTGTATTTCTGATAAATTTGATGTTATTTTAATGGACAAAAAAATTGCTTTTCTTTTAAAAACAAGGACATTTCTAAGTGTCTCCAAACTTTTGAATGGTAGTGTATATGTTTTGACCATGACAGTTTACAGGTTACACCAAGTAATTTAGTCTCAACTTGTTCAACAGCCACACCATTCATTACCAGATTCAACTGAGGTCTAGAACTTAGGCAATGATTTGTACCAAATACAATGCTCTTAGTTTTAGAGATGTTCAGGACCAGTTTAATACTGTCCACCCATTCCAAAACAGACTGCAACTAATTGTTAAGGGTTTCAGTGACTTCATTAGCTGTGGTTGCTGATGCGTACATGGTTGAATCATCAGCATACACGGACACACATGCTTTGTTTAATGCCAGTGTCAGGTCATTGGTAAAAATAGAAGAGATAAGAGAGCTGCCCTGCGGTACACCATACGTTTGACATTAGATAAGCTTCTATTAAAGAAACCCTGTTGAGTTCTATTAGATAGCTCTGAATCCACGATATGGCAAAGGTTGAAAAGCCATAGCACAAGTTTTTTTCTGCACTGAAGGCTGCACAGAAATCTAACAGCTCCCACAATCTTCTTATCAATTTCTTTCAACCAATCATCAGTCATGTGTGTCAGCGCAGAACATGTTGAGTGCCCTTCTCTATAAACATGCTGAAATTCTGTTAATTTGTTTACAGAGAAATAGCATTGTATTTGGTCAAACACTATTTTTTCCAACAGTTTGCTGTTAGAACCAGTAAATGCAGCTTTACCACTTTTGGGTAGCGGAATTACTTTGGCTTCCCTCCAGGCCTGAGGACAAAGACTTTCCTCTAGGCTCAGATTAAATATATGACAAATAGGAGGGGCTATTGAGTCAGCTACCATCCTCAGTAGCTTTCAATCTAAATGGTCAATTCCAGGAGGTTTGTCATAATTGACCGATAACAATACTTTTCCACCTCTCCCACACTAACTTTACAAAATTCTAACTTGCAATGCTTTTCTTTCATTATTAGTTTTTTTTAATGCATGAATACGACGGCTCACTGTTTGTTGTTGGCATTTCCCACCTAAGTTTGCCCACTATGCCACTGAAGTAATCATGAAAATGATTGGCAACATCAAATGGTTTTGTGATGAATAAGCCTGATCTGATTTGATGAAAGATGGAGTTGAATTTGTCCTTCTGCCCATAATTTAATTTAAAGTAGTCACGTTGTTTTCGATCACTCTTATATCATTGATTGATCTTTGATCTTGGATTCATAATACAGTTTCTTCTTGTTGAGTTTAGTCACATAATTTCTCAATTTGCAGTAAGTCAGCCAGTCAGATGTGCAGCCAGACTTATTAGCCACTCCCTTTGCCCCATCTCTTTCAACCATACAGTTTTTCCTCAATCCATGGAGCCTTAACAGTTCTAACAGTCAGTTTCATAACAAGTGCATGTTTATCAATTATTGGAAGAAGCAATGTCATAAATTCATCAAGTGCTGCGTCTGGATGCTCCTTATTAATCACATCAGACACACACATTTTTTTTTACATCACCCACATAAGAGTCACAGCAACATCTTTTGTATGATCTCTTATACACTATTTTAGGCCCAGCTTTTGGATCTTTGGCTTTCCTGGATATAGCCACATATTGTGATCACTGCATCCAATTGGTACGGATACAGCTTTAGATCAAAGTTCTACAGTATTGGTAAAAATGTGATCCATACATGTGGATAATCTTGTTCCTGTAGCATTTTGTTTTATATACCTTTATTTAACTAGGCAAGTCAGTTAAGAACAGATTATTATTTTCCATGACGGCCTAGGAACAGTGGGTTAACTGCCTTGTTCCGGGGCAGAACGACAGATTTTTACCTTGTCAGCTCGGGGATTCAATCTTGCAAACTTTCGGTTACTAGTCCAACACTCTAACCACTAGGGTACCTGCTGCCCCTGTAGTGTTTGTAAACACCCTGGTAGGTTGATTAATAACCTGAACCAAATTACAGGCACTGGTTACAGTGAGAAGTTTCCTCTTGAGCAGACAACATGATGAAAACCAGTCAATATTCAAGTCCCCAAGAAAGTAGACCTCTCTGTTTACATCACATACACTATCAAGCATTTCACACATTATTTAGATACTGACTCTTAGCACCAAAAGAAAAGGCTTTAGATGTGCCAAGTGAACCTACAACCACAACACTTCAATAACACTTGACATAAGATCTTCTCTAAGCATTAAAAGGGATATGGCTCTGATAATATACAGCAGCACCTCACCCATAAGCATTGCTGTCTCTTCTATAGATGTTATATCCTTGTATTGCTACTGCTGTATAATCAAATTAATGATCTAAGTGAGTCTCAGAAATGGTTATATATGAATGTTATCTGATGTTAGCAAGTTGTTGATTTAATGAACCTTCTTTTTACGGCTACATATATTAATATGGGCTATGTTCAGCCCTTTCCTGGGTAGCGTATCAGAGATAGACATAATGTGGAAAATAGCCAACATAGACATTGAAAAAAAATATACATTCAGCAGTCCATTAATCAATTGGTGTGTGTAAGTGTGTGTGTGTGCTGCAGTGTTGAAGCTACGAACCCATAGGCTTAAGATTTCTCATCCCTTCCAGTCTTCTGGTAGGGTGGACAATGAGCCTGTCATAGCGGATGTAAGCAATGTCCTGACTGATTTCCATATATGAACTGTAACGCAGTAAAATCTTTGAAATTGTTGCGTTTATGTTTTTGTTCAGTATTGATGCAGTGGACCCATCTGTTGCGATGGTCTGATACGTTGTGGCTGTATTGACGATTCTTTCAAACAAACTGTGATAACATGAGTGTTCTAATACCAGCACACAAATATTACATTATTCAACCCGTATTGAGTCCAGTTGTGATATTAAATTATGAAATATTGTGATCAATGTGAAAACGAATGCATTGAATAATAAAAATGAAGGAACTACAGTCATTGTTACAGATGTGGCCCCACTAGGGGGTAGTGTTAGCTACGGTCTGAAACTGTGCAGTAGCCTCTTCCGTTTGCCACGCCTGTTTACAATTGAACTATTTCCTTTGCCGAGGTATCTTTGTTACAAGAAGGGATGTGGTGAAACAAATGTTACCGTAAGGATGCGCCCATTGCAACACGTTTAGTTGGAATACATTCATCGAACAGACGCGTGCGCTAAATAAATAAGGTAGGTTCTGTTTGAGCCTCTCGTGGAGTGAATGCTTTTGTTAATAAATGGCTAGGGCTGCTAATGTCATTTTAGGACTGGTTGAGGAGAGCAATTAGCTATTTGAAAACCAGTAACCTCTCGGTACACACTGTAGAGTAAAACTATAGCTTACATTGAGAATGATTTTGAATGTGATGTCACGGGTTTCTCTGGAGGTATATAGCTAGTGTAGCCTAGCCAGCCTCTAGTGGGCGCTAGATCGCACTAGCGGCTGCCTAGGATAAACTAGTGCCTTTGTCTTACAGAATGTTGCCTTTGTGGATAGTTCATTTCAAATTTAGAACGTATACCTCTAGTCAGTGGCCTAGACTACTAGAGTGATAGTTTGCTAAGCATTCTACTTGCCTTATTACTCAAACTGAATTCTTACGCAGTGTTATGTCCGCTACATCAGTCTGAGACTGCCTTCAATGGAGGAGCGGTGTTGTACAAAATAAAGTCATCAGCAATTGGGCCGTCTCTAACCAATCAGCGTATCAAAACCGTTAACGAATTTTCAAAACGCTGCTTTGTACCAGCGGCTTCTGGGACTAATCAAACCCGCTAGAATGTGTTAGCGTTCAAGAAATCATTGGGGAGGGACTCAAATCCAGACTCATTGTGGAGAATAAATGTGGCGTTTGACCAGAGCGTTGAGTTTGGGTAGCCAGCCAAGCATTCTACCCACAAGGACTCATAATCTTGGGCTGGACAAGGCCTACATGTTACCATATGTTCAAGGGAAGACCAGGGCAGCTTGGCTCAAAGTAAATTTTTGAAGCCTATGTATAAATACCCTGACTATTGGAAAATCATTGAGCAACACATTCAAACACACAGGTGCAGAGAGCTGCCCTGGGCTTTATGAATTCACAGATCTAAAGTGTCCAAGGTTATCCAGTAAAATACATCAAATTATATCACCAAATACATCTTACTAGGCTGATTCTATGATAAATCTATACAAGGAAACGAGTCTTGTTCCCAGAAAAGTCAGGTAAGCAAGCTACAGGAAGACTCATTGGCTCTTGAAAACATTATCAGTAATTCAATGTGTAGCTATGCCATGTGTGAGTAAAGGCAAACATGTTGTTGCTAGGCCAGTATCCACAACTGTTCTTCCTCAAATGAGAGTAACAAAGAGGCACAGCGGGCTAAAATAATTTGATCAGTGGCAGCTTCAAGAGAGAGGTAAGAAATTAACTTAGATTAAATTGCTAAGTGTATTTTTCGTTGTATTCAAACACAGTAAGAGCTTTTTTCTGCACGTATATCATAGTATAGGTATAAAGGTAACTAAGAAGGAAATGGGGCAGACTGGGTGTTCTATGTCAGTCTTTGTTCTGTAGTTAAGCTTTGATTGACACTACCCTCATGATCAGCGTTCTAGAGAGCCACTCTAGTCGTTTGCCATGGGTAATTTCCATGAGCACCATCGTGAAGTTTATAGGAGCATGTCAAATGAAAGCTTAGTCTATATTTTGGAGAAATGAAGGCATAGATAAATTTTTCAACCATTTTCTGTCTTATTTTTTTTTTGCATAAGTAATGGTTTTGATTTCTGGTTAAACAGATGGAATATGTGTCTTAGAAAACATCTAACATAAAAAGCATTAGAATGACATCAAAACACAATATGAAGTAAAGACCCCTGTCATCTAATATCAACATTTTCTTATTTAGTTTTGGGGAAATGTTTTGCTGTATAAGTTTTAAGAAACATTGCCTTGTGCCTGGAAATTCCGTTACCAAAAACCCACATCTTTATGATATTATCAAATTTATCACCCTTGTGAGGGAGGATAATGAAAGTTCACAAAGTAGCAAGTAAAGGTAGACCTATCAATTAAGTGTTTTTAGTGGTTTACATTTTTGTATATGAATTATTAAGTGATTAAAACACGTAATTCTGTTACCAAATCGGTAACAGAATTACTGCAATTGAATTGGCTACAATACAATATCACAGTAGTCACAAACCACAGTTTGGTCACTTGCTACTGTCATCCCTACCAATGGCATACTGTTATGTTATGCTCATACAGGTTTTCTTTCTTGTTTTATCTTCTGGTGGTCAAAGCTAGACAGTCTAGACAATCCCTCCCCCTCTCGCTGCCTCTCTCTTCTACGGCCAAAAGTCTGTCCTCTCCTCCGTGACCTGGAAACCGACAAGTGGTCATGGAGTGTGTCCATTTGTTAGTAGGCAAACGGAAGACTGTCCTCCCCTCCTTGATTAACCTCCTTTGTCGAAGGAAGAACAAGTGTGTCCTACCTCGGAAGAGTTTGATATCTGCCACACACCCTTTGAATCAGATGTTGTATTGCCGGAGGAGAAAAGCATGCACACATTTAAAAGCAATCTTCTACTTCTCCTTTTTATCTATACAATTCTTGCATGAATCACTTTACACTTATTTTGGGATCCACCCCTGTAAACCCCATTTGCCAGATGGCACGCTAGGGGAGAAGGTATTCTCATTTCATAAAAGTGCATTTTCGTCTACGTTCGCTCTCCGTGCCGCCTCTGCTTGATTACCTTTGACCTTTTTTAAAAGGAGATGAGAGAGGATGCGGGAGTTGAGCAAATCTAATTGAGAAAAGCCCTCTATTTTAATATGACCTCTTCTGGCTGTTAATGACACCCATGAGCCCCCTCTTTCCATGTACTGTAACCAGCATCCTCACCCACTGAGCACCGACAGACACTGGATGTCCATGGATGTTGGAATTTGTTCAGTCTGCCCTGGCCTTGATTTTCAACATCCACGGATGTTGGAATTTGGCCCAAACATAAACGTCCATTATTGATGACTGGACCAAATCTGAACCAATTGTAGATGTCTGTTTCACAAGTTTGGACAACACAGTACAGTAAATAAAAGTTGAGTAGAGTATATTGTACTGTACTCTACTGCCCCGTACTGTACCGCACTCTACTGTGATGTCCAAACTTGTGAAACATAGATGTCTATGATTGGTTCAGATTAGGTCCGGACCAACCAAATTTGGTTTGGGCTCATTAGAATAATAGCCAGTGTGTAGAATAATACCCCAAAATGTAAAGGATGAGATTGTGTACCTATTCGTAATACATCACCATGAAGAGAATTACATTCATATCCATAATTATGCATTTCTGTGTAGTACAGATCAGGGACCCATGATGTAATTCTGTTACCGTAATTGTGTTACCGGGTGTGAAGCCACTTCGCTTACTGTAGTTCAATAACCCAAATATATATATATAGATTTATTTTTACTCAAGATGTCATGTCATTAGCTGACACCCAATTTAAATGTTTTAAATCTTAAATCGAAGTAGATATTTAAGTTTTTGGAAAACATGGTCGCATAAAAAACAGAGGGAGATTTTACCTTAATTCTGTTACAATACTTTGCATCTGCACAGTTCTTCCATTTTAAATGGGTTTTTGTAAAATGTTCAGTGGAAATTGTTTAAAAGTAGTTATTGTGCATCGAGTTCTCTACAGTTTAACCTTTGAAAACCATGGTTTTTGTTTGGTATATATTTTGAAGTGAAAAATCGGAGTCAGCGTAATTCTGTTACTGTGGATTTTCCCCATGGCAACAAGACGTACTCAAACCGGCAGGGAGGATGCTAGAGGGAGCGCAACACCCCAGAGACACACAGAGCATTAGCTGTCTGTTTTTACAATTGTATTGACAATAATTTTGGTTCCTAATGAGTCCAGGATGGAATCTCACTATCATTAAATATAATCAAGCTTTGTGAGAGCTATTCAACATCGTGACGAATACAGATAATATGATGCTTTTACAAGTTCGGCATGACTTGACTGGCGGCTGTAGCTGGATGCTGCATGTTTGTTTATATGGCTGGTCTGTCTGGTTGTAGCTATGCTACTATAAGGTACACAATGGGCAGTTTTCTTCCTCTTATCTGTGCTGACATCCCTGACCACACAACAGATCATGGTACCAGTAGTACAGCACAAGTGTCTTTGGTTTATATCACAACAACTGTTTAAAGACCGAAATATATATATTTTTTGCTGTCAATTTTAGAGGTCGCTTGGACACATGACACATCTCTGGGCCTCTACCCATAACCATGGCACTGGGAGTTGACAGGGCCTTCCCAGCATCCATCTCTCCGATGGAGTCCAAGGGCTGCAGTGGGCAATGGAAGACCCGGATTCCAGAGATTATCCGGGCGGGGTCAACCACAACGCAGCATGACAAAGACTGGGAGAGGGGGACAGGGGATAGGGACCGGGGTGGTCCCAGAAAGAGTGTTACCATGGCACCCACCTCCAGGTATATGAGTGACAGGAGGCAGTACTCAATGAGGAAACCGCTGGTCACCACCACAGAGCAGCAGACCTCCATCCTAAAAAAATCCTACCTACAGGAGCACCCAGAAAAGGTGAGAGAGGACTGCTACTATTGTATGACTTATGACAAGTATTGAAACCTGTGATTTAGATTCCCTTTGACTGCACATTTAAAATAATATATATAATTCTACTACTACTTTACAAATAACAACAATGAACACCACGTTGTATGTTAGCTCTACCTAATGTCCTATTCTTTCACCATAGGAGCGACAGGGGGAAGGTAGCAGTAATGAAGCACACCATCCTAGCGAGTTTGACTTCCAGACCCGATGGGCTGAACAGAAGTTCCCAGACAACTTCAACCCCTCTCATGCCAACATCTCAACCTGCTCAGTCTCCAGAGAGGACTTTAGCACCTCCCTAGGGGTGTCAGACCTCAGGACCGGTCTGTCACATGAAGAACCCACCTTCAGCTCATCGTATCTTGGCAGCAGGCCTGGCCGACGCAGCCTCTCCAGCCCACCCCTGGAGGTCCGTACTTTCTCTACTCCACTCAACTCCAAGTGGACTTCCACTCTGCTATCCCCCCTCTCGCCCTCCTACACCCCCCTGGCACGCCCGTCCAGACAGAGATGGACAGAGCTGAAATTGGATGCAGGTGAAGTTTGTCAATCACATGGAGGAGCAAGGGAAATTAATCTAAATGTAGGCCCTTCAGTGGGCTACTCCAAGGGCCACTCCAACCCTGTGCTCCACACCATGTCCCCCCACCAGGCCAACTACTGGGCCTGCGCCATTCCCAGCTCCCTGCCCCCCTCCCCAGACCGACGCTCTTCGAGCTGGAACCCTGATAAGGAGTACCAAGCCCTCCTGGACTACACCTACCCTCTGAGGCCAGGTAGGGTGGTCGGTGGGTGGGATACCTCCGACGCAGGGGGTGGAGCACTCATCCAGACAGACCCAAACCTCCAGGACTCAGGAATAGACCTGGACCGCCTCTGCAGCTCCACCAGCCTGTCAGCTTTGGACTTTTCCCTGACTGGCACGGCAGGGGTGGGGACGGCAAGGGAGAGGCGGATGCCGGGTATAGGTCAGAGGTCATCTGAGCTGCATGGGCTCTCACACCCAAAGTCCTCAGATGGTCGCCTCTCCAATAGCCCCTTATCCTCTGCGGACCCTATTGGTCTATCCGTGGAGAGTCTGGACTGTAGTGGAGGTGGTGGTCTGGATCCTTTGCATCGTATCGAGGAAGGTCGCTACTGTCATCACGGCATCTCCTCTTCCACCACGTTCATCCGCACAACGAGCATCCTTCCCCAGCCAGGGTGCCTCAGAGGGGGGGCTTGGGATGAGGAGTTCTGGTCTCTCCCGGAGCAATTGGAGGAGCTCCGGGGTTTGTCCCGGCAGGTCAGGGAGGTGACGGCCCAACTCAGTCAGCCTGTCACAGCCAGCTGGGAGTCCCTGGAGAGGGGGACCACCTCCGTCCAGTCCTCCATGAACCTGGCTGAGAAACAGGAGGCAGAGGAGGAGAGAAAAGAACTGGAGCAGAATGAAAAGGAAGAAAGGGAGGGTGATGAGAAGCAGAAAGAGGTGTCCATTTCTGAAGCGCTTCAATACTTTAATAAAGGTATGTGTTGGTGCCAGCATTTCAGTAGGCTTTTTAAAAATGTATAGTATTTTATTTGACTTCAAACACTTTTTCTTAGTCTCTAAAGTGGTCCATAGTGGGGAATCCTCCCAGGCAGCCAGAAACTCTGGTTCTAGGATGGAGGGTGGGGTAGCAGGCAGGGGAGTGAGCAGGGCCAGTCTCAGAGAGGTGGAGGCCATGGTGGACCAGCTGAGTGGACTAACCCTGCCTAAGTTCCAGAGGGGGAGCCAGGGGGAGCAGAGGCCCAGGGAGTCCCTCATGCAGCACATCCAGGTAAGGACAGAGAGCTAAAATAATATTTTTATTATGTGAAATATAATGACGAGGGTGTGCCTCTGCCACCAATATGCAAAAAAATGCAATCTGATACAGTACCTTCCAACACAATGGAATACAATACACATTACACAATTAATGCAATGTGTTGATAATGGTATATTTAAACAATAAGGCCAAGGGTTGTGGTATATGGCCAATATACCATGGCTAAGGGATGTTCTTAAGCACAATGCAACACAGAGTGCCTGGATACAGCCCTTAGCCTTGGTATATTGGCCATATACCACAAACCCCTGAGGAGCCATATTGCTTTTGTAAACTGGTTACCAATGTAATTTAGAGCAGTAAAAATAAATGTTTTGTCATACCTGTGGTATACTGTCTGATATACCACAGCTGTCAGCCAATCAGTATTCAGGGCTTGAACCACCCAGTTTATAATGCATAATACATGTACAGTATACAGGTCTCACCTCCATTCAATCCAAATCCACAAACAAACGGTTGTGGTGCAGTTTGATATTAACCTGTTTACCCATCAGACCTTCTGTTCTAACCTGGAGGAGCTCATCCAATGGCTGTACACTGTGGTGGAGAGGATGGAGGTGCTGGCTCCGCCCTCTGTGGACATCGAGAGTGTCAAGTCGTCCCTGGCGGATTATAAGGTCCGTAGTTTACACACAAAGATCCTATAAATCAATTTTATGTTATTCTGTGGGTGTACAATACACATCCTTGCTCAAAAGTGATAACTCTTGGCGTAGTATCTTGGGAGAAGGGAAGTGGCTTATAATTAATCAACTCCCTCTGTCCCCTTTTCTCTTTTCAATCTCTATATGCCTCTGTCTCCCCACTCCCTCTGTTTTTCCCTTTGTCTTTTTTACCCTCATCACTCTCTCTTGTTCCCCTGCCTCTCCCTCCATAGAGGTTTCAGAGAGAAGTAAATGCCCACCAGCCTCTGACCACCTCTGTTCTGCAGACTGGAGAGCTTCTCTTGGGTTGTATGACCTCCACTTCTCCCGGTGAGCTTTCCATCACTGACTAGTTTCTCTTTGCCTGCAGCTATTTCCTTGGTACCTACTGTATCTCAGGTGTCACCTACCCTGACTATTAGGACCGACAAATGAGGCTTCCTTCACACAGCAATGACCCCGATCTCAACTCAAGAGGATCAGCCTGTCAGACCAGACTCCTTCGTAGTAAAGGTTGTGGAAGTGTTAAAAAAACATATTTCTTTTACTGAAAGACGACGATGAGGCCAATACGCCACACTACTCTATTTCCCTTTGTGAATTCTGAAATATCCTTGTGCTCCTTTACTAAAGGAAGAGTCAAATGAGTTGCGTGACACAGCAACATCTGAGACTGTTGAAGTGGGCGTTGCCTGTTTTTAATTTTTTTTTTAAAGGGATTCAAATGACATTACATGATTCGCTTACATGTTTGTGTGAAGGCTACCTTGATCAAAGGGTAACAGTGTCTGCTAACAGGGGCGAGCTTGTCTTGGTTTCAGGTCTCATACGTGTCAGTTCAACAGCTAACACTGGCATACTGTAGATGTCTGGCAGTCACTAAAGCTTTCCATTTATTTTTTCTCTTCCTCTTTTCATTTTTCTTTTCTATACTACTCTCTTCCCAGTTCTGAAAGAGACCCTTGGTCTTATTGAGAGGCAGTCCAGGGCGTTGGAGACTCACTCAGAGCACCTCTTCTCCTCTATCCTCTCGGCCATGGACAGCCTAACCCAGCCCAGGGAGCCCTGCGGGGCAGAGGAGACCGGCGCTGGGGACACCGATAGCGTGGAGATCCAGGGGACAGCTTAGTGAAGGCTCCATGCAAGATATGGATAGTATGTTTCTGTGGTTACATAGAGATCGGGCTATGACTACTATACATCACCGTCTCGTCTCGGGCTATCAGTTGTATTATTTATCATAAGTAATTATCCTTTTCAGTGAAGAAGAATGAGAGCAGATTGGTGGAGGAGGCTTGATGAGGTGCAGGAGCTTCTTCACTAACATTCCTTAAAGGAAATGACCTCGTGTTGAAAAGAGAACCACTTGACTGTTGTTTCATTATTGTCTTAAGTGCTTTTTAAATGTATGCATAATGTCTGCTGAAGAAGCAAAGTATTATTTACCTTGTGATATATGCTCAAGCAGATGTTTAATCATTTATTTGAGTTACACAGTTATTAATAATGACCAATTGCACTCCTCTTGCAACTCTGTTACATGCATGACATTATTTTTTAACCTATTTTGATATCCCTCTGTGGCGTCTAAGTGTCTTCACTAAAGGTGCTGTGAATTTCGTACACTGGGTAGAGCACTGCAATATTTTCCAGTACGTTTTTTTTTTTCCAGGGTGAACTCAACCAGTTGATTATGGCCTCGGATTGTATCATCACCTGTCTCTGGTACATAATGTTGAGCCTTCTTCCTGGATTGACAGAAGGGAAGGTCTGCATTTGTGCCGTGTTGATGTTGTATATGTAGATTGGTAATATAGGATGGTGAACCATTGTGCCCTTACAGTTGTATTTGAAATCATATCATTGATCAGATGGCAGCTATATGCAAGATATGGCCACTGTGATAATCACCAGCCAGAGACAACAGCACAGTTTGGAGGTCCCATGTTTTTATGAGTTTGATACTTTTCACATGCATGGAAAACCTGAATGAAAAGTGCCTAAATTCAATCATATCAAGCATTCACGGGCAATAGTCGGCACCCGCGTACCTGATGTTTTGGCGGCGTCAAATTGGTGAGCAGCTGCTCTTGATTGTCACAAAGCCACACCCCTCACGTTAAGATGTTCAGAATGAGAAAGTAGGTTATATGGAAATAATTATGCTCAAATTGAAAATCATTCAACTAAATAATGCAGATTTAATTTCAAATTCCAGTGTTCTAAAATGTAAACAAGGCTGCATGGGATTTCTCTTAATGAGACTCGGTGCAGCCAATGGCAATGTCCGCTTTAGGTATAACGCCAGGAGCCGCTTGTGGATTTGACAGCTCTAACGCAGTTCCACCTTCACTGCCAAAACGACCACTTTACGGATGTCGGCTAAAGCGGATCTGATTGAATAGAGCGCTCAGACATAACTACAGCCTTTTTTAATGTGCAGGATGTTTTTAACTGTCTTTGTTACTGTAGTAATCAATTGGGAATGTTAACTTTTAAACACCATGGAAAACTTTGTTCATCAGACTGTTATCCTCATTCACAAAATGAACCTGGTGAAAACTACACATTGTTCCTTCTGATTAAACAAACCTTTTATCTGGCTGCTTCATTGAATGTATAATCAGTTTGTGTAGAGCTCAGGTATAATAATTATCAGATTTGTGCTGCCTAATGAGTTGTTGCTCTTAAAGCTGAGTAATCTGAAATGGGCTGTCTACAGGCCCCAGATTCATGGAACAGTATTTCCTCAACTATGGAATTCTGCTGAGTCGGGTCTACTGGAAATCAGGTCACACTTCGGCTGCTTATGGAGCAGAACAATGGAGGCCAGGTCAGTGAAAATACTGTAGTTACAAATGTGGCTTGGCATATTGTAAGATCCAAGGAACTGTGAATATCTGACCTTTTCCTTAAGTCTGAAATGAGCAGTTGGTGTACTGAGGGGACTCATGAGAATGTGACACATAGGCATTCTATTCTGACCTGTAGAATGACCTTACCACAGAATGATATCTGGACAGACCACTACCACTGTACAAAAAAAGACATCCATACAGCAACAACACTGAACTCGGTAAACGGTGCTAGAGAATTGGGAACAGATTTATTTTAAAACTGTATTTAGTTGCCATAATTATGAAAAAAAGAACAGTTTTATATATGCAATTCTGAATGAAGATATTCCACCGGTAATGGCCCATTTGCAAACCAATCCTAAATTACTGGTGCAATTTATTTGCCATAAATGTAGAATAAATAATTAAAACAAAATGTTTCTACATATTCCACCAAGAATCGCAGATAGATCTTTCTGTATCATACAGTCTGGAAGTACAATATTGTTTAAATCTGACATGTTGAGCAACAAAATTACAATTGCCTACAGCCACAAATTTAATTCAGAAATTAAGTCAAGACTACTCAGATAATGTAATGAAGTCTACAGAACTAGCAAATCAGATCATACATATATACATAAGCATATATACAGTACCAGTCAAAAGTTTGGACACCTCATTCAAGGGTTTTTATTTTTACTATTGTCTATATTGTAGAATTAACACATTAAATCATGTGGTAACCATGATTTAGACTCTTTAAAGTAGCCACCCTTTGCCAGACATCTTGGCATTCTCGCAACCAGCTTAATGAGGAATGATTTTCCAAAACAGTCTTGAAGGAGTTCCCACATATGCTGAGCACTTGTTGGCTGCTTTTCCTTCCCTCTGCAGTCGAACTCATCCCAAACCATCTCAATTGGGTTGAGGTCAGGTGATTGTGGAGGCTGGGTCATCTGATGCAGCACGCCATCACTCTCCTTGGTCTGCCTGGAGGTGTGTTTTGGGTCATTGTCCTGTTGAAAAACAAATGATAGTCCCACTAAGCACAACCCAGATGGGTTGGCGTATCGCTGCAGAATGCTGTGGTAGCCATGCTGGTTAAGTGTGCCTTGAATTCTAAATAAATCACACTGTCACCATCACACCTTCATGCTTCATGGTGGGAACTACACATGCAGAGATCATCGGTTCACCTACTGTGCGTCTCACAAAGACACAGCGGTTGGAACCAAAAATCTCAAATTTGGACTCATCACACCAAAGGACAGATTTCCACCGGTCTAAGGTCCATTGCTCGTGTTTCTTGGCCCAAGCAAGTCTTCTTATTGGTGGCCTTAAGTAGTGGTTTCTTTGCAGCAATTCAATCATGAAGGCCTGATTCACACAGTCTCCTCAGTTGATGTTGAGATGTGTCTGTTACTTGAACTCTGTGAAGCATATATTTGGGCTGCAATCTGAGGTGCAGTTAATGCTAATTAACTTATCCTCTGCAGCAGAGGTAACTCTGGGTCAGTCCTCATGAGAGCCAGTTTCATCATAGCGCTTGATGGTTTTTGTGAATGCGCTTGAAGAAACTTTCAAATTCCTTGAATTTTTACAGATCGACTGACCATGTCTTAAAGTCTCTTTGTTTATTTGAGCTGTTCTTGCCATATGGACTTAGTATTTTACCAAATAGGGCTATCAACTGTATACCACCCCTACCTTGTCACAACAACTGATTGAGTCAAACGCATTAAGGAAAGAAATTCCACAAATGAATGCACATCTGTTAATTGAAATGCATTCCAGGTGACTACCTCATGAATCTGGTTGAGAGAATACCAACATTGTGCAAAGCTGTCACCAAGGCAAAGGGTGGCTATTTTGAAGAATATAAAATATATTTCGATTTGTTTAACACCTTTTTGGTTACTACATGATTCCATGTGTTATTTCATAGTTTTGATGTCCACTATTACTCTACAATGTATAAAATAGTCCAAATGAAAACCCTTGAATGAGTAGGTGTCCAAACGCTTGACTGGTACTGGTATATTTTTCAGTACTTTTTCACGAGACAGTGAGAGACTTGTGCAGTTGGCTGACACTCATATTCGCGAATAAACACCTTAGAGAGACATGCCGACACAAACAGTAAAATAACCAACAGGAAAGGAAAGCGAAGAAGAAGAAAAAAAAAGACTGGGACAGAAGAATAGAAAACATAATTGAATTTGACCACAGACCAATCCCGACGTAGAAATGCAGTGAGATACACACACATTATTCTCATAACCCTGCACACAGAGGGGGGCGTTAACTGCGGGGGTGAGGGGGCAAACAAAATCAGTTGTCTCTGAGGTGGTATGGGGAAGGGTGGGGGTAAAGCCTCTCCAGGAGGGGGCCAGTGAGGGACATGTCCATCTGACTGCTAACAGATTGCCTAGAAAGTACTACTAATCATCAATTACCAGGGCAATAAGGGAGGGGGGATAATGATTTATTTTCTTGGTAGTGTGGCTACAGTACAAATTCAGGCAACTTCATTTTGTTTTCCCTCTCGCACACACAACTTCTTTCTATCAGACTTTCCCTCTCTCGGTTACGGTTAGGCTAGGAAGGTGGGGCATGGTGGAAAATGGAGCCAGGTGGAGGGGGCTGACAGGCTAGAGGGGGGTGCTTGAGGTGGGGTTCTCTCTCAGCAGCAGCCCCCCGAGGCAGGTTTGACAGGCGTACTCTGGATCTTGACATTGGACTTCTCGTTGCCTCCGGTCGTGGCCCCGGGCCCCATCCTCTTCTTGATCTCAGCAGCCATGGTCATGAAGGCCTGCTCCACATTGGTGGCGCTCTTGGCACTCGTTTCCAAGAAGGGGATGCCCAGGGAGTCTGCAAACTCCTGCAGAGAAAGGAATGGCAAGAGAGGGTTAGGGGAGCTGCTGCATTCATGACAGGACTGTAGACTATTACTGCTACTAATTTACTCGTCGGTTGTAGAGACCTGACTGTGCCCAAAACCATTTGGAATGTTTGGGGGCCTCAACAAAATCTCAATTCAAAAGTTTGGTAACCACAGCTCGACACCATTTTTTCAAAAAGTGAATTGGAAACTGGCATTACTTCTGCTCCATCTGATAATCCATTGTCTTCATTGTCTTGGTTAAAAGCCCTTACCTTTGCTGTTGTGTAATCCACCACTTTCTTTGTGGTCAGGTCACACTTGTTCCCCACCAATAGCTTGTTGACATTTTCACTGGCATAGCGGTCGATTTCCTGTAGCCACTGCTTGACATTGTTGAAGGACTCCTAGAAGAAGAAAGAGAATCAAAACCAACACATCAGGGTAGGCAATATATTTGTGAGGTAAGTCTATCAAAATACTAATTCACCTGCACTCCTGACTTTCAATTCTGAAAAAGAAGCCAGAAAGCCCAAACACAGTGACAAGTTAAAGATTGACTGTGCTAAAAGAGACAGACTGACCTGGTCTGTGACGTCGTAGACTACGATAATGCCGTGGGCTCCTCTGTAGTAGCTGGATGTGATTGTGCGAAACCTCTCCTGCCCCGCCGTGTCCCACTGTCAGCGTCAATACACAGCAGAGATATTCAGTCAGTCATAAATACAGGACTGCCAAACACACGCACTCTCTGACAAATAGATGCTGCCACACACACACTGCCAAATACAAGGTATCTGCAGGTTTCATCAAGTTGAATTGAAGACATTTTAAAATACCTTTTTAGTGCAACTTGAAATGCAATTTAATAACAATTTGAGGTCTTCGTGTTCCACAAACCTGATAATTTCCCCATATTTTTAATGGCATTCACAGTGCTTTAATAAAGTAGTGCAATAGACTACTGAGATGGTATTCAAATATCTTGTTTAATCTAAGCAGGAATGCATGATTCAAGATATTTTGATGTGCACTGCAACCTAATCCAGTTATTGCCATGAATTTGACAATTAGACCATTGTTCTAGTTTACTGTTAAAATAGGACTCAGTATTTGTAGTTAGAGATGAATTTGCCTACATCTTTATGTGCACTAATATCAGACTAATATATTTGGGGCTAATTCACCAGCTGGGTAAGTGGAAACTCAAAACACATTAGCTAGATCCCTACCTCTAACTATAATTGTCACTGGAAGTAGCCATGTTTTAATTGATCAGTAATTATTATTGTCCTAACAAAAACGTTACTGTCATATGGCCTAATGCCCAATGCTCATTTCGCACGCCCCGTATCTCAAATCCATGTTAATATCCCAGCTGTAAAACAATATATATACACCTGCACAAAGCTGAGAACATCCTCTCTTCAACTGTTCAACTTTATTACCAGGGCCTAAAACAAACTTTGTATACCAGCCACTGTGGCAGGTACATATATATTTTTTTAATCTACCAGCCATCCCAATTTTTTCCAGACCAGATTTTTTGTTGATGCCATAATTACACAAACACACACAAAAATAACAGATGGTCATGCTTAGTAATGTTTCTAAAACAATACATGTATTATTAGTAAAAAGTCATGTGGACTACGGTTCAATTTAATTTAATGACCTGTGAGTATTATAACAAAAATATCAGACAAAAATATTTAGCTGCCCCTTTAAGGTTACTTTGGTAACAGGGCCACTTAAGTCATGTGTGCCTGTTAGAATGTCACAGGTTGAGGCCAACAATGTCTCTTTTTGGCTAGCAGTGGGAGCAAACTCAAACATTGAGAAGCAAACCTAGCTTGTAGGCTATAATATATATTTATTTTCATCACATTAAGCAGCTGCACAACGTAGCAGAAACACTAGTCATCCCCCGACCATTGAAAACTAAAATGTTTAAATAAGACATTTTACAGCCTTTAATTTAGATAAGTCTTAAAGTATTAAATGAAGTACCTGCGGACACCCTGCAAATAGATGCTGCTTCATCGCACATTCACCAAATGTGACAAATAAGAACACACGCAAGCACCTCAAACAGATGAGAGAAGGACATTTCTAAATCGATAAATCACAATTTTAGTCAACCATGTGTCTTAATAATGTAGGAGGCCTCTGCCTTTGCGATATTTGATGAACAATCTAGAGTTAGGTTCTGTTTAGGAATGCCTACAATGGCATTTTTTCAGAAATTCCATGGTACAAATGTGGCCAGATGCAGAAAGGCATACTTGTTAGGTCCTTGTTAGTATAGCTTGGAAGTTTCCCTTTTCCATATTAGAAAAACAAAGATGTGGCGGAGAAACACTTACGATTTGAAGTTTAATGGTCTTTCCGTCTAATTCTATAGTTCGTATTTTGAAGTCTACTCCAATTGTGCTTATGTAGCTTTCTGTGTATGTGTCATCCTGTGGAGAGAGAGAGAGAGAGAGAAGAGAGGAGTCTGTGAAAAAGTACAAATCCTTAACCCTTTCATACATTTTCAGGCGAGAGAAAAAAGGAATCAAAAGTATGACCATTCACTGCGATAGGAGAGTAAACAAGATAATTTTACTTAACATACATGAGTATTAATATATAAGTTGAATACTAAAGAAGTGCACTAATATGACATTATTAAAATGACTGGTTCAGCCTATGAACAGCTAATGAGTGATTAGTGCGAGCAATTTATGAATGGCTATGAGACACTTATAGGACATGGACGAATCAATAGGACACTTACTGCAAATCGGAGTAGAAGACATGACTTTCCGACACCAGAGTCACCGATCAGGAGCAGCTTGAATAAATAGTCACTGTCGAAAGAGGAGTAAAGTTTTTATTTATTTTAACAACCTTGTTTTAAAACAGGATTCCAGACTTTCCACAGTTTCAACAAAAGTATAGCCTTGTCAAGCCTGGGACTCTAAACTCAGAAGACAGCTTTAGCTTTAGGGCTGACCCCCATTTACTCGACTGGTCGCAAATATATATATATTTATTTCATGGCACGCCAGTCTGAGTCCCGCCCGTCTCAGTGGACTAATCCATTGAGGAGGCAGCGTGGATGGCATCACTCTTAAACAGGCATTGGCAACGTAAGACACACTTGCCGTGAGGGTATTTGCCTTCGCACACCAAGCAATTTGATACAATTGTTCAAATAAGTGAAATTTTATTCATTTTGAAATTGCATTGGTTTTCCATAAATGGCTAATGCTTTGGACGTGACACCATTTCAGGAAATATTCCTTAGGACTACAGTATGTTTGAAGATAATGTGTCCTGGGTATAATTTTTAAATGTTGAGTCAAGAAGAAGGGAAGTGTGGCTAAGCTGCACAAGGAGCATCTCTTGCCAGAATGCGCTCTCCCTCCAAGTAGTGTGCATTCATTGTTTCATAATTTGATTGTGTGAACGGTTTGTCCTTTGATTGTTAGTGTCTATCAATTGCATATTCAGTGCATTCAATAAAATATTCAAACCCCTTGACCTTTTTCCACTGTTACGTTACAGCCATTCTAAAATCAATGTTTCCCCCCCCCCCCCCATCAATCTACACACAATACCCCATAATGACACAGTAAAAACAGTTATTGTAGTAAATGTATAACAAATAAAAACTGAAATATCCTCTCAAGCTCTGTCAGGTTGGATGGGGAGCATCGCTGCACAGCTATTTTCAGGTCGCTCCAGAGATGTTCGATCGGGTTCAAATCCGGGCTCTGGCTGGGCCACTCAACGGCTTTCAGAGACTTGTCCTGAAGCCACTCCTGCATTGTCTTGGCTGTGTGCTTAGAGTCATTTTCCTATTGTAAGGTGAACCTTTTTACCATGTTACATTTGCACACACAAAAAATATTTTCACTTTGTCATTATGGGGTATTGTGTGTAGATTGATGATAATATTTTTAGTTAATCCATTTAAAAATAAGCCTGTAATGTAACAATGTGGAAAAAGACAAGGGGTCTTTTATACTTTCTGGATGCACTGTATCACCAGTAGTGAATGGAGTGGGGAAAATCAATAGTTACATACCAGGATATCATTTGTACAATATTTTTGCCCTAGTTGGCTGTACCTGAACCAAAACTCCAGTATTGGTCCTTCATAGTTTGTGCTCCATCTTTTTTTTCTTCCATTATCTCTCCCCCCAATAGGGAGCCAATTTGTTTTCAACACTTATTTCCAAGACTGATCAAAACTTGTTTTTGCATGGCTCTCTTGTACCTCTGCAGCAGACATACGATGAGCAATGTGTTTGGAACATTGAATCACAAAAGAAAGTTAAAATAAATCACAGTATCAAATCGCAAGGAAAGCAATACTAATCGTATCTGCACCAAAGTATTGTGATATCGTATTGTGAGGTCCTTGGCAATTCCCTGCCCTAATCACCAGTAGTACATTTACCATCATTTCTAATCTGAAATGTTTGATAACAGTAATTTCTGCTAATGCATTCTATATATTATTACAGTCATTTACCATTCTCATTGTTGGAGTGTACACGTTGTTTGCAGAGATCACAACTTACGACACTTGAGAAACAAGTTTTGGTTCATTTCTTTCCATTTACGAGTTGTCAATTTATGCATCGCCATTTGTTTGGAGCACTTCTGTTCAATACTCTATAATCTTTTGTTACTTTTGGTACTTCTGTCAAAACGTGTTTCACGGATCAACTCTTTTTTACCCTTTTTCTTCCCAATTTCATGATATCCAATTGGTAGGTACAGTATAGTCCCATCGCTGCAACTTCTGTACGGACTCAGAAGAGGCGAAGTTGGACAGCCATGCGTCCCCCCTCGAAACACGACCCTGCCAAGCCGCACTGCTTCTTGACGCACTACTCGCTTCACCCGGAAGCCAGCCGCACCAATGTGTCGGAGGAAACGCAGTCCAACTGGCGACAGTGTCAGCGTGCATGCACCCGGCCTGCCACAGGAGTCGCTAGAGAGCGATGGGACAAGGACATCCCGGTCAGCCAAACCCTCCCTTAAACCGGACGACACTGGGCCAATGTGCTCGCCGCACCGCCTCATGGGTCCCCTGGTCGCGGCAATCGAACCCGGATCTACAGTAATGTAATGTAGTGCCTTTCTTCACACTTCACCATATCACCAGAAGAGATCTAATTGTGGTCATGCTTCAGACAATTCCAAGATGCCATTGCTGTAAGGCCTATTGATTTCACTGCGTTAGGCAAGATGCTGCATTAAACAAACTCTTAGAATAACTATTTTTGTCTCACCACCACACAATCAGCAGCGAGGATGTGTGATGTCTTATGACGCTTACATAATGCCTAAAAAGCTCTTTCACGCCAACCCATTTATAGACAATCACACACAAGTTGAAACCAGGCCAATTCAATCCACACAGCAACACAAACTTCCATAGTTGTTGGTACAGAAAATAGTTTTCTACAGGCAAATTAAATTAAACCTCACAATACTGAGCTGTGCATGGTCAGCAAAACCACATAAGGAAATACAAGTCAGTGGGGTGGGTTTCAGTGCTCATTTCAGTGCTCATGTGATACACACAAGACAAGAGAATTTTAAAAGAGGTTAAGACTGCACTGTGACTGACAACAGCATAGCGTGTTCAACAGAATACACTACCAACTTAGTAGGCCTGTGCCTGACTTCACCAAGAAGCCTACTTTAATTGAGCTCAGACAATTCATGATTAACGAGCAGTTACAACAGAGCCATTGTTCAGAGTTTGCCAAAGCTCCCTGTAGTTCAACAGATCAGATGTCAGAATGCTGCTAACCTTGGTCAGTTATGAGATACACAAAAACAGACACACAAACATGACTAATTGGACCTCATGTCAAATAGGCTTGTACCAAGAACTAAAAAAGCATAACAGCATAGGAACCACAGCGTACCAAACACTAGTCTTGCAACAAAAAACAAATCAGCCTAACTTCTAAAACACCATTCCTTGCTCCATTTCTGCTTGCTCGAATACACCAATTCATGCTATGCTCATTTATATGAGCAGAAACACCAGTAGGATAGATATAACAACAAAATTCTGAGCATCAACAGTCCATACATCCTGTCCCTGTCCCACTCCCAACTGTGTGAATTAGGCTACACTAATGCTTCCCTATCTAAATAGGTCAGACCAGTAAAAAAAAAAATCTTTCAAACAATAGGCTACAGCTATTGTCCACTCATGTTCACCTCTAACCGAGGCATTCACACACAGAGAGCTCTCGCTCTTTCAACCCCCTCCACTCTGTACGCTGTTTTTTATTTGACATGGGCTGTGCCATACAACTAGGCTACACAGAAAAAGGTACCGAAACTCCTGTAAGCTGATTAAGCATTCCACATCAAAGGGGAATTCAGCTGGACTTCAGATCCCCCTCCAGTCTCTCCAGTAGTACAGTCAAAGGAAGTAAGGAAGGTTCGGAAGAACTTAGGCGATGCTCTAGTCTGGTGTGATCTGACCCAGCCCCAAGGCTAAGAAGCTCTGATGCAGCCCGGTTTCCTGCCTCCCTGTCCCTTTCCTCTCCCATTGGAATGAATTCCAGTCATGCCCTCTTCGTTAAGCAGATGGTTGAGGATAATGACAGCCTCTATGAAAGGCTAGTAGTACTGCTGACTGGTCATGCAAGACGGATAGGGAAAAGCCTACAGCAAAAACCTGTCCATCCCTCTCCTCTATCACAGTCAGTGTTTGTTTTATGTCGGATTGAATGATACTTTGTATGCTGCAAACACATTACACCACCCACCATTATTCGACTTTCACATGACATTCGACTTTAAAACTCCTTTGAAAACACCCACACCTATAACACATGCAAACACACTATGTGGCACTCAATCACAAAATTCTACAAACGCCACAGGATCAAACACTGCAATTTTAGCATTCCTATCTCAGTCTCTCCTCGGCGAGGGCAGTCTAATAAGAGGTGTCGAGGAAAAGCAGGGTTTAGATCAGACCAGAGGTTCCCTTTCCTCACTACTACAGAGGTCAATGAGAGTCACAGTGTGTCAGCCAGGCCCTAACAGTCTGTGGATCAGAAGCTCAGCCCCAGCAGATGAGATAGGCTAGAGCTCCTGTTAGGGAAAGGAAAGGCCTAATGAAAGCAAGTGATCTGCAAAAACACAAATGTAGCCTGTTTTCTGCAGGCTAGAAACTGGGAACCCAAAGAAATATTTATGCTAGTAACTGAGAACTCAGAGAAGCCCAAAAGACAGTTTTGTCTGGTTGACCAGGTGCATTTGAGTCCATGGAAGCAGTGTGGAAGGACTTCACACTGCAACAATAGATGCTAAAGGAGGTGTAAGGGCTGGGGACAATAGTGCGAGAGTGGAAATTACCTCTGCTAGGCAATGATCTCTCTCTGGTAGTTAGTTATTGTCATACCAAAGCAAAAGTGCTTGACAGCAAAAGGACAATTAGGCTAAACTGTAATGATTTACACAATTGTGTAGGCTGGGGTAATTGTTGATGGATTAGCCAAGACGATACATAAGATAGGGCTATGAGATGTCCATTGTCCAGGTGTAAGTTCATGAGTGGAACTCCAAAAATTACTCCAACTTTACAGTATTTTGTTTCTTTGTACGTTATTTCTTACATTATTAGCTTCTGAGTATTTTACTCGCTGATGTTCAGTCTCTCTCCAGATATAATGTCCCTGTCCCTAGAGCCAGCTGGGTTCTCAGTACATCGCACAGATAGGAATAAAGAACTCTCCAGAAAGAAGAAAGGCGGTGGTGTATGTTTCATGATTAACTACTCAGGATGTGATTGTGATAATGTTCAGGAACTCAAGTCCTTTTGTTCACCCAACCTAGAATATCTCAAATGTTGACCGTATTACCTCCCAAGAGAATTCTCTTCGGTTATAGTCATGTATATTCCCCCTCAAGCCGATACCACAATGGCCCTCAAGGAACTACACTGGACTTTGTGCAAAATGGAAACGACATATCCCGAGGCCCCCAGGTGGTGAAGGTAGGAAACAACACCTCCACTGCGCTGATCCTCAACACAGGGGCCCAACAAGGATGTGTGATCAGCCCCCTCCTGTACTCCCTGTTTACCCATGACTACGTGGACATGCACGCCTCCAACTCAATCAAGTTTGCAGACGACACAACAGTACTTTGATTACCAAAAATAACAAAACAGCCAACACGGAGGTGGTGAGGGCCCTGGCGGAGTGGTGCAAAGAAAAATAACCTCTCCCCAACGTCAACAAAATAAATAAGCTGATCGTGGACTTCAGGAGACAATGGAGAGAGCACGCCCCTATTCACATCGACGGGACTGCAGCTGAGAAGGTTAAAAGCTTAAAGTTCCTCCGCGTACACATCACTGACTATCTGAAATGGTCCACCCACAGACAGTGTGGTGAAGAAGGCGCAACAGCCATCTTCACCAGACTGAGGCGCAATAGTGCCTCTTTAACCTCAAGATGCTGTAGAAATTCATCATGGCCCCAAATGTTTACAGATGGACAACTGAGAGCATCCTGTCAGGTTGTATCACCGCCTGGCACTGCCCGCAAACCGCAGGGCTCTCCAGAGGGTGGAGCGGTCTGCCCAACGCATCGCCGGGGGCACACTGCCTGCCCTCCAGGACACCTACGGCACCCGATGTCACAGGAAGGCCAAAAAGATCATCAAGGACATCAACCCCCTGAGCCACGGCCTGGTCACCCCGCTATCATCCAGAAGGCTAGGTCAGTACAGGTGCATCAAAGCTGGGCCAAGAGACTAAAAAACAGCTTCTATCTCAAGGCCATCAGACTGTTATACAGCCATCACCAGCCGGCTACCACCCGGTTACTCGACCCTGCACCTTAGAGGCTGCTGCCCTATGTACATAGAGATGGGAATCACTGGTTACTTTAATCATGTTTACATACTGTTTAACTAATTTCATATGAACTGTATTCTGTTTTTTATTCAATGCCACTCAAGACATTGCTGGTCCTAATATTTATATATTTCTTAATTCCATTCTTTTACATGTGTGTATTGTTACAATACTACTGCACTATTGGAGCTAGGAACACAAGCATTGCTACACGCGCAATAACATCTGCTAAATACGTGTATGTGACCAAAAAAATGTGATGCTACACACAGTTTAAGAGTTCAAGAGCAACTGACTTACAATTAATAACATACCCATTAACGTTTCAAAGTAATAACTGTAATGGCTATAAATGGAGGCAATAGTATAGTGTGCCTGTCAAAAAAAAGGAAGGAAAGGGCTACCCTTTCAATGCAAAGTCATATGCACTAGATTGTGTCATCAGAATTTAATATTGTAAATACCATTTAAAATCAGATGTTCAGTCATGCCATTTAAACTGAGCTGAAATACAAAAGCTGTATCACAAAAGAGAAACCTATAGGCCTAAACTACAGTAATCAGGTACTTGCCAACCTGAATGGAGGGATGGTAGTAGTAGACAAACCATTACTTGCCAAACAACCCTATGAGTGTGTTGAAAGAGGCATGGCATATGGCAGGCACGCTCGTGACCTACACATGACTCTCAGGATGTAGAGAGGGGGTGGCACTGAATGTCCTCTTGCGTGTTTTCCGCTTGAGGGCCAAATTCACTGAATGTCATTTAAAAGGCAAGCTAGTTACATTAATTATTGACCACAAGCGCACAAAGGCTGCCGTAACGTTAAACACTCGCATAATGACTTGCATGGCTAACGATAATCATAACATGTAACGTTAGCAGACGTGCCTTGTATAGTCAGACTACTAGCTATAATATGTTAAGTAAAAAGGTAAGTCGTTTCGTTAGTTACCAACCAAGTAATGTTCCCTTTGACAACAGCACTTATCGTTTACTAACTGATGAACGTTAGGTAACGTTACGTTGGCTAGCTTGCTAGGTAACGTTAGCTAGCTAAGGTAGATGCTACTTAGCAACTAGCTAGCAAACTCACAACAACTGTCTACAAACATATAATTCACCTGTGTGAAACGTTATTATGCGTTCAATAAACAACACAGTGACAATAGTAGTTAGCTAGCTTGCACTTCTTAGACAGTTGATCAGTTAACGTTAGCTGGCTAGCTACTTACTATTCGGGATTCATCGTGGACTCGTCACAGTAAATCCCCTCTTCTTATAAAACGACACCCCCTTCCGCTCTGAAAAATCGAAATAAATACTTAGCTAGCTAATTCCTTCGATAAAAAAGTAGCTAGCTAATTTAACTAGTTGACAAGGTACTCCTCCAAAAACAGGCTAGTTGTCTGAAACCCAAAATGGCTGCTAGTAACGTTACCAACCAGGAAATAGCAACTCCACAAACAGAGAAGCCTTACAGAGAGTTGAGCGATTTTCGGAAATCGTAGTTTGTTCCTAAAGGGTCGTCAAATATTGAGTATGTTCTGCAGTGAAGAATATGGCTACAGTGCCCTACTGACAATGTAGGCAACTAGGCTGGTCGATGTTTCAACCGCTCGTTTGCCCCTTCTGCTTGTTGTCAAAGCTAAAGAGAGGTTACGTCATTAGTGAAACGTGGCAAAATGTTGGCATGAATTCCAGTCTGGACTGGAGAAATTAATTGCTCTCCATATGGCTTAATCAGACTTAATCAAATCTAAATCAAACCTGTCATTGTTTAATTAAAATAATTCTGAGATTAGTTCTAAAAAAACAACTGACAAATTGTTCCTCTTTGTCATTACTTTCTCATAATGTAAGACCATGATAATGTTTTGAATGAGTAAATTAATAAGGACAACAACCACCACTGGGGGGATACAATGTAAGGATGGCAAAATTAACTGAAGGCACAGTCCAGTTCCCTCATGAAATTGATCAGCCACATCAGATATCATCAAAGGTTAGCTCCTCGCATCCTTCTCAAAAGCTATTGGAGGAGAAGGTCAGAAGGGCGTGACATTTGGCTTTCTCATCCAATGGATTTTGAGATGAGCGAGGACGCATGTAAGTAGTTATGATTATGCCAGTCACAGTTAGTCCATGACATAAACCGTGCATGTGAAAAGAGTTCAACATTTCACAGGCTAAAGCTAGAAAGGTCCATACCACAGATTGGGGAGGAAAAAATTGTCTGCTACATACCATTTGTACCACCTGTGTGTAGACCTACTTCAAAATATATTTTCAGACAGCACTATTAGACCCTTATATATTGTAAACGTACAATAGTTGTATTATCTATTACTGACAATATCGATACAATTCAAGAAATCACTGATAATAATGACACCCTTTCTTTCACAGTACATGTGTGTCACATTGTTCTGTGCCCTCTGTTACTTTGGAATGTGGAAGCTGATTACTTGTTTCCAAAGAATAATTCCCCTGGTTCAAGAATGTGGAGGGAAACTCCATTGAAAAGGACAGAGGACAGGTTTCAATCTAGTGTTAGGGAGTCAATGATTCAGAAAGACCCAAGCTGGTTTGTTTGCAATTTAATGTATCTTAGTGCATTCGGAAGGTATTCCGACCCCTTGACTTTTCCACATTTTGTTACGTTACAGCCTTATTATAAAATTGATTAAATAAAAAATGTTCCTCATCACTCTACACACAATACCCCATAATGACAACGCGAAAACAGTGTTTTAAAATGTTTCAAATTTCTTGCAAATTGCAAATTTATTACACAATTATTCAGACCATTTGTAATGAGACTCGAAATTGAGCTCAGGTGCATCCTGTTTCCATTGATCATCCTTGAGATGTTTCTATAACTTGATAAGAGTCCACCTGTGTTAAAATTGATTGGACATGATTTGGAAAGGGACACACCTGTCTATATAAGGTCCCACAGATGACAATGCATGTCAGGACATGACCAGGAAGGGAAATGGCTGCAAGTAGTGCAGATGAAATGAAGGAAATTGAGAAAAAGTTGGTGAAGCAACAGCTGTGCTGGAATGAGAACAACATGGTTGCTACTTCACGAACACAAACTCCTGCATCTTTAACAGCAAAGAGCGAGGGAGTCCCAGGGGATGACCGGAGGAGCAATGGTGGACCGGAAGTATTGTGTGATTCTCTTGGCACGAGTACAGTTGGTGAGAATGAGTGGACGATGGTGAAGAAGATTGGAGTGAAAAGGGCTTAAGTTGGAAATGAACTGCAGTTTATGGTTAGAGTGCGATTCACCAGCAAGGATGTTTTTGGGTGACCCGTTTGCGGTCTAAAAGATGAATTGGGTGAAGGGGAATCAGTTTGAGTAACCAGGAGCAGTATGATGCTGATTTCGTGTGTGTCAACAGCACAAAAGGAGAAAGCTCTGTGGCTCAATAAGATGTTGACGCATGATGTGGAAAGCTATGACTTTTAGAGTAGGGCACCGGTTAAAGGTGTCATCTCTGGTGTTTCGTTGGACATAGAGGCTGTGTGGTTTAGGGATAACATTCCAGGAGTGGTAGACGCACGTCGATTGAATCACATGATAGACAGAAGGAAGTCGTTCTCCCAACTTATGTCAAACTTGAGTCCGTGAGATATGCGGATGATGGAGGTCGCAGTAGCTAGGATCAGGGCAATCCAGCCGGTCTCCTATGTGGAGGCAGTGAAAATAGCTGAAGGACTGAGTAGAGAGGAGATGGAAGTGGATGTCCCACAGTATGCAGTGATTGCCATGTAGAAAAAGGTGGACTTTGTTGCGTTTATAGTGCAAGTGGTCTCTATAATTCTTAAATGGAAGAAGTTTGGAAGCACCAAGACTCTTCCTAGAGCTGTCCTCCCAGCCAAACTGAGCAATCGGGTAAGAAGGGCCTTGGTCACGGAGGTGGCCAAGAACCCAATGGTCACTCTGACAGAGCTCCAGAGTTCCTCTGTGGAGATGGGAGAACCTTCCAGAAGGACAACCATCTCTGCAGCACTCCACCAATCAGGCCTTAATTGTAGAGTGGCCAGAAAGAAGCCACTCCTCAGTAAAAGACACATGACAGCCCGCTTGGAGTTTGCCAAAAGGCACCTAAAGGACTCTCAGACCATGAGAAACAAGATTCTCTGGTCTGATGAAACGGAGCAAAGTACATAGAGATCCTAGATGAAAACCTGCTCCAGAGTGCTGTAGAAAATAGTAAAAAATAAAGAAAAACCCTTGAATGAGTAGGTGTTCTAAAACTTTTGACCGGTAGGGTAGTTCACATACTGTATCTGCAGTGGCCCCCACGTCTCTTTCAATTCAACATGCGCTTCCTTTGCTCTTGTGTTTTCTTATTGATCATAAGATGCTAAACTGTGGAGTGTGGTGAATTGTCTATGAATAAGTTTCTCTCAAGTGTACTGAAACGGAAACATGGTTGTGTGAAATGGCGATAGTATCCTGGTCAAAGAGAGATTGTTTCTAGGTTGTTGGAATAAGGCCAAAATGATTTGCCCCTTCCACCCAACAATTCTACATTCACTTTTCTTGCCCCACTTGTCCATTGAATATTGAACTGGTTTAAATAGACTGTTTACATTAACATTACAATAATGTATTCATTTACATACACCTTCAGTCTTTGTAGGATTAATAAACATACAGTAACATGAATGAATTATGTAGTATGTCACATAACACAACTTTTCAGAAAAGGCTACTAAAACATTGAGGGGAAAAAGTTCATCAGTGTGTGCAGTTCTTTGATTGAGTTAATTTTGGTAGCTGTAAACTTGCCATGTGTTCAGTGTATAAGCGACAGCCCGATAGGGGAGTCTTCCACCCTCCCTGGTGGTTTGAAGGTGGCACCTGAAGTAAAACCAACTGGAAAATTGGACAAGAGCAAATCCACTGAATGATAATATTACAACCTGAACTCATACTGTAGCTACTATGGAAGTATCTCTAAATTCAGAAAATAAATAGTCAATGAATGTCTTTTAGGGTGTTTTCACCACAGGAGGTTCGTGGCACCTCCATTGGTGAGGACAGGCACCCTCACATTGGTGCCACAAAAAAAGAGAAGATGACGATGTGCCGGTTTGCGAAAAAAAACGTGTGCTGCTTTTGGAAATTGATTAGCGATTGTCAAGGACGCACAGAAATTCCAAAATGTATGGAGTTATTAGTTCAGATAATTTATTTGCAATATGTGGTCTATAGGCTAAGAGAGCTTCAATGGGCACTAGCCCCAATTACAGCATGATTTATTCTGCAGTTATTCTAATGCTATTTATTCTGTTACCAATCAAATGTATATGTTAATAGTATCTTCTCATTACAATTATTATGTGTCATATTTTAACTCAATGCAATCTATTAGCTTCCAAAATGTAAGTAGGTGTATCTAGCTGTCTGATAACGCATTCTAATTGAATGGCTTGTCCTGCACTTTGTAAAAACCCAGAGTGCATATTTTTTTTACCCCAGAGTTCACTTTAAAGAGGACTGATATTGGTTCCTTTAAAAAGGGCTGATATTGGTTCCTTTAAAGAGGGCTATATGTGAAAACACCCTTATATAATAAGGAAGAAAGAGCTAAACAAAAAAACAGAAGACACCAATTTCCTCACCAACAGTTATGTTCCCCATGTTGTCTAACTGCCACTATAAGTCCTGTTGAGAACGGGAAGATGAGAAGGTGTTAGACGTGAACTAATAAATACTTAAACTGTACTTTTAGACCTGGGTCCACAGATGTATTGTACTGTACCAACAGGCCTTGCAGGAATTGTCAGTAATCAAAATGATGGGATAAAAAAGGGAAATTGGGGTTATATAACCGAGATGAGAAACATTCATATTGAAGATGGGGGAATCAAGACTATTATAAGGTGATTCTAGATCTAAACAGTCGGTGTCGGGTCAGGGACTCATAAATTATATAATAGACAACCCAGACTAATGTGATTGTATGGATTACGTCTCCCCTTAGAGGACCAAACAATTTACTGCACAAGTAGCAGTCATGTTATCAGTCGTTTTCAGTTCTGTTACAAAAAAGGGAAGGGAATGGGGGGGTACTTAGTCAGTTGTACAACTGAATGCATTCAACTGAAATGTGTCTTCCGCATTTAACCCCTCTGATAGCTACGTGTTTTACTGTCACTCAATGTTCTACAATGAGCAGGAAGATCATGATAAACAAAACATTTAAAAAGCACGTTTCAGTTCTCACCAAGTGTGTCATGTCCACTGACACTTTGCTTCTGTTCCAGCAAGTCCTGCAAGTATGAGTTCTAATTTTAGTTTACCAATATCTGTCACTTATATTTAAAATAGTTAGCCATGCCATTTTCCCCCATGGAGTATTGGTACCTAGTAATCCTTGGCTGACTGCACTCAGCATGTTGTCATTGGACTCTATAGTAAAGCCTTGCTCCCTGGCGAAAGCTGCTGCTCTGTACCCAACCAGCAGACTGTGGGGGCTCCTGTCCATCACCCTACAAACCACCCGCACCGGAGCCCCAACGCTGGAAATCATAGTTTCATACCGTACAGACAATACATTTATCAGTGGGTTTCCCTATGAGTATTTCTTTTCAAAGATATCTTTTTCCCATGGCAGTGGTTTCAGCAGTTAGTTCTCTCACCATCGTAGTGCTGTGACTGCCCCAAACCTGCCGGCGATGCCCTCCATGATGGCAGCATCACACTCCCCCACTGTTAGGGGATCCTCCCCTCCCCACAATGTGATGCCAATGTCTCTGGTTCATCTTCAACCTCTGGAAGAAACACAAGAGTATCATTATGCTTCATTCTATCATTCGATTTTTTTTGCCTTAATCTGTTGTTGTCTAGCACTGTCTTGTTGCTAGCTAGGACCATCTACATTAAATGTTGCCTGTCTTCCCAGGAGCCTACTTGGTGTGTGAACTGCTGACTGCTCATAACTTGCAGATGATTGTTGTCACATCAACCAGGATTAAGGGGCAGGGCAATTTGTGACTGTTGTGGTTTTGTTAATCAGTATCATCGGCGGTCTCATCGTCAAAACTAAGACCGCCACCGGAACAAAGATGGTTCTGCTGAGTTATTCAAGGAGGGAAAGAGAGTAAAGCTCCACACCACTCTCACTTGAGTATCTTACCTAGTTATTTTCAGATGATCTAATTTAGCTCTTTTGTATATTTTGCAACTATATGTGTTATTTTTTAACCCAGCTCGCCCCTCTCCCTGTCTGCTTTACAGACGCTCCCCACCCCTTGGCTGCAACCCTTCTAATTTAGTGTATCCTGCGCACGTAATTCCTTCAATGCTTGGAACTGCCGATCTGCGGTCAAGAATGCTAAGTTCTTCTCAGCCTATGCTGCCCTTCAGTCCTTAGACTTGCTGGCCCTGACAGAGACATGTATCAACCCAGGGAACAATGCTACTCCAACTGCTCTCTCTTTATCTGACAACCTTTTTTCTCATAGTCCGAGAGCACCTGTTCTTCGCGGTGGTGGCACAGGGCTGCTCATGGAGATTTTCTCTTTTCTCCCCTTCCTCCCGAAGAAGGCCCGCCTGCTCCAAGACCTCTCCATCGCAGTTGATAACTCTACGGTGTCCCCTCCCAGAGTGTAAAGAACCTTGGCATGACCCTGGACAACACTCTGTCGCTCTTTGCAAACATCAAAGAAGTGACATGCTCCTGCAGGTTTATGTTCTACAACACCTGTAGAGTACGACACTACCTCACTGGAAGTGCCGCAGGTCCAAATACAGGCACTTGTCAATTTCCGTCTAGACTCCTGCAACTTGCTGTTGATTGGGCTCCTCGCTTGTGCCCACTCGCACTTGACTCTTTTCCCTCTTACTACCTCTGACTTTGCTGATAGCTACTTCATAGAGGAAAAATGTACTTACTATGACTGAGATATGTGGTTGTCTCACCTGGCTATATGAATGCACTTAACTGTAAGTCGCTCTGAATAAGTGTCTGATAAATTAGTAACGTTTTTTAAATATTTTTTTAAATAGACATGCTGCTTTGCTTAACTGTGGTCGGTGGGTCACCCACTCCAACTCATGCCAACCTGCCATGACATCCTCTACATTGTCCGTAGCATCTCATCCAGTGGTAATCAGGCTGCGAGAATCCCCATGTCCCGACAGCTGCCATGGATCCACTGTCTGAAGAACTACTGGCTATAGGATGACAAAACACATGGTAGCTATATACCCAATCCATGTGCAAATTAAAGTCCCCACATCCAAGGTCTGGGTTAAACAAACTAGCAAATAAACAAACTAGTAGATTAACGATGCACTATAACTGTCCTTTTACGAGTCATCCCCATTGGAAAAGCTGGACTGGTGAATGCAAGAGATCCCGATCTATGCATCTCGTGGGCAGAAATGAGAAAGGAAAAGCGGTGTTTGCAGAATACGGACATGACCCAGGATTAACCTCGTTAACTTCACCGCAACCAGTATATAGATCAGAGGAGGCTGGCGGGAGGAGCTTTAGGAGGACAGGCTCATTGTAATGGCTGGAATGGAATCAATGGAAGGCTATCAAACACATCAAACTCTGTCCATGTATTACAGTCTTCCTATAGCTCCTCCCAACACCCTCCTTTGGTATCACTCTACATGGACACTCTTTGCTGGAACCACGACTTGCAGCACTAGCCAATGAAAGTGATCCTCTTCCTCATCTTCTTCCTTTCAGTTTCTGGCAGACTACACAAATACATGGTGTATTGCTGCCACCCACAGGCTCAGTATATCCCTACACAGTTCATCACAGCAAACCCACAGTGCCCCAATCTCATGCTGGTCCACAGGATAAAATCCTTCCTCTGCTACCCCACGTACTCCCTCACACCCATCGCAGATCCCTGAATAACAAAATATTGTTGTCCCGTTGTCACCTGCTCTCACTCTACCATTTCCGTCAGACACACTAACTGCATTGGGACCAATCTGTAAAAAAAATTAAAGATGAAAATCAAAACAGTCATACTTCTTCTAATAGGAAGCATATGGAGCGGGGAGGACATTAGGAAACAGGGAGAGACAACATACCACATGAGGACAACATACCACATGAGACTGTAATCCCAACCCCAATCAGCAGAGGGAGTGATATGCACAATAACATTCCGAAAACGCCTGCCCTCTGCCAGGCTCCAGTCAGTGATCCGAGAAATGGGGACAGCTGCTGAACACAACACCCAAAGGAGAAGCTATCATTGGTAACACAAACACAGCACGGTTGATAAAAACAGCATTGCATGGATAGGGGCTACTGTGGGGGATAAAGATAATTCCATCCCCATCAAAAGGACTTAAAGGCTTTTCATTGCCACAGAGATCTACTTTACACTAGACCGGGTATTAGGTAAAGGCCTCTGCCTCTTTGTGCTATATGGACATGCACAGCATTCACACCCTTGACCACAACACATACATTGTTCTGGTTCATGTATTATGATCAAGGGTGTGAATGGGGTGTGTGTGAAGCATAAAGCTTATCATCCAGGTGTGTGATCATGACACAAAATGATATAGCAAATGGTCCACTAGCTATAATCCTGCACACTGTGTGTCTGGAGAAACTGTTTTACTTTGTCTGCTCTTAGTTTGGTTCAGTTCCCCTTTGGGACAGAGGATCTTAGATGTCTGTGAGGGCTTGTGGGCTGAGAGCCAGGATCCTGTCCAGGCTGGCCCTACCATCACAGTTCCACTGCTAAGAGTGCAGTTATATGTAAGAATGCAGTGTCAGATTCTAAGCCATGCCAGAACATTAAGGTAAAAGATTGCGGATTAAATCCAAAGTGGCTCCTTCATCATGTACAATGTAATATACACTGCTGTTCAAAAGTTTGGGGTCACATAGAAATGTCCTTGTTTTTGAAAGAAAAGCACATGTTTTCTCCATTAAAACATCAAATGTATCAGAAATACAGTGTAGACATTGTTAATGTTGTAAATGACTATTGTAGCTGGAAACGACAGATTTTTAATGGAATATCTACATAGGCGTACAGAGGCCCATTATCAGCAACCATCACTCCTGTGTTCCAATGGAACGTTGGGTTAGCTAATCCAAGTTTATAATTTTAAAAGGCTAATTGATCATTAGAAAACCCTTTTGCAATTTTGTTAGCACAACACAACTGTTGATCTGATTGAAGAAGCAATACAACTGGCCTTTGTGGGTTCGATAACAGTCTCAAAATGGCCAGAAACAAAGACCTTTCTTCTGAAACTCGGCAGTCTATCGTTGTTTTGCGAAATTAAGGCTATTCCATGTGAGAAATTGCCAAGAAACTGAAGATCTTGTACAACGCTGTGTAATTCTCCCTTCACAGAACAGTGCAAACTGGCTTTAACCAGAATAGAAAGACGAGTGGGAGGCCCCGGTGCACAACTGAGCAAGAGGACAAGTACATTAGAGTGTCTAGTTTGAGAAACAGATGCCTCACAAGTCCTCAACTGGTAGCTTTATTAAATAGTACCCGCACCGGTCTCAACATCAACAGTGAAGAGGCGACTCCAGGATGCTGGCCTATTAAAATTATAAACTTGGATTAGCTAACACAACGTGCCATTGGAACACAGGAGTGATGGTTGCTGATAATGGGCCTCTGTACACCTACGTAAATAATCCATAAAAACTCTGCCGTTTCCAGCTACAACAGTCATTTACAACATTAACAATGTCTACACTGTATTTCTGATCAATTTGATGTTATTTTAATGGACAAAAAAAGTACTTTCCTTTCAAAAACAAGGATATTGTGACCCCAAACTTTTGAACGGTAGTGTATGTCCACTTGTTGCTATCTGTCCCCCAGGGAAAGTGTCACAAACAAAGTCGTGTATTGTCAGTGGTTGAGTTGTTGTGATCCAAAAAGTCAACCAGATGTACAACTCCTGCTGAAACCGAGGATGTCCTAATATGGACCCCAAACGGATGACAGTTTCTACCCAGGACCTAACCACAAATATCTTGCGACTAATGATTTTGCAAAAAGTGTTAATAATCAAATGTGATTGACTGATTAATGAAGTCACGACCTCAAAGGAATCAGCCATGACCCACTACAAAGTGGATCCCCACCCACCATTTGGGAACATAGATATAAATAATTTAGATTCTCCAGATTCTAGTCTTACACAGGTTTAGAGGTGCATGAACAACACTGGAGGTAGGGGCTTATTTTTGGAGTGGCTATCAACAACCCCTTGACACTCTGCTGTCTGAGTGACAGGACAAGTGTGCAATTAGACCCTCCTCTCAATCACTCAAGCCAGCATTCCACTGTGTAAGCAGACACAGGTCTCTAACCACCTCCTCTTCTTTTCCACCTCTCTCTCTCTCTCTCTCTCTCTATCGCTCTCTCCTCTCACCCCACCTCTCTCTCTCTCTCTCTATCGCTCTCTCCTCTCACCCCACCTCTCTCTCTCTCTCTCTCTCTCTCTCTCTCTCTCTCTCTCTCTCTCTCCTCTCTCTCTCTCTCTCCTCTCTCTCTCTCTCTCTCTCACCCCACCTTTCTCTCTCTCTCTCTCCCCTCTTTCTGTCTCCCCCTCTCTCTATCGCTCTCTCCTCTCTCTCTCTTTCTCTTCCCCCCTCTCTCTCTCTATTTCAGCTCCCCCAGCCTGCAACCCTATCAGCAGTGCCCATACTTAGGGTGTGGGTGGGCATGTGTGTGTGTCATTGAAAGAGTGTGTGTATGTGTGCGTGCCCAGGTGCCAGAGTAGTGGGTTGAGAGAAGTCAACTCCATGACATTATAGCTGAAGGAGAGCGGACAGAGCTCTCTGAGGGGGCCCTGACAACTATGGAGTAAACGCACTGAGGGCCCCCCAGAAAGACAAAAAGACAGACAAACGGACAGAAAAACTAAAAAGGAGAACGTATCACACAATAATGGTGGCAGAAGAGGTTATAATCACCTTGTCTGGTGGAGCACCATGGGGCTTTCGTCTCCAGGGGGGCGCGGAGCACCAGAAACCACTTCAGGTGGCCAAGGTATGGCTTCAGTGAAAGGTAGGATGGTAAAACTGTTTCAAGTGACAGGGGATATGGTAAGAGGGACATTCTGAATGATAAGTGTCTAAGTCTATGACAGTGCATTCTATAATATATTGGGTCTGGAATTACTGGGTGATAAAGGGTTGTGAACATGGTTCAGATAAAATATCGGCTGCAATCATGGGCAGGGGGCCGAGAAGCCTGAGCATGAGTCATGTGTCTGTTCTAGAATGGGAGACATTGGAGGGATTGATAGAGCTGTAGAACTTTAAACTTATCCTGTTTGGAGTGCATGTAGCAAGGCACACATCATTTCATGCTATGTGGAATGACATGAGAAAAAACATACACATGAAGTACTGTTTTCTTAAAGCATTTGGTATGTGATTGCACGGACAGATCGGACAATCATCTTTCCTCATTGGATCTCTCTCGTTTCTGAATGGCTGGTTCTCAGTCAGGGTTCTCAGTCAGGGTTCTCAGTCAGTCGCTACACCTCTTCATAAGAGGATATTCAGTTCAGCAAAGCTGTCATGACACATACAGGATATCAGTTTCACACCTTACATATCCAACTGCCTATGCATTCCCCCATTGCATTTCCCCATTACCAAAGTATTTCTCTTGTCCTTTTCTGTATAGGGGATTTTAGTACATATAGTATGGACACACACACACACACACACACACACAGAAACCACATTTACTGAGTGTTGACTGAGCAAAACCGCTTTTGAAACAGACTATTCTGGGTTAAGAGGTGGCTCACCAAAGTGTGTGTTTCAGCCCAGTGAAGAAATTGTCTGGGTTATATTCTTACCCAGTGCTAGTTGAGATCCAAAGGGTTAAAGAACCCCTTCAAAACAAATATAAATTCCTCTATCCTCACACACCTCAATGTAACTCTTGATGTGTAAAGTTTCTACCAGAGTAAGAGATCCTTACAGATCATGTGGCTTCAACATGTACATTCTCTTAAAATCTCATAGGTTGCATTAGCACAGCTATGGGGTCAACCCATAGGGCACAAATAGTGGGAGAGTGCATGGGGGAGGAGAGGTGCTGGCTGGCATTTCGCTGCTGAAGTGGGTAAGAGGGCTTCACTTCAGCCACAGCTTGTGGGAAATGTCTGCAGCACGTCCAAGCTGTCAGGGCAAGTCACCAAGACAAGAGATCAAGAGCTGCTTTGTCATGTTCTCTATCCAATATCACTTTTCAGAATGAAGGAGAGATGACAGAGAGATAATAGATAGAGAGAGAGCTCGTTAGAGAGAGTGAGAGAGAGAGAGATAGAGTAAGGCATTGGGTACTGTTGGCAAATTTATCTTATATTGTTTATTGTGGGTGATATTTTGTCTCTCTCTGCTGGTGTAGGTGCGTAAGCGCAGTAAGGCGTGCAGGGCAGGACTACGGGAGGGCGATGAGCTGGTGTCCATCAACGAGCAGCCATGTGGAAGTCTGTCCCACTCCCAGGCCATGACCATAATCGACAGCTCCCCAGGAATATTACACATCCGGGTCAAGAGGTCAGAGAGTAATTACAATCGCCATTGATGTGTACACTTTTATGCATAAAAGTCCTGATGTTAACACATTGTTTTACCTGTTATATTAGCATTAAGTGCTACTCCATCATTATTTTATTAATTTAATCTTTATTTAACTAGGCAAGTCAGTTAAGAACAAATTCTTATTTACAATGACAGCCTGCCAGGGAACCGTGGGTAAACTGCCTTGTTCAGGGGCAGAACAACAGATTTTTACCTTGTCAGCTTGGGGATTCGATCCAGCAACCTTTCAGTTACTGGCACAACGCTCTAACCACCAGGCTACCTGCCACCCCATCTTATGCAAATAGCATAAGCCAGAGCAGTATGCCCAACAATTGTTAATTTGCTCCCACAGGGCACCGGCAGGCTTCCAGTCTGTTGTGCTGTTGACCCGCGCCCCGTCCCCTCGCATTGACAAAGAGTACCGAGCCGCCCTGCGTGCCATGTCCCCCTCCTCCAGACCCCACCACATAGCAGCTGTCAGGGAGGTCCCCCATGGCAGGTCCTCTGTCCTGTCCCCCATGGGGCGCAGCGGCCTCACCTCGCCCCCAGGCAGTGAGGCCTACTACGGGGAGACAGACAGCGACGCAGATGTGGCAGCCCACGAGAGGCAGAGGAGGCAGAAGCGCAGAAGTCCCAGCAACTTACCCGGCAAAGCCTCTGGCAGAGCCTCCCAGGAGGGAGGCGAGACCTCAGAGTTTAGCGGCTATGACAGCGCCCCAGATGGCCAGCTCTACCCAGGGCTCCAGGACCACGGGCTAATGGATGGCCGAGGAGCGGGGGAAGGCTTGCCGGGGGTGGCCCGCAAGGAGGTGATTTACCAGCCCCCTCCAGGGATGTGGTCCTCCCAGACCTCCACAGAGACCTCCTCCATCATCTCCTCTGTTGAGGACCAGGGCCCAGGAAGGGACGGAGTGGCGGAGGAGGACAGTGGCTTCCAGGAGCCCTCCAACGTGGTCCCACTGGTTTCCCCCGAGAGGGCCAAGGGGGCCATGCAGCTGAGCTCCCGCAGGCAGCTGGTGCCCATGGTGGGGCCCATAGACACCCCTCTGGATGAGGAGCTCAGTGTCACCTACATGGACAAGGCCAAGCAAGCCAGTGAGTATCCTAATCATACCCTATAGGGTGATGTGAGATGTGTTACTGTACAAATAATTAGTCATGTAATGGCTAGTTGAGGCTGGCATTGCATGTTGTGAGTTATTTATACAGAACAAAAATATAAACGCAACATGTAAATTGTTGGTCCCATGTTTCATTAGCTGAAATAAAAGATCCCAGAAATGTTCAATACATGCAAAAAGCTTATTTCTCTCAAATGGTGTGCACAAAATTGTTTACATCCCTGTTAGTGAGTAATTATCCTTCGCAAAGATAAACCATCCACCTGACAGGTGTGGCATATATGGAAGCAGCGCTTCCTCATTACAGAGCTGCACCTTGTGCTGGGGACAATAAAAGGCCCCAGCACACGCAGTTTTGTGATGTCTCAAGTTTTGAGGGAGCGTGCAATTGGTATGCTGACTATAGGAATGTCCACCACAGCTGTTGCCAAACAATTGAATGTTCATTTCTCTACCATAAGCCCACTCCAACGTCATTTTAGAGAATTTAGCAGTACATCACAACCACACACCATGTTTTAACCATGCCAGTCCAGGACCTCCACATCCATCTTCTTCACCTGCAGGATCATCTGAGACCAGCCACCTGGACAGCTGATGAAACTGTGGTTTTGCACAGCTGAAGAATTTCTACACAAACTGTCAGAAACCATCTCAGAGAAGCTCACCTGCTTGCTCTTGGTCCTCACCAGGGTCTTGACCTGACTGCAGTTCGGTGTCGAAAAACCGACTTCAGTGGACAAATGCTCACCTTCGCTGGCCAGTGGCACGCTGGAGAAGTGTGCTTTTCACGGATGAATCCCGGTTTCAACTGTACCGGGCAGATGGCAGACTGCGTGTATGGTGTCGTGTGGGGGCGAGCTGTTTGCTGATGTCAATGTTGTGAACAGAGTGCCCCATGGTGGCCGTGGAGTTATGGTATGGGCAGGCACAAGCTAGGGACAATGAACACAATTACATTTTATCAATGGCAATTTGAAAGCACAGAGATACCGTGACGAGATCCTGAAGACCACTGTCGTGACATTCATCCGCTGCCATCACCTCATGTTTCAGGGTGATAATACACACCCTGCTGCATGAGGCAAATGTTGGTCACAGCAGATACGGACTGGTTTTCTGATCCACGCCCCTACCGTTTTTTAGGTATCTGTGACCAACAATTGCATTTCTGTATTCCCAGTCACGTGAAATCCATATATTAGGGCCCTAATGAATTGATTTCCTTATATGAACTGTAACTCAGTAAAATCTTAGAAATTGTTACATGTTGCGTTTACATTTTTGTTCAGTGTAAATCATATTTTAAAAAATGTCATTGTGATAATGAGATGGTTTAAGTAGCTTCTCAAATCAAATCAATGTTTATTCTCATAGGTGTCCTCTCGGGTAAAGGCAGAGTATTCCTCATGAGATAGCATTAGTCTGAAAAGGGCCCCTTTAAGAGGACAGAGGCAGTCCCTTCTACGTAGAACAGGGGCTATATTTGTCCCCTAGTTCAGTGGTCCGCTAACCCGAGCACTGCATGTATGAACTGGGAAAGGCATCTCCAAGCAGCTGCTATCTGATATCAAGTAGCGGAACCCCCCCCCCCCCCCCCCCCCACTTTCCCTCTTTGACCACCTTTATATATCACTCTGTCCTTCTCTTCCACTATATTCCCCTCTCACGTTCATGTCTTGCTACATCTCGCTAAGACTGCAACAAAAACAAGGACACACTGAAGAAAAACGTACAATAACAATTTACAGGTATAAATAAGACACATTTAAAACTGTATCTAGAGTAAACAAAATATGATACCATTCCATTCATACACATATCAATAGACAAAATACACACGTTGCTGTCCTTGGTCAGACGGTTTAGACACCAATACACCAATAGTTAATAATAGTAAGGCGGTGTGCCCTCTGCTGTGATCAGTCTGTCAGAGCTAACAGGCAGCTGATGATTGGACCAGTGACCTGGGCTAACAGCCAAAATATATACAGTACCAGTCAAAAGTTTGGACACACCTACTCATTCAAGGGTTTTTCTTTGTTTGTACTATTTTCTACATTGTAGAATAACAGTGAAGACATCAAACTAGAAAATAACAGTGCAAACCAGATGGGATGGCGTATCGTTGCATAATACTGTGGTAGCCATGCTGGTGTGCCTTGAATTCTAAATAAATCAAAGACAGTGTCACTAGCCAAGCACCATCACACCTCCTCCTCCATGCTTCATGTCTTAAAGTAATGATGGACTGCTATTTCTCTTTGCTTACTTGAGCTGTTCTTGCCATAATATGGACTTGGTATTTTACCAAATAGGGCTATCGTCTGTATACCAACCCTAACTTGTCACAACACAACTGATTGGTTCAAACACATTCAGAAGGAAAGAAATTCCACAAATTAACGTTTAACATGGCACACCTGTTAATTGAAATGCATTCCAGGTGACTCCCTCATGAAGCTGGTTGAGAGAATGCCAAGATTGTGCAAAGCTGTCATTTTTATTTTATTTCAACTTTATTTAACCAGGTAGGCTAGTTGAGAACAAGTTCTCATTTGCAACTGAGACCTGGCCAAGATAAAGCAAAGCAGTTCGACACATACAACAACACAGAGTTACACATGGAAAAAAACAAAAATACAATCAATAATACAATAGAAACATCTATATTCAGCATGTGCAAATGAGGTAGGTTAAGAGAGATAAGGCAATAAATAGGCCATGGTGACAAAGTAATTACAATATAGAAATTAAACACTGGAATGGTAGGATGTGCAGAAGATGAATGTGCAAGTTGAGATACTGGGGTGCAAAGGAGAAAGATAAGTAAATAAATAAATACAGTATGGGGATGAGGTAGATTGGATGGGCTATTTACAGATGAGCTATGTACAGGTGCAGTGATCTGTGAGCTTCTCTGATCTGTGAGGGAGGTAAGAGTCTCCAGCTTCAGAGATTTTTGCAGGTTGTTCCAGTCATTGGCAGCAGAGAACTGGAAGGAGAGGCAGTCAAAGGAAGAATTGGCTTTGGGGGTGACCAGTGAGATATACCTGCTGGAGCGCGTGCTACGGGTGGTGAAGGATGCTTAGTTGCGAAATAGGAAGCAGATTCTAGATTTAATTTGGGATTGGAAATGTTTAATGTGAGTCTAGAAGGCGAGTTTACAGTCTAACCAGACACCTAGGTATTTGTAGGTGTCCACATATTCTAAGTCAGAACCGTCCAGAGTAGTGATGCTGGACCGGCGGGCATGTGCGGGCAGCGATCGGGTGAAGAGCATGCATTTAGTTTTACTTGCATGTAAGAGCAGTTGGAGGCCACGGAAGGAGAGTTGTATGGCATTGAAGCTCCTCTGGAGGTTAGTTAACAGTGTCCAACGAAGGGTCAGAGGTATACAGAATGGTGTTGTCTGCGTGGAGGTGGATCAAAGAATCACCAGCAGCAAGAGCGACATCATTGATGTATACAGAGAAGAGAGTCGGCCCGAGAATTGAACCCTGTGGCACCCCCATAGAGACTGCCAGAGATCCGGACAACAGGCCCTCCGATTTGTCATACTGACCTCTATCGAAGAAGTAGTTGGTGTACCAAGCGAGGCAATAATTTGAGAAACCAAGGCTGTTGAGTCTGCCAATAAGAATGTTGTGATTGACAGAGTTGAAAGCCTTAGCCAGGTCGATGAATACGGCAGCACAGTAATGTCTCTTATTGATGGCGGTTATGATATCGTTTAGGACCTTGAGCGTGGCTGAGGTGCACCCATGACCAGCTCTGAAACCGAATTGCATAGCGGAGAAGTTATGGTGAGATTCGAAATGGTCGGTAATCTATTTGTTAACTTGGCTTTCAAAGACCTTAGAAAGGCAGGGTAGAAAACATACAGGTCTGTAGCAGTTTGGGTCTAGAGTGTTTGAAGAGGGGGATGACCGCGGCAGCTTTCCAATCTATGGGAATCTCAGACGATACGAAAGAGAGGTTGAACAGGCTCGTAATAGGGGTTGCAATAAATTTGGCAGATAATTTTAGAAAGAGAGGGTCCAGATTGTCTAGCCCGGCTGATTTGTAGGGGTCTATATTTTGCAGCTCTTTCAGAACATCAGCCATCTGGATTTGGGTGAAGGAGAAGTGGGGGAGGTTTGGGCAAGTTGCTGTGGGCAGCGCAGGGCTGTTGACCGGGGTTGGGGTAGCCAGGTGTAAAGCATGGCCAGCCGTAGAAAAATGCTTATTGAAATTCTCAATTATTGTGGATTTATTGGTAGTGACAGTGTTTCCTAGCCTCAGTGCAGTGGGCAGCTGGGAGGAGGTGCTCTTATTCTCCATGGACTTTACAGTGTCCCAGAACTTTTTTGAGTTTGTACTACAGGATGCAAATTTCTGTTTGAAAAAGATAGCTTTAGCTTTCCTAATTGCCTGTGTATATTGGTTCCTAACTTCCCTAAAAAGTTGCATATCACGGGGGCTATTCGATGCTAATGCAGAACGCCACAGGATGTTTTTGTGCTGGTCAAGGGCAGACAGGTCTGGAGTGAACCAAGGGCTATATCTATTTCTAGTTCTACATTTTTTGAATGGGGCATGCTTATTTTCGATGGTGAGGAAGGCACTTTTAAAGAATAACCAGGCATCCTCTACTGACGGGATGAGGTCAATGTCATTCCAGGATACCCCGGCCAGGTCGATTAGAAAGGCCTGTTCGCTGAAGTGTTTTAGGGAGCGTTTGACAGTGAGGAGGGGTGGTCGTTTAACCGCAGACCCATTACGTTTTAAAAAATATATATTTTTATTTCACCTTTATTTAACCAGGTAGGCTAGTTGAGAACAAGTTCTCATTTGCAACTGCGACCTGGCCAAGATAAATCATAGCAGTGTGAACAGACAACAACACAGAGTTCCACATGGAGTAAACAATAAACAAGTCAATAACATAGTAGAAAAAAAATCATCTATATACATTGTGTGCAAAAGGCATGAGGAGGTAGGCAATAAATAGGCCATAGGAGCAAATAATTACAATTTAGCAGATTAACACTGGAGTGATAAATGATCAGATGAACATGTGCAGGTAGAGATACTGGTGTGCAAAAGAGCAGAAAAGTAAATAAATAAAAACAGTATGGGGATGAGGTAGGTAAATTGGGTGGGCTATATATGTAGGTAAATTGGATGGACTATGTACAGCTGCAGCGATCGGTTAGCTGCTCAGATAGCAGATGTTTAAAGTTGGTGAGGGAGATAAAAGTCTCCAACTTCAGAGTTTTTTGCAATTCGTTCCAGTCGCAGGCAGCAGAGAACTGGAAGGAAAGGCGGCCAAATGAGGTTTTGGCTTTAGGGATGTTCAGTGAGATATACCTGCTGGAGCGTGTGCTACGGGTGGGTGTTGCAGGCAATGAGGCAGTGATTGCTGAGATCTTGGTTGAAAACCGCAGAGGTCTATTTGGAGGGCGAGTTAGTTAGGATGATATAGTCTAAAGAAGGACAGTTTTATTGCTTCTTTAATCAGAACAACAGTTTTCAGCTGTACTAACATAATTGCAAAGGGTTTTCTAATGATCAATTAGCCTTTTCAAATGATAAACTTGAATTAGCACAACGTGCCATTGTAACACGGGAGTCATGGTTGCTGATAATGGGCCTCTGTTCGCCTATGTAGATATTCCATAAAAAATCTGTCGCTTCCAGCTACAATAGTCATTTACAACATTAACAATGTCTACACTGTATTTCTGATCAATTTGATGCTATTTTAATGGACAAGAAATGTGCTTTCCTTTCAAAAACAAGGACATTTCTAAGTGACCCCAGACTTTTGAACTGTAGTGTATATACCAAAGACTTACAACCTGTCCACTTGTCACAGTCATAAACTCCCAGAGAGGGAGGCTATTTCAGGACGTTGCTGTTTTAAGAAGTTTAAATAAATAAAATGCCATAAATCCCTGAGTGTCCCTAATTAGAGGTTCACATGTCCTCTTCAGGGACACTGCCAATGACAATTTAAATAACAACTCCTTACATAGTTGGGCACATTGGGATCATATCTGTCTAAAACTATAATAAGTTTGTGCAAATGTACAGCGTCTGCTTGAAGTTTGCCTACAAGATGGGACTTTTCTTCTTCAAATCTATGCTATTAAGTCAATAGCTGGGAACTTCACCTTGGTAAATGTAAAAATCCTGTGGCTTGCCAGGCATTTTTTCGGATGTGCTCTGGTAGCATGCTAGAAGATGGATGCTTGTCACTGGAGTACCACACAGATAGCATATGAGCACGTCATAATCCATGGCAAAATGTGTAGAATAGCATGAGATTAGCTATAAAACTGCACATTTTAGCTGTTAGCTAAAGTTAGCTGTTGCCGGTTTTTAGAACCTGATGTCATGATGAGTTCTCAATTTAAAGGTTATACGTATCTGGTCATTCAACACTGGTAAAAAAAAAATATCCCCCTTTACTTTTGGCAATGCATTAATAACAGTCATGTTTCTTCATCATATTTTAAATAGCTTGTAGAAATTATGACCACCCTGTGTCACTTTACGTGGACTAAGAACTCACTACATGTCAAATACTATCCTGTGATCTTTTTGTGTATATTATGTTAGGTGCAGTTGTTCAGGTGAATTGTAACTCCTATTCAAGAATTGAAAATGAGTTTCTTTGAGCTTTAAAAAAAGGTCATCGACCTAATTCAAATGGAAATGACCACAACCGAGATGTTATGGAAACAGTACAGGTGTATTTACAGACGTACCCACACTAAAACATGCTTTGACCCCTACAGAACTGAACCGGGGTGACACGGTTCAAGACAAACAGGTGAAGGAGGCCAGAACCAAGTGCCGCTCTATCGCCTCCCTTCTAACAGACGCTCCCAACCCCCACTCCAAGGGCGTGCTGATGTTCAAGAAGCGGCGGCAGCGCTCCAAGAAGTACACGCTGACCAGCTTCGGCAGCGTGGACGAGGACATGCAGCAAGATTCCCAGGAGGAAGATGGTCTTTTCCCAGGAAGCGAGTCAGAGTTTGATGAGGATGGCTTCTCAGCCGCCCCCGACACTACCTGGGACAGTGACTACTTGGATGCACTGGAGAAGAGGGCGACCGCGGGGGGAGAGCGAGGGGATGGGACAGAAGATGCCCCCAGTCCCGGCCTGAGTGACATCTCTGGGAAGGGCGCCCAGCTGTTTGAGCAGCAAAGGAAGAGGGCGGCCGAGCACGCCAAGAAGGTGGCTGCCACCCAGCCTCAGGTGCCGCCCCAGCCTCAGATAAAGACCCAACCACCGATCCAACCACAGATCCAGGAGCAGCCTCAGCCATATGCACAGAGCCAGCCCCAGCCAGAGACACAACTACAGATGTACCAACCTCAGCAACCTGTGGCACCACTGCCCTCTGTAGCCTTCCAGGAGGAGACTCCGTCTGTGGCAGAGAGGGCTATGGCACCAGCCCCAGCTGCTCCTACTGCCTACAGTATGGCTAACGGAGATGTAGCCTACTCTGCAGTGAGCACAGCTAGTGTGCTAATGTCACCCCCGACTGTGGCACCCAAACCAATCACCGGCCAAGTGCCCATCTCAACCATACCTCCGCCCCAAACACCACTGCCAGAACTCTCCTCCAGCTCTGTGGTCAACAGAACGGCCCGCCCCTTCAACCCAGGGTTTGTGACTAACCGAGCCGCCACCGCTCCTGTTGTGTTCCGCCCCGTCATCACCAAAAGGGCCCAGCGCCCAGCAACCTCTGTGTCTATTGTAGGACCTCCCTTCTCCACCACATCAGAGCTGCCTGCAAGTGGCTTTCCTTCCTTCTTCTCACCCCCGTCCTCTGTGTCCGGAGGACCGTTCTCCACCCCATCCTCAGCACCGGCCACTCATCCCCGTCCTGCCTTCTCTGTGGAGAGCCTGGCAGAACCACCCATGCTCTCTGTTCCACAGCCTTCCTTCACAGCCATACCTCCACCCCCAGCACAATTCTCAGGTGGCCCCATACCCCCACCTCCAGTCTCGTTTGCCTCCGTACCACCACCCCCAGTATCATTTGCCAACGTACCCTCAATTCCACCCCCATCGCCATTCTCAGGTGCTCCCATACCCCAAGCCTCGGTCTCGGTGGCCCAATCACCCCCAGCTCCAGTGTCATTTGACCCCATAACCCAAACTCAAGTTTCTTTTGCCCACATGCCCCGAGCTTCAGTCTCAGTTGTCCCACTCCCACCCTCCACAGCTCCTGCAGCTGCACCCAGATCCCCCATGTCCAATGTCCCACCTCTCCCTGGTGGTCGTACCGGTTACCTCCAGGAGGCTCGTCGGCGCAGCGGCAGGAGGCCCATGTTCCGAGTCCCTGATGAGAAGAAGAACTCTCCCAACCCTGACCTGCTGAACATGGTGCAGAATCTGGATGACAGGCCCCACTACGGAAGCAATTCAGGGACTATGATGGGCTTTGACTCAGGCACAGAGGAAGACCAGGCTGCTGAAGCCGGCCGGGGCAGGATGCCTCCACCGGTGGCCCCCAAACCCAGGGTCATCCACGAGGCCCCTCAGATTCCCCAGGCGGAGGGAAAGGGGGCTCAGCTGTTTGCCCGCAGGCAGAGCCGCATGGACCGGTTCGTGGTAGACACCCCACTAGAGACCGCCTACCAGCAGGAGGTCACCCACCCAGGGGCCGAGTCCCAGTATGCCCCCAACCCCAATATCAACTCACAGTGGAAGTTATCCCCCAACATCCGTGCCCCCCCACCCATTGGTTACAACCCGTTGCTAGCCCCCTCCTGCCCTGTGGGGCCACAGAGAGATACAGGCAGGTCTGACAGGGGGGGCTGGGGAAGCAGACGGGGGATAGCCTCTCATAGGGAGGGAATCAAAGCTCTGGATTTCATGAGAAGGCAGCCTTACCAGCTCAACTCAGCTATGTTCGGGGGTAGTGTTGCCAACCTGTCGGCGATGCCCTCATACCAGGACCAGAGGCAGCAGCAGGGAGGGTATACTACCATGGTGGGCAGCACCATGACTCCTCCCAGACAGATCCCAGTCAAGGCGGCCCGTGTGTACGAGATCAAACGCTTCTCAACACCCACGCCCATGTCATCCCGGTGTTTGGCCCCCACCGTGATCGCTCCTCGTTCAGCCACAACGCTGGGAGAGCGCCTGACCCGCTCTGACATGATCTCCCCAACCCCTGCTCCTCTCTCCCCACCCCCTGTCCCTGTCTTTTCCCCAGCCCCGGTCTCTGCCCCACATCCCGCCCTTGCTCCTACCTATTCAGGGGGCCTGCCCGGGCTGCCCAGAATCAATGCCACCCCTGTCCCCAACCCCAACCCCATCCCCCACGAATCACCCTATCCTGGGGTGTCCTACAGTGGGCTCCAAGGTACTAAGCAGTTTCAGAGTGCCCCTGATCTGAGTTTCCTTGCTAACCTCCCCCCTCCTTTCAGGGCAAATGCCATGCAGGCACCCAAACCCCGCTTCATCGCCACCAAGGTGGGTGTCCAGCCGCGTGTGTGGAGACCAGGTGCCATGTAAACGGGAGTGGGAGACCCTGTCTGAGAACTGGACACATCCCAGCCCTATAAAAAAAATATATATATCTGCAAAACAACAGAGTATTAAAGTGGTCAAAAACTGATCAATGAGTTTGTTCAGAGCCCAACAAATAAGTTTTCACAAATGTATGAAGTCTCTTTCATTGGAAGGATTTGAAACCCTCACTAAACAAATGTTTGATTGGTGAAACTCAGAAATGTGTTTCCATTCGTTTGATTATTATTATTATTATTTTCCACCTTTTTGTTTGTGCAATAGAGGTCCTTTGCTGTCAACGTCACAAAGTGCTCTGATCAACTTCAAATCATGGTCCATGTGATTGCAGTCGTAGATGAGCTTGTCTGTCACACATACTGTTGCTAACCTGCGTTTGGTCTGGTCTGTCTTTCAACTCATTTGGCCCAGTCATGTCACAAAGTACACAGTAGTATATCCACTGTACGCCTGTCCTGGAGGAGGTTTTTGTAGGGCTTATCTTTCTACACAGTCATCTAAATACTGTTTAAATCGCCATGGGAGTGAGAGAGCCTGTACTGAATTATTCTTTGAAACTTGAAATGTTGACATGTAGGATTTCTGAAATTAAATGGTGGATATCATTTTGCATAGCAACCGACCGTTCACTAAAAATTACCACAGGAGGATCGCTGAGGCCCTGAGTCTTCCCTGCCTCTGATGAGAGGACAGAGGAGGGAGAGGTGAGGCTAACAGAGAGTGGTGAACGCAGGGGGGTCCGAGCTGATTCAATGTGAGCGCCACTCAGATGAGTGCCAAGCACGATGATGCTTCACTCAGAAGAAACCCCTGACATGCTTCTCTCATGAAATCTGGGCTCTCCAACAGATGTCATTGCTCCTTTTTCATTGGGCAATGGCTAGGTCAAATGTTTAATGGATCTAGGGCTGGGGCTCCCTTCCAGTCTGCTGAAGCCCACCTTGGAAGATCAGAGGAGGTGGAAGATACTGTAAGTTAGACCTCACTCCATCCTGAGTGTTTGTGTTGGTGGCACCAGATCCCTGGCTCCCAGGGGTCAGTGAGAAATGCTATCTGATTGGGCGGGGTTTGTAGTTAACAGGTGTTTTTCTAGCCAGTCACTGCCTATTTGCGGAGCTGATTAGACAACCAAGCGAATTGGATGAGCACAGCAACCCAGCCCTTCCCAGACTAGTGTGCCCTTTCTGAATGTCTGGTGTCCATGTCACCACTCACGTTGTATTAAAACAAATCACACTGATGACAGATGTTAATTTTTTGTGACTGAATCTGATTTGTCGCATAGAAAAACAGGGAGGCACCGGCAACAGAAATGTTAAAGACATGAGATGGGCTGTGGATATTGAAGAAGCAGGGACATACGGTCCCTGCCAAATGATTTAGAGGGGTGTCGGTTATGAACCAAGTCAAGGTCCTCACAGGCATGTTAGCCTCTAATTTAGAGGTGGGGAGATATGACACGGTGTACCATGAGAGAGAAACTTCAGTTTGGGTATTTGTCAAGGATTTCCCACAGCCTTTGGAAAGTAGACGAGAGTGACCAGGAAAGCCTGGTTCTGAGGCCTAGTAAGGGAGGAGGGTAGAGAGAGAAAGTAACAGACTCCACCGGTGCCTCTCTGAGACATGGAGGTGATCAGGTAGTGTATAAAATGGCAGAGATGAACACATAATGAACGAGATCAAGAACGAAACCATAACTGTTCATGTTCTTCACAATGAAAACAGCTGATGGTAATTAACTGTAAATATATACAGGCTTTTGGATATGACCCCCATTCACTGACAGGGTTCATGACTTACCTTTCTGACACTGGTAAATCATTGTTCTTTTTTGTTGTTTTTCTAATTTATTAATCTAATTGAGCCTAACTTAGGCTATCTGTATTTATGTCATTATGGGTTTGAAAGTATGTGATATGTTGTGCATAGTGGTCTCGGTGTGTAAAAATACAAAAAAAACAAAAATCCATTTATCCTGGATACATCTATATAAAAGAGTGAGTGTGAAAATGTCTGTTAATGAAGCTGCAATAAAGGAGAGCAGTAGAAGCCTTTTACTGACTAAGAGATGTGTTCATTTTAGAGGAATAAAAATACTTAAACATTTACCCAATTGTCTGAATCCTCTGATTCCACACTGCCCCCTGTCATTAAAAAGCACTGAGTAACACTGAAATGCTCAGATACACAATATTTCTGTGCTACAGAAAACCAGTCTCTGAACAGAAATAATAGGCTACATGCAAAGACAATGCCATTGATTCCCTAAAATTAACTAATATTTCTCTAATTCAATTAGGAGAGAGTGGGGTAAGTTGAGCCATTTTTTACATTCAGCATCACTCCATGGGCACGGGGTAAGTTGAGCCGCAGGACTGGGTAAGTTAAGCCGCCTACAAATTTCTGTACGGAATGAAATATTACCACAACCTTTTTAAAACCACGTCTATCTTTATTTCCCAAACACAATTTAACACAATCACAATCACTATTTTTGTTGTTGTCTTCTTTTAATAATTGAATGCATCTTTTAACACAGGCACACACACACCTAACAAACACACTTTTAAAAACACTTTTAACATAGGCCTCATATCCCAGCGACCGTGCCTTGAATCAAAGCCTAGGAAGAAAACACTTCAATTTGCTCAACTTGTCATTGGCTCAACCACTGGCTCATGTTATCGCAAGGCAAACATTTGGACTATATTAGCCCACACAGATACAAGGACACACTTTCATGTCAGGCTACACACCTCCTATTGAAGCTTACTGAGAACCCAGCTGATGTACAGAACAATCTTACAATGATTTCCTTTGTTTTAGATACAAGCATCGTGAAACCTATAACACAATACATTCATTTGACTTGGTTTTCAGTTGATGACCACTTTGTCCGGGTGGTTTCTTCTTTCACAGACTCCATTTAAATGAACTCTTCCTAAATATTTGGTCAAATTAATGTCTGTCTGTCTGTTTCAATAGCGAAAGGTAACAGACATGCAGCTACTTACTAACGGAATACAATGAAGACATGCTGCAGTTTCTCAATCGCTTTGGCTCAGTCTTAACATTCTCTAAACTGTAAGTGCAACTGTCACAACTGTTTCATGGGACACCGCAACTCTATTGCATGTCTACAAAATGTAGCAACTCACTCGAAACATTCCATTCATGCTTCAAAACCTAGTTATTGTGTCAGTGAATTGGCCAAAGCCACCAGAATGAAAGGTTTTGTCATCCTGTGAGCCGTACTGGTCAAAATGTTTAGATGTTTTTTCACCATGGCAGTCAACCCTGGAAATGTTTGTTATATACACATTTCAGCTTTGTTCTACTTTTTTTTGTTGACACTGACTGTTTACTGTACTATACAATAATGTCAGTTTTGTCTAGCTGAATGCTATTGTGTATCACACTGAGATTTTTAGATACCGATTTCAACAGTAGTTGTGCGATGAGACAAGGATATCCCTACCGGCCAAACCCTCCCTAAACCGGATGACGCTAGGCCAATTGTGCGTCGCTCCACGGACGTCCCGGTTGCAGCCGGCTGCGACAGAGCCTGGGCTCGAACCCAGGGTCTCTGGTGGCACAGCTAGCGCTGCGATGCAGTGCCCTAGACCACTGCGCCACTCAGGAGGCTACAAGTTCCCATCTTCTTGGTGGACATCCTGTCACTCTTGTTGGTCTGGCCAGAGACTTTCGTTAACATCACATGTGATGTTTTCCCTTGTGATGCACCGGGGGAACAAAATCTCCTTGTGTGGCGCAACCATCCCCTGCAATGATCGCCTGTGATCATTGATGTCCAGGTAGGAGCTGCGGTACCAGTATGTCCAGGTAGGAGCTGCGGTACCAGTATGTCCAGGTAGGACATAGGTATCTGAACATACTGGTACCACAGCTCCTACCTGGACATCCTGGTACCGCAGCTCCTACCTGGACATACTGGTACCGCAGCTCCTACCTGGACATACTGGTACCGCAGCTCCTACCTGGACATCCTGGTACCGCAGCTCCTACCTGGACATCCTGGTACCACAGCGCCTACCTGGACATCCTGGTACCACTGCTCCTACCTGGACATCCTGGTACCGCAGCTCCTACCTGGACATCCTGGTACCGCAGCTCCTACCTGGACATCCTGGTACCGCAGCTCCTACCTGGACATCCTGGTACCGCAGCTCCTACCTGGACATCCTGGTACCGCAGCTCCTACCTGGACATCCTGGTACCGCAGCTCCTACCTGGACATCCTGGTACCGCAGCTCCTACCTGGACATCCTGGTACCACAGCTCCTACCTGGACATCCTGGTACCACAGCTCCTACCTGGACATACTGGTACCGCAGCTCCTACCTGGACATCCTGGTACCGCAGCTCCTTCACTTTTCCTAAACTCTGTCTATAGTGGAAATGCCAACAGAATTGATATTTGCGAAGATATTGTCATTTATGATTGCACTTTGGATCTCTCTTGATGGATGGAATTGTTGGCTATGACCATGTTGCAAATTTCTTGTTCTTGCTGAATACTGCCGCTCTGCCACCAGCATGAGGTCGTTGTGCGGTCCTATATATGACATGTAGAATTCTCAAATCATTTGAGAATGGAGCCAAAGCAATTAGTTCCAAGAAGCCAGTACAGAATCTGACTTGGCTTTTCCATGAAAGTCACAGTGCACTTGCCTCATTGGTGGAAACCAAGACTGTTCTCAGGATATGTCTGCCGGTTTGATAAGCAGAAGTGACTTTTCGTAGCAGGGTAGTAGAACTTACACAGCAGGTTAGGATAATTACAGTTTTTCTCAGTCGCTTTGGTGCATTTTTCACGTCATCCCTAACATGTGCAAAATAATAAGTGCATTTCTCAGAACAATTTGTACAAACTGCAATATACAATAGATATGTTTCTAAAGCTAGTCAGTCACTAAAAATCCTTAGTACATCTCTCAAAAGTAAATATTCATGCCAATGATCATGTCAGTGTCATCAGAATGATAAGTCATTGAGTCATTGTTCACGAACAAGGTCGTCAAAATGTTTAGGCATGTTGTCAATGTAACTGTGTACTTTGACAGTATTACCTGATGTAAACTTAGGCTACATTTTGGATGACAGTTACTGTATTGAAAATGCACAAGGCTGCACTTCTATGGCATATATCAATTTCAACAGTACTATTTACACATTACTGTATGTGGGTTATTGATTGAAAGAGACTGGACAACCCAAGGGGCACAAAGGAAAAAAAACTAAATTAGAAAGAAACCACCCCTAAGGCACAACTTTGCCCGCAGCACTGTTGTGCTGTCTCTACACATCCAGACGTTCCTGTCTGTCGGCCCACATATTCTCATCCACATCACATCGGATATTTTCCCTTCCAATGCAATGTGGAAAGAATCATTTTGGAATGCCTTATCCATCCTCTGCAGGTGTCTACTGTGATGTCCTCTCATGCTGCATCCATTGCAGCCAGCAGGGTCATCTGTGTGTGTGGCTGACGATCATACACCTTCCACCTCAATGCTGAAAATAACTCCTCAATTGGGTTAAGGAATGGTGAATAAGGTGGGAGGAATTATATGAGCATCCTCGGGTGGGTCACAAACAATTGCCTTATGATGTTTGATCGATGGAAACTCACATCACAAATGACCACATACTTTGGCAAATCCTCTCTAAACAGACCCCTCTCATCATCAGGGATGAGAGCCCTGTAGAGAGTCTCTAAAAGGTTGAGTAGATGCTGGGTGTTGTATGGCCCTATAAAAGGGGGATATGGGTTAGGACACCATGCTCCGAAATAGCAGCACACATGGTGATATTTCCTCCCCGTTGGCCTGGCAAATCCACAGTAGCTCTGTGACCGATGATATTCCGACCCCGCCTTCTGCATTTGGTCAGGTTGAAGCCAGCCTCATCCACGTATACAAAGTTGTGAGAGGGTTCACTTGATTCCAACTCCATTATATGCTATATCCCAGAACACACAGTTGAATTCGTTTTGGTAAGGAAGAGTGACAAAATGTACATATATTGCATGTTCCTTCCACAGCAATGGAAATGTGTGCAGTTTATGCTTACTGTACTATGTATCACTATAAAATGTTGCTGTAAAGTAGTTACATAGATATGTTTTACCTGTTCATACTGGTACCGTAGCTCCTTAACTCCTCATTCCTTTGGAATGGTACAGCTGTTTCATACTCATCTGGTTTCTATGCAGCACCCTGTCGATGGTTGAGATGCTAACCGTATGGATGTTTTCAAAGACATCGTTGTCTTCTATAATGGTCCTTTGTATTTCCCTGAGTCTCATGGCATTGTTTGCTAGGACCATGGTGCAAATAGCCTCCTCCTGTTGAGGTGTGAAAATGTGTCCTCTGCCACCGGTTTGAGGTACTCTTGCAGTCCCATGTGGGGAAAAATGCAGTGATGCATCGCACACTTTCACATAGACAAAAACTATGCGAACACACATTTTACTGTAAAACATACAGGTGGGTGCATGTAAGGTGCAGTATGTATCTGTAACGGGTTTCTTGTGGTGAAGGAGAGGCGGACCAAAACGCAGCGTGGTTATATTGATTCATGTTTAATAAAAAAAAGATAAACACAAACACTACAAAACAATAAACGTGGAAAACCAAACACAGCCCTATCTGGTGCAAAACACAGAGACAGGAACAATCACCCACAAACACAGTGAAACCCAGGCTACCTAAGTATGATTCTCAATCAGAGACAACTAATGACACCTGCCTCTGAGAACCATACTAGGCCGAAACATAGAAATACCCAAATCATAGAAAAACAAACATAGACTGCCCACCCCAACTCACACCCTGACCATACTAAATAATGACAAAACAAAGGAAATAAAGGTCAGAACGTGACAGTATCTGTATAGAGTATATTTCTGTATGCTGTCAAATACAAGTGGACTACTGTAATATGAAGCATTGTAGGAAGTATACAGTATACTGCTTATATACAGTAACAGTGCACTGTACATTGGTGGACATACCGGTTCTCTCTTCGAAACGTTTGAACTATTGAGGACACGGTTGATCTCCCAATATTCGACTGCACCCTTCGACCTGCCTCAGCCATTGTAAGGCCATGATTGACAATATGGTCTACAATAGTGGCCTTTATGTCATTAGATATGCGCCTATGTCCTCTTCTGCCTCTATTTTGCCTTCCACCACGCATCCTTGCTCCTCTTCTTCCTCCTCTTGGCTGTTGACCCTGTTCGTATCCTGGTCCATCCATTATTGGAAAATTGCAACTCTGTGTTGTGGTCTGTCTATATATGCTTGCCAATTGATTCTTCATGAGATGCACCTTTGAGCAATTTAGACAACTGGTTGATTGTTGGTTGAACTAACACTTTACATTCCTTCATGAGTGAGGGTCAATTTCACCTGCACGATTCATCAATTCACGTTTTTGTACAAAAGGTCTAATAGAAATGTGTAAAACTATGCTTGACAGTTTATGACAAATAGTTCAAAAATTTTGCATGTAATGGCTTATGCAAGGAACTAATGCCTAGATGTTTTGAGGGGTAAGCCTATTCAACAGAGAACCATCTACTATATTTTGATCAACATGACATGAGCAATTGATAATGTGGAAAAAAGCTGACACATTATCAATTGCAATTTGTTCAAAGGAATAAGAAATTGCTCTAATGATGTGCACAAGTGACTAGATGATTTGGAATTTGTACAAGTAGTATCAAGAATTGCACTTTTGATCTAAGAAATGCACCAAAGCGACTGAGAGAAACTGTAATGTGGCAGGTTAGAATAATTCATGTGGCAGGTTAGGAGAATTAGGTTAAGGTTAGGAAAAGGGTTAGGGTTAGCTAAAATGCTAAAATTGTCCCCGATGCAACTCAAGCATATCTAGCTACAACGAGGTCTGCCCTGAGAACAGTCTTGGTTTCCACTAATTCCGTGCTGCATAGGCTAGATCAACTGTAGGCCTAGGGAAGTGTAAAATAGTGGATCATTGGCGGTCTAGTCCCTATGGTCTTGACAGGGGATGCAAAGCATCAGTCCTCTAAAAATCTGCGGTGGTAGGCTACAGGTCTGCGATACAATGTAACTGAACTGAATAAACAATGTTACAATTTATTCTCACGATTGCTCTTTATATAACAAATGCAATGGATGTTCGGTACGTTTTTAGCAACAAGAATATGTGTGTAGCCAGGCATACAGTGGGGCAAAAAAGTATTTAGTCAGCCACCAATTGTGCAAGTTCTCCCACTTAAAAATATCAGAGAGGCCTGTAATTTTCATCATAGGTACACTTCAACTATGACAGACAAAATGAGAGAAAAAAAATCCAGAAAATCACATTGTAGGATTTTTAATGAATTTATTTGCAAATTATGGTGGAAAATAAGTATTTGGTCAATAACAAAAGTTTATCTCAATACTTTGTTATATACCCTTTGTTGGCAATGACAGAGGTCAAACGTTTTCTGTAAGTCTTCACAAGGTTTTCACACACTGTTGCTGGTATTTTGGCCCATTCCTCCATGCAGATCTCCTCTAGAGAAGTGATGTTTTGGGGCTGTTGCTGGGCAACACGCTTTCAACTCCCTCCAAAGATTTTCTATGGGGTTGAGATCTGGAGACTGGCTAGGCCACTTCAGGACCTTGAAATGCTTCTTACGAAGCCACTCCTTCGTTGCCCGGGCGGTGTGTTTGGGATCATTGTCATGCTGAAAGACCCAGCCATATTTCATCTTCAATGCCCTTGCTTCACTCAAAATCTCACGATACATGGCCCCATTAATTCTTTCCTTTACCCAGATCAGTCGTCCTGGTCCCTTTGCAGAAAAACAGCCCCAAAGCATGATGTTTCCACCCCCATGCTTCACAGTAGGTATGGTGTTCTTTGGATGCAACTCAGCATTCTTTGTCCTCCAAACACGACGAGTTGAGTTTTTACCAAAAAGTTTTATTTTGGTTTCATCTGACCATATGACATTCTCCCAATCTTCTTCTGGATCATCCAAATGCTCTCTAGCAAACTTCAGGTGGGCCTGGACATGTACTGGCTTAAGCAGGGTGACACATCTGGCACTGCAGGATTTGAGTCCCTGGCGGCGTAGTGTGTTACATTTTGACCCCACGGTGTGAGATCCTGCGTGGAGCCCCAGATCGAGGGAGATTATCAGTGGTCTTGTATGTCTTCCATTTCCTAATAATTGCTCCCACAGCTGATTTCTTCAAACCAAGCTGCTTACCTATTGCAGATTCAGTCTTCCCAGCCTGGTGCAGGTCTTTCTGGTGTCCTTTGACAGCTCTTTGGTCTTGGCCATAGTGCAGTTTGGAGTGTGACTGTTTGAGGTTGTGGACAGGTGTCTTTTATACTGATAACAAGTTCAAACAGGTGCCATAAATACAGGTAACGAGTGGAGGACAGGGGAGCCTCTTAAAGAAGAAGTTACAGGTCTGTGAGAGCCAGAAATCTTGCTTGTTTGTAGGTAACCAAATACTTATTTTCCACCATAATTTGCAAATAAATTCATAAAAATCCTACAATGGGATTTTCTGGATTGTTTTTCTAATTTTGTCTGTCATAGTTTAAGTGTACCTATGATGAAAATTACAGGCCTCTCTCATCTTTTTAAGTGGGAGAACTTGCACAATTGGTGGCTGACTAAATACTTTTTTGCCCCACTGTACATGCTGGCAACGGACACGAACATTAGCAAAAATTGTCAATCTGTGTTTGGCGCCAAATGGGGAAGAAATGGAGGAAACGTCTGAAGTCACTGGAAGCCTACACAGGAAAATCAATGGCGTACAAGTCTGAAAGTGTCAAATGTGCACTTTTATCCGTAAACATATGAGTCCCAATATACTGGTTTAAAATAACACTTCTGAAAGTGTTAAAGATTTAACACTGTTGCAGTGTTCCCCAAAGTGTTCAAAGGAACTTGATTGTGGTGTTTGCATAGTTCTTCTGTAGAGTAGTACGCAACACCTACAGTGTAAAACGTAACGCTTGATTTAGAGTGAACTGGACTCACTTTGCTTTGAAATTAACACCTGTAGTGTTACAGTAAATAATGTTTGTTGTTTTAACACTGTATGGTGTGACGCCTAATTTGCATATTTCCCAGGATGCCTTTTCTTTTTGAGTAAATTGTACAGTTAACACCAATGACTGTATTTGTTATTGACAGAGACATGGTTGTTGAACTCTACTTTTAAAGGCGTAAGGCTTTCATGTAGTGAGTTCCTAGGCGAATGTTTTCAATAAAAATGTAATTATATTACAGTACATTACATATACACTATATATACAAAAGTATGTGGACAACCCTTCAAATTAGTGGATTTGGCTATTTCAGCCACACCTAACGGGTGTATAAAATCGAGCACACAGCCATGCAATCTCCATAGACAAACATTAGCAGTAGAAAGGCCTTACTGATGAGCTCAGTGATTTTCAATGTGGCGCCGTCATAGGACGCCAACTTTCCAACAAGTCAGCTTGTCAAATATTTGTCCTGCTACAGCTGCAGTAAGTGCTGTTATTGTGAAGTGGAAACGTCTAGCAGCTACAACGGCTCAGCTGCGAAGTGGTAGGCCACACAAGCTCCTAGAATGGGACTACCGAGTGCTGATCATGTAGCACCTAAAAAATCGTCTGTCCTCGGTTGGAACACTCACTACCGAGTTCCAAACTACCTCTGGAAGCAACGTCAGCACAATAACTGTTTGTTGGGAGCATCATGAAATGGGTTTCCATGGCCGAGCAGCCGCACACAAGCCTAAGGTCACCTTGCATAATGCCAAGCGTTGGCTGGAGTGGTGTTAAGCTAGCCATCATTGGATTCTGGAGCAGTGGAAACGCGTTCTCTGGAGTGATGAATCACGCTTCACAATCTGGCAGTCCGACGTACGAATCTGGGTTTGGCGGATGCCAGGAGAATGCTACCTGCCCCAAAGCATAGTGCCAACTGTAAAGTTTGGTGGAGAAGGAATAACGGTCTGCGGATGTTTGTCATGGCTCGGGCTAGGCCCCTTAGTTCCATTGAAGGGAAATCTTAACGCTACAGCATTCAATGACATTATAGACAATTCTGTGATTCCAACTTTGTGGCAACAGTTTGTGGAAGGCCCTTTCCTGTTTCAGCATGACAATGCTCCCGTGCACAAAGCTAAGTCCATACAGAAATGGTTTTTCGAGATCGGCGTGGAAGAACTTGACTGGCCTGCACAGAGCCCTGACCTCAACCACATCAAACACCTTTGGGATGAATAGGAATGCCAACTGCGAGCCAGGCCTAATTGCCCAACATCAGTGACCGACCTCACTAATGTTCTTGCGGCTGAATGGAAGCAAGTCCCCACAGCAATGTTCCAACATCTAGTGGAAAGCCTTCCCAGAAGAGTGGGGATTGTTATAGCAGCAAAGGGGGGGACCAACTCCATATTAACGCCCATGTCTTTAGAATGAGATGTTCGACGAGCAGGCCATACGTATTGGCCTAGTTGATGGCAGTTCTAACCTAGCACAGTGGCGTTAGGAAACTCCTGGTTTACAAGCCACATCAGGCCTGCAAGTCACAATGTGCTTGCTTGCAAAGTGATGTGTAATTCCTATTGGAATCCAGTCAGAGTTAGGGTATCCAACAATTGGATTTTGGATTCACCTGCAACCTGTATTCAGAATGACTGACTGTTAGGAAACTTACATTAAAAAACACTACCTAAACCATTTAAACTGGGACAACCATTTCAGTAACAGGTGCCTTAAATCTAACTAGCTGATTGGATTAGTTTAGAAAAATGTGTGTTATTTATGTTTCTGTTGCATAGTATTACTCAATCAATCAATATACATTCAAAAACACAGATATTAAAAACAATCCCAAAAAATCTACCTGAAGGAAAGCATGCTGGGAAATGTGTGTGATTTTGTAGGGACTGTTTGACCCTCCACATGTGTAAAACAATCATTTACTTATTAACACCAACACTGGGGGTTATTTTACACCACTGAGTGTTGAATTTAACTCCTGAATCACTAGAAATGTTGCACTGAAAAATCAACACTGGCCAATTTGCTGTGCAACAATCTCACAATAACCACCTGTAGGTTATACAGTGCCTGCGGAAAGTATTCAGACCCCTTGACTTGTTCCACATTTTGATACGTTACAGCCTTATTCTAAAATGGATTAAGTATTATTTTTTTCTCAGCAATCTACACTATATCCCATAATGACAAAGTGAAAACAGCTTTTTATTGAAAATAAAAAAACAGAAATACCTTATTTACATACATTTTCAGACCCTTTGCTATGAGACTCAAAATTTTGCTCAAGTTCATCCTGTTTCCATTGATCATCCTTGAGATGTTTCTACAACTTGATTGGAGTCCACATGTGGTAAATCTAATTGATTGGGCATGATTTGGAAAGGCACACACCTATCTATACAAAGTCCCACAGTTGATAGTGCATGTCAGAGCAAAAACCAAGTCATGGAGTTGAAGGAATTGTCCGTAGAGCGCTGAGACAGGATTGTGTCGAGGCACAGATCTGGGCAAGGGTACAATCATCTCTGACAGCCGGCTTGGTGTTTTCCAAAAGGCACCTAAAGACTCTCAGACCACGAGAAACAAGATTCTCTGGTCAGATGAAACCAAGATTGAACTATTTAGCCTGAATCCAAAGCCTCGCGTCTTGAGTTAACCTGGCACCATCCCTACAGTGAAGCATGGTGGTGGCACCATTATGCTGTGGGGATGTTTTTCAGCTGCAGGGACTGGGAGACTAGTCAGGATTGAGGCAAAGATGAAAGGAGCAAAGTACAGAGAGATCCTTGATGAAAACCTGCTCCATAGTGCTCAGGACCTCAGACTGGGGTGAAGGTTCACCTTCCAACAGGACAACGACCCTACGCACACAGCAAAGGCAACACAGGAGTGGCTTCAGGACAAGTCTCTGAATGTCCTTGAGTAGCACAGCCAGAGCCCGGACTTGAACCCGATCGAACATCTCTGGAGAGACCTGAAAATAGTTGTGCAGGAACTCTCCCCATCCAACCTGACAGAGCTTGAGAGGATCTGCAGAGAAGAATGGGAGAAACTCCCCAAATACAGGTATGCCAAGCTTGTAGGGTCATACCCAAGAAGACTAGCTGCTGTAATCGCTGCCAAAGGTGCTTCAACAAAGTACTGATTAAAAGGGTCTGAATATTTATGTAAATGTGATATTTCAATTTATTTGTAAGAAATTTGTCCAAATTTCAAAACCTATGCGGTAATGTGTGTAGATTTCTGAGGGGGGGAAACAATTTAATACATTTTAGAAGAAGGTAACAAAATGTGGGAAAAGTCAAGGGGTCTGAATACTTTCCGAAGGCCCTGTATACAGGCCAACTAGGCCTACACATTTGATATAACTTTTTGATGTAAACAGCTAAACAGGACTAAAAAGAAATATCTGTAATTCTGAAGTGCTTTGAAAGGCTGGTTGTGACACATCAACACCATCATCCCAAACTCCCTGGACCCACTCCTATTTGCATACCGCTCCAACAGATGCATAGATTACGCAATTTCAATTGCATTTCACACTGTCCTCACCCACCTGGACAAGAGGGGAAATGCTGTTCCAGCTCATTCAACACCATAGTCCCCTCCAAGCTCATCAGCAAGATGGGGACTCTGGGACTCAACACCTTCTTCTGTAACTGGATCCTGGACTTGCTGACGGCTTGGCCCCAGGTGGTGAGGGTAGGCAACAACCCCACGCTGACCATCAACACTGGGGCCCCTCAAGGGTGTGTGCTTTGTCCCCTCCTGTACTCCCTGTTCACCCACGACTACATGGCCACGCACGAATCCAACACCATCAAGTTTGCTGACAACATGATGGTGGTAGGCCTGATCACAGCCTGCAATGAGACAGCCTACAGGGGGAGGTCAGAGACTTAGCAGTGTGGTGCCATGACAACAAACCTAAGACCAATGAGCTGATAGTGGACTACAGGAGAAAGAGGGGAGAACACACCTCCATCCACATTGATGGGGCTGTAGTGGAGTGGGTCGAGAGCTTCAAGTTCCTTGGCGTCCACATCACTAAGGACTTAACATGGTCCACACACACTCTCAAAGTTGTGAAGAGAGCACGACAAATTCTCTTCCCCCTCAGGAGGCTGAAAAGATTTGGCATGGGCCCTCGGATCCTCAAAAAGTTCTACAGTTGCACCATCGAGAGCATCTTTCCTGCTGCATCACCGCTTGGTATGGCAAATACACAACCCTGGGGCCGAGCTCCCTGCCATCCCTGAACTTTATATCAGGCGGTGTCAGAGGAAGGCCGAAAAAATGCCAAAGACTCCAGCCACCCAAGCATAGACTGTTCACTCTGCTACTGTCTGACAAACGGTACCGGAGCATCAGCTCTCGGACCAACAGGTTCTGAAACGGCTTCTACTCCCAAGACATAAGACTGCTAAATGGCCATAAGACTGCTAAATAGTTCATGAATGGTTACCCGGACTATCTGCACTGACCCGATCTTGCACTGACTCTATGCACACTCACAAGACTATATATATACACACACACACACATATATATATACACACACACACACTCTCACACACCCCACACATTCACATACACTACATACGTACACCCACACAACACAAACACACACAATACTCTCATTATATGCCACTGCTACTCGGTTCTTTATTTTAGTCCTATTATTATTATCATTATTATCTATCCTGATGCCTTTTCACTATACCCTACCTTAATGTACATACACATTGATCTGGTACTGGTAATCCCTGTATATAACTCCGTTCTTGTGTCTTTTGTTCCTCCTATGTTACTATTTGTCCCTGTATCGTTGGGAAGGGCTCGTAAGCAAGCATTTCACGGTTAAGTCGACACCTGTTGTATTCAGCACGTGACAAATAAAATTAGATTTGATTTTAAATAGAGCTTTCCTTTTCCCAGGTTGTCTGCCAATAACATATTGATTCTATTAGTTAAACATATGAGAACAGTTTCTCTGACACAGATTAAGCCCAGTTGTGGACAAAACATTTGACAGTGATATAGAATTTCCATTGAGCATGCTTTTTAGTCAAGGACTACGCTTAATCTGTGCCAGGAAACTGTCCCTAAGAATGTTATCATGGTCTAATAGTAGGATATCAAAAATACTAAATTATATCCGCTCAATCTCTATTTCCACAATATGTAAACTAGTGAATGCACATACATGTAACAGTGAAATCCTGACAACCATGCACCACATGATGGTGCTATGGGCTGTATTTTTCAACTCATTCTGAAACCCCTTTGCACTAGGTCACAACTTATTGGTGAAGGGTACTACAAACCCATACATTATATGCTAAAAAACAGACAGTCTGGTGGAGACATTTAGCTGGCATCTTTTCCATTTGCCACCTATATATAGGGCTGTTAATATCCAGAAAGTATTTATGGCTGCTCATTTTTACATTCCAGTCAGAATATGATATGAGGAGGCCTCCCAAGTGGTGCAGCGGTCTAAGGCACTGCATTGCAGTTCTTGAGGCATCACTACAGACCCGGGTTCGATCCCAGGCTGTGTTACAACTGGCCATGACCGGAAGTCCCATTGGGCCAGAGCACAATTGGCCCAGCGTCGTCCGGGTTATGGGAGGTTTTGGCCGGGGGGGGCTTTAATTGGCTCATCGCGCTCTAGCGACTCCTTGTGGTGGGCCGGGTGCCTGCAGGATGACCTGGGTCGTCAGTTGAACGGTGTTTCCTCCAACACATTGGTGCGGCTGGCTTCCGGGTTAAGCGGGCGGGTGTTAAGAAGCGCGGTTTGGCGGGTCATGTTTCAGAGGACGCATTACTCGACCTTTGCCTCTCCCGAGCCCGTTGGGGAGTTGCAGCAATGAGACAAGATCGCAATTGGGTAGAATTTTTAAAATAATATTATGATATGAGGAAATGGTATAACAGTAGTATTACAGTAGTAGTCTATATCTGTGACGGATATTCCAAGGCTGAAATGTTGAGTGCAGAAAAAAACATTACTGGGTCCAATGCAGAGGGTGAGGTTTTGAGATATAAATGAGAACAGTGGGAAATGAATAACGATATCTATTATGAGCTGGGAAATACAGTATATTATGCCAGCAGTTTTATTTGTGATTAATTGATTTGTTTCCTGTAACACAACAATTCACCATAACACAACATAACCCGTCCTTCAATCTTAGTAGACAAGCTCCTGGTGCTAACAGTGAAGCACTGCAAGCCGCAAGGTCAGATGTCAAGGTTAAAAATTCAGGCCTCCTGAGTCACTGTTAACCTCCCTTACTAATGGAAATGTTTCAAATGAAGAGGCAAGGTGCAAATGGTACATTTGACTCACTTCTCTTCTAGTGAGCACACAGGGGAGAGAGAAGCTGTGACAATGACTGTAAAATGAATCATCACAAAGAGCAAATAGCAATGTGTGGGTGAGATGTGTGATGGCACTCTTCACTTTGATTTTTGTTCTTCACTCATCCTTTTGGCCTGATTTTTGCCCTACAGTAGGCTACATCACCCCGGCTTTCACTGTGATACGGAGTACAGATTTGTACAGACATGCTTAAATGGGAGAACTTGAAATTATCTATGAATTGAGTATGTAAAGTAACCAATCTACAAAATATCACACCCTGGTCTAATGTATGGATCGAATAACACTAACAGGCACATATATTAAAAAACGTTCAGCCATTAAGCCATGGAGAGAGCTGTGGATTTGTCTGAGCCAACAAATCAGCACCCACTTTGGTTTAGGAGGCTATATGACCACGAATACCATAGAACAGCAAGGACGCCTTTGCCTGACAGAAAACTGATAATCTATTGGAAGGTTGGAGTTAATTAATGAAGGGGAAAATGGGCAAACCAATGACGCCAACCCCAAATCACACCCTCAGACACTCCTCCGTCCTTTGAGGCTCTATTATAACTAAGTTTAGACTCCCCCCCACCCTGCACCGGTTCTATATATAGGCCCCCCGGACCATCTCTTGATAGCCCCATCAGCACTTTCACCCCTCATCCCCCACTTTTACTTTTGCTTTTACCCCAACCTCAACCCCCCCCCCCCCTCCCTCCAGCCCCCCCTCAAAGATCTTCCATCCAAGCTCAGGGTGGATTTCACACTCCCTGGGATCTGAGTCCAGCCACAGGTCAGAGGCACCCTGGGATTTGTAAACTTCTGATTAAGATTAACCTGCAGCCTTCATCTCCTACTGGTATTACTAGACCTCCTTGAACATAAGGATTTTAAAAAACTGGGTGAGTGGTTCATGCCATCAGCTTGATTTTACTAACCAATTGCATGCATGACTTGGCCGTCAACGGCAAACTGGAAAGCAAAGACAGTTGTGCAAAATCTTCACCTATAGCATTCAAAAAGAACTACACATGAGAATTGAAATTATGTTTGAAGACCTTGACTCAATAAGGAAGGCATTATTTATTCATTTATGGGATATAAAGTGCTTTTGAAGGCATGGTGAAGTGATCTTGATGTTCATTGAACATTTTTAGAATTTGCCCATCACTCAAAGACGCAGGCAGGCTCTGAGAGAATGTGCTGACTGCTCCCCTTTTGTCCAACAGCACATTTTATATGGTGTGCAAAGCCTGGAATAACCAGCTGGGGAGGTGAAACCTGAGTGCTGGGGTCCTCAGCTGGTGATAATTTTACAGGGGATTTACAAAGTCCTCCCCCACAATACCTTCTCTAATCCACCCACCTATCACCCCTCAACATCTTCATTTTAATTTTGGGAAGATTAGATCATTCTCTTGACAATTGTGCCAATGTGTATGTGTTTGTATATGAGTGTCCATTGCGTCTCACACATCTGATAGTACACTGACGCCACTACTCGCCGCTAAAAGGTCTTGGCTGAAAATAGCTCTGGTGGATTAGGTTACAGTCAGTCGATGTGATGCGAAGTTTGCCACAGAGTGGGTCTTCAAGAAGCTGCAGACTCTCAGTAGATACAGAACAGTATGGTTGAAAGGAGAACTACAGTATATAGAAAGGGGCTCTGTGAGACATAAACATGCTGGGCGGTGTGGTGCTTGTACTGTATCCCAACTGAGATCTTCCATGTCTTCAAGCGTCACCTAACAACCTAGACTACAGAGTTCCTGTGTCAGATTCATACATACTTTAAGAATCTATGATTACAGCCATGTTCATCGTATCCATCAAATTGGATCGATGTGTTTACTGCAAATTGGATTTATCTGAAAGTCTTGGTAGTGTGTGCTCATCAGCTCACGAAGAGGAATGTGTTTACTGCAACCACTGTAGGCATACAGTATACTCTGTGTTAAACCTTTCTAATTTCTAGAGTTGTCAGATCAAACAAAACAGAAACTTACAGTGGGCTATATGTTTTCTCACGGACGGACATCTCTTGGCTCGGGGAATGTTATGGATCTGAAGCCACTCTGAACTTGGAAAAGGAGCAGGGTGCAGTCTGCACGTGTTCTTCATGCCCTCAGAAGCATGGCCTCATAAGTGTGGGTCCCAACATAGTGCAATGGTTAGAGATTATCACTAGAGGGACTCCAATCCCCGATCTCCTCTCTCTGTGCTGCCTTTCCACAATTATTTTTTTTCTGCTATTGAGTGGCTACAGAGAGACTATATATACACATATATACAGTACCAGTCAAACGTTTAGACACACCCACTCATTAAATTTTTTTTTTTTATACATTGTAGAATAATAGTGAAGACATCAAAACTATGAAATAACACATGGAATCATGTAGTAACCAAAAAAGTGTTAAACAAATCAAAATAGATGTTATATTTGAGATTCTTCAAAGTAGCCACCCTTTGCCTTGATGAAAGCTTTGCACACTCTTGTTATTCTGTCAACCAGCTTCACCTGGAATGCTTTTCTAACAGTCTTGAAGGAGTTCCCACATATGCTGAGTACTTGTTGGCTGCTTTTCCTTCACTCTATGGTCCAACTCATCCCAGACCATCTCAATTGGGTTGAGGTCGGGTGATTGTGGAGACCAGGTCATCTGATGCAGCACTTCATCACTCTCCTTCTTGGTCAAATAGCCCTTACACAGCCTTGAGGTGTGTTTTGGGTCATTGTCCTGTTGAAAAACAAATGATAGTCCCACTAAGCGCAAGCCAGATGGGATGGCGTATCGCTGCAGAATACTGTGGTAGCCATGCTGGTTAAGTGTGCCTTGAATTCTAAATAAATTAAAGACCGTGTCACCAGCAAAGCACCCCCACACCATCACACGTTGTCCTCCATGCTTCATGATGGAAACTACACATGTGGAGATCATCTGTTCATCTACTCTGCATCTCACAAAGACACGGCGGTTGGGACCAAAAATCTCAAATTTGGATTCATCAGACCAAAGGACAGATTTCCACCGGTCTAATGTCCATTTCTCAAGTTTCTTGGCCCAAGAAAGTCTCTTCTTATTATTGGTATCCTTTAGTAGTGGTTTCTTTGCAGCAATTTGACCATGAACGCCTGATTCACGCAGTATCCTCGGAACAGTTGATGTTGAGATGTGTCTATGACTTGAACTCTGTGAATAATTTATTTGGGCTGCAATCTAAGGTGCAGTTAACTCTAATGAACTTATCCTCTGCAGCAGAGGTAACTCTGGGTCTTCCTTTCGTCATAGTGCTTGGTGGTTTTGCGACTGCACTTGAAGAAACTTTCAAAGTTCTTGAAGTGTTCCGGAATGACTGACCTTCATGTCTTAAAGTAATGATGGACTGTCGTTTCTCTTTGCTTATTTGACCGTTCTTGCCATAATATGAACTTGGTCTTTTACCAAATAGGGCTTCTGTATACCACCCCTCCCTTGTCACAACGCAACTGATTGATTTAACAAGGCACACCTGTTAATTGAAATGCATTCCAGGTGACTACCTCGTGAAGCTGGTTGAGAGAATGTGAAGAATGTGCAAAGCTGTCATCAAGGCAAAGTGTGGCTTCTTTGAAGAATCTCAAATATAACATATATTTTGATTTGTTTAACACTTTTTTGGTTACTAAATGATTCCATATGTGTTATTTCATAGTTTTGATATCTTCACTATTATTCTACAATGGAGAATGAGTAGGTGTGTCCAATCTTTTGACTGGTACTGTATATATATATAAGCTAAATCCAGACATATTATACAGTAGCTTGGTATGTCCTGTGACCTTTTCTAACTTCCTGTTTACATGTGTTCTCAGTCTGCAGTCATGCCTCATGGAACACCTGCCCCACCTAACAAGCGGAAAAAGCCCTCTAAGATCATCACTGACCTGTCACATGTCACTCAAGATGGTAAGGCACGAACATGTGAGCTCATAAACACAACACATTGCATGTACAAAGGTACATTGCTCACATATCATCAAAAAAAGATAATGAGATCTCCCAAAGTTATGTGAGAGACCGCACAGTACCATACATCAATTCTGCTCAGTAACATTTATCAATATGAGCCTGTGGTATTATCAAGAGTAACATACTGAACTAATTGGTAAACCGAGAGGGCGGGCAGGGGGACACTTGTCAAAGAGGCTCCTCCACATGGATACACTTAACATGTCCTAATGACTAGCGCCCTGTCACACACACAAACATTTATCTCCTAGATTTCACAGCACAAATACGATCTGTCCTTTATAATCATTGCAGTAATGGTTTACTCTCCCCTCCCTCTCAGCTGTTAGGATCCATGCTTCATTAAACAGCGATGGCATGATGATTTTTAATGAAAATTATGACAGGTGTTTTTCCTCGCCATCCATTAAGTGCTCCAGATCTGCGTGCAAGTAGATATAGTAGTCTCCGTTGACATCAGTAAAGTGTAAATTTGTGCTGCCCTTTCACTTCAGTTGTGCTGTGCACTTCATACTTTTTTGTGTTAAGTGTCCTGACAGATGTAGCAATAAGGCCTATGCAGAAAGCTGTGTTTTAACAGCAGGTTCATGTTTATTGAGATAAATCTAGTCCTTAACGCAGAACTGAGCGAATTTTCGCAAGATGGGCCAGCTGCAAAGTCCGAAGAGACTATATTGTAAAAAGTTATGAAATTAATTTAAGGTTAGGGTTAAGTATATTTGTAAGAAGTGTGATTAAGTTTGGGGTTAAAGTTCCCATGCAATCTTTGTCATTTTATTTGGAAATCATCACTGCATGTCTAATAAATCACTGTGTGTGTTTATTTAATGAAAATAACTCCACAATATATTTTTGATCATGTACTTCCCTGAGACTCCTTTGACCTGTGAAATGCTCAGTCTGATCATGTGGGCGTTAGGAAAACATTTGAAGATATCACATTTTTAACTGCATTGCCCCTTTTAAGGTTAGGGTTAGGTTTAAAATCAGATTTGATTAATTTGTGGCTGTGCCAGCTAGCTTCAGCATTCAAACGTATTCCGCCCCACCAGAGAAGCCACTTCTGTTGTAGCTTATAACAGATATAGTCAGAAATGAAATTTGAATCACATAACTAGTGTTGACTTTTAAAGTCAACATAAAAATGGCACTGTCAAACATTGCAAAATAGTAATGGCACAAAAGTCAATGAGACACAAGCATAGTCCTTTTGAACTGCAGAATTTATTGCCAGGAAAACAAACAGGAGTGCGAAATTATTAAATCCACCAAATTTAATCAGAGTTGATGCGTGTTTATCTAGTGACAGTTCCTGCAATGGAAAAGGGTGGCAAGAACTTCTTAGCAGGAACTAAAAGGATGTCATGTTGAGAGGATGTGCTTAGTCAAAACAGTGTGGGATGAATGTTCTCATAACAAAGTTCTAAGGCCTAATGGTGCTATGTAAATAATCAGCTGCTATCCGAAAACCTGTTTTTTTTTTTACACACAGAGAACATTTGACATAAGAGCTTACCATAGATAGATAGATAGATAGATAGATAGATAGATAGATAGATAGATAGATAGATAGATAGATAGATAGATAGATAGATAGATAGATAGATAGATAGATAGATAGATAGATAGATAGATAGATAGATAGATAGATAGATAGATAGATAGATAGATAGATAGATAGATAGATAGATAGATAGATAGATAGATAGATAGATAGATAGATAGATAGATATATAGATAGATAGATAGATAGATAGATAGATAGATAGATAGATAGATAGATAGATAGATAGATAGATAGATAGATAGATAGATAGATAGATAGATAGATAGATAGATAGATAGATAGATAGATAGATAGATAGATAGATAGATAGATAGATAGATAGATAGATAGATAAAGAACAAAGCAAAGAATGATCAGGCTACTACAAAAAAAGTATAAAAGACACATATGTATTATATTAGTACTATAGCCTACTGTTATATAGGTATTGTATTATTATACTGTGCTCCAGAGCTTTAGAATTGTTGTGGAACGTCTTCCCTGTGCAGTGTTACAGATTGAAGACTTTCTCCCTTCACCCATCCTCTCTGTTTCAACACCCTGTGACTTCTGACCAATGGATCATAAGCACCGAGAACAGAACAAATATAGACAACACAGACATGAAAACGACTCAGGCCTTACCTCATAAAGCCATAAAGCCTCAGTCAGAGTCAGGCCCAAACTCGGGGATGAGCTGTTCTCTGCTCTCTCTCCTTCAACAGCCACATTGTTGAAGAACAGCCACTTCATCTTTGGGCAGAGAGATTTATGAATTTTCCACCGTAATGATACCAAGAATCTGAGAGCATCCCCCTCCTAGGCAACCATCTGCACTGAGTGTAATTTCTGCTGAGATGTAGAGATCACGTCACACCCACACAGATGTGTTTTCTAGATGAAATATGATGCACGCAAAGTACTTTAACATTCATTCAAACAATGCTAAGCAAACCGTAGAACCAATTCAAACCACAGGTAAGATTCTTTCTGCATAGGGAGATACATTGCGTGTATGAGTGTATTTTTGTATCACACTGCAGACATTGTTGAGTCCAATAATCCAAGTTTGAACAATTGCTGAACCAGAATAATTATGTTTTTGATTTATCCCGAAAACCTGGATAAATAAGGTGAATGGAATAGAGCCTTATACAGTATAATGTCGAGAAACAACAAGAGAAATTAATAGACTGTGAACATTTCTCATCTGCAGAGTATGAGTCAGAGCCTGAGGCGTCAGAGTTTGACCTGGGGACGAAGATCAAGACTCCCAAGGACACCATGCTGGAAGAGCTGAACCTCTTCACCAACAAGGGCTCCAAGATGTTCCAGAGGAGACAGAAGCGTGTGGAGAAGTTCATATACGAGAATAACCCTGACCTCTTCAGCAGCGAGTCTATGGTAAGAAAAAGGAGGTCAATCATCCAAGTCAAAATTAAGAAAACTTGATATAACAATAATACATGTTAGTATTATATATAGTTCATGTAGAAATTCTGTCCAAAGAGCTTTAATGTAAAACAATTGCAGTGAAAATTGGCAATGGATGAGGGAAGGAAGTACAAGCTATCATATCTCAACAACCACCCAGGTTGGAAGCTTGTCTTACTTGTGTGTTTAATTTCAGGAGAACTTCCAGAAGTTGGTCCCCAGCCTGGGTGGCACAATGATGCTGGACGCTAATGGCCACATGGTGGAAAAGAAGGCAGGCCCTCCTGTGCCCCCTCCCAAACCAGGCAAAGATGGGCATGGTTATGGTCATGGTCAGGGACATGAGCATGGTCAAGAGCATGGACACCATGGACATCATGATGATGTTGCTCCAGGAGAACATGGTCATGGTCAGTATCCGCTAATATCAACTCACGAGATTAGAACAAGTGATTTTGGAATTAAGGGAGTGCAGTGCAATCAATATATCAGATTTAGCCTGACTTGACTTTTCCTGGAGATTTATTCCAAAGAGGCTTGAACATCATGTGATAGAATATCTGGTTTCCTGACTCGCTGTTTTCTTCCTACAGGTAGTCATGGAGTAGAAGTGGCCTTAGACAAGGCCAAGAAGAGGCATGATTTTGTCCCCTCATACGTATCACCATGGGAAAAGGCCATGAAGGGCAACCAGGAGCTGACATCCAGCATGAGATATCATATGCCAGGCCCCCATGCCCACCATGATCTGCCCAAGTTCAAGTCCTTCAACAGGTACAGTCCCCTCTATGCTTTGCTTGGTTGACTCCATAGCATCTAAAAAAATATATATTTATTTGAAAAGAGTATGAAGTAATGGAGCCCACCCATTTACTCTCAAACTCAGACTCTTTGTATTGTCCATCCATGTATGTGACACACATGTACAAAAGTTGCCTTAGAAGATTCATTTAACTTATTAGTCTGATCTTCTTTTGTTGCCCATCACTTTATCGGTCTTAGGAGTGCTACACCGTTTGGGGGCTTTGATAAGGCCTCTCAGCTCATGACCTTCCAGCTGCCAGACACCCATGAGGTGGCCCATGATGAGCCTGAACTGGCTGTAGTATACCAGCATGAGATTGGCGCTCGACCCTCCTTCAACCGCACTCCTATAGGCTGGGTGGGGAGCGGTGAGCCCAGCAGCATCCACATCGAGTTGGACACCATGCCCTTCGATGGGGAGACTGACGACCTGTGAATAGCATGCCCCACAGACCCAGATGTGCAGATAAAAGACCACGCACGAATATATACAATTACATAAACAAAAACCATCACTTTTTTTTGAAAGGTTTGGGATGCAGTCAGCTTTTCCTTGGGTTGAATTAATTAATAGGAAAGTGTGTATGAAACGAACCACGCAGCTCAATATTGGGCTCTTTAATTTAGACAGAGAGAGAGAGAGAAGGAGACAAAGTAAACACAATAGACCTCCATAACTCTGATTTATGCTGAGACTTCTTTTGTCATGATGATTCATTTAAGGAGCATAGTGTATTGTGCAATCACACTACAAGTGTGTAGCTTATTCACAAAGCAGCAACATAACATATGTCCATGAGGAGAACAGGTAAACTCAACGGAGAGTTTGAGTATTGTTTAGCTTTTCAGCATGTTGATGTGACTCATTGCTTATCAGGACAGCCACAAGTTGTTCATTTAGCTTCTAGCCTTCTACCATCATGGCTTTTACTGTATTTCTGTGTTTTTTTTCTGTGTTTCTATGCCGCTTTCACTTTTGACAGCTTTGTCAAGCCCCTGCAAATCCAACCCATCCTAGGACGCATGCAGTAAGCATGAGGTGAGGTGTGTTCATTTCTGTTGAGTGATAGAGATGATGTTCTTCTGCATCACCCACGTTTTCTCCCTAATAAACTTTTTTCCAATTGTAGTTTGCATCTGTTATTCTTTGTATCTCGCATGTGTACAGTGTAAGACTGACTATAATCTTCAGTGGAACGAATAGACAGGAGGCCAGTCTAACGTGTGGGGACCCTCTTTAGGGCCCCACGGTGTAATTCACTTGATGGAAGACAGTGATGTAACAGGGATGAATTTCAAAGGAACTGTACCTGTGACAAACACCTTAAAAATGTGAAATAAAATCATCAGTCAGTGTCCCCTTTTTTCCTTCTCAGTCCGTCCCTCTGTGCCAAACACTTGGATATCACCTCTCAATACGCAAGCCAAAATATCGCGAGCATTTGGTTGCCTTGGCTGCAGCGCAGGGTGACGCTAGAGGAGGTTTGACTGGGGTTTAGCGGCAGAGCGTTTCACTCAAGTCCCTCAGGACAAGGGACAAGGCAACAGCGGGGTTGAAAAGGTAAGTCGGCTGTCCACAAACTTGATACCAAATGAGAAATTGGAAGGATTTAGATAAAATTACCAATTTAGAACACGACTTAAGTTATGGAACATGGACAAATACAGGCTGCAATCGCGTGTAGGCTAAATGCACGCCAGTCCTGTGATACATTGAGAGTGACGTTCACCATAGGGATGCGTTGCAAGAGGATGGTCTGTCTGCACCGTGACCACAGCACATTGGATTTCGACTTCGTTATCTAACGGTCTCTCTTGATTATTTAGACTGCGCACACGCAGCCACATGCACGCCATACCTTGTACGTTGTTTGCTTCTACCAGATATTTAACTTGCGTGCACGGTGTGTTAGCATTGATACAGATCATCTCCAACGGCGTTTACCAGTTGAAATCAAATCAAACGTTATTAGTCGCACACGCCGTTTACAGCAGATATAAAATGTGCAGCGAAATGCTTGTGTGCTAGCTCCCTCAACAATGCAGTACATTAGTCAATAACAATAATATAGTATGCCTAGTAATACTGGACTGTATTACACGGTATTTATACATATAAAGTGGGTAGTGTCTTCATATCACGCTGTGGAATAAATAGAACAGCAGGGTTGACTGTGTGTGTGTGTGTGTGTGTGAGAGAGAGAGAGAGAGAGAGAGAGAGAGAGCTCTGAGTATGTGTGGGTGCATGTGTGTAAGTTTGTGAGTAAGGGTTCAATGTGTTGGTAGTCAGTGCAAATCATCTCTAAGGTGCAGATAGTCTCTGAGGTGCAAATAGTCTCTGTAGGTGCATATCTGTACAGGTAGACATCTAAGGTTAGCTGTTCAGCAGTCTGATGGCCTGTTGGTAGTAGCTGTCTTGGAGCCTGTTGGTCCGAGACCCAATGCTACGATGCCACTTGCCAGATGGTAACAGAGTGAACAGTCCGTGGCTCGGGTGACAGGACTCCTTGACAATCTTTCGGGCCTTTCTCAGACACCACCTGGAGTACATGTCCCAGAGGGCAGGGGGCTCGAGTGATGGGCCGTCCTCACCATCCTTTGTAGAACATTATGGTTGAGGGCGGTGCAGTTGCCGTACCAAACAGTGATGCAGCCGGTCAAGATGCTCTCGATTGTGCAGCTGTAGAACTTCTTGAGGACCCATTGGGCCCATGCCAAGTGTCTTCAGTCGCCTGAGGTTGAAGAGGCACCGTTGCGCCTTCTTCACAGCGGTAGTGGTGTGATTGGACCATGTCAGGTCATATGTGATGTGCACACCGAGGAACTTGAAGCTTTTGACCCTCTCCACTGCAGCTCCGTCGATGGCAAGTGGCGTGCTCCCCCTCCTGTTTCCTGTAGTCCACAATCAACTTTAGAGGCCACTCTGGCAGGGCTCTAACCTCTTCCCTGTAGGCTGTCTCGTCGGCAATCAGGCCCACCACTGTCGTGCCATCGGAAAACTTGGTATTTTTGGTATTTTATTGGGATCCCCATTAGCTGTTGCAAAAGTAGCTACTTTTCCTGGGGTCCACACAAAACATGAAACATGACATAATACACAACATTGATAGATAAGAACAGTTTAAGGACAGAACTACATCAATTAGTGATTAATGATGGTGCTGGAGTTGTGTGTGGCCAAGCAGTTGTGGGTGTACATAGAGGACAATACGGGACTAAGCATGCACCCCTGGGGGCCCCCCATGTTGAGGGTCAGCGTGGCGGAGGTGTGTTGCCTACCCTCACCACCTGGAGTCTGCCTGTCAGGAAGTCCTGGATCCAGGAAAAGGAGTGATTTACAGCTAAATTGTTAGCTGCATCTACTCCGCAACTCGGCAAGCGTTGTTGATTTAGATATAGCTAATGCATTCTATATGGTACTTGGTGTTATGAACACGTACTAATCAAGGTACGTGGATAAGCATGGAAATAGTTTCTCTTGTCTTGTCAACCCGCCTCTCCGTCTCAGACTCAGTTGCTGTTTTACATCGTGTTACAGTGTAGTAATGCTGTTTTACGACGTGTTACAGTGTAGTAATGCTGTGTTACGTCGTGTTACAGTGTAGTAATGCTGTTTTACGACGTGTTACAGTGTAGTAATGCTGTTTTACGTCGTGTCACAGTGTAGTAATGCTGTTTTACGACGTGTTACTGTGTAGTAATGCTGTGTTACGTCGTGTTACAGTGTAGTAATGCTGTGTTACGTCGTGTTACAGTGTAGTAATGCTGTTTTACGTCGTGTTACTGTGTAGCAATGCTGTTTTACGTCGTGTTACAGTGTAGTAATGCTGTTTTACGACGTGTTACAGTGTAGTAATGCTGTTTTACGACGTGTTACAGTGTAGTAATGCTGTGTTACGACGTGTTACAGTGTAGTAATGCTGTGTTACGACGTGTTACAGTGTAGTAATGCTGTTTTACGTCGTGTTACAGTGTAGTAATGCTGTTTTACTACGTGTTACTGTGTAGTAATGCTGTTTTACTACGTGTTACAGTGTAGTAATGATGTTTTACGACGTGTTACTGTGTAGTAATGCTGCGTTACGTGTTACTGTGTAGTAATGCTGTGTTACGACGTGCTACAGTGTAGTAATGCTGTGTTATGATGTGTTACAGTGTAGTAATGCTGTGTTACGATGTGTTACAGTGTGGTAATGCTGTGTTACGATGTGTTACAGTGTAGTAATGCTGTGTTACGATGTGTTACAGTGTAGTAATGCTGTGTTACGACGTGCTACAGTGTAGTAATGCTGTGTTACGATGTGCTACAGTGTAGTAATGCTGTGTGACGACGTGCTACAGTGTAGTAATGCTGTGTGACGACGTGCTACAGTGTAGTAATGCTGTGTGACGACGTGTTACAGTGTAGTAATGCTGTGTTACGATGTGCTACAGTGTAGTAATGCTGTGTTACGATGTGCTACAGTGTAGTAATGCTGTGTGACGACGTGCTACAGTGTAGTAATGCTGTGTGACGACGTGCTACAGTGTAGTAATGCTGTGTTACGACGTGTTACAGTGTAGTAATGCTGTGTTACGACGTGCTACAGTGTAGTAATGCTGTTTTACGATGTGCTACAGTGTAGTAATGCCGTTTTACGATGTGCTACAGTGTAGTAATGCTGTTTTACGATGTGCTACAGTGTAGTAATGCCGTTTTACGATGTGCTACAGTGTAGTAATGCTGTTTTACGATGTGCTACAGTGTAGTAATGCTGTTTTACGATGTGCTACAGTGTAGTAATGCTGTTTTACGATGTGCTACAGTGTAGTAATGCTGTGTTAAGATGTGCTACAGTGTAGCAATGCTGTGTTACGATGTGCTACAGTGTAGTAATGCTGTGTTACGATGTGTTACAGTGTAGTAATGCTGTGTTACGATGTGCTACAGTGTAGTAATGCTGTGTTACGATGTGTTACAGTGAAGTAGTACTGTGTTACGATGTGCTACAGTGTAGTAATGCTGTGTTACGATGTGTTACAGTGTAGTAATGCTGTGTTACGACGTGTTACAGTGTAGTAATGCTGTGCTACGACGTGCTACAGTGTAGTAATGCTGTGTTACGATGTGTTACAGTGTAGTAATGCTGTGTTACGACGTGTTACAGTGTAGTAATGCTGTTTTACGACGTGCTACAGTGTAGTAATGCTGTGTTACGATGTGTTACAGTGTAGTAATGCTGTGTTACGATGTGTTACAGTGTAGTAATGCTGTGTTACGATGTGTTACAGTGTAGTAATGCTGTGTTACGATGTGTTACAGTGTAGTAATGCTGTTTTACGACGTGTTACAGTGTAGTAATGCTGTTTTACGTCATGTTACAGTGCAGTAATGCTGTTTTACGACGTGTTACTGTGTAGTAATGCTGTTTTACGACGTGTTACTGTGTAGTAATGCTGTTTTACTACGTGTTACTGTGTAGTAATGCTGTTTTACTACGTGTTACAGTGTAGTAATGATGTTTTACGACGTGTTACAGTGTAGTAATGCTGTGTTACGTCGTGTTACAGTGTAGTAATGCTGTTTTACGTCGTGTTACTGTGTAGCAATGCTGTTTTACGTCGTGTTACAGTGTAGTAATGCTGTTTTACGACGTGTTACAGTGTAGTAATGCTGTTTTACGATGTGTTACAGTGTAGTAATGCTGTGTTACGACGTGTTACAGTGTAGTAATGCTGTGTTACGACGTGTTACAGTGTAGTAATGCTGTTTTACGTCGTGTTACAGTGTAGTAATGCTGTTTTACTACGTGTTACTGTGTAGTAATGCTGTTTTACTACGTGTTACAGTGTAGTAATGATGTTTTACGACGTGTTACTGTGTAGTAATGCTGCGTTACGTGTTACTGTGTAGTAATGCTGTGTTACGACGTGCTACAGTGTAGTAATGCTGTGTTATGATGTGTTACAGTGTAGTAATGCTGTGTTACGATGTGTTACAGTGTAGTAATGCTGTGTTACGATGTGTTACAGTGTAGTAATGCTGTGTTACGATGTGTTACAGTGTAGTAATGCTGTGTTACGACGTGCTACAGTGTAGTAATGCTGTGTTACGATGTACTACAGTGTAGTAATGCTGTGTGACGACGTGCTACAGTGTAGTAATGCTGTGTGACGACGTGCTACAGTGTAGTAATGCTGTGTGACGACGTGTTACAGTGTAGTAATGCTGTGTTACGATGTGCTACAGTGTAGTAATGCTGTGTTACGATGTGCTACAGTGTAGTAATGCTGTGTGACGACGTGCTACAGTGTAGTAATGCTGTGTGACGACGTGCTACAGTGTAGTAATGCTGTGTTACGACGTGTTACAGTGTAGTAATGCTGTGTTACGACGTGCTACAGTGTAGTAATGCTGTTTTACGATGTGCTACAGTGTAGTAATGCCGTTTTACGATGTGCTACAGTGTAGTAATGCTGTTTTACGATGTGCTACAGTGTAGTAATGCTGTTTTACGATGTGCTACAGTGTAGTAATGCTGTTTTACGATGTGCTACAGTGTAGTAATGCTGTGTTAAGATGTGCTACAGTGTAGCAATGCTGTGTTACGATGTGCTACAGTGTAGTAATGCTGTGTTACGATGTGTTACAGTGTAGTAATGCTGTGTTACGATGTGCTACAGTGTAGTAATGCTGTGTTACGATGTGTTACAGTGAAGTAGTACTGTGTTACGATGTGCTACAGTGTAGTAATGCTGTGTTACGATGTGTTACAGTGTAGTAATGCTGTGTTACGACATGTTACAGTGTAGTAATGCTGTGCTACGACGTGCTACAGTGTAGTAATGCTGTGTTACGATGTGTTACAGTGTAGTAATGCTGTGTTACGACGTGTTACAGTGTAGTAATGCTGTTTTACGACGTGCTACAGTGTAGTAATGCTGTGTTACGATGTGTTACAGTGTAGTAATGCTGTGTTACGATGTGTTACAGTGTAGTAATGCTGTGTTACGATGTGTTACAGTGTAGTAATGCTGTGTTACGATGTGTTACAGTGTAGTAATGCTGTTTTACGACGTGTTACAGTGTAGTAATGCTGTTTTACGTCATGTTACAGTGCAGTAATGCTGTTTTACGACGTGTTACTGTGTAGTAATGCTGTTTTACGACGTGTTACTGTGTAGTAATGCTGTTTTACTACGTGTTACTGTGTAGTAATGCTGTTTTACTACGTGTTACAGTGTAGTAATGATGTTTTACGACGTGTTACTGTGTAGTAATGCTGCGTTACGTGTTACTGTGTAGTAATGCTGTGTTACGACGTGCTACAGTGTAGTAATGCTGTGTTACGACGTGCTACAGTGTAGTAATGCTGTGTTACGATGTGTTACAGTGTAGTAATGCTGTGTTACGATGTGCTACAGTGTAGTAATGCTGTGTTACGATGTGTTACAGTGAAGTAGTGCTGTGTTACGATGTGCTACAGTGTAGTAATGCTGTGTTAAGGTGTGTTACAGTGTAGTAATGCTGTGTTACGACGTGTTACAGTGTAGTAATGCTGTGTTACGATGTGCTACAGTGTAGTAATGCTGTGTGACGACGTGCTACAGTGTAGTAATGCTGTGTGACGACGTGCTACAGTGTAGTAATGCTGTGTTACGACGTGTTACAGTGTAGTAATGCTGTGTTACGACGTGTTACAGTGTAGTAATGCTGTGTTACGACGTGCTACAGTGTAGTAATGCTGTGTTACGATGTGCTACAGTGTAGTAATGCTGTGTGACGACGTGCTACAGTGTAGTAATGCTGTGTGACGACGTGCTACAGTGTAGTAATGCTGTGTTACGATGTGCTACAGTGTAGTAATGCTGTGTGACGACGTGCTACAGTGTAGTAATGCTGTGTGACGATGTGCTACAGTGTAGTAATGCTGTGTTACGATGTGTTACAGTGTAGTAATGCTGTTTTACGACATGTTACAGTGTAGTAATGCTGTTTTACGTCGTGTTACAGTGCAGTAATGCTGTTTTACGACGTGTTACTGTGTAGTAATGCTGTTTTACGACGTGTTACTGTGTAGTAATGCTGTTTTACTACGTGTTACTGTGTAGTAATGCTGTTTTACTACGTGTTACAGTGTAGTAATGATGTTTTATGACGTGTTACTGTGTAGTAATGCTGCGTTACGTGTTACTGTGTAGTAATGCTGTGTTACGACGTGCTACAGTGTAGTAATGCTGTGTTACGACGTGCTACAGTGTAGTAATGCTGTGTTACGATGTGCCACAGTGTAGTAATGCTGTGTTACGATGTGTTACAGTGTAGTCATGCTGTGTTACGATGTGCTACAGTGTAGTAATGCTGTGTTACGATGTGTTACAGTGAAGTAGTGCTGTGTTACGATGTGTTACAGTGTAGTAATGCTGTGTTACGACGTGTTACAGTGTAGTAATGCTGTTTTACGACGTGCTACAGTGTAGTAATGCTGCGTTACGATGTGTTACAGTGTAGTAATGCTGTGTTACGACGTGTTACAGTGTAGTAATGCTGTTTTACGACGTGCTACAGTGTAGTAATGCTGTGTTACGATGTGTTACAGTGTAGTAATGCTGTGTTACGATGTGTTACAGTGTAGTAATGCTGTGTTACGATGTGTTACAGTGTAGTAATGCTGTGTTACGATGTGTTACGGTGTAGTAATGCTGTGTTACGACGTGCTACAGTGTAGTAATGCTGTGTTACGATGTGCTACAGTGTAGTAATGCTGTGTTACGATGTGCTACAGTGTAGTAATGCTGTGTGACGACGTGCTACAGTGTAGTAATGCTGTGTGACGATGTGCTACAGTGTAGTAATGCTGTGTTACGACGTGTTACAGTGCAACCTACTTGAGAAAGTTGGACGGTGTTTACACAGTAGAATAGTTTTGCTACATAAAGTTGCTTTTATGATGCAAGGCGAAGAACAGAGTAATTAGACAGTTGACAATATGATTGATTTAAAAAATATAATTTGAAGACAGGTGAATAAAGATAGAATAAGCTAAACTTGTGTGCCTATGATGACCCGTGGGTGCGGAAAATGGACACCTGGGGGATAATATGCCCTTGTCTAGGCTACTATTCACTTCTCCTTAACAGGGCTCTGTCATCGGGAAAAGTACATACAATTACATGCAGCTCTTCTGTCATCCCATCCGTTTTCAAAACATACAGTATTTTGCCCAAGTGGCAAGTTATTTAATTGACTGTGGGAGATGCTGCATGCGTGATTTGGGTGTGAAAATTCACCCCAGTAACATATGGTTCCCCAGCAACAAAACTGATGTGTGAGTGTAGTACTTATATAATCAACCATGGAATTTTCTATATTGTTTAGCACAGTCAGTGTTTTCTTACATAACGTGATTGTAAATCTATTTTAAGCCCCCACCGTGCAAGTCTCTGCTTTGTTTTCTGCTGATGAAGAGAAAATGACAGGATTTTATCGTTTCGTCTATGATAGGTGGGAACGTACAGTTGAAGTCGGAAGTATACATACACCTTAGCCCAGTGGTTCTTTACCTTGTTGGAGTTACTGAACCCCACCAGTTTCGTATGCGCATTCACCGAACCCTTAATTGGAAAAATAAAATAAGATTTTGTTCAAATTCAAAACATAGGTATATATTTTACTGGTGGACAAAATGAACCGTGCATCAACATCACTGTGTTCAAAGAACAAAATCATCAAAACATGATTTTCACACAAAAACAAAAACATAATAATAAATATTTACTGCAAATCAGTGTGACTTCTGCTGTTGCCTTTCAGAGACCAGTTCAGAAATGCGCGGCTTCACCGTGGCAAGTGGCACTCATGTCATTTTCACAACTAAGTCTGTTCCTTTTCTTCGTTTTTATGTCCAGCATCCTCCAAAAGGATTGCTCGCAAAGATATGTTGTAACAAACGGTATGAAAATCTCCAGAGCTTTCTTAGCAATAACAGGGTACGTTACCATTTGTTGACACCAACACGTTGAAAGCGTTGTTGTTCTGAAGAGTTGCTGTTGAACCTGGCTCTGCTGAATTTCAATGATTTCATCGAGGTATTCATCATTGACATTTGTTGTCTCAACACTAAACGTGAACGGCTGTCTCACCCATGCTGGATATGACTCTCTTGTAGGGAAGTATCCGTCGAGAGACTTTGCAAGCTCATCTAAGTGTGTGGCAATTGCTTTCTTCAGTTCCGCGGGAACAGAAATGTCTCAGATTCCAGATACATCTTCGATCTTACTTACACAGTCGTCCAGCAGGGGAAAGTTTGCGAAGTTATCGTTCTCTTTTCGTCGTTTCCATAACGGTAACTTTTTTTGAAAAGCCTTCAGGTTTTCCTCCGCTTCGATGATGTTGACTCCACCGCCCTGCATCTTTTGATTGAGATGATTGAGAGCTGCGAAGATATCAGCCATTAACGCTAAAATGAGAATGAACTCAGAATTTTTGAAGCAATCTGCATGACAATGTTGGTGCTCTTGCAAAAACAGAGCTAATTCCACACGCACGGCAAAAACACGATTCAGCACCTGTCCCCGGGATAACCACCGAACGTTAGAATGGTACAGAAGTACCTTGAATTCAGAGCCCATTTCTTTACACAGCTCACTGAAGATGTGGTGCTTCAGAGCACTAGTTAGCACATAGTTCACGCATACTTGTTGCCAACGCATGCCTGTGCAGAATACAATGCGTAACAATGATGTGTGGTGCATCGGCTTTCACTAGCGCACCAAAACCAGACTTTATTCCCAGCATGACTGGAGCTCCGTCCAAACAAAATGCAGAAACCATATCCCACGAAAGATTGTTGTCTTTGAAGAAGTCATCCACAAGTTTCTTCACATCGGCTGCCTTAGTTGTTGCTGTAAGAGGCTTACAAAATAAAAAAATATTCCTTTATCACATCGTCTTTCACATGGCTTAGATTGGAAACGTCTGTGGTCTCGTCGAGTTGAAGGCTGAATTTTTTCCGGGCTTGAAATTAGATCTGCAACTACTTGAGCCAAGATGTCTTTGCTCATGTCCTCTATTCTGTCGCTGATGGTGTCATTTGAAAGAAGAATTTGGGATAACTTAACTTCAGCCTCTTTTCCCAGCATGATATTTGCCATCTTCAACACAGCTGGTTTTATGAGTGTTTCACCAATGGTGTGCGGTTTGCCCTGCTTTGCGATCAGGTAAGCAACTTCGTACGATGCTGTGAGGATCGGTTTGTTGATGGGTACAAAGCTGAGAACAGGCAGAGTAGCCTTTTCATCGAATCTGTCTCTCTTCACCTTGAATTCAGCGAGCGTTGTGTTCTTGTATTTTCCATCTCCATGTAGCTTAAGGAAGTGTTCTCTTAGTTTTGCCGGTGCTAGACTAGAATTGCTCAACTTGGCATTGCAAATCATGCAGTTAGGACGCTGACTCCCATCACGTTCCGTTATACATGTGAATCCATATTGTACATATTCCTCCGACCACATTCTTTTTTTGCTCGACATAGTAAGTATGAAGGGATTAAAATATTAAGAAAGAAATCACAAGACGTACCATCACGACAGTCACAAGTCGACTACTGAGCGCACCAAATTCCCTGCAGCACAGATAGGCCAAGCGATGTAGCGTGATCGAACCCAGGTTAAGAACCACTGCCTTAGACAAATACATTTAAACTCAGTGTTTCACAATTCCTGACATTTAATCAGAGTAAAAATGTATTTTCTTAGGTCATTTAGGATCACCACTTTATTTTAAGAATGTGAAATGTCAGAATAATACTAGAGAGAATGATTTATTTCAGCATTTCTTTCTTTCATCACATTCCCAGTGGCTCAGAAGTTTACATACACTCAGTTAGTATTTGGTAGCATTGCCTTTAAATTGTTTAACTTGGGTCAAACGTGTCAGGTAGCCTTCCACAAGCTTCCCACAATAAGTTGGGTGAATTTTGGCCCATTCCTCCTGACAGAGCTGGTGTAACTGAGTCAGGTTTGTAGGCCTCCTTGCTGTTTTAGTTCTGCCCACACATTTTCTATTGGATTGAGGTCAGGGCTTTGTGATGGCCACTCCAATACCTTGACTTTGTTGTCCTTAAGCCATTTTGCCACAACTTTGGAAGTATGCTTGGGGTCATTGTCCATTTGGAAGACCCATTTGCGACCAAGCTTTAACTTCCTGACTGATGTCTTGAGATGTTGCTTCAATATATCCACCTAATTGTCCATGCTCATGATGCCATCTATTTTGTGAAGTGCACCAGTACCTCCTGCAACAAAGCACCCCCACAACATGATGCTGCCGCCCCCGTGCTTCACGGTTGGGATGGTGTTCTTCGGCTTGCAAGCCTCTCCCTTTTCCTCCAAACATAACGATGGTCATTATGGCCAAACAGTTCTATTTTTGTTTCATCAGATCAGAGGACATTTCTCCAAAAAGTATGATCTTTGTCCCCATGTGCAGTTGCCAACCATATTCTGGCTTTTTTTACGGCGGTTTTGGGACAGTGGCTTCCTCCTTGCTGAGCGGCCTTTAAGGTTATGTCGATATAGGACTCGTTTTACTGTGGATATAGATACTTTTGTACCTGTTTCCTCTAGCATCTTCACAAGGTCCTTTGCTGTTGTTCTGGGATTGATTTGCACTTTTCGCACCAAAGTACGTTCATCTCTAGGAGACAGAACGCATCTCCTTCCTGAGCGGTATGACGGTTGCGTGGTCCCATGATGTTTATACTTGTGTACTATTGTTTGTACAGATGAACGTGGTACCTTCAGGCATTTGGAAATTGCTCCCAAGGATGAACCAAACTTGTGGAGGTCTACAATTCTTTTTCTGACGTCTTGGCTGATTTCTTTTGATTTTCACCTGATGTCAAGCAAAGAGGCACTGAGTTTGAAGGTAGGCCTTGAAATACATCCACAGGTATACTTCCAACAGAATCAAATGATGTCAATTAGCCTATCAGAAGCTTCTAAAGCCATGACATCATTTTCTGGAATTTTCCAAGCTGTCTAAAGGCACAGTCAACTTAGTGCATGTAAATGTCTGACCCACTGGAATTGTGATTCAGTGGATTATAAGTGAAATGATCTGTCTGTAAACAATTGTTGGAAAATTACTTGTGTCATGCACAAAGTAGATGTCCTCACCGACTTGCCCAAACTATAGTTCGTTAACAAGAAATTTGTGGAGTGGTTGAAAAACGAGTTTAAATGACTCGAACCTAAGTGTATGTAAACTTTCCACTTCAACTGTATATAAACAGTCTGGAGAGGGATCTAAGGATAATACTGTAGCTAGGCTAATTGGTTATGAATTGCTGATCTGTTACAACTCAAGATCTGCAGAAGTTAGAAAAACACAGAGAGGCTTAGTCTAGAGAAGGAGAGAGAGTTATTCTATTGTTCTTTCAAAATGAAAAATGCCAGACAGTTTTTTTCCCTTCCTTTGCCCTAAGTGCTTTTCCCAAGTGAACGTGACTAAATCGTGCAGACATGCGTATCTTCTCAACACTCCTTGCGTTGCATAAACAAGTAAACAATAACACAAGCTCTGTGAAGTATGGAGAGAGAGGGGGTGATTAGATTAGTGCATGCTTTGATATCTCTGACCAGCCCCCTTGGCCTCTTTCTCTCTTTCTTAGCTCCCCTTCATCTCTCCCCCCCCCCCCCCCCCCCCCTCTCTCTCTCATAGATTAGCTGTGCAAAGTAAATGTGAGTCCTGGCCTGCATGCTAAATTAGGCCATGGATTGTTATGTAAAATTTGGTGATGAATAACTTAACATACGGATGGAGTGTTCCCATGCATTCTTTTAGAGAAAGGGTCTGCGGACTGTTTTGGTAGGTGGTATACTGTGCTTGAAAGTTGCAGGTGCAGCTTCCTGATGTTAGTCAGGAAGGGCCTGGATAAAGCCAGTGTGTTATTAGAGGTCCGAGGATAAGGCCTACTTTTGTATAAAAGTGCTACTTTCTGAGGAGTAACAAAAACAGATTATTGCGTGAAAGAGCTCCCAAGAAAGTGACTTAGATCACGACTCAGACTTCATGGCTCCTGCACTCTGGGTGTCTAGATTCAAGCCGTGATGCTTTCCCCTTCTATTAACCTGGGCCTCAGTGACCTCCATTATCAACCTGGTCCATCCTGGCAGCCAGTGTCCTGTGCAAACTCAGATAAGAAGGAGAGACCACCCCATGTTGTGATGTGCTATCCCCACCTATTTATAATATAAACAAGCCTGGGAACAGTGGAGCAAAAGCGACATCTCTGTGAATGTCAGAGGGTGATACAATAGGGGTCCTGTGCAAAACAGTACTGTGTCTCTTGTCAGAGATTAGAATATAGCCTACTCAGCATCTCCTTTAGTATTGAATCTGTTATATTTCTCCCACCAGTTGGTAAATTGCAATTCTTTGGTCTAACACATCTGAAATATGTGGCCTCCCTTTTCAATTTGTCAGAGAAGTGAGGATGGTTAAAAAACAGGGGTAAATTCAATTCCTTTCCCAGTAGGAGGCTAGCGAGGCTGGGCTGTACATCTCTATAGGTACTGCTGCTCGGTCTACTGATAACCTGCTCCTACTGTGTCAGGCTCCCATTAGACCCTCTGTGGCGGAGCGAACCAATGCCTGGCATGTCGTCCATGGACTCGGAGCCCCTCCCTCCATCCCTCCCCCTGCACTCTCTGCCCAGGCCTGCTTATTTTCACCCACAGCAGCGGCCGTATGTTTTCTATCAGCTGTAATCTCTAGTGCAGAAATGAAACACGGCTAAGCAGGATTGCCGAGAGGGGACGTGGCAGAAATTAGAGTTGTTGTTAAACAGGAGTTATGCAGACACATCGGGACAAGAGGCTGGTCTTTAGATGGTAATGGAGAGTGTAATGCAGAGGTAGGCTCTGGTTCAGTCGCCATGTAATGCCTAATGCATTGAATCTGTGTGTAAGCAGACTAGCTGAGGCAGTCTAGACTGGCCATTATGTAATTAGCCAGTCTCACCCTCCTCATCCATTACCGTTTTACTTTCGCATCAAACTCTTTTCGATCTGTCGTCGTGGAGTCAATCCGTTTTCATTATTCAAGTATCTCAATTATTAGGAGGTCAGTCCACCTGAGCATAGGAGTCTGACATCATTGTTAAATGGATTCAGAAGAAGCTGGTTCTGCCTTGTCACAGCTGTTTTGTGTATGAGGAAGGAAGGAAAGAAGGGGTGCATTTAATGTTCAATGATGCGTAGCGAATGGTGGAGGGACACCTTCAGGCACTCAGGCTTGTGTTGGTCTGTTTCCAGTTCACCTAATAATGCCTTCACAATGCTACACCACAGCACCAGACGGATCTTATCAGTGGGCCATTGGCCGTTTTTACTAATACAGTTGAAGTCGGAAGTTTACATACACTTAGGTTCGAGTCATTAAAACTAGTTTTTCAACCACTCCACACATTTCTTGTTAATAAACTATAGTTTTGGCAAGTCGGTTAGGACATCTACTTTGTGCATAACACAAGTAATTCTTCCAACAATTGTTTACAGACAGATGATTTCACTTATAATTCTCTGTATTCCAGTGGGTCAGAAGTTTACATACACTAAGTTGACCATACCTTTAAACAGCTTGGAAAATTCCATAAAATTATGTCATGGCTTTAGAAGTTTCTGATAGGCTAATTGACATCATTTGAGTCAATTGGAGGTGTACCTGCGGATGTATTTCAAGGCCTAACTTCAAACTCTGTGCCTCTTTGCTTGACATCATGGGAAAATCAAAAGAAATCAGTGAAGACCTCAGGAAAAAGAATTGTAGGTGGTACGCGGTAGACCCCAACAAGTTTGGTTCATCCTTGGGAGCAATTTCCAAAAGCCTGAAGGTACCACGTTCATCTGTACAAACAATAGCACACAAGTATAAACACCATGGGACCACGCAGCCGTCATACCGCTCAGGAAGGAGACGCAGTCTGTTTCCTAGAGATGAACGTACTTTGGTGCGAAAAGTGCAAATCAATCCCAGAACAACTGCATAGGACCTTGTGAAGATGCTGGAGGAAGCAGGTACAAAGGTATCTATATCCACAGTAAAATGAGTCCTATATCGACCTAACCTGAAAGGCCGCTCAGCAAGGAAGAAGCCACTGCTCCAAAACCGCCATAAAAAAGCCAGACTATGGTTTGGAACTGCACATGGGGACAAAGATCATACTTTTTGGAGAAATGTCTTCTGATCTGATAAAACAAAAATAGAACTGTTTGGCCATAATGACCATCGTTATGTTTGGAGGAAAAAGGGGGAGGCTTGCAAGCCGAAGAACACCATCCCAACCGTGAGACACGGGGCTGGCAGCATCATGTTGTGGGGGTGCTTTTCTGCAGGAGGGACTGGTGCACTTCACAAAATAGATGGCATCATGAGGATGGAACATTAGGTGGATATATTGAAGCAACATCTCAAGACATCAGTCTTGAGGTTAAAGCTTGGTTGTAATATGGGTCTCCCAAATGGACAATGACCCCAAGCATACTTCCAAAGTTGTGGCAAAATGGCTTAAGGACAACAAAGTCAAGGTATTGGAGTGGCCATCACAAAGCTCAATCCTATAGAAAATGTGTGGGCAGAACAAAAAAAGTGTGTGCGAGCAAGGAGGCCTACAAACCTGACTCAGTTACACCAGCTCTGTCAGGAGGAATGCACCAAAATTCACTCAACTTATTGTGGGAAGCTTGTGGAAGCTTACCCGAAACGTTTGACCCAAGTTAAACAATTGAAAGACAATGCTACCAAATACTAATTGAGTGTATGTAAACTTCTGACCCACTGGGAATGTGATGAAAGAAATAAAAGCTGAAATAAATCATTCTCTCTACTATTATTTTGACATTTCACATTCTTAAAATAAAGTGGTGATCCTAACTGACCTAAGACAGGGAATTGTGAAAAACTGTGTTTAAATGTATTTGGCTAAGGTGTATGTAAACTTCCGACTTCAACTGTATCTACAATAATTCATGGAGACAAAATTACCCCTAGAGTCAGTAATAGTGCCCCCAACAATCAACCAGATTGCATTATGTCCCCTGGGATAATGACCATGCGATATGCAACACATAAAATATGTTAGATAATCACATCATTTACACATAGCCTTATTTAACACATGCCAGAAGTGTGAGTGCGTGGAATATGGGTGGTTTATGGCTCCAGTTAGTCAGGCTGGCTCGCGTCACTGTTTAATAGGATGCTCTCTTCATTGTTTTGATTGGACCTACAGTTCTCCTTAAGAGGAGATGACTTAAGGTTAACCACACCGCTATTAAACATGTACAAATGTCAGCTGTCCCTGCTGTTCTCTCAGCGCTAGAACAGGCAGAATGAATGTCGGCTGCAGCACAACAAAATAACAGGCGGAGACTTACAAAAGGACAGTACAGTGAACCACAATATTTGCTGTCATTGAATTGTGCATTCATTCATTGAAGCTGACATAACACATTGTAACTAACATGAAGGGTGATTATTATGGTATGGTTTCAATACAAAATACATACATTTTTAAGCCACATTGTGGACCACTCAGATAGTGTGAAGCTTGGGAGGACTATGTCAGCTCTGTTAACAACAACACAGTCGAAGTTGTGGGGGTCAGACGACATCTTGTTCCACATTTCTTTAAAACTTCATGACCCATCTGTCCCATGTTCTCTCTCTTTCCATCTTTCACAAAGCCCACTTTCAGGCAGTATTGGTGAAGCGTGGCGCTCTACCATAGGTTATAGAAAGGCTCACAAGGACTTGCCAAGTTGGGTAGCCTAACCCTGCAGATTTGCTCATTTTAATACAGGGCATTTTCGTGTGAATGAACCCATGAGCACCAATGTAAAGCACAAAGGAGCATATCACATTTTTCAGAAATGAAGGCATACATTTTTCAACCATTTTCTATTCTTAATATTAGGAATAAGCAAAGGTTTTGATTTCTGGTTAAACAGTTGGAAAGGGGTGACATCACCAGGTGGTAAATTAGTTTATAGACCAGTAAGAAAGAGAGTTCCAAACCTCTCTGCCAATAACAGGTAGTTTTCAGTTTTCCCCTCCCCACCCAGACAGTCCTAGAAAAATGATTGCTTGGGAAATTGCTCTTTGCTAAGAAGCTATGTTTGTTATTTTTTTTATTGCTATTTTTATTGAAAACAATCACAGTAATTTACTTAATTGTCAAACAGAAATTATTTGATATTGAGCTGAAAAAAGTTGCATTGAACATTTAAGATATTTTCACATTTCTCCCCCTCATGAGGAGAGAGGATAATACAAGTTTGTAGAAGGGTCGTTCCATTAGCATTCATGCAACATTATTTTGTTAACACATAGTTTGATATATGAGAAATTCACCTAATTGATTGGCACCCAAATTGGCCATTTTAATTTATAGGATTCATATAATATTCAATAAATATATAGTACCTAACATCCGATTTGGACCAAACTTGTTTCAAACGATGAGTAAGACATTTGGAATCCCCAGAAATAGTTAAAAGCCACCCACGGACCTCCCACACCCCACGCCAATCCCACCGCATCAACAAGTATACAGTATCAGTTCTCTATACAAGTAGTATGGACCTGGGATTCCGAGTATTGTATGTAAATAAGGTATTTCTGTCTTGTTTTTTTAAAGAATTTTGCAAAAATTTCGAAAAACCTGTTTTTGTTGTGTCTTTATGGGTTATTGTGTGTAGATTGCTGAGGATTTTTTGTATTATTATTCAATTTTAGACTAAGTCTGTAACGTAACATAATGTGGAAAAAGTCAAGTGGTCTCAATACTTTCCAAATGCAATGTAGTAACAAACCACAGTTGGGTCACCTGCTACTGTCCTCCCTTCCACTGGCATACTGTTATGTTCAGCTCATATGTTTTCTTTCCCTTTCTGTCATCTGGTGGTCAAAGCAAGAGTTTGAAAACCATCTGGATAACCTCTCTCTCCCTCTCTCCAGTTAATATCACATCTCTCCTGGCTCTTACTGACACCTATCGATGAGTCCCCTTTCTTTTCATTTACTTTAACCAGCATCTTCACTCACTGAACACCGACCAACACCGGACGTTCATGGACATTGAAAAGTAGTTTAAATGTGGTCAGCCTGCCTTTGCCTTGATTTCAACATCCACATTTTTGGGCTCAAGTCCAGACGGTCCTTGATTTGGCTCAAACATAGACATCCATGATTAGTTCTGATCTGTCCGGACCAAGTCTGAAGCAATCATTGACGTCTATGTTTCACAAGTTTAGACAGTACAGTACAGCAGAGCACATTAAAGAGGAGTACAATACTGTAAAGTAAAGAACAGTGCAGTATCTGTACTGTAGTAGAGTAGCATCGAACTGTACGGTACAGCAGAGCACACTGTCCATAATGTACTGTACTGTGTTATACTCTACTTTACTGAACTCTACTATGCTATACTTTACTGTACTCCACTGTACTGCACTGTGATGTCAAAAGTTATGAAACATAGACGTCTATGATTGGTTCATATTTGGTCCGGTCTGGACAAACCAAATGTGTTCTTGTTTGGGGGCGGAGATCATTAGAATAGCCCGTGTGTAGAATAATACCCAAATATGCAAAGGAGGATATTTTATATTTCTACCGAGGGTTCTGTTAACTTTCCAAAAATTCCCAGGTTTTCCAGAAGTCCCGGTTGGAATATTCACGAAATCAGGAAGGAATAAGCAGGAAATCCATGAACCTACAACCAGGATTTCTGAAAAACCTGGACATTTTGGGAAAGTTATCAGAATTTTGCAACCCTATTCTACCCTTTTGTATCTATTCATGATACATCTAGCTCAAGGTGTCATATCTTAGCTGACACCCCCTTCTTTCTGTAGAAATCTTTGAATCTGTAAAGACCAACGCTGGAGAAGCAGGTACGGGGAGTGGACATTTAATACGGAACAGACAGGCAACAAAACAGGAACAGCGTCAGCACACGGGTAAACAAGGACATATGACAATTAATGCTGCAGCAGGGAACAGAGCGGGGGAACAGACAGATACAGTTGAGGTAATGACAGAGGTGATTGGGTCCAGGTGAGTCCAGTAAGTGCTGATGCGCGTGAAAGGCAGGTGTGCATACTGATGGTGGCAGGAGTGCATATTGCTGGGGATCCTGGCGCCTTTGTGCGCCAGGGAGGGAGAGCGGGAGCAGGCATGACAGAATCTTAATTCGGAGTAAATATTTGAACAGTTTTAGGAAAACCTGGTCACATAAAAAACAGAGGGAAGTTTTACCTTCATTCTGTTATCAAACTTTGCATCTGCAATGTTGTTCAAGTAAATGTTTTATAAAAAATGTTCAGTTGAAATGATTAAAAGTAGTTTCTTGTCCATAGAGTGTTATGGTTTGTGTTTGGCATACGTTTTTAAGTCAAAAAGTGATTATCAGCATCATTCTGTAATCATGGAATTGCCTTACACCCAACACCCCCCTCTTTCCTCCCACTGTGGTTTTTGGTGTACCGTAAGAGATAAAAATGATTTCATAATAAGATGGGGGGTGTTGGTAGAATCATTGCAGAATAAGTTACTTACAGTAAGTGCTCCTAAGCTAAGTCTTTACCTAAGGCCAGACAAAATTGATCCACTGTTTTTAATGGATTTTCCTCCCAGAAAAGTGAGGCGAGCGGGCAAAAAAATAACAATAAGAAATACATTAGGAGGATAAGGAATAACAGTACTTTACCACATTGTCCTAGGCTGTATGGACATGAACAATAGGCGAAATATTCAATTTCAGACTGATTTTCAGTTCATTATTATGAATACACAAATTAACATTATTCACATGGAATATTGCATTCTATTAGACACCCTATCATATTACATATATATTTTTTTAAGTAATGTATTATCAGTTCATTAATCTACTTAATCATATAAGCCTAACAAATTCAAGAATGATTGACAATAAATAATTGTAATCAAATTAAAATGTTGATGCATAATAATGAGTTCATTACCTGAATGCATCTCTATAGCCTAGGCGTTAACAAAATATTAATTCAAATATGATTAGGCCTCTCATAGACATGGCCTTGTAGAAAGAGGGTCAATCACGCTAGGTCTGCCAAATGAATGTAGCATTGGAAAAAATACATAAATCCAGCCATAGAGTATAACCTATCGTCGTCAAAATATATATATTTTTGTTTATAACATGTACAATTAGAAGCATCAATCTATATAGATCAAGCGTGACTAAATTTGAGCCCAGTACCCTTTCTCACCGTATCCTCCTTCGATTGTCTCACCTGGTTGCCAGGAAAAGCCCCCACCTGCTGATCTCCACGAAGTGTGAGCGTGCCACTGGCTATGTAATTTGCTGGACATTCTTGCTGTTCTTGGCGGCGCATCATCTCTTCAAAGGCATTCAGTCGTGGTGTTATCGGTTGGCCTACTACTACTGGTAGTACCGGTAAAATGTAAGTTATGAATCGCAAATCACTGTCCAGCTGACACACTTCGATTTCATCAATCATTTTGACTTCAATTTGGTTGTCCAAAATACTATCAGCTTGCACTGTGTCTTTGCTGATGAATGCCCTGATCTCTGGTCAGTCAGTTGGTTAAATTACATTGTTGTTTCGTCTATTAATCGCTTCTATTAGATCAGAAAATGATGCAATAACCATCAATTTAACAGACTGTTTGTTTATAATGAGGGACGTCCCACGTTTAACCTGGCTTCAGTCATGACTGCATGAGAGAGAAATGAAACGTCTGCACGTCGCCTGAGGGGGGAACGTGTGTGTTTCATTGTCCAATCCGAGGCTCGAACATGATCTGACCGTGTGATCTGAGGCTGTTTGCTCTCTTGGACATCCATTTGGGAAAGCCTCAAGGGAGAGCGGACAGTGAATTATAAACAAAGAGCTGAATATGTTTCCCAACAAATGACACACATATTTTATTCATTTACCGGGGTGTGGAGAAAAGTGAGGCGGGGCATCCGTTTAACAGTAATTAAACTTTGGCCAGCCTAACCCATTTTGATTGGATAGAAAGGTTTGCCAGAAACCACCATCAGGAAGTCCACACCCAACACCAGCAGTGACGAGTCATCCAACCTCAGCCCGGCAGACGCCATAATCACAGCATGTTGGGTTGACATCAGTGGTATTAGCCTCTATTTGAACTTTAACCAGTCTTACATAGAATATGTTCACATATCCTTTTTAGACAACAATGAATTGGGATTTCTCTTTTCTTATCTCTTCTGTGCTTATGATGTTGAAGCCGGTGTCTGGTACTAAAGATAGAGGCTTCATGTGGTTTTGAGGAGCGTCAGGGTCGGTTTGCTCATTTGTTGACCAGTGGATCACTTCCTCCCTTTGGCACCAGTGTATGCCAGGGAGGCATATGGTGAGTGAAAGCTGAGACTAGTTCCAGGTTCCAGCCCACCAGAGTACATCGGTGGGATCTGATAGAGATAGAGGCTATTCTAAGCGCTAAGTGTTGCATCAGAAAACATGTTACAGTAGAATTACGTATAAGAATGCTCAGTAGATTAGAATATGTCCTAGCTAGCTGGATCCCTTAGAGATTCCAGCAATTGTGACTAAATGGATGCATGAGCATTGGTGAATGGTGAATGACTGTCCACGATGGGTGTGGAGGTTGACACCCTAGGAAACTGACAGCATCTGTTTACAGCCAGCTAGCCTCATTATCCTGATGCACCCTTTGCACCTCGTCCCCTAACCCTCCTGATCTTTGCTCCCTATGTATCTAACAGTGACGGATCCTATCCTTAGTCTGTAGTGACATTATGGGTCAGGTCAGGTCCTCTCCTAATTGGTTGGAAGAGAGGAATCTATATTGTACTCTTTTGTTGATGCGCAGCAGTTTAATTTGTCTTAAGGCCTCTGTTTACGGCTTGAAAGGAGACGAGTGGTGCATTATCTCAATTTTGAAATGTGTCTCACACAATAAAACGTTATTCAGAAAGAGAGAACGGGCAAAACACTGTAGGGGGACGTAAGATAGTTCGAGGTAGCCTGCTGTTTGGTGTTGGAAATAATTAGATGGCAGTAGTGAAGCTGTGTTGATTTCACTTCCCCCGTTGGCGACACGCTGAGATGAATCGAATCTCAACGAAAAACCACACATAATCCTTAATTGTCCAGATTTGCATATTTCAATAATTGATTGTGTTCATCTTGTGTAAGGGAGATTTAGGGAGCTAAAGTTTAGAATTGCCCAGTAGGGTTTTATGATAATGCGATGATAGTTTATTGTGCTTGAGGACCTGCTCTGGCTTATTACAATGTTGGCAGAGAGCAGATTGGTGCTGTACTGGGAATAAACAGCGGAGCACACTGAGATTGTGTTTTCCCCCTGGATAGACTGTGACTCATTGGGATTATGAGCAGAGTGATAAAAGTCTTGGCAGAATATAACATTTGGCACTCTAGTCTTTTATGCCACTGTCTTTTTGTGCTAATGGTTCCACTGCATCTTATGGTTATCTTTCCAGAGATCCTATTTCTTCCTCAAGACTCTCTATCGCTTCCTTTGTATTGCTTGTGTTTTCTTCTATTTCGTTTTGCGGAGCTCTCCGATTGGCTGCTTTTATCAAGCTTTTTGTAGGCCTACCTTATTTCCATGTCCCTCCGCATTGCTATTATGGGTGAGCATGGAAACCAGGCTATTTCTGATGACAATAACACTGGCCTACATCTCACTACGCTAAATATTGAAGCAAACAGTCTATAAATGAATCAGTGGGCCTACTTTCTTTTATTCATTCTTCCATTATTTAGAGTCTCTGTTGTGTTATTAGTGTTTTTACAATATGTGCCTCAGTGGCTGATGTAGCCTAACTTTACCTTATCATTACCTGCTCACAGGGTCAGGATGTCCCCCTGTTTTACACTCCAGGATTAGAGGATGAAACAGGTGATGAATTATATGGTCATTATCATCACCGCCCACTGCTCTGAAAACGTTCGGCCGGTGACAGATAACCGACAAGCCACTTTAGGCTCACGAAAGGCTGGTGCGGGGCCGAATAGGGCGTAGCTTTCGAACGAATCACACGTTCACGTGACAAATCAGTCATGACATTGGTCTTCATAGCAGCTATGATACCGTTCGGGATGTATGGTAATCATTTACCCATCACAGGAATTTCGGAAACTTTTTATGATCCGTATGACAGTGTTGGTGAATTAGGCCTAGATCAAGTGGAATTTTGTTTGAAACTCATTGATGTATAGAGGGCAGCAAATGTCTGATCTCCCTCCTGCTAATGGGAAACCATATTATTGCTATTTGTAGTATTTGAGTGACACACACATGGTTAGCAGATGTTAATGCGAGTGTAGCGAAATGCTTGTGCTTCTAGTTCCGACCGTGCAATAATATCTAACAAGTATATTATCTAACAATTTCATAAGAACTACCTTATACACACAAGTGTAAAGGAGTGAATAAGAATATGTACATATAAATATATGGATAAGAGATGGCCGTGCTGCATAGGCAAGAGGCAGTAGATGGTATAGAGTACAGTATATACATATGAGATGAGTAATGTAGGGTATGTAAACATGATATAAAGTGGCATTGTTTAAAGTGACTAGTGATACATTTATTACATCCAATTTTTAATTATTAAAGTGGCTAGAGATTTGAGTCAGTATGTTGGCAGCAGCCACTCAATGTTAGTGATGGTTGTTTAACAGTCTGATGGCCTTGAGATAGAAGCTGTTTTTCAGTCTCTTGGTCCCAGCTTTGATGCACCTGTACTGTGTAACGGCTTTCTTCCTGGGAAGGAGAGGCGGACCAAAACGCAGCGTGGTTAGAGTTCATGTTAATTTAATAAGGTAACTCAAACATGAACAGGATACAAAACAATAAACGTGAAAACCGAAACAGTCCTAACTGGTGCAGAGACAATGACTCACACCTGCCTCTGATTGAGAACCATATCAGGCCAAACATAGAAATAGACAAACCAGACACACAACATAGAATGCCCACCCAGCTCACGTCCTGACCAACACTAAAACAAGGAAAACACACAGGAACTATGGTCAGAACGTGACATACTGACCTCGCCTTTTGGATGATAGCGGGGTGAACAAGCAGTGGCTCGGGTAGTTGTTTACCTTGATGATCTTTTTGGCCTTCCTGTGACATCGGGTGGTGTAGGTGTCCTGGAGGTCAGGTAGTTTGCCCCCGGCGATTCATTGTGCAGACCTCACTATGTGCCTCAACATTGAGTGTTAAAGATACTAATTGCTACTCAAGCCATCCAATCAACAAGTAAGCTATGAAATATTGATATTTATTAACCACTCGCAGACCAACTAATGGCAGAGACGCATCATCAATAACTGTTTTGCTTGCCTATTGCCTTGCCATACATTTGAATTGAAGCTCTGATTCAATGAGGCACGGTGTGTGAGATTCATAAATATTCAAGTGATTTAGAGGGAGGAGCAAATGGCAAACAGCAATATCACACATGTATTCAATGATTATACAGTGTTTATGTCTTGCAGTCTGTGTCACTGACTATAGGAAGGGGAGACATTTTTCTCAGCTAGACCTTGTCCATAATTTAACATTACTAAATGCTTACTGTGTATTTGAAAATCGAGAAACACCAAAAGAGCCATGAAACAAACACCCTTCAAAATGTATAAAACCATGTCCCGTGTGGCTCAGTTGGTAGAACATGGCACTTACAACGCCAGGGTTGTGGATTTGATTCCCATGGGGGACCAGTAGGAAAATGTATGCCCTCACTACTGTAAGTCGCTCTGGATAAGAATGTCTGCTAAATGACTCAAATGTACGACTGTAAAATACATGTTAGAACTGTTCCCAAAGTTCCCTTTATACTGAAGCACAGCATAAATTATTCATCTTATATAATGCCTTGTGTATCTCAGCGCTTGTAGAGGTTATGTAAACATACTCATTGTATGGGGAGCCCTGTCAAGTTCAGTGTGTTTCCTCTTTCCTGGCAGCCCTGCTGAGTGTCTGTCTCTTTAATAGGTGTACAGAGGGGAGGTGGGAGGGGCTTCCTGAGGAAACAGGTATGTGCTGACAGGGATGATGTCATTATTTCAGTGTCACCTGGGAAGACCTACGTTGTGGCGGCTCCACTATCACACCTCACAGCTGCTAGAGAGACCGGAGTGCAGATGCCTCCCAGGCGGCACGTTGATATAAGTAAGTACAGAAAAGAGCTGTCTGTTATTGAAACTGCACTTTTGTCAAGGTAAGGGGTTGTCTTACAGTCGGGAAACCTGTTTCACAAGTAGCTTAGCAGGTGTGACAGGATGGGAGCGAAGCATCACTGAGCAGCAGACATCACAGACTGTATGTTTCTCTGCCAGTAATCCCTTGTGGGGCATGAATAGTGTATTTTGGGGGAAAGCATATTTTAGTCATAAGTATAGATGTGATGACTACAGCTGTCTCTTGAATAAGTAACTGAATGCTAATGTGAGAAGCCACAACCTTGTTTAAAAAGATGCTTTGCTAGTTTAATTCACCAATAAGGCCCGAGGGGGTGTGGTATATGGCCAATACACCACGGCTCAAGGCTGTTCCAACCCCCGAGGTGCGTTATTGCTATTATAAACTGGTTACAAACAGTAACAGTAAAAAGTAGAACAGTTCAAATAAATGTGCTGTCATACCCGTGTTACACTTTCAGCCAATCAGCATTCAGGGCTTGAATCACCCAGTTTATAATGTCCTTTATGCCATGTCATTGTTGAATACTCCTTTCTCATTGGCTTGAAGGAGATTCCAGAGCGTGCATTATTTCCCTGTAATGAACGGTGTACTTGCACAGTAGAATTCAATTGGTGTTATTGAATTCGATTTTCATAATAGCAAGCTATGATGGTTTGGTTAGCTAAACTAGCAAGCTGTTTGTTTACCAATGCAACTACTGTAGCTATCTAGTAAACTTGCTAGCTACTTCAGTGCATGTTGAACACATTTTTACCTGCAAATTAACACATTTCTAGTGTTAAATTATAGCCGTGGTATAAAAGGGATAATCAACTCAGGGCTCTATGCGTTCTCTGGAAAATGATGCAACTCCGTGGAGTTGCAACTTCACATCGTTCATTCTTTTCTATAGAATGCATAGCCCCTCGTTGATTATCCCTTACTTATTGTTGAATTTATGCCCCTTAAAATAGTAACCTGGAGTAGATCAGTGCATGGGCCAGCTGCATTACTCACCATGCTCCCAGCTCAGTCCACTGGGCTTCATCCAAGGACTATTTGCATATTAGTAAATGTATGAAACCGTGGGAGCCAAGCAATTTCTTCCCCAATCTCAATGTTAAAAACTTTTGTTTGAGAGACGCCTCCTGAATCTATTGCCCCATTATTGTGGTGAATATGGTCATATATCTTTTCCTGACATTTACATACAGAGAAAAAAACTAAGACACTAGGCATCTTCCCCCTTCAAAAAGTGCCTCATGGGAAACCTTGAAAGATACTCTGTGTGACTCAAATGACTAAGAAGGTCAAATGACTAAGAAGGTCAAAACAGTCCTAGGAAACCTCTTTGAATGACAAGGTACCTATTAGAAGGGCACGGCTTTTACTTAATAGGTGTGTTGTCTAACCAATTGCCTCAAGGTGGTATGACTGAGAACAGCCCCAGGGTGTGTGTGTGTTTAGGTACCATCATATGACTGTGAGTAAACAGTATCTCAGCCAAGGTGGCTGTCTAAGAGCTAGGTCGGATGATGTCATTCAGGAAGTGGAGTCAGTGGACACAGTGAAATAAGGTACTGTACCGTGGGTCTACTGTACCATATGGCCTGTCACAGAGTCATATGACACATATCTCAATTACTCGTCTTTGTTTGGAACGCTTGAGAGAAGTTAAGTTGCTATTTCGTTTGGCATTTTACCGTCAAAATACAAAGTCTCCTAATTTTGTGTTTCCACACGTTGTTACTATTAATAATTTTGAATATCCCTGTTATGCTCAGGTATTAGATTATTATGACACCAAAGGTTATGTATTTTGTTATTACATAGAGGCATATGAGCCTTTCAAGTATGATATATTAACTGGAGCAAACTTATACAGCGTAAAAACAATCTTACTCTGTCTCTCTCTCCCAGAAACATACACACGCACACAAACACATATTTGTTGAAAAAGCAAAACAAAACCCTTTTTAATTGGTCTGGATGTGGACCCCCTCTTTGTTAGCAGGCTGAGTGGGGGCCTTTGGAGAAGAGGAAACTCCTGTTTGAGCAGAACGCCGGTGCATTGTTACGGGGCCAATGCTTTGTTTTCAAATAACAGCTTTTGTCTTCTGAATGAATGGCCTATTGTGAGAAAGGGTTCTAATTCCCGAATCAAAGCTTGACACAACTTGCAGATTGTGTCCCTTATTTATTTTTATTTTATTGAAGTAATCATTGGCTTTTCTTGGAGTAGAGGGGCATCTCCTCTGGAACTGTTCATATAGGACACCCAGTAGCATTCACGTGGTACACTTTGTTTTCTAGGTTGTGTTTGTGATATTCTCTGGGCTTTATTTCATTCGTGTGCAGATGACAGGCTGTGCTGCAGCTTTCAAAAGTGTTTTTTTTCATCCGGGTGATGGATGCAGATAAGAGTTGGAGCAGGCACCTGTTGCACTGCAAATTAGCTGGAAAGGGATAAACATTTTTTTTGACCAATCCTCTCAAATTACAAGCTCCCAACAAAGGAGGAAAGCTTAGAACAGAGTCCAATAGGCCTTTTCTTGATGATCACGTTGAGTCACACAATTGTGGTATTTCAATCATATTGTTGTGTTTTTCTCTGAGAACTGTATAAAAAAATGTGGCACACAAAGTAGCCTAACATGACTTATTATGGATCAGATTGTGTTGTGCTCCATGCTCCTAGTGCTAACACGGACTTCCTTCAGATGAACTCTTTGTATTTTCTCATTAGGGTTTGAATGATTTTGTCCTCCTTTCACACCACAGCTACAGCTTTCTATATAGTATGTGGTGCTATGGAATTGTAGCAGGGAGTGTGTAGGCAGTCAAACACAGTATTTGTTGACTTAACACGATTACTGCCTTTGACAATGTGTTTACCTAAGCTTCTCCTTATGTGAAGTTCCACAAATGTCCCTTGTGATAAGCACTACCTCATGTGTTGTATGGTGGTGCTTGGAACTTTTCTCCCTGCATTAAAACGTTTAATTTTCCCCACAATCCCTCCCTGCCCTATCATTTTACAAGTAAAGCCCACACCCTGAGGGTTCACACAACTATTCATCCGCCAATATAAAGTTTAATGTTGGCCAGTCTCTCTCCTCCCTTCCTTCCTCTGTGGAATATACTGAAAATCATCCACCTATTTAGTCATATACAGTTTCGTGTGAAAACTGTTTCCAGTCACGTTGTGTGAGTCAACTCACGCTGTTATGACAGACTCGTCTCAGAGTTCAAAGTCGCCTTATGGTCTCTCTCTGGATTGGACATTTGCCACCTTTGAAAACAACCACTGTTGGATTAAAGATATCACAGCTTGGCTGTGTGCCACTAACACCATAACACAGTCACAAGCTTGATTAGAGTTAAAGGCCCAGTGCAGTCAAAACTTGATTTCCTGTGTTTTATATATATTTCCAAACTAAGAGGTTGGAAAAATAGTTTGAAATTGTGAAAATCATGATAATACATTTTTATTGTAAGAGTTGTTTGACAAGAACACCTGACATTTCAGCCTGTTTTGGTGGAATGGAGTTTTTACCTACCTGGTGACATCACCAGACGCTAAATGAGTTAAACCATTACAGTATAAACCCTGTCTGGGGGGGGGGGTTCTACTAAACTATATGGAATTGCTTTAAGAAGGTCATACCAAGGATCATTTTGCTACTGGATTTTGAATTTTAAGACCCGTTGAACTATATATTTTAAATGTATTTGTCCTTACTGCTATTAGCCTATACAAACGCATTGTATAACAGATTCACTACATGGAACAACATATACAAATCTCAAGGAATATATATAAGAAAGATTAGGAAACACTTTAAAATGTTTTTTTACATGTATTTAAACCCTTTATTTTTGGAACTAAACAGTTCCCATATATACAGTTGAAGTCAGAGGTTTACATACACCTTAGCCAAATACATTTAAACAGAGTTTTTCACAATTCCTAACATTTAATCCAAGTAAAAATTCCTTGTTTTAGGCCTGTTAAGATCACCACTTTTTTTTAAGAATGTGAAATGTCAGAATAATAGTAAAGATAATTATTTATTTCAGCTTTTATTTATTTCATCACATTCCCAGTGGGTCAGAAGTGTACATACACTCAATTAGTATTTGGTAGCATGGCCTTTAAATAGTTTAACCTGGGTCAAACGTTTCGGGTAAGCTTCCACAAGCTTCCCACAATAAGCTGGGTGAATTTTAGCCCATTCCTCCTGACAGAGCTGGTGTAACTGAGTCAGGTTTGTAGGCCTCCTTGCTCGCACACACTTTTTTAGTTCTGCCCACAAATTTCTATATGATTGAGGTCAGAGCTTTGTGATGGCCACTCCAATACCTTGACTTTGTTGTCCTTAAGCCATTTTGCCACAACTTTGGAAGTATGCTTGGGGTCATTGTCCATTTGGAAGACCCATTTGCGACCAAGCTTTAACTTCCTGACGGATGTCTTGAGATGTTGCTTCAATATATCCACATAATTTTCTATCCTCATGATGCCATCTATTTTGTGAAGTGCACCAGTCCCTCCTGCAACAAAGCACCCCCACAACATGTCTGTTAACAATTGTTGGAAAAATTACTTGTGTCATGCACAAAGTAGATGTCCTAACCGACTTGCCAAAGCTATAGTTTGTTAGCAAGACAATTTGTGGAGTGGTTGAAAAATTAGTTTTAATGACTTCAACCTAAGTGTATGTAAACTTCCGACTTCCGACTCTACTCCCATTAATGTTTTCAGCTGATGCTGGGGGAACTTCAGACGAGTCTTGTAGTGGGCATCCTAGTTCAAAACAACTGACATGTTTGTGAGAGCAGTGGTGGAAGAAGTACCCTATTGTTGTACTTGAGTAAAAGTTCAAAATAAGTTAATAGAAGAGATTTTCAAGTGAAAATCAAAGTCACTCAGTAAAATCCTACTTGAGTAAAAGTCTAAAAGTATTTGGTTTTAAATGTACTTAAGTATCAGAAGTACATTTAATTGCTAAAATATACTTTAGTATCAAAAGTAAAAGTAATTGTATAAGTAATTTCAAATTCCTTATATTATGCAAACCAGACAGCACCATTTTCTTGTTTTTTACATTTACAGATAGCCAGGGGCACACTCCAACACTCACACATCATTTACAAACGAAGCATGTGTTTAGTGAGTCTGCCAGATCAGCGGGGCGGCAGGTAACCTAGTGGTTAGCGAGTCGGACCAGTAACCGAAAGGTTGCTAGATCGAATCCCAGAGCTGACAAGGTAAAAATATGTCGTTCTACCCCGGAACAAGGCAGTTATTATAAATAAGAATTTGTTCTTTACTAACTTGCTTAGTTAAATAAAAAATGTTTAAAAAAAGGTTCTCTTGATAAGTGTGTGAATCAAACCATTTTCATGTCCTGCTAAGCATTCAAAATATAATGAGTACTTTTGGGTGTCAGGGAAACTATATGGAAGTAAAAGTTATATATGAAGTAAAAGTTGCCCAAAATATAAAGTAAAAAGTAAAGTACAGATACTCCAAAAAACGACTTAAGTGGTACTTTCTAGCATTGTTACTTAAGTACTTTACACCACTGCAGACGAGTAGTCCAAACTATTCAGACGCGACAGACAGAAGTTGGCAGATCGGCTGTACTGACTTCAGATGAGTGCCAAGACGCTTGTGGGTGTCGTAGAGCAAAACTGAGAACTCTATCATATTTGTGAGAGTCTCATCTTTCCATAGAGGGGTCATAACCCTTCAGTCCCTACAGACGGTTTTGTAAGAAGACCGATTTTCATGATATCTGGGGGAAAAAACACTCTCTAGCGCTGTCACCTTTCACTGCAGATGCGGAAGTGCGACATCGGTAGATGTTGTTGATTGAGACACATCTAATGCAAAAGAAAACTATAACTATTACTTGAGAAATTGCTCTTTGCGAAGAAGCTTTTTTTGTTTATTTTGTATCATGTTAATTAAAAACAAGCACAGTAAGGTACTTAACTGTTGGCCAGAAGTGATTTGATATTGAGATAAACCATCTGCATTGGACCTTTTAATGAAGGACACTGAACAGAGAAACTGTGGCGTTATTCATTTCTAATGAACACCACCTCATACTATTTGTATCGAGGAGTACTCGTACAGATGTAGGATCTTCATTTCGTCACCCAGTTGCAGGAGAACTTTTACATTGTAGTGTGTTTGAGGTTTAAAAAAGGCTTCTGAAATTTTAATTTCCACTTTGACATTTCAGACTTGATTTTCCCTTACTAAACATGTATCAACCCCTACAAAAATATCCATTCATTATAACCCCCATAATAATTCACATTCATGTTGTGTTGCTGTAGGATTGTTTTCCTGCTGTAGCAAACTGGCTCAAATTTAAGGAGTTCCCGGACTGGCAGAGCTCCAGATTAAAGGGTAACATAGCCCTGTTAATCATATGGGTGGAAGAGGACTATGTGGCTCATAGCTGCGTAGCCCTCAGACTGGGTGTAAACATTCCTTGAGAATGAAAATGGCCGTGTGTTAGAAATGTGGTGTGGTAGCTGTTGCGCACTCAATAGTGTAAACTGCTTGGGTAATTCCCAATATATACTACCCACTGGGCACAGACGTCAGTTCAACGTCCACTTTTGATTTACATTTGGTTGAGTTTTCAACTAACGTAAATAATATGTGAAATCAACAAAACATTTCACCATGTCATTGGATTTAGGTTAAAATACTTTTTGCAAGTCCAATTAGTTTCCCACGTTGTTTCAATGTCATTTTTTGGGGTTGAAATGATGTAGAAACAACTTTGATTCAACCTGTTTTTGCCCAGTGGGTAATTTTTCTCTTACCTTTGATAATTACACAAGTTTTAGACAAGTTTTTACATACTTTTTGTTGTTGTATTTTACCGCCTTTTTCTCCCAATTTCAACTCATCGCTGCAACTCCCCCAACGGGCTTGGGAGAGACGAAGGTCGAGTCGTGTGAAATATGACCCGCCAAACCGCCCTCCTTAACACCCACCCACTTAACCGGGAAGCCAGATGCACCAATGTGTCGCAGGAAACACAATTCAACTCACAACCGAAGTTAGCCTGCAGGCGCCCGGCCCGCCACAAGCAGTTGCTAGAACCCAGGCCAAACCCTCCCCTAACCCAGACGATGCTGGGCCAATTGTGCGCCGCCCTATGGGGCTCCCGGTCACGGCCGGTTGTGACAGTGACACCTCAAGCACTGCGATGCCGTTCCTTAGACCGCTGCGCCACTCAGGAGGCCATTTAGACAAGTTTTAAAAATTCTAATTGGCTACAACCCCAAGGCATGCGTAACAGCCTCAATGCTGATTGCTGAAATACCTGTTCTAATATAGGGGCCAGTTAGTTGCCATCTATTGATTTTGACATGTGATGGCTCTAATCATTACAGAAGTCAATAGCGTACCCTCTACTTAATATACAGTAGGTCTGTGGCTGGTTAATGTCACCATCCAGACAAATTCAAAAAGGGTATGGTGAAGCTCATAATATTTGAGTGCACACCCAGGTCCTACAGAGGATAGTGTGTACGGCCCAGTACATCACTGGGGCCAAGCTTCCTGTCATCCAGGACCTCTATACCAGGCGGTATCAGAGGAAGGCCCTAAAAATGGTCAAAGACTCCAGCCAACCTAGTCATAGACTGTTCTCTCTGCTACTGCACGTCAAGCTGTACCAGAGTGCCAAGTCTAGATCCAAGAGGCTTCTAAATAGCTTCTACCCCCAAGCCATAAGACTCCTGAACATCTAATCAAATGGCTACCCAGACTATTTGCATTGCCCCCCTCCCCCTCTTTAATAAGCCGCTGCTACTCTCTGTTATTATCTATGCATAGTCACTTTAATAACTCTACCTACATGTAAATATTACCTGGACTAACCGGGCCCCCACACATTGACCCTGTACCGGTACCCCCTGTATATAGTCTCACTATTGTTATTTTGCTGCTGCTGTTTAATTACTTGTTCCTTTTATTTCTTATTCTTATTCGTATTTGTTTAACTGCATTGTTGGTTAGGGGCTTGTAAGTAAGCATTTCACTGTAAGGTCTACAGTGAGTAGGCTATTGGTTGTATACCTGTTGTATTCTGCGCATGTGACTAATAAAATATCATTTGATTTGAAATATTTATTTTAGTTACTCAATTGCATGATTACTAATATTATTTTATGTCAAATTATCCAATAGCCTATTTCAAAGTTGATGAGGCTACATATAATTACAACTTCCTCCCGCTATTAACATCGTATAGTCATTATTATTAAGCTACTCAGTATGACCATTATTACAATAGAACACTGCTGAACTGAGTAATATTTTTTTCTGTACAGAATGTTTCTCGCTACGGTCTGCGTGGTCGAGTACCATCAAACAGGAAAAAAGTGTCGTGTCCGTTTCTCAAACGCCCCCTCCACTGTGATTTTATTTGGGAGACTGCCTGCGTTGTTTCAGTCCGCAGGTAATGGCGCCACCCCTCCCCCCAGCCCAGCTTCCAACCCAGCACAGTCTCACAGAGCACGTTATGAAGAATTCAATGCCTGCTGAAATTGGTTATGCGGAATTTTTGGGGGGTGTTTGAGAATCCTGCAGCTGAAGCGAAGGTTACTACCGTAGGTTATCCGGAAACATTTCCCCGAATGAAAAGGTAAGTTTGTTCGCGCTACTATTTTAGAGGATTGTGTTTTGATCTGTTGTTTTGAAAATACATGTAAATACATTGGGTTAGGATGTTGTTATTACACAGAACCGTTACTTTCGTACAACTTTACAGCCTTTATTTTGAGTTTTTAGGAATAATTATCAGAGTTTTTTGTTGTTGATATGGTTCCAACTAGAGGCAGGGGAAACACTGAGTAGAAGTTTTAGCCCTTGCGCATTGTCTGTGACTAACGGTATATAGAGCTGTTGAACTGAGGCACGGGATGCTGCATTGCTCGGAATCTGTTCATTGTTCTCTGGGAGTTGAGTTGACTAACGAGATGCTTTAAACTTCACTCGCGAGAAACGGTTTAACAGAAATGTTATATGTATCCGTTCATGTATCCACCCTTGTTCACATTGGAATGTCGCACACCGCGAAATGTTCCTGTGTATCGGTGCGATTCATGTAACAACATAAACATAACGTTGAAAGTATGTTATTCAAATGAATGAATGGGGACTTCCGGTAAACTACCCTACGTTTGATTGTGCTATTCCATAATATGGTGAAATAGAGCGTTTATCTCCAAAATAAACTTCTACCTACGAAATAACAGAATAGCAGGCATGACTAAATTGAGTTCGCTATAAGCTATATGTTTTGAAGCACCTGCTCTTCAGGCTACTTGATTTATCTTTGGTGGTTGGAATGAGGACAATATATTTGGTTTGTTTTCATTATTTCAATTTGATATTATACTGACTCCCCTGGCTAACAGCTGTCTTTGCTGCATTGTATAGTGTATTCACATGTAACATTTGACATAAATGTGTGTAATTGAGAAATTGAAACTAATATTCTATTGTTCAATTAAAATGAGTGTATTATATTGATACGGGTTAGATGGACTGTAGTTTAATCAAAATAGCCTTAGTCATTTTCCTCTTCATTATGTGATAATTATGTTGTGAATTAGTGTGATCATGAGTCATGATGATTCATATTTTGTTAGGCTATTGCTATACATGTTGACCAGTCATCTCTTCACAAATACTTGTTATAGAGACAGACGGATCCACTATCATTGGACTTCCACTTTAACGTCAGAACATCAGTCAAAAGAACTGATTTCACCATTACAAGACCGGTCTGCTTCACACTGGGTTCACCTCCAGAACTAATGGACCGTGTTAACAGGCTTTGGTGCCCATGACAGGCCAGGACTCGCTGCACTCTGGCCCACCCACTGTTGTGGTGGGGTGATGGTCTGTGTGTCATTGTAGGAAAGGGGTGTATTGACATACTAATGGTGTGTACAACGTTCCTTTTGCTGAAACCATAGGTCGAACTCTTCTTTCATAAGCTTTAAACTCATTCAACTCATCTCAATCAAATGTATAATCTGTCAGTGCAACTGTTGCATCAGGTGTCTGGATTCATGTCTGAGAATGATGGAAGGAATTTGGTTGACCCATAATGACATCACCAGGTCATGTCCTCTGAAAGGCTGGGTGGATTTCTTGTTGTTGCCATATTGCTCATATACACTAATTTCATATCAGAAGTGCTAATGAGGTAGGGGCTAGGGGTTGGTTTGGTATAAGAATTTAGCGTCTCTGGGGCAAGGCGTGTCTGTGGGTTTTGGCCGTTTTGTGTCGAAAGCAGTCAAGGCTCATTAACACATACGGCCAACATCACAGCATCTATCGCTCTCCCTTTCTCTCTCTCTCTCTCTCTCTCTCTCTCTCTCTCTCTCTCTCTCTCATTCCCCACCCTACTATTCCTCACCCAGTTTTCACCCCCATTTTATATATGGCTGGTCATTGAAGGACACAATATAGGCTTACCATTTGTGACTGACATGGTTCATATGGGATTTCCCAAAGATTGTTGTTATTGGTGGAGTTCTGTAAGATAATTTTATTGTATTGTGTAATAGCAATTATATCGGTCATGGTAACACAGGTAAGATTACTTCCACACAAGGTGTTTTTGCTTATTGGGATCCCCTAGCAATGACAATTTTCTGTGCTGTAGGTCTGATGTTATTTATGTTTAGGCAGGAAGCAGAGCAGTATTTAATCCAAGCTAAAAAGGCAGGGGCTAGCTGTAAACACAGAAGATGCCAATTTTTTGACTTAGTTTATGTTATCCTCCGCTGCATTTGTATTTGCCCTATGCGGGTTCAGAAATGGCTCGGGGTTAGAAAAGCAAATGCTAAAATTATTACGAGTGGGAATCTATCACTTAGGCCTATGAGCAAATAAACAATTATTGAAAAAAGAAAATACAAAAACATTGTATTTACACATTCATCATCATTAAGCTCCTTTTGAAGTGTGGCTCCCAATGGAACAAGTGATGTAGGGCTGCCTTGGAAGTGTGTTTTAGTAACGTTACTGCCTCAGCTCCTGTGTTTGGGCTGTTGTGTTTCTGTTGACCTTACCACTCTTGTTTTATTGAATTGATCCCAAGTTGTGTTATCCCATCGAAATCAAATAAAACTTTATTGGTCACAGATTTGCAGGTGTTAACGAAGGTGAAGCGAAATATTTGTGTTTCTAGTTCCAACAGTGCAGTAATACAAAAAAATGTAAGAAATATCAGAACGAGTCTGGAATATATACACTACATGGCCAAAAGTCTGTGGACACCCCTTCAAATGAATGGATTCAACTATTTCAGCCACACCCGTTGCTAACAGGTGTATAAAATTAAAATTAAGCATACAGCCATGCAATTTCCATTAAAAAACACATTAGGAGTAGAATGGCATGTACTGAAGAGCTCAGTGACTTTTAAAGTGGCACCGTCATAGGATGCCACCTTTCCAACAAGTCAGTTTTTCACATTTCTGCCCTGCTACAGCTGCCCCTGTCAACTGTAATTTATGAAGTGGAAACATCTAGGAGCAACAATGGCTCAGCCACAAAGTGGTAGGCCACACAAGCTTTTTTTAGTTGAGCAGTCTAAAGTATATATATATATATATATATATATATATATATTATGACACGAGCCACCTGTCTCAGACGGGACTAATCCATTGCGGAGGCCGCGGGGGATGGCACACCAGTACCACCAGTAGTACATTTACAGTTAATTCCCATAATTTCTAATCTACAATGTTTGTTTGGTTAAGGTCATTTATGTTAATGTGTTCAATATATTATGTTTCAAGTTTGCTAGCAGGAGCTTCAGGCCTGACCCAAGTTAATAGTGATACAATGTTTCAAGTTCATTGCAGACAGGCCATGCGTAGCCAATGTGATTTATAGGATATTTATTTTTATCAGGATATTCTCTGCCTGCAGGCTGCAATGTTTTTATTTGTTGGTTTTATGTAGGCTATTTTTACATAGTTGGCAATGGAAATTACTTTTAGAATTTTGATTAACCACATGATAATGCTTTTGAGATACAAAGGCATTATTATAAATGAAATTAAACTGTTCCACGAAAATGTGCATATAAAAATCATAACTGGCACTCAGATGGTAGAAATTGTAAGATAAATTGGCACTCCAGGTGGAAAATGTTGTCAATCTGCGAAGGCCAGCAGCAGCGGGAGGAAGAGGGTCGGGAGCAGTTTTCTTTTTTTTCTGGTTAGGTTATCTTGATCTCTGGCTCCCTCGAGTCATTTGTGTGTCTTAATTATTTAGTCACAGTGTGCTTAAAGCATCAGACATGCTCAGTAGCCTACATATAGTTGATTTTATTATTAACACACATGGTGTAGGGAAAAAGACTCGTTTAAAAATGTAGACCAATCGATTGGTCGAAAGAACAAATGACTAGTTCAACAAAGATGTGTTTTAGTCGGGGACAGCCCAGGTGTGTATAAACAGCGTGAACGGTATATGAATAGAAAAATTGTGTACAGCAGTAGTTATATAGGATGAGCCTTGACTAGAATACAGTATATACATATAAAGTGGGTAAAACAGTATGCAAACATTATTAAATTGACCAGTGTTCAATGACTCTATGTACGTAGGGCAGCAGTCTCTAAGTTGCAGGGTAGAGTACCGGGTGGGAGCCGGCTAGTAACAGTGATTAAAGTTCAGGGCAGGGTACTGGGCGGAGGCATGTCTGTCGGCGCCATCTTGCTTCTATCCATCCACCCCCCTGCTATGCTGAGAGTTGAGTTCACATGACTTCTTGGCCCGGGTTCAGGTGGCACTTTATCATACAGATGGTAAGATGAATAAGCAGGCCTGGGTGCCAAGACAAAGGGACATTGAGTGCTGGATGCCTGCGAGAGAGAGAAACAGAGAAAAGTGATAGTGATAGTGCTACAATTACGACCAATTTTTCTGTGCGACCAGGAGTTTTATTTTGGGAGCCTAGCGACTAGGAAAAAAATCTCCCAGATAATTATTGTTGTACTGATAAGGCTCCGCTGTACAGTTGATTCCGAGGTCCTGAGAAAAAAGCACAACCAGGTCAAAAGATCTGGGCCCGGTTTCCCAAAAGCATCTTGTTCATCATTAGAACTTTCATGGAAGCATTGTTAAATATCCGAGCTGTTTCCCAACACCATCAACACCGTTGTTACTAAGGTTGCACAAAACGCTCGTTATTTACTAACAGCCTTAGACCACTCTAAGTGCCTCGACAGATACGTTTTCCCCTTACCGCGTCTCTTTATACACAGGAGATCTCTGTGACCGCTGTTGACTTCACAATGAAGTTGACTACAAATACAAAGTTGCACAATGTCTTTGCAATTGTTACAAACAAACGAGGGATAAACATGAAAACCGAGCTGATTGCACTAAAAGATAAATAGCCTACAGTATAGGCTACATAGGCATATTTAATTTTATTATATTGAAACCATGTTCGTTCGAGTTCTATTTTTCTATTTGTAGGCTATTGTAATTTTTGCCTGCATATATTTCACAATATGTAACAACAACAACAAATCTCGATTTAGTGAATTATCATAGAATAAGCTTCCTCAATATTTGCAGCCATACGTGATGTCATCTTTCTAGGAGCTGATCCATTGTCAATATTGTGGAAGCACCTCCCTTGTTTCGATCCACATATCCATCAGGGAGGCAAAAAGACAATACAGACTCAAACTTGAATTGATGTTTGACAACTCAGATTTGCGTCACATGCGGCAAGGACTAGAGACTATCGCAGACTACAAAGGCAAATCCAACTGTGTGGTGCCATCCAAAGCCTTCCTCTCAGACGAGCTTAACACATTCTATGCTCGCTCCGAGGCAGACAATACTGAGCCATTCAGGCAGACTCTCGCTGCTCCGGAAGACCAGGTGCTTTCGCTCTCCGAGGCTGACGTGAAGAAAACTCTCAAAAGAGTGAATACTCGCCAAGCCGCCGACCCAGATGGCATCCCTGGCCACGTCCTCAGAGTGTGTGCTGACCAGCTGTCTTCTCTGACAATTTCAACCTGTCCCTGTCCCAGGCTGTAGTCCCCACCTGCTTAAAGGAAACCACCATCGTCTCTGTGCCCAAGAAAGACAAGGTGACATGCCCAAATGGCTATCGCCCCGTTGCGCTCACCTCAATTATCGTGAAGTGGTTTAAGAGGCTGTTCATGGCCAACATCAAGGCCAGCATGCCAGGCACACTGGACTCACTCCAATTTGCCTACCGTTCAAACAGATCCACGGAAGATGCCATTTCCGTAGCTATTCACAAGGCTCAGAGACCTGGGCCTGGACATCACCCTCTGCAACTGGATCCTGGACTTCCTGACGAGCCGACCACAGGGTGTGAGGATTGGCAACAACACCTCCTCCACACTGACTCTTAACACAGGGTCCCCCCAGGGATGTGTCCCCAGTCCTCTGTACTCCCTGTTCATCCACGACTGCGTGGCTTTTTACATTTTTTATTTCACATTTATTCACCTTTAAGCTAGTTGAGAACAAGTTCTCATTTGCAACTGCGACCTGGCCAAGATAAAGCTTAGCAGTTCGACACATACAACAACACAGTTACACATGGAATAAACAAAACATACAGTCAATAATACAGTAGAAAAAAAAGAAAAGGTCTATATACAGTGAGTGCAAATAAGGTCAAATAAGGGAGTTAAGGCAATAAATAGGCCATGGTGGCGAAGTAATTACAATATGGCAATTAAACACTGGAATGGTAGATGTGCAAAAGATGGATGTGCAAGTAGAGATGCTGTGGTGCAAAAGGAGCAAAATAAATAAATACAGTATGGGAATGAGGTAGATAGATGGGCTGTATACAGATGGGCTATGAACAGGTGCAGTGATCTGTGAGCTGCTCTGACAGATGGTTCTTAAAGCTAGTGAGGGAGATGGGAATCTCCAGCTTCAGTGATTTTTGCAGTTCGTTCCAGTCAGTGGCAGCAGAGAACTGGAAGGAAAGGCGACCAAAGGAGGAATTGGCTTTGGGGGTGACCAGTGAGATATACCTGCTGGAGCGTGTGCTACGAGTGGGTGCTGCTATGGTGACCAGCGAGCTGAGATAGGGCGGGGCTTTACCTAGCAGAGACTTGTAGATAACCTGTAGCCAGTGGGTTTGGCGACGAGGGCTAGCCAACGAGAGCGTACAGGTCGCAGTGGTGGGTAGTATCTGGGGCTTTGGTGACAAAACGGATGGCACTGTGATAGACTACATCCAGTTTGCTGAGTATAGTGTTGGAGGCTATTTTATAGATGACATCGCTGAAGTCAAGGATCGGTAGGATGGTCAGTTTTACGGGGGTATGTTTAGCAGCATGAGTGAAGGAAGCTTTGTTGCGAAATAGGAAGCCAATTCTAGATGTAATTTTTGATTGGAGATGCTTAATGTGAGTCTGGAAGGAGAGTTTACAGTCTAGCCAGACACCTACTGTAGGTATTTGTAGTTATCAACGTATTCTAAGTCAGAGCCGTCCAGAGTAGTGATGCTGGATGGGCGGGTAGGTGCGGGCACTGATCGGTTGAATAGCATGCATTTAGTTTTATTTGCGATAGAGATAGGTCTGTAGCAGTTTGGGTCTAGAGTGTCTCCCCCTTTGAAGAGGGGGATGACCACGGCAGCTTTCCAATCTTTGGGAATCTCAGACGATACAAAAGAGAGGTTGAACAGGCTAGTAATAGGTAGTTGCAACAATTTTCGGCAGATCATTTAAGAAAGAGAGGGTCCAGATTGTCTAGCCCGGCTGATTTGTAGGGGTCCAGATTTTGCAGCTCTTTCAGAACATCAGCTATCTGGATATGGGTGAAAGAGAAATGGTGGGAGCTTGGGTGGGTTGCTGTGGAGGGTGCCGGGCAGTTGACCAGGTTAGGGGTAGCCAGGTGGAAAGCATGGCCAGCCTTAGAGAAATGCTTATTGAAATTCTCAAATATTGTGGATTTGTCGGTTGTAACAGTGTTTCCTAGCCTCAGAGCAGTGGGTAGCTGGGATGAGGTGCTCTTATTCTCCATGGACTTTACAGTGTCCCTGTAACGGTTCTCTTGTGGTGAAGGAGAGTCGGACCAAAATGCAGCGTGTAGATTGCGATCCATGTTTAATAAACAAACGTAAACACGAATCAATACAAACACTACAAAACAAAGAACGTAATGAACGAAACGAAAACCGAAACAGCCTATACTTGTGTAACCTAACAAAGACAGGAACAAGGACACTAAGGACAATCACCCACGACACACTCAAAGAATATGACTGCCTAAATATGGTTCCCAATCAGAGACAACGATAAACACCTGCCTCTGATTGAGAACAACTTCAGACAGCCATAGACTTAACTAGAACACCCCACTAAGCTACAATCCCAATACATACACACCACATACAAAAACCCATGCCACACCCTGGCCTGACCAAATAAATGAAGATAAACACAAAATATTTCGACCAGGGCGTGACAGTCCCAGAACTTCTTTGAGTTTGTACTGCAGGATGCAAATTTCTGTTTAAAAAAGCTAGCCTTAGCTTTCCTAACTGCCTGTGTATATTGGTTCCTAACTTCCCTGAAAAGTTGCATATCACGGGGGCTATTCGATGCTAATGCAGAACGCCACAGGATGTTTTTGTGCTGGTCAAGGGCAGACAGGTCTGGAGTGAACCAAGGGCTATATATATTCCTGGTTCTACATTTTTTGAATGGGGCATGCCTATTTAAGATGGTGAGGAAGGCACTTTTAAAGAATAACCAGGCATCCTCTACTGTCGGGATGAGGTCAATGTTGTTCCAGGATACCCCGGCCAGGTCGATTAGAAAGGCCTGCTCGCAGAAGTGTTTTAGGGAGCGTTTGACTGTGATGAGGGGTGGTCTTTTGCTCGCAGACCCATTACGGATGCAGGCAATGAGGCAGTGATCGCTGAGATCTTGGTTGAAAACAGCAGAGGTGTATTTGGAGGGTGAGTTAGTTAGGATGATATCTATGAGGGTGCCCGTGTTTTCGGATTTGGGGTTATATCTGGTAGGTTCATTGATAAATTGTGTGTGATTGAGGGCATCAAGCTTAGATTATAGGATGGTCGGGGTGTTAAGCATGTCTCAGTTTAGGTCACCTAGCAGCACGAGCTCAGAAGATAGATGGGGGGCAATCAAATCACATATGGTGTCGAGGGTGGGGGCAGAGGGGGGGGGCAGAGGGTGGTCTATAACAAGCGGCAACGGTGAGAGGCTTGTTTCTGGAAAGGTACATTTTTAGAAGTAGAAGCTCAAATTGTTTGGGTACAGACCTGGATAGTAAGACAGAACTCTGCAGGTTATCTTTGCAGTAAATTGCAACACTGCCCCCTTTGGCAGTTCTATCTTGTCGGAATATGTTATAGTTAGGAATGGAAATATCAAGGTTTCTGGTGGTCTTCCTAAGCCAGGATTCAGACACGGCTAGGACATCTGGATTGGTGGAGTGTGCTAAAGCAGTGAATAAAAAAAACTTAGAGAGGAGGCTTCTACTGTTAACATGCATGAAACCAAGGCTTTTACGGTTGCAGAAGTCAACAAATGAGAGAGCCTGGGGGATGGGAGTGGAGGTAGACACTGCAGGGCCTGGATTAACCTCTACATCACCGGAGGAACAGAGGAGGAGTAGGATAAGGGTACGGCTAAAGGCTAACAGAACTGGACGCCTAGTACGTTCAGAACAGAGAGTAAAAGGAGCAGATTTCTGGGCACGGTAGAATTTATTCAAGGCATAATGTACAGACAAAGGTATAGTAGGATGTGAATACAGTGGGGGTAAACCTGTGCATATAGTGATAATGAAAGAGATATTGTCTCTAGAAATAGCATTTAAACCAGGTGATGTCACTGCGTGTGTGGGGGGTGGAACTAAATTGTTAGCCGAGGCGTGTTGAGCAGTGCTAGAGGCTCTACAGTGAAATAAAACAATAGTTACAAACCATAACAGCAATCGACACGGCATGGTGACGTTAGGGAAAGGCATGCGTAGCCGGGTGATCATACAAGTCCAGTGCGTGGCTTCAAGCAGCACGGGGCTAGCAGGCTAACAGAAAGGCCTTAGAGGGATGACTTGACAGAGGGAAGTCTGTTGTGCCCACCTCGTGCACTTACATCAGCGGACGGATCAGCAGGGCTCCGTGTGGTAAACCAGGCCAATTGGCAAAATATGTAGAGTGGCCGAAGAAATATAAGGGCCTCTTAAGTCAGTAGTCCAATGTGCTTAAGATCGCTAGCAGGCCGCAGATTAGCGGCTGTGCGTTCAGGGGTCGTTAGCTGCTATAATTCCAGGTGGAAAAAATATATATTAAAAAAATATCCTAATAAATGTAAAAATAAATCAATAATAATATGTTCAGAGCTTGCGGTAGGAATCCGGAGATTTGGAGAAGAATAAGTCCGACTAGCTCTGGTTTCAGTCACGCTGTACAGACTGGCGAGAGTCTGAGTGAGCTTTCACAAAGAGTGAGCTTTGCACAGCACCGACTCCATCATCAAGTTTGCTGACGAGACCATGGCATGATAACCAACAACGATGAGTCAGCCTATCAGGAGGAGGTAAGTGAACTGGCATTGTGGTGTCATGACAACAACCTCTCCCTCAACTTCAGCAAAACAAAGGAGTTGATTGTTGACTTCAGGAAGCAGAGGAGGGAACATGCCCCAATCCACATCAACAGGACTGCAGTAGAGAGAGTCACAAGTTTGAAGTTCCTCAGCATCCACATCACGAGGACTTGTTTGTCACTTGTTAGCAAACGTTCTCTCTGGGTGGTGTTTTGAGGAATGCATGTTACATCTTTGGCTGTTGTAGCTAGCTAACAACCTGGCAGAATAGGAAGCCTACATTCAATGTAATACACGAGTTGAATCAGAACATATTTTAAACCCTAGTTCATGAATTAATGCTTGGAGTCTTCACAGATCGTGTGACATAAAACACTAACTTTCTCTCCTTGCATTTATTTGTCATTATTAACAAATAAGAATTTAATTAAAACATTGAACTTAAGCCCTGTACTAATTATGGGTCTTGGTTATCTCTTAAAATACACTGTATGTGTAACTATGCCTACTTAACTTTCACTGTGAAAGAGCTCTCCTGGGAACACATATCCAAAATAATGTAGGTCTATGCAGTTGCAAAATCGAATGCTTCTAACCAAAAGAGTCAACTATAGGCCTACTTTCATTAACGTGTACTTGTTGGATGGATTGGATGCGGCATTGGTGTCTAGCTGTAGGCGTTTTGTCTAGTGATATTGTTGACCATCAGCTGATCCAGGAAAGAAAACAAACATTGTTAGAAAAGAATAAAGGTAAATATATGATCTGCTACTTCTGGTCACGGATGGCAGGGAGAACACCAGCACCCACGAGCACCTGAAAAACAAAGCAATGAGTGACCTAAGGAGCTGACTGACAACAGCAAACAATGATACATCAATGGATGGATGTAATGAATTGGAATAAAGTATTTTTTTAAATCAATGACGCATGGCAAACAAATAGCAAAAATGAGGAAGTACAAATGAAAATCAATGTGTAAAGGAGCTCAGCTAAAGCTGAAATTCAGCACTACTGAGTGGACAGCGCCACCACATACTGTAGAAATAGATGGTTTAAACCATGACGGAGAGGTGGGGGTGTTCGTTTCATTGGAAGCTTTTACTGTCATATTTACCACTGCTTTTTAAACAAATATTACAATGGTTGAATTTCATTATTTAGAGCTTCTCATTTAGAGGCTCTAACATCTCATTCAGCTCCCCCTTAATTCGCACCATGATTTTAGCTTTTATAATAAGCTAGTGTCTTTACACTGTTACCTATTCGTTTTTTTGCAACCAATACATTTTTTATATTTAGAACCCTGGTGAGTGATAGAGTGAGAGAGACAAAGAGTGAGTGAGTGAGTGAGTGAGTGAGTGAGTGAGACAGAAAGGCTGAAAGCCGGAGATGGAGCTCTGTGCCAGGTCTCAACCTCTCTCTCTGGCTGGCTGCAGCCCAGTTCATCTCCACTGATCTGGTCAGAGTGATTGCTGCCATACCCTCCGCTCATCCCTGCCCTGCTTTCCATCTCTCTCTCTCTCTCTCTCTCTCTCTCTCTCTCTCTCTCTCTCTCTACTCTCTCTCTCTATATCTCCTCTCTTCTAGCTACATAGCAATGTCTCCTAGTTTCCTCCTCTCAAACTCCTTTTCAGTCTCTTTCGATTTTTCTTCTCTCTCACTGTCAGTCACTTGAAACTATTGAGTGTTATCTTACTGCTTCCCACTGCTCTCCTCTCGCACTTTTCTTTTTCTCAGAAATATTGATGGAGGTTGGAAGGGAGAGAGGGAGAGGGGTGTTGGTACTGCCCAATGTGTCACCATGTCTAGTGTGTTTGACCATCCACCCCACATACCCACACCCTCTCCCTCGTCACAAAAAAACAACCGTCTTCATCTGCCCTGTTTTCTTTGGGAGTGCAAATGCTATTGTATAGGATGTCTGCGTGGGACTGATTTCATCCTCCCGCTCCCACAGCTTTTCATAACGTACCTGCTCACTCCTGCAGGCTTTTTGTCCGACTTCACCCTCCGCAGGTTTGGTAGAAGGTGGATGTTTCCGGTTTTCAGGGATACGGCATTTTCGACCTAACTTCCGTTTCCCCTGAAAAACGAATATCGGGACTCCGCTCATGTGCCTTTCAACGCCCGCTACGTTAGGTTAGTCCAACTCCCTCCCGCTCCCACAAGAACTAGTCCCGAACCCGACCGCAATCCTGTAAATGTTATTTTAGGCATAGGTCAGGCATATCGCTTGGCAGCCATGGTCCCAGCAATTTTGCGCCCTGTAGGCAATATCAAAAATAACCCATGAAATAGGTTAAATTACCAGAGATTCTCACTTGGCCCATTAGGCTATATTAGGCTATTGGTATTATTGGGATATATCAGCCAATAGGCTAGACATAGTTTGAAAGAGAGCCAGAGTTGGAACATAGAAGCACGGGGGTTATCGCACTTGCACTTTCTCTTGAGCTACGTTTTGCATAATATAGCATATATAGCATACTTTAATAGGAGCGGGATGATTAGCAGGCAGAGACAAATATGGGTGATCAGTATTTATTTCCAGAAAATGTAGTAGGCCTAAACTATAGCTTTATTATATTTAGGAAGTTCATTTCCTTGGAAAGATATCCCCCATGGTTCTCCGCCCATGAATATAACCTGCTTTGTTTAATAGTGACCACAAGCAAACCTGATCTCACACGCCCAACTGGGAGAAGAGAGGTATGGCTACAGAGCTGAAAGCAGCAAGAATGATGAGAGCGGACACTTGCACTTTCTCTTACGTTTTGCATAGCCTACAGGCTACCTTTTTAGGAGCGGGACGATTTCCATGCAAAGACAAAAAAAAATGGGTTATCAATATTTATTGAAAAGGAAAAATCGCAACGTTGCACCTTTTCGTTTTGAATTATGATTACATTTTTTGGTTGCACCTCAACTTTTCATTATCAATAGTTATTTCCTGAAACTGTAGTAAACTGTAGCCTAAACATATTTTTAAGCAAATTTCCTTGCTAAGATAGGCTAACTGCACCATGCTTCTCCACCCATGCATTTCATTTAGACCACCCATACAGCCTAAAGCTGCACTTGATCTCGCACAACCAAACTAGGAGAGAAGAGGTGCTATTGAACTTGAAGCAGCGAATGATGAGAGAGAGCGAGGGTGTAAATAGTGGGCCAAAGAGGTGCTTTTAATTGGCTAATGCATACCCTACAAAACAGACAGATGACTGTTTCCAAGTAGCCTAATCTGCGATACCCAAAAATATTGTCTGTTTGATCGCCCGCTCCTGCACGCAGCATGAAAAATGCAGACCACGCCGCAATGATGTCGGGTCCCACGGTAGTCCCCTATACTGAATCCCTCCTTTTCCCACGTTCGCAGGATGCCACTACCCCCTGCCGTCTGCCAGAGCTCTGCTAACGTGCAGACATGCAGCCAGGATGGGTGTGTGTTTGTATGTGCACACTGCACACTTACATTGTTTGTCCTGGCATCACCCCACACCGCACAGCATGCTTCTAATCTCGTCAACGTCTCTCCCCCTTCCCCACCTGAGCCATAGCAAGTCATCTTGAACCTAAATCACAAGTGCGTGTGAATGACTGAGAGAATCAGGAGTCAGCCTTAAGATTTCAAGAGTCATTAATTGTCGCTAGATGTTGTCTGTCTGCAAACAGATGTAGGCCTATGTTATGCGACCTTATGTAATACTCATTAAGACCCAAGTGCTCTCTCTCTCTCACTGTGAGGCAGAGCATTTTTTTGGCTGAGATTAGTTGGTTTATTCTGCTTTAGTGCCACATTCTCAGTAACAGTAAACCAGATACAAGAATTATGGCAAGGTTATTTCAAGATGAATTTAGCCTGTCTCTCTCCCCCCTCCCATGTTAGAACGATCTTCCAGGCCAGGTAATTTTAAATAGGTCTGGAGCTGATTACATAAACACAGTAATGCCGCATTAAGACAATTAGGAGGCCAGATTAAATGCCCAAACAGCCCAGATTTACCAGCAATGCGAGCCGGGGACAGATGTTTTATCATTTGGCAGGTCAGAGGCCAGGGTTTTAATAGTGGCAAACGTTATTCAGGTTAGGCTGCTGGAATACAGTCAAGTCAGCAGTGACCTCTTTCCTCATTGTTTGACCAATATTTCATTGGTATCCCTCATCAAGTCCCCTCGAACTGTTCATTCAATTGATTGCCTTTTTGACTAATATTCTCAGCAGTCAAAGCCAGAATCTCCCAGAGCCTTGGCTCTTGGTTTAATGGTGGTGTGATTCTCACCAGCAGGCATCCTGTTTTCATGTGTCACTGTAAGCTCCTAGAAGGTCCTCTTGGCAGAAGTAGATTGTGATAAAATCACCAGTAGCTGAAGATGTTACTGTCAGACTGGGGTGTGAGTTTGTTCCAAGGTGAAACTCCTTACTGTTTTCATTAATGATGGAATGTCAATACCAGTGTGGCCAAACTGAATTCCTCACCTGTCTCTAATGAAAGTGAAACAACATCACGGCATGCCATTTCCAGATTGGAAGACTTTCCTGAAGGCACAGACCTTTCTTGGTGATCAGGCTACAGATGTGCCAGTACAGTCCTTAATTTCAGTTGATATCGTCAATGGCAGCACAGCAGTGGGCCTGCATCTGAGCCCCAGAGGGATGTCTTCGGGAGCGAGCCCCAGAGTGATGTCTTCGGGAGCGAGCCCCAGAGGGATGTCTTCGGGAGCGAGCCCCAGAGGGATGTCTTCGGGAGCGAGCCCCAGAGGGATGTCTTCGGGAGCGAGCCCCAGAGGGATGTCTTCGGGAGCGAGCCCCAGAGGGATGTCTTCGGGAGCGAGCCCCAGAGGGATGTCTTCGGGAGCGAGCCCCAGAGTGATGTCTTCGGGAGCGAGCCCCAGAGGGATGTCTTCGGGAGCGAGCCCCAGAGGGATGTCTTCGGGAGCGAGCCCCAGAGGGATGTCTTTGGGAGCGAGCTCCAGAGGGATGTCTTCGGGAGCGAGCCCCATGCGGCCTCCACAAGTCTACTTTGCATCCCCCTGTTGGCGTAGTCCCGGTGGAGGCCCTGGCACGGCGCCCCTTCCAGGCTGGCAATGTGGTGGTGTGTTGCTGGAGGAGTGTCAACGGGAGGCATTAGTGCTGATTTCTAGGGGTGCAGGCGGAGGAGGGGCTACACTCAGCTACAGACTGTAATCATGTTGCATAACCACTTCCAGACAAGCCCCCCCGCCCAGGGAGGGACTTCCAGTAAGGGTGTTGTAGACTGTCTCCTGCCTCTATTGATGATTTATTATGAGATGATATGGAATGTGAGGGGGGTGGGGGAGGGGGGAGATTACTATGCTGTGTTGTGTGTGTCTGTCTTTATGCCCGTTAAGCTGAAATTGCACCAAAGAGTCTTGTCAGGCTTCATTTGCTTAATCCTGTTCGAGGCAGTATAACGCTATTTAATATTTAAACAGCGTTTTACTATTGTTTATACTTCTCAAGCACCCGATTGGTATTTCTCTGGGACATACAGCTTTATTTCATTTGATGGGGACATTTTTTTTAAAGAATCCTTTTCTCACTTTATCGGTGCGATGTATGGCAGACAGGATGGGTGAACTGTATAATGGCCCATTAATGTCGTCAGGGGATAGTCTGTCTCGCTGGCGCTCAGCTCAGCCTTTTCGCTTCACTGAGTTCAATTGAATTAGTCAAAATTGGTGGGTTTCAGTCACACTGTGTCTGCCCAGGCAGTGTCACACTGCCACAAGGATCCAGCATCATTCTGGGTGGTTTGCATTAGTATGGATCTTTCTTATGAAGGACCATGATTAATTTGAATGCAGATAGATGGGTATTGATTTCGTTTTTTCCCATTTTGATTCTGCTAACCTTTCTTATGTAGGTCCTACTCAAAAGCACGTAGGCTAATCTTACCTGCCAATCATATGGCGAGAGAGAAGCCAGCACGTTACCATGTGTGTGATGGCACCCAGGCCTGTTTCAGTGGTCTGCGTAGCTGCCTGGTGAGGAAATCACTGTGAGCAGAGCTGGCCTGGACGTGATGAGACACGTACTGATCGATGTGGGCATGTCAACATGCCTCCTGGTCAGAGAGGCCAGTCCATCAGCACCCAGCCCTCTAATCAGATGTGGCAGCCAGTAGCCTGGCAATGGGCGCCATCTTCCCTGAGTCAAACAGATTCTCTCTCATGTCCCTGAATGCTGACTGAAGGCTGTGCTGCTATGTGAAGAGGTGTATTTAGGGTGTCGTTATCCTGACTCCCCTTTCATCGATGACTTCATTCAGCGATGATGCGTCTTTTAGAGAACATCCCTTCTGAGACCGATTTCATATGTCCTAGGACTTCTAAGTGAATGAAAAGAGATGGAGGAATTCAAACACCTGTTGGAGCACATCATCAGCTGTCATTTAGGCCTATACTTTTGTTGCCTAGGAGACTTAGCCCACTTTGGTTTTCTGGCTTTGTGGCACAAACCGGCCAAAGCGCTTGCATAGCGCAAGCTTCGGTTGAAACCAGAGCCACTGTGATCGTCAAGCATTTCAATCACGCCGCCGAAGTGTTCTCATCTGAAATAAGTGTCTCGCACTGAAGATGCTGCCCCCGTTTTTCTGCTTCAGTTGTTGCATACCGAAAATAACGCCTCTGGATTGCCAGGGATATGCTTGCAGTGTAGTTTCCCAACGTAGTGTCCCAATTACCTACCGCTTAGAAATCATCCAGCACTTGTGGTCACTTCTTTGACAATGATGGCTTTTGCAGTACATTTCCTCTGAGCTGTCTGTAATGAGCTCATGTGAAGGCAGCAGGGAGGGAATCCCATCTCTCCGTGAATTTCTGGGACTAGCAGCATGTTTTCTAACTCCCTGTGGCTGTCCCTGGCCACTGCAAATGCACAGTGGCTACTGAGGGAGCCTCCTACAGCCCAGGAGACATCTGTGTCTGTGGTGGAGCTAATATGAGCTTCATGTCGTAGCGTAGCGGCTAGGTGAGTCAGGTCTGCCTCCCTCCCAGGCCCAGACAGATCCCTGACCAACGGGACAGACTAATCCTAGGCAGGGTCTGATCAGGCTAATCTGCCCACATGACCTGCCTCTTAACTGAACTCCCTCCCCCATCCCCGCAGACCACAACAAAACGGTAGTTAGCTGTATAGGAGACGCCCATGCTACACCCCCCCTTAACCTCGCCCTTGGTAGGGAACACCTATTCGGGATGAAAACACAACACTCCACCTATAGGAGATGCCCAAGCACCCCCAGCTGTGCTACCCACCGCCTTCACCCAGCATTGGTGTTGAACAAGCCACGTCATTACATGAAACGGCTAAGCCCCCCCCCTTTGAACCCTCTCCTCCCTGCGCCGGTGATTAGGCTCCTTCACAACCGTCCACCTATAGGAAACGCCCATATAATTCCCCAGCCCAGCCAGCCAGTCCCAGGGTGGGAGTGTGTGTCTGTTTGACCCTCAGCTCAGGGATTGTCTTACTCCCACCACAAACGCTGAAAGTGTTGTTTTTGTCTGGCAGAGGAACTATTTTGGACTCTGTCAGCACCATTCACTGGGCTTGTGGGATAGAGAGGACAGGAGGGGTGTGTGGGCTGTTGATCCTCCTCCTTGAAGTAAACAAGTAATTACGCAGACATGCATAAGTGCAGAGCAGAGACACAGAAACATGCCTTAGTCTTGCTCAGTGTCGCCTCAGGTTCACCAAGAGTCTATCCTCTTGAATAAGCGACGGTGATTAATTGCTCACATTTTGTTTTTTTACACCGTTTTTTACAAGTGTGTGGAAGGAGGACATTTCTTCCCACATTTGTACAGTGGTGGTTTATGAATGACTCATTACTGAATGACTCATTCAGGAGTATTGATGTTTCCCGTTTGGTGTCTGCAAACACAAAACTCTAAACTTTGTGTCCTTCATAGTCAGACTGTGTACACTGTACACCAGAGGTTGGTTGATCCTGCCAGTCGGTGCCTCAGGTCCGGGTTGTGAAGAGCAAACACAATCAGACAGGCATGTGACCGGGTGACATCACAAGTACAGGTCAGCTTGTGATTCAACACTGGGTAAACACACCCGGAGGAGAGAAGAAGAGAGGAGTGGAGGACCGGAAAAGGAAGAGGAGAGAAGGCTCGGTTCGTCACAGCCACACACGATAGGGATGGACTGACTCTCGCGCTCCTCCTCTGTACCGCCACCTGATTACCTCTTTCATTGTTCTCTCCCACCGTCTTAATCCCTCTCCCTTTCACCCTCACCCCTCGTCCCTTCCCTGCGACTCTGCCCTGAAGTCGGACCATTTAAAGCACATTGTGATGATGATGGATATGGAAGGACTGAGAAAGAGCCTACTTAAAAACCGCCAAGAGCTCCGATTTTTAGCGACCAAACCTAATAAATGTTTCATAGTATCATAAATGTTACCATAAGCATATACAGTGTATTCAGACCCCTTGACTTTTTCCACATTTTGTTCCGTAACAACCTTATTCTAAAATTGATTAAATCTTTGTTTCCTTCATCAATCTACACACAATACCTCATAATGACAAAGCAAAACCATTTTTTACAACTTTTTTTCTCCACATTTTTATAAATACAAAACTGAAATATTAAATTTACATAGGTTTTCAGACCCTTTACTCAGTACTTTGTTGAAGGACATTTGGAAGTGATTATAGCCTTCTTCTTGGGTATGGCACTACAAGCTTGGCACACCTGTATTTGGGGAGTTTCTCTCATTCTCCTCTCAAGCTCTGTCAGGTCAGATGGGGAGCATCGCTGCACTGCTATTTTCAGGTCTCTCCAGAGATGTTAAATCGGGTTCAAGTCCAGGATCATGCAGAGATTTGTCCCGAAGCCACTCCTGCAATGTCTTGGCTGTTCGCTTAGGGTCATTGTCCTATTGGAAGGTGAACCTTCTCCCCAGTCTGAGGTCCTGAGCGCGCAGGTTTTCATCAAGGATGTTTCTGTACTTTGCTACGTTCATCTTTTCCTCAGTCCTGGCTAGTCTCCCAGTCCCTGTGGCTGAAAAACATCCCCACAACATGATGCTGCCACCACCATTCTTCGCTGTAGGGATGGTGCCAGGCTTCCTCCAGACATGATGCTTGGCATTCAGGCCAAAGAGTTCAATCTTGGTTTCACCAGACCAGAGAATCTTGTTTCTCATGGTCTGAGAGTTCTTTAGGTGCCTTTTGGCAAACTCCAAGTGGGCTGTCATGTGCCTTTTACTGAAGAGTGGCTTCCGTAAAGGCCTAATTGGTGGAGTGCTGCAGAGATGGTTGTCCTTATGGAAGTTTCTCCCATCTCCCCAGATCAAATCCGGAGCTCTGTCAGAGTGACCATTGGGTTCTTGTTCACCTCCCTGACAAAGGCCCTCCTACCCCGATTGCTTTGTTTGGCCGGGCGGACAGCTCTAGGAAGAGACTTGGTGGTTCCAAACTTCTTTCATTTAAGAATGATGGAGGCCACTGTGTTCATGGGGCCTTCAATGTTGCAGAAATGTTTTGGTACCCTTCCCCATATCTGTGCCTCAACACAATCCTGTCTCGGAGCTCTACGGACAATTCCTTCAGCCTCATGGCTTGGTTTTTGCTCTGACATGCACTGTCAACTGTGGGACCACACAGGTGTGTGCCTTCACAAATCATGTCTAATCAATTGAATTTACCACAGGTGGACTCCAAGTTGTTTAAACATCTCAAGGATGATCAATGGAAACAGGATGCACCTGAACTTAATTTTGAGTCTCATAGCAAAGGGTCTGAATACTTATGTAAATAAAGTATTTATTTCATATCATTTTTAATTTTTAAAATTCAAAAAACATGTTTTCAATTTGTCAATACGGGGTATTGTGTGTAGATTTATGAGGAAAAACATTTTTTAAATACATTTTAGAATAAGGCTATAACGTAACAAAATGTGGAATACTTTCCAAATGCACTGTATACACTGACTGAACAAAACATTAAGGACACCTTCCTAATATTGAGTTGCACCCGCCCTCTTTGCTCTCAGAACAGCCTCAATCGTCGGGGCATGGACTCTACAATGTGTCGTAGGCATAATACAGGGATGCTGTCCCATGTTGACGCCAATTCTTTGCTTGACATCATGGGAAAATCTAAGGAAATCAGCCAGAAAAAGAATTGTAGACCTCCACAAGTCTGGTTCATCCTTGGGAGCAATTTCCAAATGTCTGAAGGTACCACGTTCATCTGTACAAACAATAGTACACAAGTATAAACACCAAGGGACCACGCAGCGGTCATACCACTCCGGAAGGAGACGCGTTCTGTCTCCTAGAGATGAATGTACTTTGGTGCGAAAAGTGCAAATCAATCCCAGAACAACAGCAAAGGACCCTGTGAAGATGCTAGAGGAAACAGGTACAAAAGTATCTATATCCACAGTTAAAACGAGTCCTATATCGACACAACCTGAAAGGCCGCTCAGCAAGGTAGAAGCCACTGCTCCAAAACCACCATAAAAAAAGTCAGACTACAGTTTGCAAATGCACATGGGGACAAAGGTCATACTTTTTGGAGCAATATCCTCTGGTCTGATGAAACAAAAATAGAACTGTTTGGCCATAATGACCATCATTATGTTTGGAGGAAAAAGGGGGAGGCTTGCAAGCCGAAGAACACCATCCCAACCGTGAAGCACGTGGGTGGCAGCATCATGTTGTGGGTGTGCTTTGTTGCAGGAGGGTCTGGTGCACTTCACATGAGGAAGAAAAATTATGTGGATATATTGAAGCAACATCTGAAGACATCAGTCAGGAAGTCAAGGTATTGGAGTGACCATCACAAAGCCCGGACCTCAATCCTATAGAAAATGTGTGGGCAGAACGGAAAAAGCGTGTGTGAGCAAGGAGGCCTACAAACCTGTAGGAGGCCTACAAATGTTACACCAGCTCTGTCAGGAGGAATGGGCCAAAATTCACCCAACTTATTGTGGGAAGCTTGTGGAAGGCTACCCAAAACTTTTGACCTAAGTTAAACAGTTTAAGGCAATGCTACCAAATGCTAATTGAGTGCATGTAAACTGCTGACCCACTGGGAATGTGATGAAAGAAATAAAAGCTGAAATAAAACATTCTCTCTACTTTTATTCTAACATTTCATATTCTTAAAATAATGTGGGGATCCTAACTGACCTAAAACATGGAATTTTTACTTGGTTAAATGGTCAGGAATTGTGAAAAACTGTGTTTAAATGTATTTGGCTAAGGTGTATGTAACCTTCCGACTTCAACTGTATATATGAATCCCCTTTATCATAACATTTTATGTGCATGTTCAGATTATGGGCATTTTCATACAGTCTGCTGAAGTGTTTTTTATTGAATGGCTGCATAAGATCCCCTAATGTAAAGCCACCTTACGTTTCTTTCCATGGGCCTTCCGGGTGGCGCAGTGCTAGCTGTGCCACCAGAGATTCTGGGTTGTCCAGCGTCGTCCAGGTTAGGGAGGGTTTAGCCGGCAGGGATATCCTTGTCTTATCGCGCTCTAGCGACTCCTGTGGCGGGCCGGGCACAGTGCACGTTGAAAAGGTCGCCAGGTGTACTGTGTTTCCTCCGACACATTGGTGCGGCTGGCTTCCAAGTTGGATGTGCATTGTGTCAAGAAGCAGTGCGGCTAGGTTGGGTTGTGTTTCGGAGGACACATGTCTCTTCCTTCCATATTACTAAGGGCAATGAGATTTATAATATTCACCTGTATGATAGTGACAACAAGGGTTTTATAAATCCACTGTGGAATTACCACTCTCTCTACGTTGTCCTCGTCATCCTCATAATCACCTTCACAGACCTGTGTCCGCCCACCGTGCAGACTTTGCACAGCTTTATTTAGCCTGTCTGTGGATTTCTGATTAGAGTGCCTCAGACCTGCACCGCTCGTGGCAGAGTGATGTCACACTACCATGTCTCCGCAAGGCATTATCTGCACAGTGTGTGCTAGAAGGAAGGAGGGAATGCAGTCCCAGGCACTTGTGCAGAGACCCAGTGGAGAGTGGGCTTCAACTGAGCTGTATCCTTTTCACCCGTCTTAACGCTCCGCAAATGGGATGAATGTCAGCAAATCTATTCCCCTTCCACCATGGTGATAGTGGAGACATCTGCATACTGCGTGTGGAAATCGAGTAAAGACAGAGGTAGGGCAGGGAGAGCACTGGAGGAGACATGGCACTTTGAGTGGGAGAGAGGATCTTGTAAATATATCTCCCTCTATTGTGACTTTAGTGTGGGAGTGTGATAAAACCAGTGAGGGGAGGTGGTATGGGGAGGAGCCCGCTCATAAACTTCTATGTTCTTGTCCCCCTGCAGATCTGCTGAAGTGTGAACTTTCACCTCTCTCCCCTTTGGCCTGTTCTGTAAAGAGCTTCTGTTGTTGAGGAGCTAAGACTCTGCTGTACTTGGCTGTGCAGGAGACACCAGTGAAGGTCGACACACCTGCAGCAGCAACAACAACTACCATCAACGAGTCCCCTAGTGTCAGACGTCTGTGAGATTCCACAAACGAGTCCAAGAAAGAGGGAGAGTCCAGGAGGGAAACTAAGAGGGAGTGAGAAAGCTAGAGGATGAGAAGATTCCTCTCGCTCTATCTCTCTGAAGACTGGATTAGACAGGACACACCCTGTCCGATATAGCACTAGGAACATTAGAGTCTCTGGACTCCATCAGTCAAATCAAACCATTGGAAAAACTAACAACAGTTGTATTGATTTTTTTTGTCTTTCTAGCCCTTTTTGGACACCCACTGATTTTCACTCTCCGTTTTTTTTCTGCCACTGCAAAGATGGCCCTGTGTGTTTTGTCATGGGGGCGGACTGTTAAGTGTTGATCCCGGGAAATAGGTGACTCACAGCCAGGAACATGTCTTGGAAGAGGAACTACTTTGCGTCCGGAAGTGGCGGACTGCAGGGGATCTTTACCCCACGCACCATGACATCCATCGCCCCCAGTAAAGGACTCAGCAACGAGCCGGGCCAAAACAGCTGCTTCCTCAACAGCGCACTGCAGGTAGGGATACAAACAAACACACTACTGCTTGCACGCACACACAGCAACATTTAGGTCAGAATTTTAACATCCAGAATATTAACACCCACAGTAAAATTATATGTGACCCACCAAAATAATGTTAAAAATAAAACGTTTCATAGTGTTCACAAACTAACACTCCTAGAGTGGTGGTCCTTAACACCCACGGGTGTTGCAAATCCAGACTTAAATTAACACTTTATTAGAGCTGTTGCTGAACTCATGTAGTGTTACAGTATATCTTTTTTTTTTGGGGGGGGGGGGGGGGTCAACCCTTTGTGCATTATACATTTCATAAGGCCTAGTTGTCCTTAACATTGTGGTCTGAATATCACATTTTGTCTCATGGGCTACATCAGACCAGCAATAAACTGGTTTGTGAAGTGATTATTCATTCCTTACGGTATCCTGCCCGAGGGAGGACATCCAACAATTTCAATATTTTATCACCCACAACCTGCATTCAGAATGACTGCTATGGTGAAAGATATAATAAACAACACTACCTAAACCATCTAAACTGGAAGAACCATCTCAGTAACGGGTGCAATAAGCCAAACCCCTTACAGATTGGATTAGTTTAGAAAAATGTAAGGTATAGTATAGTATAAAATCAATTAATCAGTCAATGTGCATGTAGAAACATAGATATTTATACAAACTATTCGAAATATCTACCTGCAGTTAAGCATTCCGGAAAAAATGACAGAGGCCCCTCCCACGTCTTTTTCACTCTGATAGAGTTAACGGAAATGAACTCAACAGTCAAGTAACAACAACACCACAGTGTTGATTACACTGTGATTCAAATAACACTTAATTTATTCACTGCATTTGGGGTCAATTTCAATCCCACTGATGTTAACCCGCCCGGAATCAACACTAGGACTGACCCCATTTAGCGAACTGGTTGATTGTTTGGTAGATAGGCTGTTGGTCGACAGAGATTTCTTTAGTCGAGCAGAAGCAAAAAATATATAATATCGTGATGTGCATGGATAATAGCAAAGTTACCCAGCATATTGGTGTTGAGAACAATGTGGCGGTAGCAGCAGCGGAATTAGGAGACAAGAAAACAGCGCTTGCCTTAGTTGTCTAAGAAAAGTGAGGAGAGAGGAAACCAACTTAATTAGGTCTATAATCAATAGCCTAACTGTTAAATATGCCTGTCCTTATTTATCATCCATATACAGTAGCAATCAAAAGTTTGGACACACCTACTCATTCAAGGGTTTTTCTTTATTTTTACTATTTTCTACATTGTAGAATAATAGTGAAGACATCAAACTATGAAATAACACAAAATAGTAAAAAAAAGAAAGAAAAACCTTTGAATGAGTAGGTGTTCTAAACTTTTGACCGGCACTGTTTATTTACAGAAACAAGACAGATCCTGCTTATGTTGCCTGTTTGAGTGTTGTCAGATAAACAGGTAAACATGTCAGGTAAACAACATCACAAATGTGGCTATTTAAAGGCTTTGCACTTGTTTTTGTTGGAACAGCCCCTCTGGTTTTACTTAGAACTTCTTTAGTGTTGTTTACACTATTCCAAATTTCCCCCAAAATAATATTAATAATACAAATAATAACCCTCATTTTTCTTGATCTCCCTCTTATTGTTATTATTACTACTACTATTATTATGATAATCATTATACAAATAAGTCATGTCATTATCATTACTAGGCTTTGTATAGCTGCCTGGTATAACCACCATGGAGCTGCAGGCCTAAGAGTGCATTCTGTTTAGTCTTAATACAGTAACTTACTTCGGCCTATATGTCAATACTTATGTAGCCTAATGTATCAGTCAATCATTCATTTGTTCATGTCATCACAAAGCATACGAGTCATTCATTATTTCAAATGCAGCAAGCATTTTAGCTTCAAAATAGAATAACAAAGCGATCCTTCAGTAATTGGCGTAAACAATAATTTAACTGTTCAAGTTCGGCAATTGCATCACGAATGCAACATCACGTCAACAGTCCCTGCTGCCTAAATTGTTTAGTGCATTTAAAAAAAAAGTATAGTTTGTGTGCACTTCCGGTAAATCCCTATACCTTGGTATGGTACAGAAACGGTATGACGGTATGAAAATCTGAATACCACCTAACTCTAGCACAGAATAAGGCACAATTGCCAGAAAATAAGTTTGTGAAAGTGTCTCTTGCGCAGAGATTTTGAGACCCTCTGCCCAAATTTCATCATTAAAACTCGTTTTTCTATGATTATGCACATGCGCAAAGGGATTCATGTACAATCCTAGCAGTCAAACGAGTTAAATCGTCGTCCTTTAATGGAAAAAGATTTTAATAAGAGTTAAATAAGGCGAATTATCATTGCTGTTGCGACATGTGCACATTTCTTTATTATGTCACATTAGCTCACAATAATTATTATTTTGAAAACAGAATTTTGCTTCTTATGTCGCGACAAGTTACGTCGACATTCCTTCTTAATTTGCTCTATAACGTTATGGGAAAAGAGTTAGACTTCTGTGAGATTTCAGGGGAGGAGCAGTGATTACAGACTGTAATAGACAAGTCCTGTGTGGCACCCTTAGGAAAATATAGTGAAACACAACTCTCTGAAATACGTGTTAGTATCCTCACTTGACATGACAGAGAGAGGACGATACATTTAATGTAGCATGATACACACACCCAGAATGTTCTCAGAACTTCATGCTCCAAGTGTAGCTTTAAATATTTCAGTGTGGTGATGTTCTTCACTCGGAGCCTGCTTCCCATACTTCTGGCTTCTCATACCCACATTTTCAGATTAGTTCCAATTTCTAAGCTGCCTGTGATATGAAACTTTATGCTAGATCTCGTGATAATCAGCCTTTTTTCCTGACTAATCCCTCTGCTGATGCAATCCTGTAATTACAGATTCTCATGTAGTCCCATACAATGTCAATCCATTGATAAATATAAAACAACAATAACAGCAATTCATTTGTTCTACTGTAAAACAGTCCATTCTTTAGTCGTCTTAAAATTCAACCACTGCAAGTCACCACACCAACAAGTCACCAAGTCATCATTGAAGGACTCATGTTAAGTAAATGATTGGTGAAGTAGACTTGAGTCTTATGAAATGCCTGGATAACCAGTCTCTTATTATTGTACTCATTCATAGACACTTTACTTGACGTAGTGGGTGGGAGACTCTTGTCCACTCTCTCATCCAGAAGGACTCAGCCTGAACAAGTGGTTCTACCATTGCCTTCTATAGGACTTGCTGACCAGGCACTGCCAGCTTGACTGGGAGGACCCACTCACACCGTACTTTGGGGGAAATGGGAAAGGCGTTTCCAAAGTTTAATATGGTGCCTGCCAGGCAGTCAGTCGCCTGTGACTTAAGCCAAGCTTCTAGTCCCCATAAACAATTGTCAGACAGATGCTGCCATGCACCATAATTACCCAGCCAAACAACCTGTCATTAGTTTTCACTCTATTTTTGGATTACCATATAATCAGCCATATAGAAATACAGGGGCTTAACTGACTGATAATACCGCCAAAGCTACAAATTAGTGTCAGTTATGAGTAAGGAGACAGAGGGGGGGAGCTGATAATGTATTGTCTGCTGCTGGGAGCCATAACAATATGCTGAAGCAGCGTATCGGCAGGCCGGGGGCGAAAACAGTCATTTTTTGTCTTAAATTAAATGCTGTGCGTTAACTAGGCTTCATTAAGTTCTCTGATATTGTCTCTTATTTTGCCCACACACGATTTAACAGGCATAACTTTGTTGAAAAGGTCATAATTTGGGAACATTTGAATATGGGCATTTAAGCAAATAAGTTCTATGCTGAGTTGGAAGTACACTCTTAGAAAAAAGGATATTTGGCCGTCCCCATAGGAGAACCCTTTTTGGTTTTAGGTAGAACTCTTTTGGGTTCCATGTAGAACCCTCTGTGGAAAGGGTTCTACAGTATGTGGAACCCAAAAGTGTTCTACCTGGAACCAAAGGGTTCTTCACAGGATTCTCCTATGGGGACAGCTGAATAACCATTTTAGGTTCTAGATTGCACTTTTTTTTCAAAGAGTGTACTGTAATGTCAGTCGGTTTGCAATCCACTGTGCATTTAAATGTGTAATCTGGACATATACATATTGCTATATGTTATTAGAATGGTTTCATTTCAGTCTATTTCTGAGTTTAAGTTTGGTTAAGCCTATTGTACAGTATTGTTTTGTAATGTTAATTTGCTACAGCTCAAAACACTTCGATTGATGTCCAGTACTCACCATGTTAACAGAAACCACTTCTGGTAGCTGCAGTACTCTGGGCTTAATTGAAAAGCCCTAAATCACTGTCCCTGGGTGAAAGGGTTTATTGAAACCAGAGGTACATACCTGTCATTCTGTCTTTGCTTAGAGGATAGGATCTGAGGTACCTACCTTTGAGAGATGACTTAAGCACTTACAAGTTCCTCCCTATGTGGATGAGCATCAGTCTGTGATGGAACAGAATCTTACATGTACTTTCGTTGGCAGTGTGAATACCTGCCTGACGCCCGAACAGATATCTTTAGCTTTACCCCTCTCTAACATCACCGCTACAGTTTTATCTAATCATGTTGTTTTGAGTTTCTGAAGCATGCAGGGACGCACGAAAGGCCATTGTGTTTGAGTTCACATTCTTCATCAAATGTTTGAAAGTAAAACCTTCATACCGAGACACATAATAAGAACCAGTTGAGTTACAGGAAATGGGAGAGGGGAAGACATGAGAGGAGGAGAAATGTAGCGTCTAGACACCCCCTGTGTTTGTAAACACCTATCTGCGTGTAACTCTCACCCATGGGTCATGGGTCATGTCTCAGTTTAAGATTAAGGATCTTCTGACCTTAACTAATTAGCTTCCTATCATGTGAAAGGAATCCAAAAGAAATGTCAAGACTGATATGTAACATTTAAACACAATGAAAACGTGTATAATGTACAGTGCCTTGCGAAAGTATTCGGCCCCCTTGAACTTTGCGACCTTTTGCCACATTTCAGGCTTCAAACATAAAGATATAAAACTGTATTTTTTTGTGAAGAATCAACAACAAGTGGGACACAATCATGAAGTGGAACAACATTTATTGGACATTTCAAACTTTTTTAACAAATCAAAAACAGAAAAATTGGGCGTGCAAAATTATTCAGCCCCTTTACTTTCAGTGCAGCAAACTCTCTCCAGAAGTTAGTTCAGTGAGGATCTCTGAATGATCCAATGTTGACCTAAATGACTAATGATGATAAATACAATCCACCTGTGTGTAATCAAGTCTCCGTATAAATGCACCTGCACTGTGATAGTCTCAGAGGTCCGTTAAAAGCGCAGAGAGCATCATGAAGAACAAGGAACACACCAGGCAGGTCCGAGATACTGTTGTGAAGAAGTTTAAAGCCGGATTTGGATACAAAAAGATTTCCCAAGCTTTAAACATCCCAAGGAGCACTGTGCAAGCGATAATATTGAAATGGAAGGAGTATCAGACCACTGCAAATCTACCAAGACCTGGCCGCCCCTCTAAACTTTCAGCTCATACAAGGAGAAGACTGATCAGAGATGCAGCCAAGAGGCCCATGATCACTCTGGATGAACTGCAGAGATCTACAGCTGAGGTGGGAGACTCTGTCCATAGGACAACAATCAGTCGTATATTGCACAAATCTGGCCTTTATGGAAGAGTGGCAAGAAGAAAGCCATTTCTTAAAGATATCCATAAAAAGTGTCGTTTAAAGTTTGCCACAAGCCACCTGGGAGACACACCAAACATGTGAAAGAAGGTGCTCTGGTCAGATGAAACCAAAATTGAACTTTTTGGCAACAATGCAAAACGTTATGTTTGGCGTAAAAGCAACACAGCACATCACCCTGAACACACCATCCCCACTGTCAAACATGGTGGTGGCAGCATCCTGGTTTGGGCCTGCTTTTCTTCAGCAGGGACAGGGAAGATGGTTCAAATTGATGGGAAGATGGATGGAGCCAAATACAGGACCATTCTGGAAGAAAACCTGATGGAGTCTGCAAAAGACCTGAGACTGGGACGGAGATTTGTCTTCCAACAAGACAATGATCCAAAACATAAAGCAAAATCTACAATGGAATGGTTCAAAAATAAACATATCCAGGTGTTAGAATGGCCAAGTCAAAGTCCAGACCTGAATCCAATCGAGAATCTGTGGAAAGAACTGAAAACTGCAGTTCACAAATGCTCTCCATCCAACCTCGCTGAGCTCGAGCTGTTTTGCAAGGAGGAATGGGAAAAAATGTCAGTCTCTCGATGTGCAAAACTGATAGAGACATACCCCAAGCGACTTACAGCTGTAATCGCAGCAAAAGGTGGGGCTACAAAGTATTAACTTAAGGGGGCTGAATAATTTTGCACTCCCAATTTTTCAGTTTTTGAATTGTTAAAAAAGTTTGAAATATCCAATAAATGTCGTTCCACTTCATGATTGTGTCCCACTTGTTGTTGATTCTTCACAAAAAAATACAGTTTTATATCTTTATGTTTGAAGCCTGAAATGTGGCAAAAGGTCGCAAAGTTCAAGGGGGCCGAATACTTTCGCAAGGCACTGTATCTTTAGATTGATTGCAACATTCTAGTGTCTCGTTTCCTAACACCCGGCATTGAGCATCTAGGCCTATTTAATTGACAGCCTATTATGTACAGTAGGGGTGGCAGTTTGCAATGATTTATTCAAACATTTGAATATGTTAATGTAGTCTTACAGAAGAACAATCTTTCAGCTAAAGGATTTGCCACTCAGTTTTCAATTCCCTTGCTCTCATCCAGACTGATCACACATGGGGCTGACTACCACAGCAAATCGTCTGTGTTGTGACTGTCTTAGCATATCTGGTTTTAAAAGATGAAGCAATTGAGTAGCTCCTATTAAAACCGCGTTGGAAAAAAAAGGGGCATGGGAGCATGTAAGTCACACGGCGTTGAAAGTTTCATTGAAAGTCCTATAAATCCCAGGGGGAAATCATGTCACTCTTTCATAAGATGTCCGATTTAGCACTGAAGGACCCAGTTCCATTCGAAATAGGATTTTTTTTTTGCCAAAGGACAGCTCCACAATACTCTCTGATATTCCATATTCCAAAAGAAGCGGCCCATGGCATCCCTCTGTCAAGTAAATGTTTTCCAGAATGAAAACTTCACCAGATGGAAATCTGTCCAATCTAGTGGTCCTGTGTGTTGGGTATTTGGGCATCTGTATTTCATGTGTTCTAGGGCTTGAGATGGATGGAAGGTAAAAACAACTATTTATTTATTTTATTTTACCTTTATTTAACCAGGTAGGCAAGTTGAGAACAAGTTCTCATTTACAATTGCGACCTGGCCAAGATAAAGCAAAGCAGTTCGACAGATAAAACGACACAGAGTTACACATGGAGTAAAAACAAACATACAGTCAATAATGCAGTATAAACAAGTCTATATACAATGTGAGCAAATGAGGTGAGAAGGGAGGTAAAGGCAAAAAAGGCCATGATGGCAAAGTAAATACAATATAGCAAGTAAAATACTGGAATGGTAGTTTTGCAATGGAAGAATGTGCAAAGTAGAAATAAAAAATAATGGGGTGCAAAGGAGCAAAATAAATAAATAAATTAAAATTAAATACAGTTGGGAAAGAGGTAGTTGTTTGGGCTAAATTATAGGTGGGCTATGTACAGGTGCAGTAATCTGTGAGCTGCTCTGACAGTTGGTGCTTAAAGCTAGTGAGGGAGATAAGTGTTTCCAGTTTCAGAGATTTTTGTAGTTCGTTCCAGTCATTGGCAGCAGAGAACTGGAAGGAGAGGCGGCCAAAGAAAGAATTGGTTTTGGGGGTGACTAGAGAGATATACCTGCTGGAGCGTGTGCTACAGGTGGGAGATGCTATGGTGACCAGCGAGCTGAGATAAGGGGGGACTTTACCTAGCAGGGTCTTGTAGATGACATGGAGCCAGTGGGTTTGGCGACGAGTATGAAGCGAGGGCCAGCCAACGAGAGCGTACAGGTCGCAATGGTGGGTAGTATATGGGGCTTTGGTGATAAAACGGATTGCACTGTGATAGACTGCATCCAATTTGTTGAGTAGGGTATTGGAGGCTATTTTGTAAATGACATCGCCAAAGTCGAGGATTGGTAGGATGGTCAGTTTTACAAGGGTATGTTTGGCAGCATGAGTGAAGGATGCTTTGTTGCGAAATAGGAAGCCAATTCTAGATTTAACTTTGGATTGGAGATGTTTGATATGGGTCTGGAAGGAGAGTTTACAGTCTAACCAGACACCTAAGTATTTGTAGTTGTCCACGTATTCTAAGTCAGAGCCGTCCAGAGTAGTGATGTTGGACAGGCGGGTAGGTGCAGGTAGCGATCGGTTGAAGAGCATGCATTTAGTTTTACTTGTATTTAAGAGCAATTGGAGGCCACGGAAGGAGAGTTGTATGGCATTGAAGCTTGCCTGGAGGGTTGTTAACACAGTGTCCAAAGAAGGGCCGGAAGTATACAGAATGGTGTCGTCTGCGTAGAGGTGGATCAGGGACTCACCAGCAGCAAGAGCGACCTCATTGATGTATACAGAGAAGAGAGTCGGTCCAAGAATTGAACCCTGTGGCACCCCCATAGAGACTGCCAGAGGTCCGGACAGCAGACCCTCCGATTTGACACACTGAACTCTATCAGAGAAGTAGTTGGTGAACCAGGCAAGGCAATCATTTGAGAAACCAAGGCTGTCGAGTCTGCCGATGAGGATATGGTGATTGCCAGAAAATAAGTTTGTGAAAGTGTCTCTTGCGCAGAGATTTTGAGACCCTCTGCCCAAATTTCATCATTAAAACTCGTTTTTCTATGATTATGCACATGCGCAAAGGGATTCATGTACAATCCTAGCAGTCAAACGAGTTAAATCGTCGTCCTTTAATGGAAAAAGATTTTAATAAGAGTTAAATAAGGCGAATTATCATTGCTGTTGCGACATGTGCACATTTCTTTATTATGTCACATTAGCTCACAATAATTATTATTTTGAAAACAGAATTTTGCTTCTTATGTCGCGACAAGTTACGTCGACATTCCTTCTTAATTTGCTCTATAACGTTATGGGAAAAGAGTTAGACTTCTGTGAGATTTCAGGGGAGGAGCAGTGATTACAGACTGTAATAGACAAGTCCTGTGTGGCACCCTTAGGAAAATATAGTGAAACACAACTCTCTGAAATACGTGTTAGTATCCTCACTTGACATGACAGAGAGAGGACGATACATTTAATGTAGCATGATACACACACCCAGAATGTTCTCAGAACTTCATGCTCCAAGTGTAGCTTTAAATATTTCAGTGTGGTGATGTTCTTCACTCGGAGCCTGCTTCCCATACTTCTGGCTTCTCATACCCACATTTTCAGATTAGTTCCAATTTCTAAGCTGCCTGTGATATGAAACTTTATGCTAGATCTCGTGATAATCAGCCTTTTTTCCTGACTAATCCCTCTGCTGATGCAATCCTGTAATTACAGATTCTCATGTAGTCCCATACAATGTCAATCCATTGATAAATATAAAACAACAATAACAGCAATTCATTTGTTCTACTGTAAAACAGTCCATTCTTTAGTCGTCTTAAAATTCAACCACTGCAAGTCACCACACCAACAAGTCACCAAGTCATCATTGAAGGACTCATGTTAAGTAAATGATTGGTGAAGTAGACTTGAGTCTTATGAAATGCCTGGATAACCAGTCTCTTATTATTGTACTCATTCATAGACACTTTACTTGACGTAGTGGGTGGGAGACTCTTGTCCACTCTCTCATCCAGAAGGACTCAGCCTGAACAAGTGGTTCTACCATTGCCTTCTATAGGACTTGCTGACCAGGCACTGCCAGCTTGACTGGGAGGACCCACTCACACCGTACTTTGGGGGAAATGGGAAAGGCGTTTCCAAAGTTTAATATGGTGCCTGCCAGGCAGTCAGTCGCCTGTGACTTAAGCCAAGCTTCTAGTCCCCATAAACAATTGTCAGACAGATGCTGCCATGCACCATAATTACCCAGCCAAACAACCTGTCATTAGTTTTCACTCTATTTTTGGATTACCATATAATCAGCCATATAGAAATACAGGGGCTTAACTGACTGATAATACCGCCAAAGCTACAAATTAGTGTCAGTTATGAGTAAGGAGACAGAGGGGGGGAGCTGATAATGTATTGTCTGCTGCTGGGAGCCATAACAATATGCTGAAGCAGCGTATCGGCAGGCCGGGGGCGAAAACAGTCATTTTTTGTCTTAAATTAAATGCTGTGCGTTAACTAGGCTTCATTAAGTTCTCTGATATTGTCTCTTATTTTGCCCACACACGATTTAACAGGCATAACTTTGTTGAAAAGGTCATAATTTGGGAACATTTGAATATGGGCATTTAAGCAAATAAGTTCTATGCTGAGTTGGAAGTACACTCTTAGAAAAAAGGATATTTGGCCGTCCCCATAGGAGAACCCTTTTTGGTTTTAGGTAGAACTCTTTTGGGTTCCATGTAGAACCCTCTGTGGAAAGGGTTCTACAGTATGTGGAACCCAAAAGTGTTCTACCTGGAACCAAAGGGTTCTTCACAGGATTCTCCTATGGGGACAGCTGAATAACCATTTTAGGTTCTAGATTGCACTTTTTTTTCAAAGAGTGTACTGTAATGTCAGTCGGTTTGCAATCCACTGTGCATTTAAATGTGTAATCTGGACATATACATATTGCTATATGTTATTAGAATGGTTTCATTTCAGTCTATTTCTGAGTTTAAGTTTGGTTAAGCCTATTGTACAGTATTGTTTTGTAATGTTAATTTGCTACAGCTCAAAACACTTCGATTGATGTCCAGTACTCACCATGTTAACAGAAACCACTTCTGGTAGCTGCAGTACTCTGGGCTTAATTGAAAAGCCCTAAATCACTGTCCCTGGGTGAAAGGGTTTATTGAAACCAGAGGTACATACCTGTCATTCTGTCTTTGCTTAGAGGATAGGATCTGAGGTACCTACCTTTGAGAGATGACTTAAGCACTTACAAGTTCCTCCCTATGTGGATGAGCATCAGTCTGTGATGGAACAGAATCTTACATGTACTTTCGTTGGCAGTGTGAATACCTGCCTGACGCCCGAACAGATATCTTTAGCTTTACCCCTCTCTAACATCACCGCTACAGTTTTATCTAATCATGTTGTTTTGAGTTTCTGAAGCATGCAGGGACGCACGAAAGGCCATTGTGTTTGAGTTCACATTCTTCATCAAATGTTTGAAAGTAAAACCTTCATACCGAGACACATAATAAGAACCAGTTGAGTTACAGGAAATGGGAGAGGGGAAGACATGAGAGGAGGAGAAATGTAGCGTCTAGACACCCCCTGTGTTTGTAAACACCTATCTGCGTGTAACTCTCACCCATGGGTCATGGGTCATGTCTCAGTTTAAGATTAAGGATCTTCTGACCTTAACTAATTAGCTTCCTATCATGTGAAAGGAATCCAAAAGAAATGTCAAGACTGATATGTAACATTTAAACACAATGAAAACGTGTATAATGTACAGTGCCTTGCGAAAGTATTCGGCCCCCTTGAACTTTGCGACCTTTTGCCACATTTCAGGCTTCAAACATAAAGATATAAAACTGTATTTTTTTGTGAAGAATCAACAACAAGTGGGACACAATCATGAAGTGGAACAACATTTATTGGACATTTCAAACTTTTTTAACAAATCAAAAACAGAAAAATTGGGCGTGCAAAATTATTCAGCCCCTTTACTTTCAGTGCAGCAAACTCTCTCCAGAAGTTAGTTCAGTGAGGATCTCTGAATGATCCAATGTTGACCTAAATGACTAATGATGATAAATACAATCCACCTGTGTGTAATCAAGTCTCCGTATAAATGCACCTGCACTGTGATAGTCTCAGAGGTCCGTTAAAAGCGCAGAGAGCATCATGAAGAACAAGGAACACACCAGGCAGGTCCGAGATACTGTTGTGAAGAAGTTTAAAGCCGGATTTGGATACAAAAAGATTTCCCAAGCTTTAAACATCCCAAGGAGCACTGTGCAAGCGATAATATTGAAATGGAAGGAGTATCAGACCACTGCAAATCTACCAAGACCTGGCCGCCCCTCTAAACTTTCAGCTCATACAAGGAGAAGACTGATCAGAGATGCAGCCAAGAGGCCCATGATCACTCTGGATGAACTGCAGAGATCTACAGCTGAGGTGGGAGACTCTGTCCATAGGACAACAATCAGTCGTATATTGCACAAATCTGGCCTTTATGGAAGAGTGGCAAGAAGAAAGCCATTTCTTAAAGATATCCATAAAAAGTGTCGTTTAAAGTTTGCCACAAGCCACCTGGGAGACACACCAAACATGTGAAAGAAGGTGCTCTGGTCAGATGAAACCAAAATTGAACTTTTTGGCAACAATGCAAAACGTTATGTTTGGCGTAAAAGCAACACAGCACATCACCCTGAACACACCATCCCCACTGTCAAACATGGTGGTGGCAGCATCCTGGTTTGGGCCTGCTTTTCTTCAGCAGGGACAGGGAAGATGGTTCAAATTGATGGGAAGATGGATGGAGCCAAATACAGGACCATTCTGGAAGAAAACCTGATGGAGTCTGCAAAAGACCTGAGACTGGGACGGAGATTTGTCTTCCAACAAGACAATGATCCAAAACATAAAGCAAAATCTACAATGGAATGGTTCAAAAATAAACATATCCAGGTGTTAGAATGGCCAAGTCAAAGTCCAGACCTGAATCCAATCGAGAATCTGTGGAAAGAACTGAAAACTGCAGTTCACAAATGCTCTCCATCCAACCTCGCTGAGCTCGAGCTGTTTTGCAAGGAGGAATGGGAAAAAATGTCAGTCTCTCGATGTGCAAAACTGATAGAGACATACCCCAAGCGACTTACAGCTGTAATCGCAGCAAAAGGTGGGGCTACAAAGTATTAACTTAAGGGGGCTGAATAATTTTGCACTCCCAATTTTTCAGTTTTTGAATTGTTAAAAAAGTTTGAAATATCCAATAAATGTCGTTCCACTTCATGATTGTGTCCCACTTGTTGTTGATTCTTCACAAAAAAATACAGTTTTATATCTTTATGTTTGAAGCCTGAAATGTGGCAAAAGGTCGCAAAGTTCAAGGGGGCCGAATACTTTCGCAAGGCACTGTATCTTTAGATTGATTGCAACATTCTAGTGTCTCGTTTCCTAACACCCGGCATTGAGCATCTAGGCCTATTTAATTGACAGCCTATTATGTACAGTAGGGGTGGCAGTTTGCAATGATTTATTCAAACATTTGAATATGTTAATGTAGTCTTACAGAAGAACAATCTTTCAGCTAAAGGATTTGCCACTCAGTTTTCAATTCCCTTGCTCTCATCCAGACTGATCACACATGGGGCTGACTACCACAGCAAATCGTCTGTGTTGTGACTGTCTTAGCATATCTGGTTTTAAAAGATGAAGCAATTGAGTAGCTCCTATTAAAACCGCGTTGGAAAAAAAAGGGGCATGGGAGCATGTAAGTCACACGGCGTTGAAAGTTTCATTGAAAGTCCTATAAATCCCAGGGGGAAATCATGTCACTCTTTCATAAGATGTCCGATTTAGCACTGAAGGACCCAGTTCCATTCGAAATAGGATTTTTTTTTTGCCAAAGGACAGCTCCACAATACTCTCTGATATTCCATATTCCAAAAGAAGCGGCCCATGGCATCCCTCTGTCAAGTAAATGTTTTCCAGAATGAAAACTTCACCAGATGGAAATCTGTCCAATCTAGTGGTCCTGTGTGTTGGGTATTTGGGCATCTGTATTTCATGTGTTCTAGGGCTTGAGATGGATGGAAGGTAAAAACAACTATTTATTTATTTTATTTTACCTTTATTTAACCAGGTAGGCAAGTTGAGAACAAGTTCTCATTTACAATTGCGACCTGGCCAAGATAAAGCAAAGCAGTTCGACAGATAAAACGACACAGAGTTACACATGGAGTAAAAACAAACATACAGTCAATAATGCAGTATAAACAAGTCTATATACAATGTGAGCAAATGAGGTGAGAAGGGAGGTAAAGGCAAAAAAGGCCATGATGGCAAAGTAAATACAATATAGCAAGTAAAATACTGGAATGGTAGTTTTGCAATGGAAGAATGTGCAAAGTAGAAATAAAAAATAATGGGGTGCAAAGGAGCAAAATAAATAAATAAATTAAAATTAAATACAGTTGGGAAAGAGGTAGTTGTTTGGGCTAAATTATAGGTGGGCTATGTACAGGTGCAGTAATCTGTGAGCTGCTCTGACAGTTGGTGCTTAAAGCTAGTGAGGGAGATAAGTGTTTCCAGTTTCAGAGATTTTTGTAGTTCGTTCCAGTCATTGGCAGCAGAGAACTGGAAGGAGAGGCGGCCAAAGAAAGAATTGGTTTTGGGGGTGACTAGAGAGATATACCTGCTGGAGCGTGTGCTACAGGTGGGAGATGCTATGGTGACCAGCGAGCTGAGATAAGGGGGGACTTTACCTAGCAGGGTCTTGTAGATGACATGGAGCCAGTGGGTTTGGCGACGAGTATGAAGCGAGGGCCAGCCAACGAGAGCGTACAGGTCGCAATGGTGGGTAGTATATGGGGCTTTGGTGATAAAACGGATTGCACTGTGATAGACTGCATCCAATTTGTTGAGTAGGGTATTGGAGGCTATTTTGTAAATGACATCGCCAAAGTCGAGGATTGGTAGGATGGTCAGTTTTACAAGGGTATGTTTGGCAGCATGAGTGAAGGATGCTTTGTTGCGAAATAGGAAGCCAATTCTAGATTTAACTTTGGATTGGAGATGTTTGATATGGGTCTGGAAGGAGAGTTTACAGTCTAACCAGACACCTAAGTATTTGTAGTTGTCCACGTATTCTAAGTCAGAGCCGTCCAGAGTAGTGATGTTGGACAGGCGGGTAGGTGCAGGTAGCGATCGGTTGAAGAGCATGCATTTAGTTTTACTTGTATTTAAGAGCAATTGGAGGCCACGGAAGGAGAGTTGTATGGCATTGAAGCTTGCCTGGAGGGTTGTTAACACAGTGTCCAAAGAAGGGCCGGAAGTATACAGAATGGTGTCGTCTGCGTAGAGGTGGATCAGGGACTCACCAGCAGCAAGAGCGACCTCATTGATGTATACAGAGAAGAGAGTCGGTCCAAGAATTGAACCCTGTGGCACCCCCATAGAGACTGCCAGAGGTCCGGACAGCAGACCCTCCGATTTGACACACTGAACTCTATCAGAGAAGTAGTTGGTGAACCAGGCAAGGCAATCATTTGAGAAACCAAGGCTGTCGAGTCTGCCGATGAGGATATGGTGATTGACAGAGTCGAAAGCCTTGGCCAGATCAATGAATACGGCTGCACAGTAATGTTTCTTATCGATGGCGGTTAAGATATCGTTTAGGACCTTGAGCGTGGCTGAGGTGCACCCATGACCAGCTCTGAAACCGGATTGCATAGCAGAGAAGGTATGGTGAGATTCGAAATGGTCGGTAATCTGTTTGTTGACTTGGCTTTCGAAGACCTTAGAAAGGCACGGTAGGATAGATATAGGTCTGTAGCAGTTTGGGTCAAGAGTGTCCCCCCCTTTGAAGAGGGGGATGACCGCAGCTGCTTTCCAATCTTTGGGAATCTCAGACGACACGAAAGAGAGGTTGAACAGGCTAGTAATAGGGGTGGCAACAATTTCGGCAGATAATTTTAGAAAGAAAGGGTCCAGATTGTCTAGCCCGGCTGATTTGTAGGGGTCCAGATTTTGCAGCTCTTTCAGAACATCAGCTGAATGGATTTGGGAGAAGGAGAAATGGGGAAGGCTTGGGCGAGTTGCTGTTGGGGGTGCAGTGCTGTTGTCCGGGGTAGGAGTAGCCAGGTGGAAAGCATGGCCATCCGTAGAAAAATGCTTATTGAAATTCTCAATTATGGTGGATTGGTGGTGACAGTGTTTCCTATCTTCAGTGCAGTGGGCAGCTGGGAGGAGGTGTTCTTATTCTCCATGGACTTTACAGTGTCCCAGAACTTTTTTGAGTTAGTGTTGCAGGAAGCAAATTTCTGCTTGAAAAAGCTAGCCTTGGCTTTTCTAACTGCCTGTGTATAATGATTTCTAACTTCCCTGAACAGCTGCATATCACGGGGGCTGTTCGATGCTAATGCAGAACGCCATAGGATGTTTTTGTGTTGGTTAAGGGCAGTCAGGTCTGGGGAGAACCAAGGGCTATATCTGTTCCTGGTTCTAAATTTCTTAAATGGGGCATGTTTATTTAAGATGGTTAGGAAGGCATTTAAAAAAAATATCCAGGCATCCTCTACTGACGGGATGAGATCAATATCCTTCCAGGATACCCCGGCCAGGTCGATTAGAAAGGCCTGCTCGCAGAAGTGTTTCAGGGAGCGTTTTACAGTGATGAGTGGAGGTCGTTTGACCGCTGACCCATTACGGATGCAGGCAACTATGACATAACCCATTTCCTGTCACGACTCACGACTGGAGCAAGAAAACAAAGCAAAGCATGCCTACTTCCTGGTGACAGCTTAGTACTTCCTGTGTCCTAATCATCCCTGGAGACTTGAGTTAACAGCTTGAGTTGAGCATTTGTCTGCTGTTCAGAATAGCCTTGTGGTGTTTGTTTTGGTTATAGTAATTACTTGCACAATTTGTCTCTGCCTGATTTGGTCATGTTTCTAGCCTCATATTTTTCCTACAGTTGCTTTGAGCTCCACACCTTCTTTTTAACGATAGATACTGTCCATAATTCTGATTAAGTGCAGTGTTGGGAAAACATGAGAAATATATCACCTGACATACCATCTCAGGAAACAGATGTCCTGCGGTTCAACAGAGCCCTTCTTCCTCTCTCCCTCCTCCCTCTTTCCTTCCATCAGTTCCTCTCTCCTTCCTGCCTTCTCTTTTTCACATGCACTTCATGATAATGCAGAAACAAATAGTCAACGACGGTTCTTTTTTTTCTGCTGGGCTATCACTTTCCTCCAGAGCTGTCCAGTCGGGATGACTTTGTCATGCTCTCCTGCCTCTCTCATTTCCATATCATGTACAGAAAGGGGCCCGCGAGATGCCTTGAGGCCAATAGGAGAGCAGCATCTGTGCCGTGTGCCTTCCTAACAACCCTCTCCTCCACGCTCCACAGTCCAACAAGGACACGCAAACCTGGGAACAAATATGTTGATCTTCACTTGCCTGACTTGAGCGGCGTGGCGTGCAAGTGTTGTATAATTGTGACCAAAGTGATCAAGAGGATGTATGCTTGGAATACCTCAGGGCCTCACAGGGCCAGTAGAAATGGCACATTTGTGAATTGTAGTAGTTGGGTCTGTGCTCAGATGAGGAGTAGAGTTGTTGTGTTGTTCTGACATCTGATTAGTATGAGGGAAAGGGCTGGAACATCGCAGTAACAAGCAGCTATGTCCCATGTTAGCATACAGACAGACACCTGTCTTCCTTTGGCCCTCCTATCAGTGGCGGTCAGTGCCATTTAAGATGAGGAGGACAATGATTTTTATATGAGCATGTCCTTATTTCTATTACAGCGTATCGGATGACTGTCATTCATATTCCAATCACCCAGCTCAATGTGATATCGATAGGTTTAGGCTACTACATTAGAGGTCGACCGATTAATCTGAATGGCCGATTAATTAGGGCCGATTTCAAGTTTTCAAAACAATCGAAAATCTGTAATTTTGGATGCCGATTTTGACGATTAATTATTATTATTATTTTTTACACCTTTATTTAACTAGGCAAGTCAGTTAAGAACACATTCTTATTTTCAATGACGGCCGAGGATCGGTGGGTTAACTGCCTTGTTCAGGGGCAGAACTACAGATTTTTATCTTGTCAGCTCAGGGATTCAATCTTGCAACCTTACGGTTAACTCGTCCAACGCTCTAACCACCTGCCTCACAAGGAGCCCGCCTGTTACGCGAATGCAGTAAGAAGCCAAGGTAAGTTGCTAGCTAGCATTAAACTTATCTTATAAAAAACAATCATAATCACTAGTTATAACTACACATGGTTGATGATATTACTATTTTATCTAGCGTGTCCTGCGTTGCATATAATCAATGCAGTGCGCATTCGCGAAAAAGGACTGTCATTGCTCCAACGTGTACCTAACCATAAACATCAATGCCTTTCTTAAAATCAATACACAGAAGTATATATTTTTAAAACTGCATATTTAGCTAAAAGAAATCCAGGTTAGCAGGCAATATTAACCAGGTGAAATTGGGTCACTTCTCTTGCGTTCATTGCACGCAGAGTCAGGGTATATGCAACAGTTTGGGCCGCCTGGCTCATTGCAAACTAATTTGCCCGAATTTTACGTAATTAAGACATAACATTGAAGGTTGTGCAATGTAACAGGAATATTTAGACTGATGGATGCCACCCATTAGATAAAATACGGAACGGTTCCGTATTTCACTGAAAGAGTGAATGTTTTGTTTTTCGAGATGATAGTTTCCGGATTCGACCATATTAATGACCAAAGGCTCGTATTTCTGTGTGTTATTATGGGGGCATGTGGGCACCAGCAGGCTCGTAAGCATTCATTCAAACAGCACTTTCGTGCGTTTTGCCAGCAGCTCAGCTGTTTATGAATTCAATCCTATCAACTCCCGAGATTAGGCGGGTGTAACCGATGTGAAATGGCTAGCTAGTTAGCGGTGTGCGCGCTAATAGCGTTTCAAACGTCACTCGCTCTGAGACTTGGAGTAGTTGTTCCCCTTGCTCTGCATGGGTAACGCTGCTTCGAGGGTGGTTGTTGTCGATGTGTTCCTGGTTCGAGCCCAGGTAGGAGCGAGGAGAGGGACGGTAGCTATACTGTTACACTGGCAATACTAAAGTGCCTATAAGAACATCCAATAGTCAAAGGTATATGCAATACAATTGGTATAGAGAGAAATAGTCCTATAATTTCTATAATAACTACAACCTAAAACTTCTTACCTGGGAATATTGAAGACTCATGTTAAAAGGAACCACCAGCTTTCATATGTTCTCATGTTTTGAGCAAGAAACTTAAATGTTTCTTACATGGCACATATTGCACTTTTACTTCCTTTTCCAACACTTAGTTTTTGCATTATTTAAACCAAATTGAACATGTTTCATTATTTATTTGAGGAAAATTTTATTTTATTGATGTATTATATTAAGTTAAAATAAGTGTTCATTCAGTATTGTTGTAATTGTCATTATTACAAATACATTTTAAAAATCGGCCGATTAATCGGCATCTGATTTTTTTGTCCTCCAATAATCGGTATCGGCGTTGAAAAATCATAATCGGTCGACCTCTATACTACATAATACTAACATTTTCCTTATACCCATTATGAGGTTGCTACAACCTAGCCTATGAATTAAAGTTTACAACATAGGTGCACAGGTCGAGATCGTTTTTATTATCAAGGTGACAGACAGTGACACATTCAATTCTGCCTTGCACACTCTTGCCCTGCATCTAATTTATTTAGGGTGTAATCATTAGTTCAACAGTTGCAAACAAATTCAGGTATGTTTATCCCCATTTTGTTCCGTTTGTTTCAGTTTCAGAAATGTTTTTCAACAGAATCGGCTGAATGAATACACAGCTGATCACACGCAAACACAGTACACTTTCATAGCAACCACATACAAACAGCATGATCACTTTGCTTGTAGTAATTCCTTCTTGCATCTACGTGCTCTCCTATCTCACCTTTTCCCTTCGCTTGTGGACCTCAGTGCACAACACATCAGCTGTCTGTGACCAGGCGAAATAACCCTTCAAAGCCAAACCTTTATATCATAACCGCTAACCGCTACACAGCCTACATCGTCACATAATAGCTAATGTCATAGTCAACATAGCTAATAGAACTTACGCATTAGTAAACCCATGCTGCAAGAGCTCTTATAGCTTGCCGAGAACGTCCTCCAGAAGTTGTCATTACTGTGTAATTCTGTAGAAGGGGTGTGAAAACCATGAGCCTCCTAGGTTTTGTATTGAAGTTAATGTACCCAGAGGAGGATGCAAACTAGCTGTCCTCTGGCTACAATGGTGCTACCCTACAGAGTGCAGTTGAGGCATTAATATTTTTATAAAAAATATATATATTTCACAATTTAAATTCGTATGAAATTCACTGAGGTGAATGGTCCTCCCCTTCCTCCTCTGAGGAGCCTCCACTGCATCCTACCAATCCCATATGGAGAGGTACCTTCCTTTTCTGCTCTCTGCTTTGTTTAGTACAGTTGTGGACTGGACAGTGTTTCCATCCTGGACATCTGTCTCTAAGACGAACAGACCACCACAAAGAGAGAAGGGTTCACAAACCTGGGAAGAATAGTCTGTGTGCGTCGGAAGAATGCCATGGTCTGGATCTGCACTCCGCAGTGGGAGAACAAGCAACATATTGGACCTGGTAGGGGGCATAGGACAGGAAGACAAACACAAACCAGGAATTGTGCTGATTGCGCATTATGCACATATTATCCCATTCTCTCTCCATGCAATATCGACTCAAAAGCTATATTTTCTGTTATTCTAATTTAGCCCTTATAAAAGAACTGCAGTAACACATACTACTTGCACACAGACACTGATACCATACCGGCCACTGCTCATGAAGGCGGGGAGCTATTCATCATGGCCTAAAAAGGTTTTGCAGTCACGCCTCCACCTTCGGAATGAAATCGGTCATGCCACATGTTCTTTCCTAAGTCTTGTCTGAGGGGTAGCCTTGGAATGAGGCGGTTCCCTGGGTATTGTGATGCTCACCCTTCTCTGATTGGGTGAGTAAACCAGTCAGTGTTGTTGGGTCTTTGGGGTGTGATTGGTTGCATAGTGCCGTACAAGCTGCACCGAGGCAGGCTGGATGGAGGGCTAGCTACAGTAGCTTTTTTCCATGTGGAGGAGAGGTTAGAGATGTTGATTTAGACTGCCCCTGGAAGTAAAGATGAAACACTCAGTTTAATAATGTAGGGATGTGGGTTTGCTGTGTGTTTGGGCAGTGCATGCATGCGTGTGTCTCTCTCCATATGTCTGTGTTGTTGGGGTTAGAAGTTGTCTGTTTTCCCCCTCCACTGCCACCTCCCTTTCTCTGCTTAAGTGTAATCTGCTAATCCTGCTTTAAGTGCTGTCGTCATGGCAGCATTAAAGCTGGAATTTTGCTCTTTTTGTTATATCATCGATTTGCATCTCTTCCAGTCGGATTTTCCCACTTTTTATGCTTCTCGTTCCTGGATCAGTTCCCTGAAACACTTTTATCACAAGTGATGGCTGACAGATTGAAGGCATTATCAGGGACAGGGTCACACAGAGTGGCAACACAGCAGGGGTATCGTAAATAAACTGAATATACATTCCAACGATTCTGGAATGGATGAGAGGAAATTCCCAATGTCTCCGATTACATACTTCAGAAAAATAACTGAAGGCCTGTGGTATCACACACTCAGTTTATCTGTTGCTGATGTTCAGATTGTTTGGTGCATAGATGGAATGTTTTGGCATACTTTTTGTCAGACTGACGGGCACACGATGTTACATATGGTTTCACCTGGCATTTGACCCCAACTCACAGCTCTTTGAGTCCAGGTGAAACTGAAAGTCACATTTTTGGTCTCATCCAGGTGTTGAGGTATTCCTTTGCGTTTCTGTGAAGCTGCTGCAGTGCAGATGGTCTGGTGTATTGTCCGGTTATGAAACCTGGAGGAGAGGACCAGTTAGGACTCCCAGATCTGGGAGATGTCAATGTGTGCGTGTGGCTGACAGCCTCCTTATGGCTGTCTTATGGGGCATTACCAGCAACCTCTCATCTTAAGATACTTCTCAGGATAGAACTCATCTCTCATCACTCTCTTTGGGATGTTTTGATCTCAACGTGAGCGTTTCCAACCCCACAGCCTCCGGCCCAAATCTTGCTGATAGCCTACTCAAGGGAAGGCTGTACTAACAAAACAATGTTTTGCTGTCCGTAGTGACAAAGCTCTGGAAGGTTTCCATTTTGAGAATTTTACCTAGTTATCATTCTGAATTTATAGGCCTATACAACAAAAAATTTGGGCCACTTAAATCATTGTATTTGACACATTGCGTTTTTACATCTAGAAATTAATGCATGTCAAATCTAATTTTATTTTATCATGTGCCGAATACAACAGGTGAAATGATTACTTACTACAAGCCCTAACCAACAGTGCAGTTTTAAGTAAATATATACTAAATAAACTAAAGTTTAAAAAGATAACACAATAAAATAACAATAATGAGAGTCACTTTACCCCTACCTACATTTACATATTACCTCAATTACCTTGACTAACCTGTACCCCGCGCATTGACTCTACCGGTAGAATCATAGAGAGGCCTGTCAGTCTCTGTTAACCTAACACCCCTAACCTTCCTTTTTCTATCTCTCTGTTCCCCCCCCTTTCTCAGACACTACCACCTTCACATTTTTCACACCAATCATGATCCACCCTAAATGATCACCCAATACTGTACAGTACAGCTGTGCTATCTTAATTCAATCCTTCTGTTGTCACAGATAAAACATTTTAAAAAGGCTTCTTAAATCACTAATTTCCATTTTAAAATGTCAGACTTGATTTATCCTAACTAAAAATGGATCAACCCCTACAAAAATGCCCATTAATTATAATCCACATAATCGTTTGCATTTCTTGTTGCTGCAGACTTATTTTCCTGCTGTGAGAAACTGGTCAAATTATAATAGTACATCTGTACGTCAATAGCACTTATGCTTAGATAATGAACAGAGAGTAGCAGCAGTGTAAAAAAATGAATAATAATAATAATAATTGATATGATTGATGTTGGTAAATGTTAATCAAGGAACATCTATTAGTTTTATAGTTCAACCTCACAGTTCTTGTACTTCTTGTATCTCAGTCAGCAGTGTCACAACATGGTCCTTAAACCGCCTCAGTGCTTTTTTCCTACTGCTTCAGGCAACCAACTTATACCAGCTGTAATAAGCTAAAGTCCTTTCAAATTTAGTGACCATGATAGTGTTTTATCACGCACTTGGACAGATTGTATATTCACGCCTGAGGAAGTATGCAGCGTTAAGAAGTGGTATTGGCTCACACTGTCCTGGAGGAGTCTCTTGCCTTGCAGAAACTGTTAGAGGAGGTCACCGGAGGTCAGCTATATTGACCTTTGGAGGCCTGTCATGCTCAATGCTGTTGATTGCTATTAACCCGCTCCACTGGGTACTAGTGCTGTAATGCCTGGCTCTGCTGGAGGCCAACAGATGCTCCAGGCTTGCTGCTCACTGAGGTATTACTCATGCCTGACCACACTCACTATTTACCCCCTAATGTTGTTTGAGTTTAAATGAATTGAAGCAATGTTTTAGTTTGAATACTTAGGGGAAATTTTGGATAGCTGTTTACATCGCTGCATAAATGTATTGGCGTACAGTATAGAGTGACAATTGGGTCCATCATGATTGGTGTTTCAATTGATTGAAGCCATGTTTGACGTACAAATGTACTATTATAATTTGACCAGTTTCTCACAGCAGGAAAATAAGTCTGCAGCAACAAGAATGGCAAATTATTATGTGGATAATAATTAATGGACATTTTTCTAGGGGTTGATCCATTTTTAGTTAGGATAAATCAAGTCTGACATTTTAAAGTGGAAATGAGTGATTTAAGAAGCCTTTTTTAAATGTATTATCTGTGACAACAGAAGGATTGAATTAAGATAGCACAGCTGTACTGTACAGTATTGGGTGATCATTTAGGGTGGATCATGATTGGTGTGAAAAATGTGAAGGTGGTAGTGTCTGAGACAGGGGGGGAACAGAGAGATAGAAAAAGGAAGGTTAAGGGTGTTAGGTTAACAGAGACGGACAGGCCTCTCTATGATTCTGCTCAGTGATGTGTGGCAGCCTGGCAGCAGGACCATGACATGGGCACTGTGGGGTCGGGGTAGACACTAGACAGGTGGGGGTGGGCCCTGTCCCTTTGGGGGTACCCAGGCAGGGTGCCAGATGGGAGATGGTATGCCATGGAGCCTACCGACAGGAAACTGCCAGGGCCACGTTTGTTCCGCTGACAACCTGCATCTCAGCTCGACCTGGGCAAGCATACATTCCTCAAAGTGATAGGCTTCAGAGGGGGTCTCTCACACACATATACCCAAGACACACACACACACACACACACACATTCTCTCTTTCTCTCTCACCTCTCGCTCTCTCTCTATTCCACCTTCTGTCCCGTTCTCCCGCGGTCTAGCGCGCACTATCTTTCTCTTTCTCCCTCTGTCTGTCTCGCTCCCCCATCAGTCTTTATTCCTTCTTCCCGTAACTCCCGGTGAGGCGTGCAGGATTCCTCCCATGCTGAGGGGATTAAGAGCCTGGGAGGGCATCAGGGATCTGATTGGTGAGGACCTGCTCTTGTTCCTATTGGATGGGCTTGGGACAGTACAGCAGTGGTGGGCTCTCAGAGCCAACGGGAGATTGGACAGGACAACAGTGGGCTCCACTGTGGTTGTGTAACTAACCTCAAATCCAGGGAGGAACATCCTTTAGCATCAGGTACGAGTTAGCGAGGGAATTCCACCGGTTTTTAGAGTTAGATTTCCACAGATTGACAGTCCCTACTCGCTCTAAGGGTTTTGGATCTGTGAAAAGCTTTGACCTTTGGAGCGAAGCACCGGCACTTAAGAGGGTGGGGAAGTCAAACACAGGCAACGCAGCGGAGCAAATGTTTGTCACACGCTCCCGTTGCATTTTATATCAGAAACGCACTGCGGGGATGTCGACCATCTGAGGCAGCAGCGGAGGCGACACAGAGACAATCTGACTGTCAGCTTTGTCTCTCTCAGGGGTTCGATGGAAACACTCTACCAACCTTCTAATGTCCCGCACACAGCACCTTTCTGTTGTTTACTCAGTAGACAACTCAAGACTCCGTTTAGAAATCAGGAAATGAGAAGGCCTGAGGAGCGTTTTCATGTTTTGTCTCACTCCTTCCTGCTCTTGTTTCCCACAGGTCCTGTGGCACCTGGACATCTTTCGCCGGAGCTTCCGGCAGCTGACCACACACAAGTGCATGGAGGACTCGTGTATCTTCTGTGCCCTGAAGGTAAGAGTCTAGACTTGTGGGTGGAGAGAGGATGGGGCCTGGGGTTGGAGGAGTTGATTCACTTATTCACGAATCCTTTCCAGGTAATGCCTTCCAAAGAATGCAGATAGAGGATGGTTATTTTGATATTGGACTGTTGCGTTTATTTTAACAGTAAATCTAGGAGTTTTTTTTCTCAAGTGACCTTTGTGGATTTAGCTGAGTGCCCCCAGAGAGATGGAGGACCGTGCCTTTGAATGTGAACATGTGTATCTCAGCATGTGAATTGTCAGTAAGTAAGTCATCTAGCCTGGTGTGGACAGGCAGTGGTTGGATGCCTGGCCATTGGTTATGGATTATGTACCATGGATCTCTCTCTGACTGTCAGACTCCTGAACAGCTAGTCAAATGGCTACCCAGACTATTTGCATGGCCCCCTCCCCCTCTGGAACGCTGCTGCTACTCTCTGTTATTATCTATGCATAGTCACTTTAATAACTCTACCTACCGGTACATGTACATATTACCTCAATTACATTGACACCGGTGGCCTGCACATTGACTCTGTACCGGTACCCCCTGCTATATTGTCCTGCTATTGTTACGTACTGCTGCTCTTTAATAATTAGTTATTCTTATCTCATACTTTTTTGGGGAGGTATTTTCTTAAAACTGCATTGTTGGTTAAGGGCTTGTAAGTAAGCATTACACTGTAAGGTCTACCTGTTGTATTTGATGCATGTGACAAATACAATTTGATTTGATCTGGACAGACTGCTGAATGTAGATCATTGGCTTTAGCCAGCTCCCCCCCCTCTCTCTTTTTTTTCTTTCTGTCTCTCTATCTCCCTTACACTCCCTCTTTCTCCCCCTTTCTCTCTCATTATGGCTGCTCCCTCCAATCCCCCCCTCTCTCATCGCTCTTTGTTTTATGATTACATTCCATCTAATGTGCAGGAATGCCACTGGCACTCTCCATCAAACGTTCAATATCTCAGTTGGGAATGAGAGGCTCTCTCCTGTGCTTTCCCCTGTCCGTTTGCCTCTGTCGGTCTGTCTGTCTGTGAGGAGTGGGACGGACTCAATGGTTCTCTCTCTGTTTCACCGTGATGGTCCACAGCGAGACGCTGTCTTAACGTGTCCGTGACCATCTCCTTCTCACTGTGACCAATGACCATTCTCTATATATCTCACCATGACCGTGTATTTCTGTCTGAGTGTGGTCTATCTAACTTAGATGTTACGCAGTACTGGGCTCTTTGTCGGGCATTCCAAATCTCTGTCCGATTGTCTGTTTCTTTGTCTGGCTGGCAGAACCAGATTAGCTTTGCCTCGATTCTACTTTCATTACACCACAAGACTCATCCTGTGGGCCAGAAGTTATTTTTTTCCCTGTTTTGATCGCTGATTCGATCTTAATGAGGAGGTGTCTCAAACTCACACACACCCGAGGTGACAGTCGGGCTGCGTAAATGCCTTTTGAGTGGCTGCAGGATGGCACTTCACACACTCAGCCATGTGGGATTTTTTTACCCCCAAATGCAGATTTAATGAGCTCTTGTGAATCTGAGTGGTGTGATCTGCGATGCATTAGGGCTGCAGGGCCATCAGAGGGGTTTGATGGTGACATTTGAAGGCATTTTTGATTCCTTTGTGGGTCTGTGGCAGGCAGGCAGGCAGGCAGGCATGGCTTAGAGCAGCTGAATCTGGCCAGCTGGCAGGACTTGGAGAGTGAAAGAGCCCTGTGGGTTCAACGAGGCCATCCTTTTAGCTACTGGCTAACTAGGTCTGGTCCTTTTGACTGTGACCGGTTAGCTGGTTTCACACTTGTGTCTACTGTACCTCAGTGTGAGTCATAGTCATTGTAGGCTTAAGTGTACTTCTGCTGCTCCCTCTGTACTTTCTCTCTCTCTTTCACTCTATCTCCCCTCACCCCCCTCTCTCTCCTGTTCTCTCCCCCCCCTCTGCTCCCTCCATCTCTCCCTATGCTCCCTTTTCCTTTTCCTCCATCTCCCTCTCTATCCCTCCCTCTGGTCTCTCTCTCTCTCTCTCTTGTTCTCTCTCCTCCTCTGCTCTCTCCATCTCTCCCTATGCTCCCTTTTCCTTTTCCTCGATCGCCCTCTCTCTCCCTCCCTCTGGTCTCTCTCTCTCCTGTTCTCTCTCCCCCTCTTCTCTCTCCCTCTCTCCCTATGCCCCCTTTCCATTTTCCTCCATCTCCCTCTCTCTCCCTCCCTCTGGTCTCCCTCTCTCCTCTCTTTCTCTCCCTCTCTCTTGATGTTTCAGCCTTATCGGAATTCACCAGGGCTCATTTGAGGGGTCGATTACAGGGCATTTCTGCCAGGCATTTAATTTGAGAAGAATTATTAGGCTATGATCATTTATCCTCTCCCCACTTCTTTCTCTGGCGCTCCTGTTCTCTCTCCCTTACCTCACCCACCTCTTCTCTTCTCCTCTCGCTCTCTCTCCTCCTTGCGCAAGATAAATTGAGGTGCAGCGGCAGGGCAAACGTGTGTATGTGTGTGCGCGTGCGTGCGTGCGTGCACAACTGCAGGTGTTTGTGTGCCTGCATGTGTCTGTGTCCACTTTCCCAATAAACACCCACATTGTTCAGGGTGTTTTTTGATTGAGGAAAGAGAAAGACATTATAATGGGCCATCTTCTCTCAGTAAGTCTAGGTTGTGTTATGAGAATAGTCCATTCGTAAGGATGTCTTGCACCTGAACGTGTCATGCCCTGGTGAATACCTGAATACTCGGAGGCGGTACAGTGACAGTGGGAAGTACAAAGCTATAATACTTTCCCCTATGGCTGTTAACTCGTATGTTTTACATTATGGCTGTGATGAAGTGTTTGGGTTAAAGGGATAATCCACCCCCAGAAATAAAAATCATGAAACTGCTGTCAATTTGGTGAAGGCCTATGCTCTATCGGTGGGTAAAATACAATCTTCCCCCCATGGTTTAACTTCTAAGTGGTCCGCCTGTGAAAATCAGGAAATCATGTAGGAACCTTGTCATAGCTATATAATTCTCGTCACTGAAGATACTGGATTACACACTATCCCATTTTACAATGCTATGAAAACAATTACCTGCACTCCAGATCACCCAATCAACCAATAGATGGTATGGCCATGCTTGTCTAGAACACATCCGTCCGTTAATATCGTCATGACAAAGTATAGATTTCGCACCTCCGTTTGTCCTTCAAGTACCATGTCGCAATTTGCCCTGTCTGTAGGAAACCGAGATGTTACAGAAAGGAGGAGATAGTAATTCCATTGGGCAATGAATGGAGAAAAGCCCCACCCAACTGACTGTTGACCAATCGCATGCACGTTGTCATGCTGCGTCACGCGGTTGCTAAGCTAATCATCACGCAATCCAATTCTAATGGAGTTTCCCCATCTCAAAATGATCTCTGTGGGAAAGGAATGTAATGCTGCTCTCGCTCTGGGCAGAGATGCCATTTATATCTCAGTGTAAGAAATGATTAGAGCTAGCTAGCTACTTCACATGCTGATATTGGCTTTGGTATTATTGTGTGTATGTTTTCTAGCTAGCTACCTAGCTAGCCAGCCAGCCCAGGGAGAGAGAGAATATTGCATGTTGGGTTCTGTAGTAGACTTGAGCTGCAATAGATTTCCAAAAACGATTTTCACAGGTTTCTACCAATCTTGTTCTTACGACAAAATTAAACATTTGTTGCAATTTTTTCTCTCTCTACATATTAGTGTTATTTAGCACTGTTTAACACTGTTAATAATAGGAATTTGTGGTTTGGGGTGGATTATCCCTTTAAGGAAGCAGCAGGCTTCCCATCAGAAACAGTTCAGAACAGTTTGTGCATATATTATGATTACATTTTGTGATGTTTTGTTCGTTTTGGTATTCTACAAGTTTTTTTTCTGGCTGTTCGTGTACATGCCATTTTTTTCTCGAGGCAAGCCGAAATCGGTAGAAATCTACGCCCCTTTGTCTGTGATTGGTCAACAGTAGGGATTCTTCAATGAAGTGTTTGTTGTCATTCCACGAGAGACAACACTTTTTCATGCACATTTTGTCACGTGAGAAATTCTGCATCAAACATCTTAGTTAGATGTAAAATTGTCGACTAAGATCTCGGCAAAAACGTCAAAAATAATGACAGATTTTTGAGTTAGCTTTATTTTGAGTAAGTGTATACTGGCTACGTCCTCTTAAGATGTACAAACAGTACTAATAGCAGTTTTTTTCTTATTTTTCAAGCGGCCTGATTCACGCAGTCTCTGAACGGTTGATGTTGAGATGTGTCTGTTACATGAACTCTGTGGAGCATTTATTTGGAATGCAATCTGAGGTGCAGTTAACTCTAATGAACTTATCCTCTGCAGCAGAGGTAACTCTGGGTCTTCCTTTCCTGTGGCGGTTCTCATGAGAGCCAGTTTCTTTGTAGCGCTTGATGGTTTTGGCGACTGCACTTGAAGAAACGTTCAAAGTTCTTGAAGTTTTCCGCATTGACTGACCTTCATGTCTTAAAGTAATGATGGAATGTTGTTTCTCTTTGCTTATGTGCGATGTTCTTGCCATAATACGGACTTGGTCTTTTACCCATACCTTGTCACAACACAACTGATTTACTCAAATGCATTAAGAAGGAAATAAATTCCACAAATGAACTTTTAACAAAGCACACCTGTTAATTGAAATTAATTCCAGGTGACTACCTCATGAAGCTGGTTGAGAGAATGCCAAGAGTGTGCAAAACTGTCATCAAGGCAAGGGTAGCTACTTTGAAGTATCTCAAATATTTTTTTTATTTTTATTTGTTTAACACTTTTTTGGTCACTACTTGATTCCATATGTTTTATTTCATAGATTTGATGTCTTTAATATTATTCTACAATGTAGAAAATAGTAAAAATAAAGAAAAACCCTTGAATGAGAAGGTGTGTCCAAACTTTTGACTGGTACTGTAGATAAACTATTTTGCTAAATAGTATGGTCTACAGCTTATCATGAGGTATTCTAACTCGGGCGCACAGAACCTTAAAAGGTGTTTTACAAAAACGTTCCTAAAAAATCTTTATGGATGTTACATTGCCTGTAAGAGTCAACCCTTCTATCTATATAACACTGTAGAACATGCAAAATAACTTAAGACACTTAATTTGGTCTGTATTGCTTCATCTTCATAACTTACACTGGGGGACAGCAGTGAGTGGAAAAACAAGCTCCGTGAGCCCCTTCTAAAGGCCATTTAAATATTTTTGACTGAAAAGCCTTTTTTGAGACTTGGAATTCTACTCTGTAATGGACAAAATGCACATCATTTCCTACTTAAACTGGTCAAATAAAGCCTGAACTCCAACCTATAGACCCTAAGGATAGATGTGAACGTAGTTTCATTCGGAAATGAACTTTATTTGTAGATGGTCAGATTGACTTTCCCATGGAATTGACCATATACTAATCAACAGTATATGTATTCTAAGGATGAAGACTTTATAAAACACTATAGGAAGTGAGTGTTAACTTGATGTGAAGAATATTTGCCAGCTTCCGGTTGCAGTCAAAATACAGTGCATTTGGAAAGTATTCAGACCCCTTGACTTTTTCCACATTTTATTACATTACAGCCTTCTTCTAAAATTTGTCTAAATATTTTTTTTTTTACCATCATCAATCTACTAACAACAATACCCCAAAATGACAAAGCAAAAACAGTTTTTTAGACAGTTTTGCAAATTTATAAAGACATCACATTTACACAAGTATTCAGACCCTTTACTTTGTCGAAGCACCTTTGGCAGCGTTTACAGCCTCGAGTCTTCTTGGGTGATGCTACAAGATTGGCACACCTGTATTTGGGGACTTCCTCCCATTGTTCTCTGCAGATCCTCTCAAGCTTTGTCAGGTTGGTTCAATCCTGTTCAAGTCCGGGCTCTGGCTGGGCCACTCACGGACATTAAGAGACTTGTCCCGAAGCCACTACTGTGTTGTTTTGGCTGTGTGCTTATGGTTGTTGTCCTGTTGGAAGGTGAACCTCATCATCATCATGGATCTCTCTGTACTTTGCTCTGTTCACCTTTCCCTCGTTGTTTTCCTGTTGGAAGGCGAACCTTCGCCCCAGTCTGAGGTGCTGATTGCTCTGGAGCAGGTTGTCATCATGGATCTCTCTGTACTTTGCTGTGTTCATCTTTTCCCTCTATCCTGACTAGTCTCCCAGTCCCTGTCACTGAAAAACATGTCCACAGCATGATGCTTTCACCATCATGCTTCATTCACCGGGATGGTGCCAGGTTTCCAACCGGAATTGACGCTTGGCATTCAGGCCAAAGAGTTCAATCTTGGTTTCATCAGACCAGATAATCTTGTTTCTCATGGTCTGAGAGTCCTTTGGGTGCCTTTTGGCAAACTCCAAGTGGGCTGTCATGTGCCTTTTACTGAGGAGTTGCTTCCATCTAGGCACTCTACCATAAAGGCCTGATTGGTGGAATGCTGCAGAGATGGTTGTCCTTCTGGAAGGTTCTCCCATCTCCACTGAGGAACTCTGGAGTTCTGTCAGAGTGACCATCCCCCGATTGCTCAGTTTGGCCGGGCGGCCAGCTCTAGGAAGAGTCTTGGTGAATCCAAACTTCTCCCATTTAAGAATGATGGAGGCCACTGTGTTCTTCAGGACCTTCAATGCTGCAGACATTTTTCCGTACCCTTCCCCAGATCTGTGCATTGACACAATCCTGTCTCGGAGCTCTATAGACAATTCCTTCAACCTCATGGCTTGATTATGCTCAGACATACAATGTCAACTGTGGGACCTTACATAGACAGGGGTGTGCCTTTCCAAATCATGTTCAATCAATTGAATTTACCACAGGTGAACTCCATTCAAGTTGTAGAACAATCTCAAGGACGATCCATGTAAAATGGATGCACCTGAGCTCAGCTTCGAGTCTCATAGCAAAGGGTCTGAATACTTATGTAAATAAGGTATTTCTGTTTTTTATATTGAATACATTTGCAAAAACTTCTGAAAACGTGTTTTTCGCTTTTTCATTATGTGGTATCGTGTGTAGATTGCTGATGATTTTTATTTATTTAATCAATCTTAGAACAAGGCTGTAACCTAACAAAATGTGGAAAAAGTCAAGCGGTCTGAATACTTTACGAATGCACTGTATGTGAACCCTGTGAATTTATCAATCAATCAATCAATCAATCAATCAAATGTATTCAAGAAGCCCTTACATCAGCTGATATCTCAAAGTGCTGTACAGAAACCCAACCTAAAACCCCAAACAGCAAGCAATGCAGGTGTAGAAGCACGGTGGCTAGGAAAAACTCCATAGAAAGGCCAAAACCTAGGAAGAAACCTAGAGAGGAACCAGGCTATGTGGGGTGGCCAGTCCTCTTCTGGCTGTGCCGGGTGGAGATTATAACAGAACATGGCCAAGATGTTCAAATCTTCATAGATGACCAGCAGGGTCAAATAATAATAATCACAGTGGTTGTAGAGGTTGCAACAGGTCTGCACCTCAGGAATAAATGTCAGTTGGCCTTTCATAGCCTATCATTCAGAGTCTCTAGAGAGTTGAAAACAGCAGGTCTGGGACAGGTAGCATGTCCGGTGAACAGGTCAGGATTCCATAGCCGCAGGCAGAACAGTTGAAACTGGAGCAGCAGCACGACCAGGTGGACTGGGGACAGCAAGGAGTCATCAGGCCAGGTTGTCCTATAATTTCTTTGTGCGATTCCTTTTAACTCCAGAGAGTGTTAATGCTACTGACCCTGCTGTGTTATTGTGTTTCTTGTTGTTTCTAGAGTATCTTTGCCCAATTCCAGTTTAGCAGTGAGAAGGTGTTGCCATCTGACGCGCTCCGCAGCGCCCTGGCCAAGACCTTCCAGGACGAACAGCGCTTCCAGCTGGGCATCATGGACGACGCTGCAGAGTGCTTCGTAAGAGACAACCCTCCCTCACTCTTCCACTCTTCCTCTCTCACCTCCCTTATTCCTCCATACTTACTTGCCTTATCCCTCACTTCCCCAAGTACATTACCCTTCATTCTTCCACTCCTGCTTATTTTTTATATACATCGACAGTTGAAGTCGGAAGTTTACAGTCATTCAAACTCGTTTTTCAACCACTCCACAAATTTCTTGATAAAAACTAGTAACATCTACTTTGTGCATGACACAAGTAATTCTTCCAACAATTCTTTACAGACAGATTATTTCGCTTATAATTCACTGTATCACAATTCCAGTGAGTCAGAAGTCAACATACACTAAGTTGACTGTGCCTTTAAACAGCTTGGAAAATTCCAGAAATTGATGTCATGGCTTTAGAAGCTTCTGATAGGCTAATTGACACCATTTGAGTCAATTGGAGGTGTACCTATGGATGTATTTCAAGGCCTACCTTCAAACTCAGTGCCTCTTTGCTTGACATCATGGGAAAATCAAAAGAAATCAGCCAAGACCTCAGAAAAAAAATTGTAGACCTCCACAAGTCTGGTTCATCCTTGGGAGCAATTTCCAAATGCCTGAAGGTACCACGTTCATCTGTACAAACAATAGTACGCAAGTATAAACACCATGGGACCACGCTGGCATCATACCTCTCAGGAAGGAGACGCGTTCAGTCTCCTAGAGATGAACGAACTTTGGTGCGAAAAGTGCAAATCAATCCCAGAACAACAGCAATGGACCCTGTGAAGATGCTGGAGGAAACAGGTAGAAAAGTATCTATATCCACAGTAAAACAAATCCTATATTGACATAACCTGAAAGACCGCTCAGCAAGGAAGAAGCCACTGCTCCAAAACCGCCATAAAAAGGCCAGACTACGGTTTGCAACTGCACATGGGGACAAGATCGTACTTTTTGGAGAAATGTTCTCTGGTCTGATGAAACAAAAATAGAACTGTTTGGCCATAATGACCATAGCTATGTTTGGATGAAAAGGGGGGAGGCTTGCATGCCGAAGAACACAACGGGGGTGGCAGCATCATGTTGTGCGGGTGTTTTTCTGCAGGAGGGACTGGTGCACTTCACAAAATAGATGGCATCTTAAGGAAGGAAAATTATGTGGATATATTGAAGCAACATCTCAAGACATCAGTCAGGACGTTAAAGCTTGGTCGCAAATGGGTCTTCCAAATGGACAATGACCCCAAGCATACTTCTAAAGTTGTGGCAAAATGGCTTAAGGACAACATAGTCAAGGTTTTGGAGTGGCCATCACAAAGCCCTGACCTCAATCCTATAGAACATTTGTGGGCAGAACTGAAAAAACGTGTGCGAGCAAGGAGACCTACAAACCTGACTCAGTTACACCAGCTCTGTCAGGAGGAATGGGCCAAAATTCACCCAACTTATTGTGGGAAGCTTGTGGAAGGCTACCTGAAACGTTTGACCCAAGTTAAACAATTTAAAGGCAATGCTACCAAATACTAATTGAGTGTATGTAAACTTCTGACCCACTGGGAATGTGATGAAAGAAATAAAAGCTGAAATAAATAATTCTCTCTACTATTATTCTAACATTTCACATTCTTAAAATAAAGTGGTGATCCTAACTGACCTAAGAATTTTTACTAGGATTAAATGTGAGGAATTGTGAAGAACTGTGTTTAAATGTATTTGGCTAAGGTGTTTGTAAACTTCTGACTTCAACTGTATGTAAAAACAGAAGAGTTCAGAGATCAGCTAAAAGGGATCTCATAGCTAAATGCTGTATGTTGAAACCAGACATTTGCAGTAGCATAACATTTACAAAACAGTGACAGAGTCACTATTTTCTTTGGGAGAACAAAGGAAAGGTTGGGAAGTGTTTTTCACTTTGGGAAGCTGTAGTGCAGAGTTCTGTACAGGGCCTTTTCCTGATCCCACCGACAGTAAGTCCACCTGGTCTCTAAACTACCACAAAGAAACCAAGGAGCCTGCTGTCCTCCGCTGGACGCCGTCCCTCCTTCTCCCCTCTCAGAGGTGCATGATTGTAAAGAATCATCTATTTCCTCCTTACCAGCTAATCTTATAAGCAACGGCATTGGGCAGCCAGCCAGATGATTGTTCCTTACCCTGTATCTCTATCTGGGCTTGTTCTCTCCTCTCTACCTCTCTTCCTTCTCTCCTATCTCTCCCCTCTCCCCCTCTTCTGCTTGTTTAGCAGCCCTTGTGTTCTGCTGACAACCGGGAACATACAAAAACTGCAACTTGGGTGGGTTTTTGAATGTGTATTATTCGAGGTGCTTGGCTGCGGCTGCAGTCTGGAGGCAGTGAGATGGTGGGTGCGGAGCAGATGCTAACTGTACACTGGACCCTCCCCGTGGAGACCCTCTCTCTGCGGTGCTGCAGAACTCTGCTGTCATCCCACCGCCCAGAGGGCTCCTGCCTGCAGTTAGAGTGATCAATCAACCAGTAAATTATCCCAGTATAACCGACCACAGCCTCTGTGATTCACTGGACTTCAGTGATAGAAGTTTTCTCAAGATTCTTTCAAAAGGATATTTTCTTTGTGTGTTGGTTTTGTCATGACGTAGTCGTGTGATTTAAGTAAAAACGTATATGTGGACAAGCACACACACACTTGCGCACAATTACACACACACACACAAAACGGGCATAACGCTAATGTGACTGTCTCTACCTGTTGCCCCCACAGGAGAATATTCTAATGCGGATCCATTTCCACATCTCAGACGAGACCAAAGAAGACATCTGCACAGCCAAGCACTGCATCCCACACCAGAAGTTTGCCATGACACTCTTCGAACAGGTGAGCACAAACACAAGCATCAGTACAAATACAAGCCTAAGTAAATTCTTTATATTATCACAGTCAATCAAAACATTTTTAATCTCAGAATTGATCCGCCCATCCATTTCTATTTGAATTAACTGAAGTGAAGCCATCTCTGCTTATCATAGTCGCGTAACTTGATGTGTGTGTGTGTGTGTGTGTGTTTGCAGTGTGTGTGTAGCAGCTGTGGGGCCTCCTCTGACCCACTGCCCTTTATTCAGATGGTGCACTACATCTCCACCACCTCCCTCTGGTAAGTAACCCTCTGACTGGGGAAACAGCACTGAGACGACTGGGACTGACTTGCTCTGACTGGTACTAACTAGTATTCTGACTGGGACTGACTAGCTCTGACTGGTACTAACTAGTGTTTTGACTGGTAATAACTAGTGTTCTGACTGGGACTGACTAGTGTTCTGACTGGTACTGACTAGTGTTCTGACTGGTACTAACTAGTGTTCTGACTGGGAGTGACTAGCTCTGACTGGTACTAACTAGTGTTCTGACTGGGACTGACTAGTGTTCTGACTGGTACTAACTAGTGTTCTGACTGGGACTGACTAGTGTTCTGACTGGTACTAACTAGTGTTCTGACTGGTACTAACTAGTGTTCTGACTGGGACTGACTAGTGTTCTGACTGGTACTAACTAGTGTTCTGACTGGTACTAACTAGTGTTCTGACTGGGACTGACTAGTTCTGACTAATGTTCACATTTGTTTTCAGAGGTTCTGGCGGGCTCTAACAAGTTCTGATTAGTTCTAACTTGTCTGGGTAGATATGACTCAAACCATGCAGTTAATTAACTAACACCATACATAGGGGCACATTAGGTGCATACTTTTATACAAAAGTGACAATTTAAGGGCACTGCTCTCCAATTGAAATATGCTCCTTTTACTTCATGAATAGACAATAGAATGAAAAGCTGAGCAGAGCAGAAAATGTACGCTATTTTGGCCCTCTGCTAAATAGAATTAACACGCCAGGTTGGATATCAGGTCACCTAGGAATGGGTAATAGCTCCCTTATTCTTGGGGTTAGGAGCTGTCAGCAACACCTCTCTGGGCTGTGGGAGGAGGATCATCCCGCCGTTAGGCTACAGACTAGCTGTAGTGAGCCAGGGGCCACCCGTCTGCCCGCCTACGTCTCCAGCTGTGTGCTGTAGCCAGTCAACCCAGAGGGCTTGTTATGCTATGAGCAAACTTCTTATGCAAAAATTATGAAATGTCTCCATTCATATTTCATGAGATCAGTCTGGTATTTGTTCTGTATGGGCTCTATCTGATTCTTGAACACTGTTCTGGCCCAGATATAAGCACAAAATCCCCCAACACAAGCCTCTCTCTCTCTCTCTCTCTCTCTCTCTCTCTCTCTCTCTCTCTCTCTCTCTCTCTCTGTCTTAGAGAAACACACACATACACAAACACACTCTCCACGAACCCCACATAGGAGTGTGTTATATCCTGACAACGGTTTGTTTGCCAATAACAAAGGTCTGTCTCCTGAGACCTAGTCATCTCTCCTGCACCAGAGCACAGAGCACAGCTACAGTATAACCCTGGAGCGTCTTTGAGGTGTGCACCTCTATAGGTGGAGAGATCTCCCCAGAGACCTGGAGAGAATGGGAAGGGGACAAAGAGTCACCTTGTAGTGCCCTGCAGTGAAGGGCAGTGCTGTCTCACATGAACAGTAGCACCCGTGTTAAGGCTGTGGCTGTATTGTCTGTCTTGTAGTACGATGTCTTTATTGAAAAGTGTTTTTTTTTAATCGAAAAGTGACTTACATTTAACACACTCGGTATATGTGGCCCGTGACTCACACCCACAACCCCGGTGTTGCAAGGACTAGATGTCTGAGTGAGTCTCGTCTCATACTGTCGATGTCTGAGTGTCAGTGTTCTGTGTGTTTCTGCTACAGTAACCAGGCGGTGAGGATGTTGGAGTGCAGAGACAAGCCCACACCAGACATGTTTGGAGAGTTGCTCCGCAACGCTAGCACTGTGGGAGACCTACGCAACTGTCCGGTGAGTTTTGCAAAGGCGATATCGTGACCTATGAGGTTCATCCTAGGCGTGATTATACTAGCACACTATACTTTACCATACCATAGACCAGGGTTTCCCAGCCACCGGGATCCGGACTGGTACCAGGCCACTGGCCCTGGGTATAAAAATAGCCCATTCTGCGAGCCAATCACGCTTTTCTTACTCCCTGAAACATAGAAAAAAGACAAACCCACAACATGTGCTGATTGGATGAACTGGACAGGCATCAAGTCTCTTACATTCTGTCAGTAGCCACCTAAACGTGTCAGTGCGAGAGTGTCGTTGTAGTTACAGTCGCAAGTTCACATGGACATGCATATCATGCAATTTGCAAAAACATGAATGTGACAGCGTTCTACAATGAACAAATATATATATATGCATTTCTTGTCCCATGTTTCATGAGCTGAAATAAAAGCTTATTTCTCACATCCCTGTTAGTGAGCATTTCTCCTTTGCCAAGATAATCCATCCACCTGACTGGTGTGGCATATCAAGAAGCTGATTATTAAACAGCATGCTCATTACACAGGTGCACCTTGTGCTGGGGACTATAAAAGGCCACTTTAAAATGTGCAGTTTTAACACACAACACAATGCCACAGATGCCTCAAGTTTTGAGGGAGCGTGCAATTGGCATGCTGACTGCAGGAATGTCCACCAGAGCTGTTGCCAGAGAATGTAATAGTAATTTCTCTATCTTAAGCCGCCTCCAACATAATTTTAGAGAATTTGGCAGTATGTCCAACCAGCCTCACAACTGCAGACCACATGTATGGCCTCATGTGGGCGAGAGGTTTTCGGATGTCAATGTTGTGAACAGAGTGCCCTATGTTGGTGGTGGGGTTATGGTATGGGCAGGCACAAGCTATGGACAATGAACACATTTGCATTTTATTGAGATACGTGAGGAGACCCTGTGGTCCATTGTGGCCATTCATCTGCCACCATCACCTCATGTTTCAGCATGATAATAGACGGCCCAATGTTGGAAAGATCTGTACACATTTCCTAGAAGCTGAAAATGTCCCAGTTCTTCCATGGCCTGCATACTCGCCAGACATGTCACCCATTGAGCATGTTTGGGATGCTCTGGATTGACGTGTCCGACAACGTGTGCCAGTTCCCGCCAATATCCAGCAACTTCGAACAGCCATTGAAGAGGAGTGGGACAACATTCCACAGGCCACAATCAACAGCCTGATGAACTCTATGCGAAGGAGATGTGTTGTGCTGCATGAGGCAAATGGTGGTCACACCGATACTGACTGGTTTTCTGATCCACGCTCCCACTTTTTTTTTTAGGTATCTGTGACCAACAGATGCATATCTATATTCCAAGTCATGTGAAATCCATAGATTAGGGCCTAATGAATTTATTTCAATTGACTGATTTCCTTATATGAACTGTAACTCAGTCAAATCTTTGAAATTGTTGCATGTTGCCTTTATATTTTTGTTCAGTCTATATTGCATTTATATTCACCACATATTATTGCTCATGGTGGTGAAAATGGTCTAATTATTAATTTCTTGTAGCCACCTTTTGGGGGGATTATTCAGTCAATGAAAATAACTGTACTCTCACACATATGCATGCTCAGACACACAATCTAACTGAGGCTTGTATTGAGTGTGGGCCGACTGGTTCAGCGGAACTCCATGGCTTCTAGAGTGGCAGTAAAACAACATTGGGAGGTCAGCCAAGCACACAGTAACATCTCTGGGTTAGACAGTGAACTGAAAGGACCAGGGGGGGCTCAACATGAGCAGCTCAAAGTATTAGCTTTGAACATTTCAACCACATGAAGTCAAACATTATTCCTATTATTCTGGTACTTCCTCCCAGCTTTGTCTTATCAAACATTAAAGCCTCTAAAGTCCCGTAAGGTGAACACTAGAGTCTACATATATCTAACGAGCTCCCACAATGTTGTACAATTAAAGAAATTTTTCAGAACTGTATATTTTTTTGCTCAGTAAGTATTGGCTGACTCTGAGGCTTCTACCACTGGTCTGTGTGTGAGAAACCCCAGTGCTCTCGTGTGCTGTGAGAAAGTCTCCTCTGTTTATGGCAAATTTGGCGTGTGCACAGTCGCTGCCTTCAGGGGGCCTTCCGCCTGCCTGTTTCCAGCCTCACTTCTGGGAAACAAGGTCAAGATGGCAGGTGCGTGCGGTGACATGCGTCCCTCTCCCACGCAAGCAAACGCACACAAACGCACGCACACACACACACACACACACACACCACTCTGGCCAGAATCAGCTCTATGAAAGGAATCCTGTGGTAAACCCTCTCTTAAGGAACTCCACATGCTGCTGGACCCAGTGTAAAGGACGGTTGGCTCTCTGTGACAGGCATAGAAGTGACACTTGAATTGGGGGATGTCATTGTCAGGACTTGGCCTAGAGCCAGCTGACCTTTTCAGACACAGCTCACTGTGAGTGCTGCCTTGAAATGAACCATTGTCAACGCTGAACTAGCTAAATGGATAACGATCTCTGTCCACTCAGTATGTAATGAGTCATGGTAGACTTTGCTTTAGGATTTCTTTGCTTGTTAGAGGATTTTGTGTCTATGTTTGTGATTTATTATGCTCAATTTACCGTCTGCCTCTCCCACTCCATCTCTACCTTTCTTCTCCCACCTCCTCTTCACGCGGACTCTTCTTCCCTCTCTCTCCTCCTTCCCTCCTCTCTTTCTCCCTCCCTCCCCCCCTGCTTCAGAGTAACTGTGGGGAAAAGCTGCGTATCCGTCGGGTGCTGATGAACTCTCCAGAGATCATCACCATAGGTCTGGTGTGGGACTCTGACCACTCAGATCTGGCAGAGGACGTCATCCACAGCTTGGGCACCTGCCTGCGCCTGGGGGATGTAAGGCACACACACACACACACACACACACACACACACACTCTTACAGTTTCCTTTACAAGACGCCACAGGTTTAGGCTGTTCTGGGTTTGCATGTGCTGTAATGTGTCTAGCCTCTAACACCAGAGTGGGTAAAGGAAGTCCGATGTCTCTATACTCTGACTCAGTGGGAAACACACAAGTCAGGCACCCTCTCCCATCTCTATTGAATCTTTCATGGTGTTTAGCGGCTGTAAAAGCGAGCTAACCTTTGAGAACCTCTGGAGAGTTGTTGTTGTGATCTGATACCAACATTCCTGATGTCTGTTTGGACACCCTGGGCCTCAGTTGATGTAAATGTATGACAGGCAAAATGTATTATGCATTATATTATATGTTACTGACCTTGTGACTTGACCAGGAAAAATGACATTAACCCACATATGTTTTTGATGTACAGTATTGCAGTACAGTGTGTTTTGAATTTCCTTATGGGGCTGAATACGAGTGCATCAACCTGTCCTCTCCCTGTGCCTCACAGCTCTTCTACAGAGTGACTGATGACAAAGCCAAGCAGGCAGAGCTCTACCTGGTGGGCATGGTGTGTTACTACGGCAAGCACTACTCCACCTTCTTCTTCCAGACCAAGATACGCAAGTGGATGTACTTTGACGACGCACATGTCAAAGAGGTAAAAACAAAACAAATACCAAATCGACCCGGGTGAATGGCTCCAGATGTTGCCCTTATCCACAGATCTAGGATTACTTTAACCCTAGCCATAACCATTATGATGACAAAATATCTGACCCTGTGTCAGTGGTCAGGGGCAACTTTGACCTACTCTGTGTTAGGCATTGGCATGAGTAATTGAGTACTCGAACGGACGTCAAAGCTCAATCTTTAACCAGAGATCAAATAATTTTCAAATACTGTAAAACTATTTGGTGGAATGTGCTTTGTGGCTGCCTGAACGGGAAGTAAAATTGCCCGTTCACGCCTGCTGAGTGAGCACACAAGCTCCTGTTAGGCCAACAGAAATAAATACCTATAAAAACGTATCTAACTAATAGGATACACAAACTACATTCCTTGCCAAATAATGACAGTTTTATCTTCAATTCAAATTGGACTGGTTGATTGAAGTAGGAAAATATGTGTTCCGACAACGAGCTTCGGTTTTTAAATAATTTGCGTCCTGTCTATTTTCCGCTTAGGCTACTTTGCGAACTGACATTTAGAGTTGGTTAGCCCTACTAAACCTAGACAGGTTCCACACTGAAAATTTGCAAAAACATTAGTTTGATAAAGACAAAGAGCATATTTTTGGGCTCCCAAGTGGCGCAGCGGTCTAAGGCACTGCATCTCAGTGCTAGAAGCATCACTAGAGACCCTGGTTTGACTCCAGGCGGTATCACAGCCGGCCATGATTGGGAGTCCCATAGTGCGGCGCACAATTGGCCCAGCGTCATCTGGGTTAGTATTTGGCCGGGGTAGGCCATCATTATTCTTAACTGGCTTGCTTAGTTAAATAAAGGTTAAATAAAATAAATAAATGTTCCTCAGAATCATTAAGCACAGGTCTAAGTCACCAAACAGATGTCATGGCTGTAATTCATCACCATACAGTGTTCAATGTGGATTTGTTGATCTATTTAGAACATTCCAAAGAACAGGCAGAATAAACTAAATCGAACGTATGAATATCGAAAAGAAGTTTAGGTTTGTAAACCAGAATTTTTTCTTCTTTCCACTCCCCAAATTGAGCCCTGTTTCAAATGATCCCTTTTTGAAAATGACTGTTCCAGATTCAAGGTGTGCATCACTTCACACTGGCAACTTTTTTCATTCCAGTGCAGCCCTTGTCTTCTAAAAATGTATTTTGAGTACTCAAACAGTCAAAAAATGTCAAAAGTCCATCTTTACTCTGTGTGAATGTATGTAAAAAAACATGTTTACTGTGTAGTTGTAGTTCTGTGTTGTATTCTCCTGGTATGTTTGTATTTAAAAATCTTACAAGCTATGTTTGGTTGTGCTGTGCTCCTCACTTGGGTGATGTTACTGTGACATAAACATGAGCTATACAAGTGTTTTTTCCAGGAATCCTCTCAGATATGAGTCCTCCATCTTATATGTTAATGTCTCTGTCTCTCTCTTTCACGTTGCTGTGTCAAGATGGAGAGGATATTCACGTTTTAACAGTGGAACACCTATTTTCTTTCATTGCAAACCAGTGGCCTGGCCCATCAGCCCTATTCTAAGCCCTCTCTCTCTCTCTCTCTCTCTCTCTCTCTCTCTGTCTCTCTCTCGCTCTCTCTGTGTTTGTTGCTCATTTCACCACCCACAGCGCCATTAGTTTACATTGACTCACTAACAAGCCATGGGTGTTTTTACTCCATTTTTATATATGTGACATAGCCTGTGTTGTCATGACAGCCAAAGGAGGGATGGTTGTCATAGAGGTAGTGTAGTTTAAGGGAAATTCCACGATAACGGAATTACGCTGAGACTGCTTTGAACAATTTACACAGTTAAAAAAAAAACTGTGCGGATGCAAAGTTTGGTAACAGAATTACTGTAAAATCTCCCTCAGTTTTATTCTGTTACCATACTTTGTATCTGCACAGTTCTTCCTGTAAATGGGTTTTTGTCAAATGTTCAGTGGAAATTGTTAAAAGTAGTCCTTCTGCATAGTTCTCCACGGTTTGTTAAACTTTGAAATCAATGCCTTTTGTTTAGTATAGATTTTAAAGTGAAAAATCTCAGCGTAATTCTGTTACCATGGAATTGCCCTTAGTCAACTTTATTATCCTACAGTGAATATTCACACCATACGAAAATTACAATATAAACAACAATCAACATGTATGTACAGTTATTCATGCAAAGAAACATGTAACCTGCCACAGTCTTTATCATGGACAAAGAGAGGTCTGCAGAGTTTCTGAGGACCCCAAAGCCTGTCACATGAGGTCAACTGGATGAACTCTGATTGGCGGTTCACACTTCAGCAGTGTTGTGAGCAGTCATGGGTGTGATTTCTGATGGGCTTTTCCTGCAGTTCCAGGTCAGGTCCCGTCTCCCAGTGTGACTTGGTGTGTGAGCAACGAGCAGAGGCGTTAGTTAGTTAGTTCCACACGCCTGGCCAGCTGTGGTGTATCTCTCTCAGCCCCCCCCCCCCCCCGGTCAGGGTCTCTCATCTCCTTTCTGACATCCCTTCTTCCCTTTTCCCCCTCCTTTCTCTCCCCTCTCCCTTCTCTTCTCTCTTATCTTATCATTGCTTTAGTCTCATAATGGCTGTGCTGTTCGTTCACCCCTGGACAGTTGGACACAAAGTAGCGCTCTCTCATTCTCTCTCTCTCTCTCTCTCTCTCTCTCTCTCTCTCTCTCTCATTCTCTCTCTCTCTCTCTCTCTCTCTCTTTCTCTCTCTCTCTCTCTCTCTCTCTCTCTCTCTCTCTCTCTCTCTCTCTCTCTCTCTCTCTCTCTCTCTCTCTTTCTGTCTCTCTCTTTCTGTCTCTGTCTCTCCCTGTCTCTCTCTTTCTGTCTCTGTCTCTCCCTGTCTCTCTCTCCCTGTCTGCCTCGGTGTGTCTTTAAAGCCGGCATGTGAGCCAGTGAGGGTTTGAACAAAAGTGGCCTGAAACAGTGGATATCCCTCCATTGTTTATCTGGCCAGCTGGACAGGAGGGTGTGGCCAATAGAGAGCCAGAGCACAGCGACCACCACTGTAGACACACACACACATTTAGACTTTCAAACACACTCTTGCGTTGGGAAAACCAGGTTGAGGTAAGACAGGGTTGGAAAATGGAAAGACTTTGCTTGATAACAACTTCCCTCTTGTCTCTTGGTTCTTGCCCCTCTGGCGCTTACAGTCAGTTCATGTCATCCAGTAAATATTGTACTGTAAATGTTTTATTTGACTAACTCTCATTCTTATGTGAGCTCACTTGCATTGCTCTGTGTGTAATTTTCTGGATGTTTCTTTGTCCCAACAGTTTGAGATTCACGTCAGGGATGGGCTGAATACTCATATCTAAACATCTTTATTTTGAGTTCCCTGGAAAGTTGTGACAGCGCTTTCCTCTCTTCCTGGTAGATCGGGCCCAAGTGGAAGGACGTGGTGTCGCGTTGCATCAAGGGCCACTATCAACCCCTGCTACTGCTCTACGCTGACCCCCGGGGGACGCCCGTGTCAGTGCAGGACCTGCCCTCCCGCCTGGACCTGCACCACTTCAACAAGGCTTACTACGACAGCGAGGACTCGGGTACGAGACGCCTCGCGTCACACGAGATCACAGCTACACACACAGGATGGCTGTTACATACTACACATGGGTTCAAATAGTATCCGTTTTCTTTCAAATGGAACTAATGGAAGAGTCCCTAAAGTGCAAACCCCGCCCATCTGGTACTGCGGCTTGTGTCATCCCATTATCTCTGCAGGTTGTCTGTGTCTGTTCCGTTGTCATGCTGACGTGTTTTTCTCATCATGTGTCATCATCAGGCCGGGAGCCGTCCATCTCAAGTGACACTCGCACCGACTCGTCGACAGACAGCTACTCCTACAAGTACTCCCACTCCCACCATGAGTCCATGGCCAGCCACTTCTCCTCCGACTCCCAGGGAACCGTCATCTGTAACCCGGACAATGATGCAGCCTCACACAGCAGCCTGGAGACCACAGGTAGGAGGAGGAGGAATTCAGTTCAATTGTTTGAGGTGAAGAAAACATTACTTTGAGAAGCTCCACAGCTCATTAGTGGTGATGAGTTACAGCTATCAGAAATACTATCAGATCCCCAAATGGGCACATTTATAAGCCTACGTTTGCGCTCAGGCCAGGTAGCCTAGGTCTACTTCTATGTGTAATCAGGGGCGCGTCCTTACTCAACATTGACAGAAGCAACAATGACTAAATTGACAAAACTGGAATGAAATACACCAAATACACCACCTGTTTCTCACAAATGTAGTATAGGTTGTGTGCGACGCAAGCAATGTAAAGACTGTAATAATAATATATTGAATACATTAACAGAAATTACCATAACCAAACAAACACTGTAGATTAGGAATTAACGGTAAATGTAATACTGGTGATAAATGTAATGGGGAATTGAAAGACACTAAGAATCAAGGCAAACATTTCACACAATGAAGTTATGAAACAATGAATGTTGTCAAATTGGCGGGAGAGAGCCCATTCTGGAGAGAGACGTGCTTTGTGCATTTAAGCCACACTCCCCTTCTTCTTGGACTGTTCCATCCCCGCGCCCTCTGCAATGGATTCGTCTCTGCCTCTGCAATGGATTCGTCTCTGCCTCTGCAATGGATTCGTCTCTGCCTCTGCAATGGATTCGTCTCTGCCTCTGCAATGGATTCGTCTCTGCCTCCGCAATGGATTCGTCTCTGCCTCCGCAATGGATTCGTCTCTGCCTCCGCAATGGATTTGTCTCTGCCTCCGCAATGGATTCGTCTCTGCCTCCGCAATGGATTTGTCTCTGCCTCCGCAATGGATTCGTCTCTGCCTCCGCAATGGATTCGTCTCTGCCTCTGCAATGGATTCGTCTCTGCCTCCGCAATGGATTCGTCTCTGCCTCCGCAATGGATTCGTCTCTGCCTCTGCAATGGATTCGTCTCTGCCTCCGCAATGGATTCGTCTCTGCCTCCGCAATGGATGAGTTCTCTGCCTCCGCAATGGATTCATCTCTGCCTCCGCAATGGATGAGTTCACTGAGATAGGCGCGAATCAGACAGGTTTCTTGTGTGCCATAAAAAATTCATATATTTGCTGAATGCTCGACTAAACAAAATCTCGGTCGACCATCAGCCTATTGACCAGTCGACTAATTGGGGTCAGCCCTATTATATACATACACACAAACATATATATGGAATAGATGCACACACATGCATACACACTCATACGGACACACACACATGCACACACACACACACACACACACACACTCATACGGACACACACACATGCACACACACACACACACATGCACACACACACACACACACACACTCATACGGACACACACACATGCACACACACACACACACATACACACACATACAGTATACTCCCACGCATATACACAGACTAAGCTATATATTTATTCATGCTTTTACCTTGCACACATGCAACTACTTAGGATGATGTATGTAATACTCACCCCAACATACTGAGACAGTTTTGTATGTACTGTATAGAGGATTAAAGCCACAGCCATTACCCAATCATGTTAATCATTGATCATGTGTCATCATGTCTCGCATGTCCTAACCACATAAACGGTCATTCAAAATGTCCCCCCCCCCCGCTTCTCATTGTTGCTAAGGCCAAGTGGCGGACAGTGGACCAGTGCAGTGCCACTCTCTGAGGAAAGGTGGGACAGTGGACAGAAAGGGCGGGGCCAGTGACAGGAGGCGGAGCTCTAGTCGTCCTCGCCGACTTGAGGAGAGGAGCCGGGGCTCTAAGACTGACGAGGCCACGTCGGCAGGTTACCACAGCGAGGGTATGCAGGAACCAATCACACGGCAGAACCAGGAGACTAGGGACCAACCACACAGCAGAGCCAGGGGACAAGTGACCTATGAAATAAGGGCATGATGGCTCAGGAGACTATATACTCTATCTAGCAACTTAGACTTCATCAGAATCAGTGCCTCAGTAGTTCAAAGTATTGTGGTTTTCCCAATTTAACCAGAAGATCAGAATCAGGTACAGCAGTAGGGTATCGTGTAGTTTACTGTAATATGTGTGTCCTTACCATTTTATTTTGCTCTGTCGTTGCACTTTCAGCCCATTATTTTCTTGCTTTTCCCACCGCTCCCCCATCAACACATGACATCATACCACTAACGTCTTTATTTCCCGCTCTCGCTCTGTCTCCCTTCCTTCAATCTCACTCCTTTTCTCTCCCTGGTTTCCAGGTGAGACTCTGAAAGAGCAGCAGGCGCCACGCACCGCAACCAAGTCCTCCTCCTCCAGCCGACTGAGGGACTTCAAGGAGACCATGAGCAACATTATCCACAGCCGGCCCCTCTCCGCCTCCTCCTCGGGCTCCGGGGCCCTTGGGGGTCTAGGGGTTGAGCCGGGGGCCGCCACCAAGTCCAGAGACTGGGAGGCCGACAGCACCAGCAGTGAGTCCAAGTCCAGCTCCTCCGGGGGACGCTACAGACCGGCCTGGAGGCCCCGGAGAGAGGTCCTCAATATAGACAGCATCTTCAGCAGGGAGAAACGGAGACAGGCCGGGTATAGTCCCCTAGGGGCCACCTTGCCTGAAGACAGTGGGGCCCCGGCCGAGGGCTCCACAGGGTCAGTCACTGGAAAAGGACAGGGGCCCTTTGGTAATATGGCCTCCTCTTGGACCCTGCCGACCCCCAGGGGCCATAAGATGGAGCAGCAGCCCCCCAGGCTCATCCAGAGGATGGAGAGCGGCTATGAGAGTAGCGAGAGGAACAGTAACAGTCCTGTCAGCCTGGACATGCCTCTCAGTGAGGGACCCAATGCTGCTAATGCACACAGGTACAGTCAACTGTATTCATACCCTTATGACCACTATGAAAGATTCCAGATGACCGTAACTCACGTATCCGAATAAGGTAGAGTCACCTTTTGGTGACATGGTGAACTGCGTATGACCTCTCCGTCTGTCTCCCTGCGTGTCTCTCAGGGACACCGGTCTGAAGAAGCCCTCCAGTCCCGGCTCAGGTCCATCATGGCGCACCGTGCCCAAGTCTAAGAGCAGCAGCGCTCTACTGCAGGATGTCAAGGCTTCATGCAGGGGCAACAGCCACGTAAGCCTGGGTAGGTCTGAGTCCGTGTGTGTGATTGTGTTTCCCACAATGTGTGTGGGAAAGTGTATTTTTACGTGGGATTTGGGTCTGTTTTAGGGGGTGTGTATATACATCACACTATGTCTAATGTGAATGTCTGCATGTTCACCATATCATGTTTACACACTATTGTCTCACCCGTGTGCTGCACATAATGGAATGGTTTCATAGCATGTGACCCCTGAGCAGCTAGTTTCGGTTCATTCATATCGGTGTCTCTGTGTGCTCAAAGTGTGATGAAGTGTACACACTGTCACTCCCCACACCTTTTCTTCCTTGATATAGAACATTATAGAAATCTGCGATATCAACGTGTTTGTGTGCGTGCATGTGTGACACAGCGGAAGAGGGCCGCAGCGAGCTGGACGAGCTGCAGGAGGAGGTGGCCAGGCGAGCGAGGGAGCAGGAGTTACAGAGGAGGAAGGAGAAGGAGAAGGAGGCCGCCTTGGGGTTCAACCCCAGACCCAGCAAGTTCATGGACCTAGACGAGCTTCAGAACCAGGGTAAGGCCCCAGACACAGCCCCAGACCCAACCTAGAGAACAATGACTTGTATTAGTTGTTCTGTGGGAGGCAGCCCTGCCCCACCTTGTGTGTGTGTGTGTGTGTGTGTGTGTGTGTGTGTATGTGTGTGTATGTGTGTGTGTGTGTGTGTGTGTGTGTGTGTGTGTGTGTGTGTGTGTGTGTGTGTGTGTGTGTGTGTGTGTGTGTGTGTGTGTGTGTGTTTATATAGCAGTTGTCTAAGTGCTCCCTGTCTAAAGCACCTTGCGTGGGCTGTCTAATGGGACCTCTATTTTCCAACAGAAAATAGCATATTTCCACCACACATACAATAGGACGTTTCCTCATTCAGAGGGTTAGAAACATGTTTGATTGTTTGCTGCGAGTGTAGTGGAGAGAAAATGGATGAGCTAGTGAGGTTTGTAGCACTATTCAGTGATTTAGGTAAGTGGCGCAAGCCAGCTATGTTTCTGAAGTGAAACATAAGTCTTGAGTTAACTCAACCCCACAGTGTGCCTTTTTTGTTTTAAAGAGCTTTTTTTTTGGTGCGTTTAAAGAGCTTTGCTTTTGGTGTGCGTGTTCCTTAGGCAAAGGGGACAGCTTTGAGCGGTGTGTGCCGGACGCTGAGGTGCTGCTAGACCAGTCTCTGCGTCTGGAGCAGGCTGGCGATGTGTCTGCCGCTCTGTCAGTGGTTAACGAAGCTATGTGTAAGTAGCCTGAAACTGCCTCCCTGTGCCTGCTGCCAGCCCAGTCGCCCCGCGATAACACTGTACCACCACCGACCTGTCTGTGTCCCTGTGTCTGTCTATGTGTGCCTCTGTTGGTTTCACCTGTAGTCCTCACCACTGTTGTGCATAAGACAGCCATGCTAACTGCTAGCATGATGCTGGTCATGATAACTACTTGATTGAGGGAAAATGTACTTGCTACGACTGTGATGTGGTTGTCTCACCCAGTTACCTCAAGATGCCCTAATTGTAAGTCACTGTGGATAAGAGCGTCTACTAAATTACTAAAATGTTTTTTTTAAATTTAAAAATCATATTTATACACTTTAAATCATGTGAATGCTACAAGAAGGGTAATTTTGACCTTGGTGTTGGACAACTATCTACTTCCAGGCCACAGAGTCACTTGGTTTGAACCAGTCAAATGAGTAGGCCATACCTGAAAGGCTAACTTGTGCCACTGTATCGGAAGAATAATTGCCACAACGCTTGTGCAGTGTGGTGTTCTATCGTCTCCTAGCGATAGTTTATTACAAAACCCTAACTTTCTAGTGCCCTCAACTGTAGCTCTTGTTCTATCCAAATATTATGACATTTGTGCTTTCTGTCTAGTCACCCTTACAATAAGAGACCTAAACCTAAAACAAAAGCCCATAAACATAAGGAGCAGTCTTGAATGAGGAACGACAAGGGGAAGGAACAATTTGGTCTGTCTAAACACATGTTTGAGAAGGCTGAAAAGGTCGGCAGCCCTCTGTCTACCAACCGTCTCTGTCTGATGATAATGAAACGAGGCGAGTCGTCGGCGTGTTTACCCATCACCGTGGTTACTAGCCTGCCTGCCTGGCGGTGCGGAGAGGGACGGGTCAGGGGGTGGGGAACCCAGCGCTATGACAACCAAGTCTCCCAAAGGCTCAGATAGGACAATGTGTCCTCGGTCTGTTATGTCAACATGCCAGTGAGTCTGTTAGTATGGTGTGTGTCTCTTGTCTGTTTGTCCTCATTTCCTAGTATGTCTGTGTATTGATGTGACTTTCACAGTATCACTGTCTCTGTCGTGAGCGTCTTGGACATTGAATGTGTGTATTATACTTCTGACTCGTCCACGGAGGAATGCTCACAAACACCCAACTCTCTCACACACACACACACACACACACACACACACACACACACACACACACACACACACACACACACACACACACACACACACACACACACACACACACACACACACACACACACAGTTTCCCCTGTCAGGCACCCCAGTGAACCCTTGTCCCACAAACCCCATTTCTCCGTTTAAGATCTACAGCAAGTCAAGTCGAGTACTAAAAGCGTCTGAACTAAAGATATTTGGCCAGCTAACCAAGAAAAATTGCTTCTTTATTTCTCAATTCAGCTGCCACGATACAGTATGAGTTAAAATACCAAGGAACAGCCTTTAGTTTCTTCTCAGCCTTCTTAGATATTGCGCCTAGGGAAGGGCTCAACTTAAAACCATCAATTTAAGTTTTTGGGCTTAACATAATTCACTTTGATTCATTTAACATTATTCGATATGATTTAACCATTGTGCCATATGAACAGAATCTTTTAAGTGTCACTGTGGATATTAATTTCCCTAGCTCGTGTCCATTTTAATGTACCAAGCGTGGTGCCCGTTTGTGTTTTCCTCGACCCCCAAAACCCTCCCCTCCCAAACCCCACCCCCATTATTTCAAGTCTAATCCTATGATTTAGTTTTGTGCCAAGTGTTTTTGCATCTCCATAACTCAGCTCTTTATTTTCTGCATTTTTCTTTTTTTCTTTTCTGCTTTCCTTCCCTTTTTTTTTTCCGCCCTGTAGCTAAACTCAGGCTTCCCATGCATGAGGGCGGTGCTAACACCCATAGCAGGACAGTGGCTGAGGCCCGGCTGCAAAAGTGCATGAGGAGAGCGCGGGGCCTGCAGCAGCGCATGCAACAGCAGCAGCAGGAAGACAGACCTCAGCAACAGGATCAGGAGCAGACAGAGGAGCAGGATCAGCCCTGTCCCTGTCCCCAGGAGCCCCCCAGGTACCAGCACTGTCTCCTGTCTGTGTCCTGTGACTCCCGTCCCCCAGCTCACCTGCCCTGTTCAGCCCACACTCCTGGCTGAGTTCCTCATGTGGCTCTGGAAGGAGTGGAACAAGGGATCACACAGTCCTGGTTTATTCTTTAACATGCAAAATGCCTTGCAGGTAGTATAGGAAAAATACCATTGATTTTGCATACAAAGCGAGAAATGCTGTTTCATTTCATTGAACCTAGGTTATTCAAAGTAGGCTTATATATTTGGGGTTTTATCAGTTTGCTGATGTTATCCTTCATCTACCCATTAATCCAACATGTTTTTTTCCTAACACACAATTTGACCCTTGTGTTTGAAGATGTACTAATATTTGCTAATGCCACATCGTATTCAGTGACAATGCAGCTAACGCTGCTGTGTTTTTTGGAGGGAGGGTTGTGTGTGTGTTTAGTCTTGTGGGGGTTGCTGTGAGGCCAGGAGCCAAGGGGGTCCACAGACACGAGTGCCTTTCCCAGGGGTCCGGTTCTGAGCCAACCCAGCCGTCCCCTGGGCTAGCCTGTACCAAAGCCCATAAAGATCTGTTACAGGAACATGACACACGTTCACACGCACAGTAAACTCACATACCCGCACACACAGTCCACAGACACACACACACACACACACACACACACACACACACACACACACACACACACACACACACACACACACACACACACACACACACACACACACATTTTAGACCTACAACACAAACCCCTCCTCTGTTTCAGGGCTCAGACATATGAGAGATGCCTGGCCGTGATTCACCAACCAGCCCATAACATGAGCCTCTTTCCTCCTCCTTCCTAGTGAACAGTCTGTCCCAATCAAAATACTGTTGATGGATGCCCAGGAGGACCAACCGCAAGCAGTCCTGGAAGCCACCAGAAGCATGCCTTCTCCTCTCCATGTTAAGCCCCTCCCCTCCAGTACAAACTCTCTCCCTGAGCCCTCGAGCCACCCCCCTGTCTCTATGCCCCCAAGCCCTCACACAGGGTCAACCACAGGGGGGTACGTGGCGGAGGCGAGGGGGCGCTGGGAAGGACTGGATATGTCAGGCGTGCTCCCTCATGTGAGACCTCTCCTCAAGCACGCTGCCATGTCCCTGCCTGCCCTGTGCGTGGACGGCTGGGACGAGAGCCATACTGAGGGAGGCCATGACCAGCCCCCAGCTCTGCCCAACTACAAGCCAGCTGCATCCCCACACTGGAACAGTAACCCCGCAGCCCAGACTCTGCCCACCCCACACCCCCACCCCAGGACACCCTCTCCAGTCAGCCACACCAACATGGAGAATGCCTACCCCAGACGGCCTTCCCTGGGTCCCTCTCAGCCCCCTCCTGCCCATCAGAACCATACCTCCTCCAACACCTCCAGGCTCGGTCCTCCTCCCCCTCCCACCCGGAACTGGTCCGGCTTGAGCCTGGGCCGGCCGGATGCTGTCGGCTCCCCTTTCTACACCCCTCCCACAGACTCCCACTACCCTCCACCCGCCCCCAGCCGACCAGGGCGGACCCCTTCCCCAGCGTCTGGGGACTACAGGTCAGGTGCCGCCATGCCAGTGGATCACTGGGCAGAGAACGTGACCCGCTTCTACAACTCCCAGCCTGACCCTGTGGTGGGGTCGCCCTGCAAGGAGCTGTCAGAGTTAGACTCTCTGTACCAGGCGAGCCTACAGGCCCCCAGCTTGCCCCGGGCCCCACGCGGAGTCAGCCCCCAGCCCACTACAAACAAGCAACGTAAGGATATTCACTGAGCAGTCACCACTGGGGGAGGACTGAGAAACAATGATTGAGAAAGAGTAAGTGGGCGAGAGCTGTCCACCCCTAATACTGTGTCTCTGTGTTGTATCTGCAGCGGCTAGGAAGCTATTGTCTGGGCTGGCTGCACCTGGCCGCTCCAAGACTCCCACAGCCGAGTTAGAGAGACATGCCTACAGAACGCCAGGCTACACCAGCAGCCCTACACAACACTCCAAGGTTGGCATCCACGTGCTGTGTGTGCGTGTACGTTTGTGTGCATACGGTGCCTTCTGAAAGTATTCAGACCCATTGACTTTTCCACATTTTGTTACGTTACAGCCTTATTCTAAAATGTATTACATCTTTTTTTCCCCTCATCAATCTACACACAATACCCCATAATGACAAAGCAAAAACAGGTTTTTAGGATTTTTTGTTAATTTATTAAAAAAAAAAAAAAACGGAAAAATTACATTTACATACGTATTCAGACCCTTCACTCAGTACTTTGTTGAAGCACCTTTGGCAGCGATTACAGCCTTGAGTCTTTTTGGGTATGATGCTAAAAGCTTGGCACACCTTTATTTTGGGAGTTTCTCTCATTCTTCTCTGCAGATCCTCTCAAACTCTGTCAGGTTGGATGGGGAACGATGCTGCACAGCTATTTTCAGGTCTCCAGAGATGTTCGATTAGGTTCAAGTCCGGGCTTTGGCTGGGCCACTCAAGGGGATTCAGAGACTTGTCCCAAAGCCACTCCTGCGCTGTCCTGTTAGAAGGTGAACCTTCACCCCAGACTGAGGTCCTGAGCGCTCTGGAGAAGATTTTCATCAAGGATCTCTCTGTACTTTGCTCCGTTCATCTTTCCCTCTATCCTGACTAGTCTCCCAGTCCCTGCCGCTGAAAAACATCCCCGCAGCATGATACTGCCACCACTATGCTTCACTGTAGTGATGGTGCCAGGTTTCCTCCAGATGTGACGCTTGGCATTCATGCCAAAGAGTTCAATCTTGGTTTCATCAGACCAGAGAATCTTGTTTCTCATGGTCTGAGAGTCTTTAGGTGCCTTTTGGCAAACTCCAAGTGGGCTGTCATGTGTATTTTATTGAGGAGTGGCTTCTGCCTGATTGGTGGAGTGCTGCAGAGACGGTTGTCCTTCTGGAAGGTTCTCCCACCTCCACAGAGGAACTCTAGAGCTCTGTCAGAGTGACTATCGGGTTCTATGTCACCTCTCTGACCAAGGCCCTTCTCACCCGATTGCTCAGTTTGGCAGGGCGGCCAGCTCTAGGAAGTGTCTTGGTGCTTCCAAACTTCTATTGAATAATGCTGCAGAGGTTTTTCCGTACCCCTCCCTAGATCTGTGCCTCGACACAATCCTGTCTCGGAGCTCTACAGACAATTCCTTCGACCTCATGGCTTGGTTTTTGCTCTGACATGCACTGTCAACTGTGGGACCTTATATAGACAGGTGTGTGCCTTTCCAAATCATATCCAATCAATTGAATTTGCCACAGGTGGACTCCAATCAAGTTGTAGAAATATCTCAAGGATGACAAATGGAAACAGGATGCACCTGAGCTCAACTTTGAGTCTCAAAGGAAAGGGTCTGAGTACATATCTAAATCATGTATTTCTGTTTTTTATTTTGAAAACGTTTGTGTGTGTAGATTGCTGAGGATGATTCTTTTTTAGTTAACAAAATGTTCAAAAAGTCAAGGGGTCTGAATACTTTCCGAAGGCATTGTATATATGTGTGTGTGTGTGTGTTGGCTGGTTGTGAGATTCAGGGCTGTGAGTGGTGATGCGTGTTCAAAGCTGTGTGTATCGATGTGTGTTGAGGCTGCGTGTAGTGATTTGGTGCAGATGTGCGAAGGCTGTATCTGAGTGACGTGTGTGGCTGGACTGGCATGTGTTTGTGTCAGCCCCTGTGTCTGTACAGGCATGTGTTTGTGTCAGCCCCTGTGTCTGTACAGGCATGTGTTTGTGTCAGCCCCTGTGTCTGTACAGGCATGTGTTTGTGTCAGACCCTGTGTCTGTACAGGCATGTGTTTGTGTCAGCCCCTGTGTCTGGACAGGCATGTGTTTGTGTCAGCCCCTGTGTCTGGACAGGCATGTGTTTGTGTCAGCCCCTGTGTCTGTACAGGCATGTGTTTGTGTCAGCCCCTGTGTCTGTACAGGCATGTGTTTGTGTCAGCCCCTGTGTCTGGACAGGCATGTGTTTGTGTCAGCCCCTGTGTCTGGACAGGCATGTGTTTGTGTCAGCCCCTGTGTCTGTACAGGCATGTGTTTGTGTCAGCCCCTGTGTCTGTACAGGCATGTGTTTGTGTCAGCCCCTGTGTCTGTACAGGCATGTGTTTGTGTCAGCCCCTGTGTCTGTACAGGCATGTGTTTGTGTCAGCCCCTGTGTCTGTACAGGCATGTGTTTGTGTCAGCCCCTGTGTCTGTACAGGCATGTGTTTGTGTCAGCCCCTGTGTCTGTACAGGCATGTGTTTGTGTCAGCCCCTGTGTCTGTACAGGCATGTGTTTGTGTCAGCCCCTGTGTCTGTACAGGCATGTGTTTGTGTCAGCCCCTGTGTCTGTACAGGCATGTGTTTGTGTCAGCCCCTGTGTCTGTACAGGCATGTGTTTGTGTCAGCCCCTGTGTCTGTACAGGCATGTGTTTGTGTCAGCCCCTGTGTCTGTACAGGCATGTGTTTGTGTCAGCCCCTGTGTCTGTACAGGCATGTGTTTGTGTCAGCCCCTGTGTCTGTACAGGCATGTGTTTGTGTCAGCCCCTGTGTCTGTACAGGCATGTGTTTGTGTCAGCCCCTGTGTCTGTACAGGCATGTGTTTGTGTCAGCCCCTGTGTCTGTACAGGCATGTGTTTGTGTCAGCCCCTGTGTCTGTACAGGCATGTGTTTGTGTCAGCCCCTGTGTCTGTACAGGCATGTGTTTGTGCCCTTAGGCATGTGTTTGTGTCAGCCCCTGTGTCTGTACAGGCATGTGTTTGTGTCAGCCCCTGTGTCTGTACAGGCATGTGTTTGTGTCAGCCCCTGTGTCTGTACAGGCATGTGTTTGTGTCAGCCCCTGTGTCTGTACAGGCATGTGTTTGTGTCAGCCCCTGTGTCTGTACAGGCATGTGTTTGTGTCAGCCCCTGTGTCTGTACAGGCATGTGTTTGTGTCAGCCCCTGTGTCTGTACAGGCATGTGTTTGTGTCAGCCCCTGTGTCTGTACAGGCATGTGTTTGTGTCAGCCCCTGTGTCTGTACAGGCATGTGTTTGTGTCAGCCCCTGTGTCTGTACAGGCATGTGTTTGTGTCAGCCCCTGTGTCTGTACAGGCATGTGTTTGTGTCAGCCCCTGTGTCTGTACAGGCATGTGTTTGTGTCAGCCCCTGTGTCTGTACAGGCATGTGTTTGTGTCAGCCCCTGTGTCTGTACAGGCATGTGTTTGTGTCAGCCCCTGTGTCTGTACAGGCATGTGTTTGTGTCAGCCCCTGTGTCTGTACAGGCATGTGTTTGTGTCAGCCCCTGTGTCTGTACAGGCATGTGTTTGTGTCAGCCCCTGTGTCTGTACAGGCATGTGTTTGTGTCAGCCCCTGTGTCTGTACAGGCATGTGTTTGTGTCAGCCCCTGTGTCTGTACAGGCATGTGTTTGTGTCAGCCCCTGTGTCTGTACAGGCATGTGTTTGTGTCAGCCCCTGTGTCTGTACAGGCATGTGTTTGTGTCAGCCCCTGTGTCTGTACAGGCATGTGTTTGTGTCAGCCCCTGTGTCTGTACAGGCATGTGTTTGTGTCAGCCCCTGTGTCTGGACAGGCATGTGTTTGTGTCAGCCCCTGTGTCTGTACAGGCATGTGTTTGTGTCAGCCCCTGTGTCTGTACAGGCATGTGTTTGTGTCAGCCCCTGTGTCTGTACAGGCATGTGTTTGTGTCAGCCCCTGTGTCTGTACAGGCATGTGTTTGTGTCAGCCCCTGTGTCTGGACAGGCATGTGTTTGTGTCAGCCCCTGTGTCTGTACAGGCATGTGTTTGTGTCAGCCCCTGTGTCTGTACAGGCATGTGTTTGTGTCAGCCCCTGTGTCTGTACAGGCATGTGTTTGTGTCAGCCCCTGTGTCTGTACAGGCATGTGTTTGTGTCAGACCCTGTGTCTGTACAGGCATGTGTTTGTGTCAGACCCTGTGTCTGTACAGGCATGTGTTTGTGTCAGCCCCTGTGTCTGGACAGGCATGTGTTTGTGTCAGCCCCTGTGTCTGTACAGGCATGTGTTTGTGTCAGCCCCTGTGTCTGTACAGGCATGTGTTTGTGTCAGCCCCTGTGTCTGGACAGGCATGTGTTTGTGTCAGCCCCTGTGTCTGGACAGGCATGTGTTTGTGTCAGCCCCTGTGTCTGTACAGGCATGTGTTTGTGTCAGCCCCTGTGTCTGTACAGGCATGTGTTTGTGTCAGCCCCTGTGTCTGTACAGGCATGTGTTTGTGTCAGCCCCTGTGTCTGTACAGGCATGTGTTTGTGTCAGCCCCTGTGTCTGGACAGGCATGTGTTTGTGTCAGCCCCTGTGTCTGTACAGGCATGTGTTTGTGTCAGCCCCTGTGTCTGTACAGGCATGTGTTTGTGTCAGCCCCTGTGTCTGTACAGGCATGTGTTTGTGTCAGCCCCTGTGTCTGTACAGGCATGTGTTTGTGTCAGCCCCTGTGTCTGGACAGGCATGTGTTTGTGTCAGCCCCTGTGTCTGTACAGGCATGTGTTTGTGTCAGCCCCTGTGTCTGTACAGGCATGTGTTTGTGTCAGCCCCTGTGTCTGTACAGGCATGTGTTTGTGTCAGCCCCTGTGTCTGTACAGGCATGTGTTTGTGTCAGCCCCTGTGTCTGGACAGGCATGTGTTTGTGTCAGCCCCTGTGTCTGTACAGGCATGTGTTTGTGTGTGCAAGAGGGCGTTTGACACGATGTGTCTGTTGTTTCCCTATAGCCTGGGTCATGTGAGCGATCACTCGCAGATGACGAGAACTACAGTGCGGAGAACCTCCGTCGCATCGCCCGCAGTCTGAGTGGCACAGTCATAGGGGGACGACCTGAACACCTCGCCCCCTCCCGCAGCTTTGTGAGTCTCACACACACACACACACAAACACACACACACACACACACACACACTAGTGCTAAGCGATCAACTGAAATGTCTTCTTTTTTTCAAATTAAACAACTGACAGAGGGTGGTTCACTCTGGATAAGAGTGTCTGCTAAATGACTAAAATGTAATGTAAATAAATAAAATGTAGTTTCTTTTGTGAGCTGAATGCGTCGTTTCTCTGGAGAGAAATCATATCAAGCACGAGTGACATCAAATAAAGAATGAACTGTGGGACGCCGTAGGGAGTTGAAGATTCAATAGGCAAATATTCAACCTAGTTCAGTGCAGAAAACGAGGTAATTAACTTCAATGACCAGAATCCATTGCACCTCGTCTTCCCGGCCCCACACAGAGAGGAACGTAAACCAACACAGTGACGAGAGGGAAAGACACTGTGACTCGAGGTAGCTCTACCCGATTGATAGTTGGAGCAGTCTTGAAACCTACTATAAGAGTGATTTTGTCAGACAGCTCTTCAGCTTGGGCAGCTGTGGCAACCCAATGATCACGGCTATCCTTTTCGAGCCAACTAGCTAAATAGTATGACTAGTTGGGGAGCACAAAGATAACGTTAGATGGCTGTCTGGCTGCTACTGCCTGACAGCCAGACAACCATCTAATCTAATCACAACTGATATATTTGATTTAAGTAATGTTCTTAGTAAGTGGTAAGCAGTAATGGGCAGTCACTGCCATCATGGGGCTCTTATTCATTGTTTTATTCTGTGTTAGAGACAATGGAATGTTTTAAATGTTTGACTTTGGAATTTCAAATGCAAATCTTCATAAACAATTTCATGGTCATATTTCCATAATACATTTAATGTAAAAAAATAAATAAAAGTGTTTTAACCTAAATAAAAAAACAAAAACAAAATGACTTTAAAAAAACACATCACTCAGCCCTAAAACTCACACACACACACACACACACACACACACACACACACACACACACACACACACACACTCACGCACGCACGCACACACGCACACGCACGCGCACGCGCGCACACACACACACACACACACACACACACACACACACACACACACACACACACTGTGCATATGACACACACACACACAAGCATACACACTGTACATACGTTATACACACAAGCACAGAGCCTTACACGCAAGCCTCAGTTCCTGACTGGGGAATGCCACAGCTGTCACTCCCACTCAGAGCTGCCTGAGTTAGCTTTGGCGAGCACATCATTACATCATCATGTACCATCAGTGTACCTTATCATCATCACACCTCCCTCCCAGTGGATATGATTGTTTCATACTGTCATACCTCCATCTGGTGTTCACATAATGTAACTGCCGCGCTGCAGCCTCTAGTGGTGTGATCTTCACTCAGCAAAATGCCAGAGGCAGAATCTATAAATTATTCATAAATCATCCAGGTAATCCATTAAGCTTTTAACCTTGTGTTCAGCTTACATTCTTTGGTTGAAAAACAAAGACCAGCGCTATATATGGTACTGTTGCATTATATGAATAGATGGTGAGGTTTGTGTTGCCATTGAAATCCTGACCATCTTGTTTTCGTTTTGTTTTCATTTGTGGGTCAGCCGTCCCTTGTCAACCTGTTTTTTTAACTCATCTGTCTTCCTCTCATCCTCCCTCTCCTCTCCTTTCTGCCTCTCAACTGCTGGGTATTCTCACCTTGTGGTGGATCTCTCTCTCTCTCTCTCTCTCTCTCTCTCTCTCTCTCTCTCTCTCTCTCTCTCTCTCTCTATGTCTCTCTCTCTCTATGTCTCTCTCTCTCTATGTCTCTCTTTCTCTCTCACTGTCTCTCTCTCTGTCTCTCTTTCTCTCTCTGTCTCTCTCTCTCTCTCTCTCTGTCTCTCTCTATGTCTCTCTCTCTCTCTCTCTCTGTCTCTCTCAAACTGAACCTCGTTCTTTTTTCTTTAATAATAATAAAAAGGAGCCCCCAGTTACCAGGATGCCAAAGCATGCGGACCCACGAGTCACCGCACGTCACTCTAGCACGTCCTCCCTGCACCTCCCTCCCTCCTCCACCCACCTCTCTCCACCCGAACCCCAACACCAATACGTCCACAACAACCACCACTACAGCCCCCCAGCACTGTCCCAGCACCCCCCTCAGCAGGCAGCGCGACCCCCCTCCTCGGGGCCCTATCTGGGACGCTCAGGTAACCGTCAGCCCCCTCCACCTCCAGTCATCAAACCACAGCACCATCCTGGCCCTATCAGAAGTGGATCACATCACACTCTCACTGTCTGTTGTTCCTTTTGTTTTCTCTGTATGTCTGGTCACACTGCATGGTTTAGATTCAACGCCAGCGGGAGCAGAATCTCTTTCTGGGTATCCCAGATTGTTCAGTCAATTCTCACATTGAAACTTCATTGGGTAGAAGGATGTTTGACATAATCTTTACATGTGTATCACAAACCATTTTTGAGAAAATCATGATGAAGGTGGCCATTGTAGTCCCATTTTAGACCTATACTTGTCTACTGTGAGACATAATGATCTGTTAATCGTACGTGATACAGACAACATCTTGGTGTCATTATACTACCTATAGTGTTCTCTAACATATGGAGTATGTCTAGATTATAAAATATGCATTTTCACATAACTTTATTCAACAGAAAAAAATCTGAATAGAAATATCTCAAAACGACCCTTTTGGAATGAAAATTTGACAGGAATAAATTCACAGAACTCTTTGGTTGTACAGTGTGTTTCCCACTGTGCCTGTACTGGAATAACTAGTTCTCTGCTGTGTTCTAACAATGATCTGCCCCCACAGGAGATCACCAGAAGGGAGACCAGTTTCTGGCTGTGTTTGACGGGGGTGAAGCTTTCTCCCGTGAAAACTACCACAGTGTTGCACTGAGCTACGGCACACTACCGCGGGCACCTCGCAGGGCACCTCCATCCGGGTCCTCCTCTCTCCCCCAGCCCAGGGAAGGACCCAGCCCCGGCCCTGGCCCTGGGTACTACAGCCACCCAGACACGGGTTACGCCACCCTCTCCCACCCCCGCCGTTCTGCCCCCCCTAGAGGCACCGTAAACGGCTACAGGCAGCCTCCTCAACCCAGCAGGATCAACGCAATCCTACCCACCCGCCTACCTCCCCAACACCACCCAGCCTACCACCAGCTGTCCAACGAGACCTCCACCCAACCCCTCCGCCTGGACGTACCTCCGGATGTTGACTGGAGGACTCCCGACTACAGGATGGTACCACCGTCCATGCCTATGCGGGACCCCCACCCCCCCCATCAATCCACCCAGAAGCCTGACCAACCTCGAATGAAGGCCTCGTCCCATTGCCCCGGTAGTGCCCCACTTTGTTCCCTGTGCCAACAGCTGCCCACCGAGCCCTCCCGCCACTACTGCCAGTCTTGTGGGGCCTATATGGCCCGCTTCCGGCCTGCCAGCTGATCCAGCTTACCGTCACCCTACAAACAGACCCAGTTCACTCCCAACACACACCCCCTCTTTCTCTCTCTGTCTCCTTTCTGTCTCTGTTCCCTGTTGGGCTGTAGAAGTCGGACTCTAGTCCTGAGTGTTAGGGAGACTAACAGCAATCTTGGGGAACGTTGTTCTAGCAGATTGTGGCCCTTTCGCTTCCCATCAATTACTGTCTAAAGTATAACCCCACCCCAAACCTCTTTAAATAGACAAGCCAACCACTATCTGGTCCTTAACCTGGTCTATTTCTATAGAGTTTATGTTTAGCCTCATCTAAGGTTGTTTAAAGATGGTGTGATCCAGAGCGATGCCAACAACATTGGAAAGTGAGTCCAGGCTGGGTAGAAGTGGGGTTGTGAAAGCCTTGCTTGCACTGAGTGTCCACTGAGGTGGATGGCGAGAGGCATTGTGCTTCTTGGAGTTTAGGACACCCCTCATTCCCCCAATGACACATCAGCACCAACACAGCTGGAGGTTTAAGGGTTCCACTGATGTTCCCAGGGGTCACAATAAAACCCATGCTTTGAGGAAGCCTGTTGCAGACAAAGACTGAAGACGGACGTTGAGTTAACGGGGTGGGGAGTTTGTTGTTGTTGTCCGTCATGAATTATTCTTTAACAGGTATTAGACAGTGAAGTGGATGCATCATAAGGCTGCTTCCTCACACCAACCCGTCCCTGTCTGGATAGCAAGAGACAACACCTTCTTCTCTCCTCTCCTCATTGTGTACTGACACTAAAACAGACCCTCTGAGCGTTCAGATTTATTTACTTACTGTACTACTGTATTTATCATTTTTAGGGTGCTCTGGGTAAGTAGTGTTTAGATTGTCAAACTAATCTTTCAGCCTAACCTGTATATACTCTGCCATAGACCTGCTGTACTTTGCATTGTATCAACTAGCTAGCACTGTCTGGTGATTAGAGCCCTCTGGTAGAACGGGTGTGTGTCTCTCAGTTAGAGAGGGCTAAGGACCCTAGACTTTTCTCTTGAGGCTTTCCACAGCCCTGTAGCTATGCACGGTTGTTCAGCAGATCTACGACCGCCGGAATCACTCGGCTTAGAGTATGTTATAAAGTAATAATGAGATTTTCTTAGTGCAGTGAATTTACCTAACTGCGTTAAAACAAGTTTAGTTCACTTCAGAAGTGTTGAGATAGTTTTCTGTTGCTGTTTTATTTCTATTGACATTTCTCCCATTGTTACGGGAGGTGCTCAATGTTATTAACCTATTTTTGTACTTTAAAGACTTGGGATATTTAGAGGATGGTGATCTGGAGGGCTAAGGAAGTAGAGAGGTTCAGACTCGTAGAGAGAATGTAGTGACAGTGTACTTTACAGAGAACACGCTGTGTCAATTCAATGGCTTTCAGCAAATCGTACTTGTTGAATCTTGAACGTTAGATCCATTTACATTTTTTCTTGATGTTTTGTCTTCGTGATGCGCCAACACCGGAGATGGCTAATTAGTTCCTAATTGAAATCTCAACCCAAATATTACTAAGACGCTGATTTATACAGTAGCTCTGGAATACAACAAAAGACAAATTTGTCTCGTTTTTGAGGCAGATTTTTAGATCTGATGATGTAAACTTATGGATCATTAGAGCCCCAATTACAGTGAAGTCGCTTTTTTGGCTTGGGAGGAAAAGCGAGCTACAGCCTTACAAAATACACTTACGTTATCTACAATCTGAAATGGAGGAAATTACTAAATGATGTTTTGTTGCTTTCTACAATATTGCTGATTTTGTTTTGGAATATTTGTACAGGTATTTTTCTACACTGTAGATATGACCGAGGGAATATGAAGAGAATGGAGCTTAATGAAGAAAGTTGAGTGTCTTAAGAGAAAACAATTGCTAAAATCATATGGTAAAATAAAGAATTTAGGATGCTCAACTGCAGTGCAATTCACTGGGTGCGAGTGGTGTTGTCCTTCTTTGGGGAAGACAGTCTCTGAAACAGAAATGTAATTGGATTGTTGCAGATGTAAAACACTTAACCAAAGAGTGCCACTTTAGTGAGTCATTTTGATGAAAAGGAATTAATAATCCTTAGTTTGTGTACATTATGCAACACTGCCCCCTCGTGGATTGACAGTAGAAGAGCAGGTGCCAGGTGTCCATTTTATTTTATTTAACATGCTAATAAACAGATACTGCGACAGCTGAACAGTGTAAATTTGTGTACAGATAATGATATCCTTCGAACTTAAATGTTAAGAGGGTGTGTTTTCTTGGTAATATAAAGGAAGGGTTGACAGATTTCCATTTTGGACTTAGTTTGTAAATGCTGTGCTAGCAGATGGAACTTGTATTTTTGCAATAAAGTTGTTACAAAGTGCTCCAAACAGGAGCAGAGTATGAAGATTGTCTGTTTCTGTGTGACTATGCTATACTATGCTATGTTGTAGGCTACAACTAGGGGCCAACATTTTTCCATGTCAGATCATGTGATCAGGAAAAGCTCCTGACTCTTAAGATGCTCTATAGCCCCCATACTCAACTGGCTGACCACGATCAATACGGACCGTATTGGAACCGTCTGGTTTCGACCCCATATCACACAAACACACATAAGACAAGCAGAAATGTGTAGAATTGTAGGAAAGGAGCTTTAAAACAGCAAAACAAATATTCCTGCCCTGTAAAAAATTGTAGAATTGCGGGAAATTAGCTTTAAAACCCCACAATTTTCACTCCGCCAACAAGAGGGGTGTGAACAGTTTGGGGTTGCATGGGCTGCGAGGTGGGGCTTCATTGCTACACGATAAATGACAATATCCATCCGGAAATGTGTGTGACAGAACCTTCTCAAATAGTAACCGTGCTCCATAGGTTAGTCACTCACTGACCTTAGTCTGTGTAAAGATTATATGACACTTCTGCTTGTGTCCAGTAAGGCTGAGAATGACTACAACAACATCCTGCTCCCTCCTTTAGTAAAAAAAGTAAGCGCCCCGACTTGAGAATTTGGACAAATGTCAAAAGAAAGAACAGTTAACTGAGTGCTTGCTGACTTTTAACCTCAAATGGCGGTGTGTGAATACCAGTGTTTGCACATGAGAATGCCTTTGTGTGTGTATCTGTCAGGGAGAGAAACTTTTCATCTCCGTGTGCAGCTCTTTCTCAGCCAGCCTTCAGACTGCATGGCCTTGAATGAAGCACACAGAATATAATACACCTCGGGAGGCGCAGAGAGAGGGAGGACTATGAAAATATAACTTAATGCTGTTTATATCCTCCCGCTGAAACTAACCCTGTTGGGTGAGGACAGTTTATACTATACACTGCAGTCTACAGTATGGTCACGGTCACAGCTGGAGTGGCTGTTTCCACTTCATTGGGTTTGCTGGATTTGCAGGATTTCATTCCAGCTTAGCTCTAAACCTGATTTAACGAATCAGCCATTCATGGGCTGTGCTCAGAAGGATGAAATGTTCAGAACATTCCAGATAGAAATGAGGTGACACCATTACCTTTTCTCCAAAGGGTAATCCACACAGCATATTTCTATATAAACGCTTTGTAACCTTGCATCCTCCGTCCGTCCTGAATAAGCTCATGCTCTTGAATGTAGATCAAAGTTATGAGGAACCATGCATGTTAGATCTGAGCTGGAACATAGTGCACACAGCATAGTGCACACAGCTGTCAGGACTGCCCTTCTCAGCTCTAGTGGGTAATATACAGGGATTTTCCTGTTTAGGCCAGTTAAGATGATCTCTTTGTAGTCACTCTGATGAGATATTCTGTTGTGCTAATTCTGTTAGTGACCCATAGAGTGTGTCCAGTATATTACCTCTGATCAGAGGCAAAACCATAGTGTGCCTAAAAAAAGAGCTATCTAAAACCTAAAACGGTTCAGAAATGTTGTGAAATAGCACAGTTACAAATAGAAATCAAACTGGATGGACATCAGAAATAGAGGAAGGACTAAAAACAAACAAAATAGAACTATTGTACAATAGATTGTGTCTGTAAAATGTGTATAATATGTATAAACTGAAGGTAGAAGCCTAAGTGTTATTGATTATTAGTTTACTCCAATTGGGGGAGGGGTGGGAGGGTTTGCGGGGAATAATAAAGGTATATTCTAAACAAAGTATGTATATATGTATGTGTGTGTATGTATGTATATATATGAATGTTTATGTATGCATGTATATATATATATGGGTATGTACGTGTATGTAAGTATGTATATATATATTTACCCAAAAAATATATGGGGGATTGGAAATGATGCAGCCAATTACATTGATAGAAGCAACAATCTATCTACAATATTAAGCTGATCCACCCCTAAAAGAAAAGAAAAACACTTCTTCAGCAGTCCCCATAGGAGAACCCTTTGAAGAACCCTTTTTGGTTCCAGGTAGAAAGAACCCTTTTTGGTTCCAGGTAGAAAGAACCCTTTTGGTTTCCATGTAAAATATACAGAGGGTTCTACATGGAACCCAAAAAGAGTTCTATCTGGCACCAAAAAGTGTTCTTCTATGGGACAGGCGAAGAACCCTTTTTTTCCCTAAGGGTGTAGATACAGACCGAAGAAGATTGTTACAATAATGATGACAACCCCTCACCCTTCACTAAAACTGACTTAGAGTATCACAGAATACAACCACATAATTAGCGGTATGTGGTTGTATTCTGTGATACTCTAAGTCAGTTTTAGTGAAGGGTTGTCATCATTATTGTAACAATCTTCTTCATCTGATAAGGAGTATGAAAGATCGGACCAAAACTCAGCGTGGTAAGTGTCCATTTTAATGAAATATAACAGAACACTGAATACAAAATAACTAAAGTGAAACAATGAACATCGAAACAGTTCTGTATGGTGAAACACAGAAAACATCTACCCACAACCCATAGTGGGAAAACAGGCTGCCTAAGTATGGTTCTCAATCAGAGACAACGATTGACAGCTGCCTCTGATTGGGAACCATACCAGGCCAAAAACAGAAATACAAAACATAGAACAAAAACATAGAATGCCCACCCCAACTCACACCCTGACCAAACTAAAATAGAGACATAAAAAAGGAACTAAGGTCAGGACGTGACAGTACCCCCCCCCCCCCCCCCCCCCCCCTCCCAAAAGGTGCGAACTCCAGCCGCAAAACCTAATCCCATAGGGGAGGGTCTGGGGGGGCACCTGTCCGCGGTGGCGGCTCTGGCGCAGGACGTGGACCCCACTCCACCATAGTCTTGGCCCACTTAAGTGGCGCCTTTTAAGCGACCCTCGCCGCCGACCCTGGACTGGGGGCCCTTGCAGCGGGCCCCGAATAGGCGGGAGACTCTGGCCGCGCCGGACAGGCGGGAGACTCTGGCAGCGACGGAGTGAAGGGCGGCAAACTCTGGCCGCTCCTGACTGACGGGCGGCTCTGGCAGCTCCTGACTGACGGGCAGCTCTGGCTGCTCCTGACTGACTGGCGGCTCTGGCCGCTCTTGACTGACTGAGACGGAGAGACAGCCTGGTGTGTGGAGGAGGCACCGGATGGACCGGGCTGTGGGGGAGCATTAGAGCTCTGGTGCGCAGCCTTAGCACCACTCCTCCAGGCTGGATGACCACTTTAGCCCGGAACCTCCAGAGTGCAGGCACAGGTTGAATGGGGCTGTGGGTGAGCACTGGAGATCTGGTGCATACCACTCGCACCTCTCCCTTAGGCTCAATGCCCACATTCACCCGGCACGGGCGGAGCGCAGGCATAGGATGCACTGCACCCTCCCAGCGCCCCGGAGACACAGCACACAGCGCCGGTGCAGGATACCCTGGGCGAAACGGCATACCGGTGACCAAACACGCTGAGCCGGCACAACACGCCCTGGCTGGATGCCCACTCTCGCATGGCACTTGCGGGGGGCTGGCCTATAGCACACCTGGCTATGAGCGCGTACTGGCGACACCGTGCGCTTGACCGCATATCACGGTGCCTTCCCAGTACTACGCTTCTTCCGGTAAGCACGGGGAGTTGGCTCAGGTCTATCGCCTGACCCCGCCAGCTCCCTGTGTGCCCCCCCCCAAAAAGTTTTGGGGTCTGCCTCTCGTGCCTGTTGCGCTGCCTTACCTCATATTGCTGCCGCTCAGCTTTCGCTGCCTCCAGTTCTTCCTTGGGGCGGCGATATTCCCCAGCCTGTGTCCAGGGTCCCTTACTGTCTAGTATCTCCTCCCAAGTCCAGGAGTCTAGAACCCTCTGCTTCTTGTTACCACGCTGCTTGGTCCTTTTTTGGTGGGTAGTTCTGTAACGATCTTCTTCATCTGATGAAGAGTATGAAAGATCGGACCAAAACGCAGCGTGGTAAGTGTCCATTTTAATGAAATATAACAGAACACTGAATAACCAAATAACCAAAGTTGAAACAATGAAAATTGAAACAGTTCTGTATGGTGAAACACAGACACAGAAAACATCTAAAACAAATTAAGTGGGTGTCTTAGACACAGAAAACAGCCCTCCAAATGAAAGTGAATAGCCTCCATTATCAGGGCCAATGCTTATCATACAACTATAATACCTAGAGCCCAGACTTTCACCTAGCCAGATCACATGGTATCATACTGTAAATATTATGCATGCGGGTCAGTGAGGCCAGAGGACTTGCCTAATGCCTGTTATAGAAGGAGAGCATCTCCACTGGGCTTCAATAATGGAATCAGGTTGCATTAACTCTGCATGCTAAACACTTCTCACCCTCCCATTCTTCATTTCGATACATCTGACAGGCCGTTAGTGTGTCATGCAAAGTAATGACTGTGTCCCCATGTGTGATATGAAATAACAATGAACTGACTGAAATGGGTGCATGGATGCAACCTGGAGGCTTTAGGTGTGTGTCCTTCTATACAGACTGCAGTGCCCCTTCATGTCAACCTAGAGATGCTGCAATCTCAACCAGAAGATCCCGCCTGTGGGTCTCAAATCCTCTGCACCCAGTTTTTTCAAAACATTCTGAGCGGAAATCGTAACATTGGTTATTCAAAACTTTGAATGTGATAATTCGTATTAGGTTTCAGATTTGGTCATCCGATATGACTTGTAAAGACAGTTTTATAATTGAGATAACATTACAGAAATGCAAAAGCCCAGAATAAGACTGAGCAGGAAAGCCATGGCATGAAGGAATCTCCTGAAATCAACTCCCCTTCAGGGCCAAGTTTTTAAAAAGGTTTAAACTGGATAAGAATGATCCGGATTCTGTAATCCCCTGTTTTGCAATAGATTACGTTAAATTGACTGCTGTTTAGGTACAATATGTAGTCAATTGTTATATTGGGAAGTGTCAAATATATCTACTTTCTTACAAGTGATAAGCAGGCTCTATTATTTTATTTTATTTTATTTTAGTTACCTTTATTCATGTGGTTTACTCATCTCTGTTTCATTGACAGTGTAGAATTAGTAACATGACCAGTCCAGTAGATGGCAAGGATAGGCCTATTCAAAGCATTGAAAATACGTATTCTGTGATCTTGATATTGTGGTATCTGGATCAATATGATCCTATCCGATCCTTTTCTGAAAAACTGCAGTCAATCTAACGTAATGAACCTCCCCATCGTCATAACACAGAAATTTAATCCCAACCTTTGAGTTTTGAAAAACGCCTTCATGAATAATAGGCTACCTTCAATAAATTGAAATAACTTGGTCAGAAAATAACATTGAACAGAACATTCCCAGGGCAGAATATTTCAAAAGAAACTAAATGTATGTGATGATGTGGCCGGTAAGATTTTTCGTCTTCTGAGTATTTATAAGGAAAGATGATTCAAAATCATGACTTGACAAGTGTGATATAACTTGGTGGGAGGAGCGCATCAACAGTGGTGTAAAGTACTTAAGTAAAAAGTACTACTTAAGTATTTTTTGGGGGTATCTGTACTTTACTTTACTATTTTTATTTTTGATAACTTTTACTTTTACACTACATTTCTAAAGAAAATAATGTACTTTTTATCCACTACATTTTTCCTGATACCCAAAACTATTCATTACATGTTGAATGCTTAGCAGGACAGGAAAATGCTGAAGAAGAGGACACGTGGTCATTCCTACTGCCTCTGATCTGTCAGACTCACTAAACACAAATGCATATTTTGTAAAAGATGTCTGAGTGTTGGAGTGTGACCCTGGCTACATTTAAAAAACAAGAAAATGGTGCAGACTGCTTTGCTTAATATAAAGAATTTGAAATTCTTTCTACTTTTACTTTTGATACTTAAGTATCTTTGCAACCAAATACTTTTAGACTTTTACTCAAGTAGTATTTCACTGGTTGACTTTCACTTTTACTTGAGTAACTTTCTATTAAGGTATCTATACTTTTACTCAAGTATGACAATTGGGTACTTTGTCCACCACCAAGGTGTGTGACTCTGAGAATCACCTTTTTTTCTATTGTCCTTTAAGAAAGAAAGAAAGAAAACCTTTAAGAAAATAAATGGTAGAAATGGGTGTGGTTTAGCCATAATTTGGGCTTTGTGGCTGTGTTAATTAGTGATGACCGTAGTGACCAGCAGACATCACATGGGTTGTCAGAGGTTTGATAAAGGTCGTGACCTGTCATTATTCTAACTGTGAAAGCAGAATGGCCTGAGTTGACTCAAAATGGACATCTCTCCAATTTGAACTGAACTGAATTTGATTGTGCATGCCATGAAGGCTTTTATTTATTTAGTTTATTTAATTGGGCTAATGAGTGGCGCAGCGGTCTAAGGCACTGTATCTCAGAGCTAGAGGTGTCACTACAGTCCCTGGTTCAAATCCAGGCTGTATCACATCCGGCTGTGATTGGGAGTCCCGTAGGGTGGCGCACAATCGGCCCAGCATTGCCCAGGGTAGGCCGTCATTGAGAGACACCCCAGAGATCTGGTTTCTAGGCTGCTCTCCTTGTGGGGGTGAAAGCTGAACTCTTATGGTCATACAAGTTCTGTTTTAGGTGGGGGATATGGTTTGATATACATTGGGCAAACATATAATGGCATAATAAAGTTGGATTTAACCAATTGAACCCTCATTGACACTTAATGACACATAAAAAAATGTAGAAAAGGAAGTGATGATGATGGTTGGACCAGACAATGAATAAAGATAACTGATTAAGTAGAGGAATAGCAGGGAAGACAAATGCCAGGGTCATCTGTAGGAGGACACTGAGACTCCATTGCCGACTAGTGATTTTGGCCCAACTGTGTGTTACATGTCGTTACGGGTGCGACGTAGGAGATGAGAAGCAGGTACAGGGAGTGAAGGTTTATTAGCTGACGGACATGAAATGGAACAGGAACAGCGTCTGGACAGGAACACATAACAAACACAATACGGAACAATGCGGACACAGGGAACACAACCAAGGAACAGACAGATATACAGGAGGTAATCAACAAAGTGAAGGAGTCCAGGTGAGTGCAGGTGAGTCCAATGAGCGCAGCTGTGCGTAATGTTGGTAACAGGTGTGTATGATGACAGGTAGCCTGGCGCCCCCGAGCGCCAGGGAGGAGGAGCAGGAGCAGGTGTGACACTGTGCTCAGTAAATAAACTCCATCCAAGTTATTTATTTCCTCTAAATGTGACAGCGAGGCTCCTATTGCGAAACAGCAAAGGCTTCAATTGCAAAACAGAAATATATAAGAGCCTACTGCATGTGATAAATCTAGGTCACCGCCTCGTTCACAACAAGCTTATACCAGTTTTACATCAACACGGATCATCTCACATTATCTAACTTGGCACACACTCATTTATAAACCACCTTTTCTTCTCTTCCGCAGGTTAAGTCCATTGCACATATTTGTTGAGGCCACTGAAGTATATCATTAAAGTTGAGGCCCCTGAAGTATATCATTAATGTTGAGGCCCCTGAAGTATATCATTAATGTTGAGGCCCCTGAAGTATATCATTAAAGTTGAGGCCCCTGCGCTATTTTACGGGGGAAGTGGGTGTCTTACAAGTTTTGGGGAGCGATCAACATGTTCTTTCATAATCTCTATTTTGTATAAATAGTTTCTCTGCAAGCGTTTCTCTCAGAGTGGATGCATCTGGAGTGAGCTGGTATAAATTACACACATTCAGCATAATGTAAGTAGAAATGATAGGGTCTTGTTGCTTTGATAAGGTTTGCTTGTTTTGTGATGTGTTTAAGTATTTAAAAGAAGAGAGATTTTTATAGAAATACACATGTGCAATAACATCGTTTACAAACTGTCTTTTAAGGTATTACAATTTATTGCAAGAGTGATGTGCACTTTAGGTTTTTAATGTGATGACACTGACTATTTGTGTGTACTTCAGGGTTTATCTTGCTGGGTCGGTTGGCTTGCTGCTCATCTTGACTGCTGACGCTAGAGTTGGGTAAGGAAGGTACACTTCTGCTATTTCCTCTCACATCATAACCACACAACTCAGAAATCATACGCTGTTTACATATTGAATCAACGCCGGGCCGTGTTAAATCAAATGCTATTGTTCCTTATTGATTTGTTTCCCACTGACCCCTGTATAGGAACTCCTCTGAGTCTAGCTTCTGTACCGAGACAAAGGAATGTCTGCTCTGTGATCTGGTTTGCAAGAATGATGATTATGAGGGGAGTCGATTTGAAAGCACAAATGAATGGCACATAGCAGCTAAAACTACGTCAGGAGTTTGTTTCTCCACCTTTTTTTATTTTACACGTTTAGTTTTAGGTCAGGGTTGCAGATACAATACAATAGCATTTTCATCACAATAAACTTGATCATAACGTTCCATACAATTGTGAGAAAAAAATATATACGTGCCTGCATGCGTAAAAACAGGAGCTTCCCCCTACCCAGCTACCAACCTTCCCCCGCACCCTCCACCCATGGACTGCCCCTTCCCCCACACCCTCCACCCATTGACTGCCCCTTCCCCCACAACTTCCACCCATGGACTGCCCCTTCCCCCACACCCTCCACCCATTGACTGCCCCTTCCCCCACACCCTCCACCCATGGACTGCCCCTTCCCCCACACTCTCCACCCATTGACTGCCCCTTCCCCCACACCCTCCACCCATGGACTGCCCCTTCCCCCACACTGTCCACCCATGGACTGCCCCTTCCCCCACACCCTCCACCCATGGACTGCCCCTTCCCCCTGCACCCTCCACCCATTGACTGCCCCTTCCCCCTGCACCCTCCACCCATGGACTGCCCCTTCCCCCACACCCTCCACCCATGGACTTCCCCTTCCCCCTGCACCCTCCACCCATTGACTGCCCCTTCCCCCTGCACCCTCCACCCATGGACTGCCCCTTCCCCCACACCCTCCACCCATTGACTGCCCCTTCCCCCACACCCTCCACCCATGGACTGCCCCTTCCCCCACACCCTCCACCCATGGACTGCCCCTTCCCCCACACCCTCCACTCATGGGCTGCCCCTTCCCCCACATCCTCCACCCATGGACTGCCCCTTCCCCCACACCCTCCACCCATTGACTGCCCCTTCCCTCACACCCCTCCACCCATTGACTTCCCCTTCCCCCACACCCTCCTCCCATGGACTGCCCCTTCCCCCGCACCCACAATGTAAATTGTTTCACCACATTGGGGTATCGCGTTGAGTTGTAGATCAGTTATGCTGGGATGTTTCACTTTTGCACCGTCCTAACCCAAACCTACATCATCCGTAATGCACTCTACAGCACAGGATTCTGACTGAATGTTTGTGTCTGTGTCTGTGTTGCAGGTGCGCCACTATGACTCAGTGAAATGGGTGTCGACAGACAAGGAAGCCCACCTCATGGATAAGGCCATAGTCACCACATTCATAAGACTCTTCAAATACATCACCAGATCCAACAAGGCTGGTGTGTGTGTGTACATCTATTTGTGTGTGTGTGCATGCATATGCATGAGTCTGTTTCCATGCTTGTGTGTCTACCTGGCAAGATGTGTTTACCCATACATTTTTCCGATAGGCATCAACATTGACATGACAGTCCCAGTGATTGTCGAGGAGACGAAGAGGATTTCACGGTCATTTGTCTACACCCTCAGCTTTGTCATGCCATCTGCCCATCACATGACTCCTCCCCAACCCACTGATGACAAGGTAAGGCCCAATAGACCCCTACACCCTATGCCCTATGCACTTGTGGAGATCTGAGAGGATTTGATTGGTTTAAGCAATATGGTGAACTTCCACTTAGTCTATCAGAGGGTAAGGTGGAGCTATTACCATATTGCTGACTGTCAAAAACGTGTCAACCTGACAAGTGCATAGGTTGTAGGGTCAAGGGGTCCATTTGGGATTGGCCTAACACTCTATATAACTGATTTTAACCTGGATGCCTCAGATCTGTACACTCTGTATAGACAACTCTTACATGGTCATTGTCATTGCATGTTTACTCTGTGTCACCAAATGCAGTCATTCTGAGCATGTATAGAATATGATTGTCTATCAGACCTGGGTTCATGTAGTCTATCTTTAAAATACTTTGATTCAGATTTTCTGGAGTGCCAGATGGGCGCGGTTTGCACTTTTGGGACTATTCCATTGTTGCCATTATGCAAGACAAGCTCATTCGAGCGCAGCTTAAGTACACGTGCAACACAGCATTCCTAACTTAGCCCACAATGTCTGCTGTGTTGGTTGAGCAGTCAACAAGTCGAGCAGTCATTTGAAAGAGTAAGAACATTTCAGAGAGACAACTCTAAAGCTAAATCCAGTAACGCCAAGATAATGGAATTCATTGCCCCTGACAGTCAACCGTTCTCTGTCGTGGAGGATGTTGGCTTTTTCCGACTGGTCGAGCACCGGTACACGTTACCAAGTAGGTGCTATTTTTCAGATGTTGCCCTACTGGAGTTACACAGTATTGCTATTAGTGTCACTGCTATTAGCTTCACGACTGAAGTTTGGACCAGCGATGTCAGCCCCATAAGCATGCTGAGTCTGACAGCACAGTGGGTTGTCCAGGATTTAGTACTGTGGAAAGTCGTATTGCATGCTCAAGAATGTGCTGGTTCTCATACCGCTGCTGCCATTAAAATGGCATTTGAGAACATGTTTGAAACTTGGAAACATGAATAACTGGCTGGAGAAATAAGCTCATCAACTGCGCCTGCAGCAGAAATGATACCCTCTGTCATGGCATTGAAACGCCTTCTCAACAAAACTGCTGACACAGGCTGTGAACAAGCGATTCGGTGGCATTCTCTCTGAGCCTCAATGCTAGGTACAAGGACCGCTACTTCGATGCAGACAAGAAACAGGGTTTACGTGAAATGTAACAGACTCAGCTGGACAAGATGGAAACCGACACAGTGACAGTGCGCAACGAGGAAGCGGACCCACGACAGAAGGGGCCACGGACAGACAGAGCTGAAACTTCACTGCTTGACATGTATGATGAAATCCTGGTTGAGAATGAAACGACTGAACAAATGAACAACGAAACAGCACAGCAAGTAAGTGAAAGAAATTGGTTTTGATGATGTTTTACTGGTAATGGGGACATACGTAAATGCCAACAAAATACATTTTTGGTCAGTGTGTGTGTGTGTGTGTGTGTGTGTTTCAACTATTTAACTGTACTAGAATGCTTAAAAGGCCGCTAAAATTGTAAATTATGATTATCGATATCGTTTTTTGGGGGCAAGGAAAATATTGGATATCGGTATCGGCCAATAATGTAATATCGGTGCATTCCTAAACTCAACACATGTCAGGTATGTCATGTATTTTTTGAAAGAATGCTGGCTAACGATCTGGATGCCATTGCGATCTCCCTGTGCAGGTGTACTTTACAGACATGTCAGATATGAAAGTGTACGTGAGGAGCTACGGCGGATGGATGATGGCAGCCAGCATTAAAACCTCTTTCCCCCCCATTTTTTGCCTAAAGTTACATACCCAAATCTAACTACTTGTAGCTTAGGTGTAACGCTCGTCCTCTTCTTCTGACGAGGAGTAAGAGAGATCGGACCAATTTGCAGCGTGGTAAGTGTCCATTTTATTATGTAAAACTGAACACTACAAAAATACAAAATAACAAAGTGAAACAAACTAAACAGTCCCGTGTTGTAACAAACACTAACACAGACAATAATCACCCACCACTCAAAAGTGAAACCAGGCTACCTAAATATGGTTCTCAATCAGGGACAACGATAAACAGCTGCCTCTGATTGAGAACCATACCAGGCCAAACACACATAGAAAAAGGAACATAGGTAACCCACCCAACTCACGCCCTGACCATACTAAACAAAGACATAACAACAGAACTAAAGTCAGAACATGACATTAGGCCCTGAAGCAAGGATATGCATATTCTTGGTGCCATTTGAAAGACTTTGAAGTTTGTGGAAATGTGAAAGGAACGTAGCAGAATATAACACAATAGATCTGGTAAAAGACAATACAAAGAAAAAAATCTACAGTTTTTTGTATTTCTTTTGTACCATCATCTTTGAAATGCAAGAAAAAGGCTATAATGTATTATTCCAGCCCAGGTGGCAGCTGTGTATGTGCAGAGTTTTAGACCGATCCAATGAACCATTGAATTTCTGTAAAACAAATTGTATCAATACCGCCCAAATGTGCCTAATTTGTTTATTAATAACTTTTCATGTTCAAAACTGTGCACTCTCCTAAAACAATAGCATGCTATTATTTCACTGTAATAGCTACTGTAAATTGGACAGAATTTAAGCTTTCTGCCAATATGAGATATCTCTATGTCCTAGGAAATTTTCTTGTTAGTTTCAACCTCATGCTAATCGCATTAGCCTACATTAGCTCAATGTCCCGCAGGGGACCCACCGATCCTGAAGAAGTTTTAACTCCATGCTTCTGAAAAGGCAGCTTGACAAAGTCCAGGCCACCTACAACAAAGACTACAACTCCCCTGCGGGATATGATAGGTGAGTGCACGGTGGTAGGCATGCCGGTGGTAGCCATGCAGGTTAAGTGTGCCTTGAAGTCTAAATAAATCACTGACAGTGTCACCAGCAAAGCACCCCCAGAACATCACACCTCCTCATCTATGCTTCATGGTGAGAACCCCACATGCGGAGATCATCCGTTCACCTACTCTGTGTCTCATAAAGACATAGCGGTTGGAACCAAAAATCTCACATTTGGACACATCAGACCAAAGGACAGATTTTCACTGGTCTAATCTCTATTTCAAAACTCACGGACCAGGCAAGGAGGACATTAATCAGAGAGGCAATAAAGAGACCAAAGATAACCCTGAAGGAGCTGCAAAGCTCCACAGCGGAGATTGGAATATCTGTCCATAGGACCACCTTGAGCCGTACACTCCACAGAGCTGAGCTTTAGGGAAGAGTGGCCAGTTAAAAGCCATTGCTTAAAGAAAAAAATTAAACAAGCACGATTGGTTTTCGCCAAATGGCATGTGGGAGACTCCCCAAACATATGAGACTAAAATGTTGCTTGTTGTCCATCAAGGAAAATGCTATGTCTGGTTTAAACCCAACACCTCGCATCACCCCGAAAACCATGGATGTTTTTCATCGGCAGGGACTGGGAAACTGGTCAGAATTGAAGGAATGATTGATGGCGCTAAATACAGGGAAATTCTTGAGGGAAACCTATTTCAGTCTTCCAGAGGTTTGAGACTGGGACGGAGGTTCACCTTCCAGCAGGACAATGACCCTAAGCATACTGCTAAAGCACCACTCGAATGGTTTAAGGGGAAACATTTAAATGTCTTGGAACGGCCTAGTCAAAGCCCAGACCTCAATCCAATTGAGAATCTGTGGAATGACTTAAAGATTGCTGTACACCAGCGGAACCCATCCAACTTGAAGGAGCTGGAGCAGTTTTGCTGCTGTAATTGCTGCAAAAGGTTGATTAGTAATGCACGCTCAAGTTAGATTTTTTTGTAATCACTGCCAAAGGTGCTTTAACAAAGTACTGTTTAAAGGGTCTGAATACTTATGGAAATGTGATATTTCAATTGTTCATTTTTAATACATTTGCAAAAAAAAAATAACTTTGTCATTATAGGGTATTGTGTGTAGATTGATGAGGGATTTTTTTTATTTTTATAATACTGTTACATAACAAAAATGTGGAAAACGTCAAGGGGTCTGAATACTTTCCGAATGCACTGTTGCCACATTCTACTGTATTTGATTTCTTTCCTCTTGTTGTTTTATTTGTATTATTATTTTGAATTGCTGCATCATTGGGAAGGCCTCGTAAGCAAGCATTTCACGGTAACACCAATTGTATTTGGCTCATGTGACAAATAAAATCTGATTTGATTCATGTAGAGCTGTGACTGAGTACTTCATGGCTAAAAATGATACACGACCCTGAAGAAATCCTTTAGGGTCAGCTGGATGATAGAGAGGGCTGGGTTCCCAGGCAGAACTGCAATCTTCTTAAGATAATTTCTCCACAGCTGATCAGCCACTGTCTAAGTTGAGGCAAGATGATAGTTGATATATAGCCCATTGGCTTTTAAAAATGTGGAGAAGCAGGTCACTCTAGGGATACTGTATATTACGCTCTTCCAGTGAGGCTTATGGGCCAATAGAGATGAGGACCAACAGTTCTGGGGCTGGTGGGTCAGGACACAGTCAGCACCCCAGGTGGTGTTTGCATCAGGTGCCAGTCATGCTGAAGTCCTGAGTCCACTGGGGTGGAGGGGGTCCCATTGAGAGGGAGGATCAGTACCACCTGATGATGCTGTTATTATATCATGATGCATGATGATGATGCTGTAAATAGTGCATGATGTGCAGCACTTATTGTTTGATGTGGTCTGACAATAGTTGTGGCTACACCTCTTTCTGACATCATAGCCTATTACAGAATACCCTATTACACCATATAATTAAATATATAATGGTAAGCACATCCTGTCTGTGACCACAACAACCAATAGGATTGAAGCGTGAGGATCAACTTCTCCACTGTTTTGGTACCCTGGCAACCACACTGTGAACAGCGTGAAGTGAACCCGTGCGCATGCGCCGATACTGTGCGTGACTGTGTGAGAGCAAAGTCTTGCATCTTGCTCATCTCAATATCTGCGGTGATGTTCGTGGCATCATTTAGCTGAGTACACCTTTTTAAAACAAGATCTCTCAAGACGTGATGGCTGGGTATGTTATACTTTTTTTCCCTTCACTGTTTCTGTTTACTCGTCAACTCTTTATGGAATTGTTACAGAGATGGCCGCCTCGCTTCGCATTCCTAGGAAACTATGCCGTTTTTTGTTTTATTATTATTATTGTTATTTCTTACATTGGTACCCCAGGTCATCTTAGGGTTCATTACATACAGTCGAGAAGAACTACTGAATATAAGATCAGCGTCAACTCACCATCAGTACGACCAAGAATATGTTTTTCGCGACGCGGATCCTGTGTTCTGCCTTACAAACAGGACAACGGAGTGGATCCCATGCAGCGACCCAAAAAAACGACCCCGAAAAAGAGGGAAACGAGGTGGTCTTCTGGTCAGACTCCGGAGACGGGCACACCGTGCACCACTCCCTAGCATTCTTCTTGCCAATGTCCAGTCTCTTGACAACAAGGTTGATGAAATCCGAGCAAGGGTAGCATTCCAGAGGGACATCAAAGACTGTAACGTTCTTTGCTTCACGGAAACATGGCTCACTGGAGAGACGCTATCCGAGGCGGTGCAGCCAACGGGTTTCTCCACGCATCGCACCGACAGAAACAAACATCTTTCTGGTAAGAAGAGGGGCGGGGGCGTATGCCTTATGGCTAACGAGACATGGTGTGATGAAAGAAACATACAGGAACTCAAATCCTTCTGTTCACCTGATTTAGAATTCCTCACAATCACATGTAGACCGCATTATCTACCAAGAGAATTCTCCTCGATTATAATCACAGCCATATATATCCCCCCCAAGCAGACACATCGATGGCTCTGAACGAACTTTATTTAACTCTTTGCAAACTGGAAACCATTTATCCGGAGGCTGCATTCATTGTAGCTGGGGATTTTAACAAGGCTAATCTGAAAACAAGACTCCCTAAATTTTATCAGCATATCGATTGCGCAACCAGGGGTGGAAAGACCTTGGATCATTGTTACTCTAACTTCCTCGACGCATATAAGGCCCTGCCCCGCCCCCCTTTCGGAAAAGCTGACCACGACTCCATTTTGTTGATCCCTGCCTACAGACAGAAACTAAAACAAGAGGCTCCCACGCTGAGGTCTGTCCAACGCTGGTCCGACCAAGCTGACTCCACACTCCAAGACTGCTTCCATGACGTGGACTGGGATATGTTTCGTATTGCGTCAGATAACAATATTGACGAATACGCTGATTCGGTGTGCGAGTTCATTAGAACGTGCGTTGAAGATGTCGTTCCCATAGCAACGATTAAAACATTCCCTAACCAGAAACCGTGGATTGATGGCAGCATTCGCGTGAAACTGAAAGCGCGAACCACTGCTTTTAATCGGGGCAAGGTGTCTGGTAACATGACCGAATACAAACAGTGCAGCTATTCCCTCCGCAAGGCTATCAAACAAGCTAAGCGTCAGTACAGAGACAAAGTAGAATCTCAATTCAACGGCTCAGACACAAGAGGCATGTGGCAGGGTCTACAGTCAATCACGGACTACAGGAAGAAATCCAGCCCAGTCACGGACCAGGATGTCTTGCTCCCAGGCAGACTAAATAACTTTTTGCCCGCTTTGAGGACAATACAGTGCCACTGACACAGCCGAGGTGAGTAAGACATTTAAACGTGTTAACCCTCGCAAGGCTGCAGGCCCAGATGGCATCCCCAGCCGCGCCCTCAGAGCATGCGCAGACCAGCTGGCCGGTGTGTTTACGGACATATTCAATCAATCCCTATACCAGTCTGCTGTTCCCACATGCTTCAAGAGGGCCACCATTGTTCCTGTTCCCAAGAAAGCTAAGGTAACTGAGCTAAACGACTACCGCCCCGTAGCACTCACTTCTGTCATCATGAAGTGCTTTGAGAGACTAGTCAAGGACCATATCACCTCCACCCTACCTGACACCCTAGACCCACTCCAATTTGCTTACCGCCCAAATAGGTCCACAGACGATGCAATCTCAACCACACTGCACACTGCCCTAACCCATCTGGACAAGAGGAATACCTATGTGAGAATGCTGTTCATCGACTACAGCTCGGCATTCAACACCATAGTACCCTCCAAGCTCGTCATCAAGCTCGAGACCCTGGGTCTCGACCCCGCCCTGTGCAACTGGGTACTGGACTTCCTGATGGGCCGCCCCCAGGTGGTGAGGGTAGGCAACAACATCTCCTCCCCGCTGATCCTCAACACTGGGGCCCCACAAGGGTGCGTTCTGAGCCCTCTCCTGTACTCCCTGTTCACCCACGACTGCGTGGCCACGCACGCCTCCAACTCAATCATCAAGTTTGCGGACGACACAACAGTGGTAGGCTTGATTACCAACAACGACGAGACGGCCTACAGGGAGGAGGTGAGGGCCCTCGGAGTGTGGTGTCAGGAAAATAACCTCACACTCAACGTCAACAAAACTAAGGAGATGATTGTGGACTTCAGGAAACAGCAGAGGGAACACCCCCCTATCCACATCGATGGAACAGTAGTGGAGAGGGTAGCAAGTTTTAAGTTCCTCGGCATACACATCACAGACAAACTGAATTGGTCCACTCACACAGACAGCATCGTGAAGAAGGCGCAGCAGCGCCTCTTCAACCTCAGGAGGCTGAAGAAATTCGGCTTGTCACCAAAAGCACTCACAAACTTCTACAGATGCACAATCGAGAGCATCCTGGCGGGCTGTATCACCAACCAACCGACCAGGAATATGACTTTCCCGAAGAGGATCCTCTGTTTGGACCACCACCCAGGACATTGGATCGGATCCCAGTAGGCGACCCAAAACAACGGGAAGCAGAAGGGACAGATGGAGCGGCCTCCTGGTCAGGCTCCGTAGACGGGCACATCGCACACCTCTCCTGAGTATAGACCTCAGGAGGCTGAAGAAATTTGGCTTGTCACCGAAAACACTCACAAACTTTTACAGATGCACAATTGAGAGCATCCTGTTGGTCTGTATCACCGCCTGGTACGACAACTGCTCCACTCACTGTAAGGCTCTACCAAGGGTAGTGAGGTCTGCACAACGCATCACCGGGGGCAAACTACCTGCCCTCCAGGACACCTACACCACCCGATGTCACAGGAAGGCCAAAAAGATCATCAAGGACAACAACCACCCGAGCCACTGCCGGTTCACCCTGCTATCATCCAGAAGGCGAGGTCAGTACAGGTGCATCAAAGCTTGGCCCAAGAGACTGAAAAACAGCTTCTATCTCAAGGCCATCAGACTGTTAAACAGCCATCACTAACATAGAATGGCTGCTGCTAGCATACTGACTCAAATCTCTAGCCACTTTAATAATTAAAAATTGGATGTAATAAATGTATCACTAGTCACTTTTAACAATGCCACTTTATATAATGTTTACATACCCTACATTACTCATCTCATATGTATATACTGTACTCTATACCATCCACTGCATCTTGCCTCTGCCGCACGGCCATCGCTCATCCATATATATTTATATGTACATATTCTTATTAATTCCTTTACATTTCTGTGTAATTGTTAGATTACTTATTAGATATTACTGCACGGTCGGAACTAGAAGCACAAGCATTTCGCTACACTCACATTAACATCTGGTAACCATGTGTATGTGACCAATAACATTTTATTTTATTTGATATAGATTGCTCTAGTTTGCTATTCACTGTTAAATTCCCCATTGCATTGTATTGCTACTGTATGCATTGTATTGCTACTGAATACTGTATGAACAGTATTCTTTCATATCGCTCTTTGTACAGAACCATGTCCACCTCATATGTCCTCTGGAAATAAAGATCAGTCTTGTGTGTAACTGCGATGTAATTCCTCTGACCAGCAAAGGTCGCACTGGATTTGTGACTTATTGGCACCACTATGGTAGCATACAGAGAGTTCACAGTGGACTTGCCATCCAGACCTCCGCCCTATTCACCAGCATGCTGAGTAAATGCAGCTTCCGGTTGTGGGGAGGATTCAAATAAAGTATTTAAAATGTGTGTGTGTGTGTGTGTGTGTGAGAGAGAGAGAGAGAGAGAGAGAGAGAGAGAGAGAGAGAGAGAGAGAGAGAGAGAGAGAGAGAGACTGTGTATGACTGTGTGTGTCTTCAGTGCACTCTGCACCTTTCTGTCTAGATCTGATACACTTTGTGTTTTTTGGAGCAGTGGACCAGGGGTAAGGACTCGGCATGTAGAATTATGAATCTGGCTTTTCCACCACAATGGCTGTGAGATGCATTAAACTTATGGAGTTGCTTATTTCTATCTAGTGGTTTGCCTCCCTTCTCCACTCTGCTGACCCTGTTCTAGATAATTCCATTGATCACTATAATAAAGCACTCTGGCCAATAGGAGGTTCACACTTTGATTAAGATCCATGCTATTATGCAACCGTCAAAAACTGTAATGCACCTTGGAATATTGCTTAAATTTTATAACCGGCTTTTGTTGGTGGACCCACTCTTTGATATGCAAGTATGTAATACATTAACAGAATAAAGGATTTGTATTGAGCTCTAAATTCAGACTCAATATCTGTGGCTTCCTGCACTCACACACACACACACATACAAAGAAACAGTCTTGGAGGGGTATAGCTGTCTCATCTGGGCCGCTGGCCATTTTTCTCATACTTAATTACATTACAGGGCTGCATATTTTAGGACACGGCTTGTCAGCTGAAGCTGAAACTTAGGCAAGTGACTTCCCTATCATTATACTGTATTATAAGATATATTTGTTTGTTTGTTATGGATTCAACAGGTGTGTGTGCGTTTTAGTGCGATAACATAGACACAGTCCTGTGTGTGAACAATACATGGGATGGGAAAACGTGTTGCGCTAGCTGTTGCAGTGTAAAAGGTAACCGTTGTTGACATGGGATATGTGTGCGAGTGTCTCTGGCCAGATTGGAGGAGAGAACGGAGGGGTACATTATGAGACCTTCGAGGAGTTGTTAATTCAATTGGAGGAGAGTGAAGAGAGAGAGCTATTGGTTTGGCATAGTATGCACGGCATTCGCCCTGAGGAGAGTGTTAGCTGTCCGATGCCACCTGTGGCAGTTTCTCGTACTCATCCTGAAACATGCGTTAAAGTTTCGGAACAATTGATGCTGGCTATACACACCAGGTCTCCAGTGTACTTTCACAACCCGGTGTGTCCTGTTCCTAGTCCTCGCACTCTTCCTCAAGTGCGCCTCCAGAGTTCAGTACATCCTGTTCCTCCTCCCTGCACTCGCCCTGAGGTGCGTGTCACCAGGCCAGTACCACCAGTACCGGCACCACGCATCAGGCCTCCAGGGTCCAGTACGCCCTGTTCCTCCTCGCCCTGAGGTGCGTGTCCCCAGCCCAGTACCACCAATGCCGGCACCACGCACCAGGCATACAGTGTGCCTCAGCAGTCCAGAGCGTCCGGCGACAGTCCCCAGCCCGGAACCTCCGGCGACAGTCCCCAGCCCGGAACCTCCGGCGACAGTCCCCAGCCCGGAACCTCCAGCGATGGTCTCCGGCGATGTGCCACGGTACAGCTCAACAAAGGCGGAGGGACCCGTGTAAAGATGGGGGGGGCGGCGTCCAGAACCAGAGCCGCCACCGAGGGTAGATGCCTACCCGGACCCTCCCCTATAAGTTCAGGTTTGCGGTCGGGATTCTGCACCTTTGGGGGGGGGGGGGTTCTGTCACGCCTTGACCTTAGTTATCTATGTTTTCTGTATTATTTTGGTCAGGTCAGGGTGTGACGAGGGAGGTTATATGTTTTTGTCTTGTCTAGGGGTTTTTCTATATCTATGGGGGTTTTGTATTTGTAGGTATATGGTGGCCTGAATTGGTTCCCAATCAGAGACAGCTGTTTATCGTTGTCTCTGATTGGGGATCTTATTTAGGTTGCCATTTTCCATTTTGGTTTTGTGGGTTATTGTCTATGTGTAGTTGCCTGTCAGCACTCGTGTTATATAGCTTCACGTTCGTTTTGTTTCTTTGTTAGTTTGTTTAGTGTTTCATCGTTAATTAAAAGAAGAATGTATGCTTATCACGCAGCGCCTTGTTCTCATCAATATAACGAACGTGACAGTGGGTCTGTTAATACTACAGAATTATTCATGCTGTAACCCTTGTCATCATCAAAGGGAGACTGCAAAAATTAAGAATACAGGTGCGAATACTCTCCGTACTCCGCCATGTGTATTAACTCTCCCATCTGGTCTGGGACCCAAGGGATACCAAGCACACATGGCCTAAGGGTCAAAGCATTGTTATAATAAAATCACTTGGGATCAAGAGCAGCAGTGTGCAACTGTTTCCTTTTTGTTTTCCATGAATTCACCTACAACTCCAGCACCTACAAAAAGTACCTGGATGTGCATATGTTCTTCAGCTTTTATACAGAAATAAAAGATCCCCGAAAATGTCCAGGCGCACAAAAAGCTGATTTCTCTCAATTTGTGTACACAATTGTTGACATCCCTGTTAGTGAGCATTTCGCCTTTGTCAAGATAACCCATCCACCTGACAGGTGTGGCATATCAAGAAGCTGATTAAACAGCATGATCATTGCACAGGTGCACTTAAAATAAACAAAAGGCCACTCTAAAATGTGCCGTTTTGTCACACAACACATTGCCACAGATGTCTCATGTGCTATTGGCAGGGAGTGTGCTATTGGCATGCTGACTGCAGGAATATCCACCAGAGCTGTTGCCAGAAAATGTTCATTTCTCTACCATAAGCCACCTCCAATGTCGTTTCAGAGAATTTGGAAGTACATCCAACAGGCCTCACAACCCAGACCCTGTGTAACCACACCACCCCAGGACCTCCACATCTGGCTTCTTCACATGCAGGATTGCCTGAGACCAGCCACCCGGACAGGTAATGAAACTGAGTTTGTTTGCATAAAGAAAGAAGTTCTGCACAAACTGTTAGAAACCGTCTCAGGGACGCTCATCTGCGTGTTCGTTGTCCTCACCAGGGTCTTGACCTGACAACAGTTCGGCGTCGTAACTGACTTCAGTGAGCAAAGGCTCACATTCGATGGCCACTGGCACGCTGGAGAAGTGTGCTCTTCATGGATGAATCCTGGTTTCAACTGTACCAGGCAGATTGGTAGAAGGCGTGTTTGGGATTGTGTGGTTAAGCTGATGTCAACATTGTGAACAGAGTGCCCCATGATGGTGGTGGGGTTATGGTGTGGGCGGGCATAAGATACGGACAACGAACACAATTGCATTTTATTGATGGCAATTTTCATGCACAGAGATTTTTATAATTTTTTTAAAATTTTAACTTTATTTAACTAGGCAAGTCAGTTAAGAACAAATTCTTATTTACAATACCCTGACGAGATCTGGAGGCCCATGTGCCATTCATCCGCCGCCATCACCTCATGTTTCAGCATGATAATGCACGGCCCCATGTCGCAAGGATCTGTACACAATTCCTGAAAGCTAAAAATGTCCCAGTTCTTCCATGGTCTGCATACTTACCAGACATGTCACCCATTGAGCCTGTTTGGGATGCTCTGGATCGATGTGTACGACAGCGTGTTCCAGTTCCTGCCAATATCCAGCAACTTCGAACAGCCATTGAAGAGGAGTGGGACAACATTCCACAGGCCACAATCAACAGCCTGATCAATTCTATACGAAGGAGATGTGTCGCGCTGCATGAGGCAAATGGTGGTCACACCGATTCTGACTGGTTTTTTTGATCCACGCTCCTACCTTTTTTAAAGGTATGTGTGACCAACAGATGCATATCTGTGTTCCCAGTCATGTGAAATCCATAGATTAGGGTCTAATGAATTAATTTAAATTGACCAATTTCCTTATGAACTGTAACTCAGTACAATCTTTGAAATTGTTGCATATTGCCTTTATATTTTTGGCCAGTGTAAATTGGTCATCACTAGTTAGCACATTCAGTTATAAACAGATAAAATCTCATTTTTAAACCTAACCTTAACCACACTGCTAACCTTATGCCCAACCCTAACCTTCAATTAAGACCAAAAAACTCATTTTGGTTTTCATGAATTTATATGATATAACCAATTTGGACTTTGTGACTATGGTAACTAGTGCCACAATCGTATTACATGTTAATATATTTGACTGTGAGACAATTACTGGACAAATGCAATGGATATTTTTGGCACAAATGTGATAATGAAAGTGCCTTTTCAGTCATTTTGAAACGGACCCTCTGAGGACTGTGGAAAGTGTGATTCCAGGGCTGAACCCTGGCCCCCTGATGGGGAGTGACAACTTGGAGCAAGGACATGGAGAAAAGAGCGATATATAAATATGTAAATTTAAAAGAAAAAAGTGCTGTTGTGTTGCGTGGCGGGCGCGCAAGAGAGTATGAAACGCCAGCCTCTCTTGCGGTTGTCAAACTGTGTCTCACCGACTACACATATCAAGACCCATAACCTACGTAGACTGTAGTCAATTAACATTCATATCGAGACTCGATAACTTTCCAGAACAGATTCCCACTGTGGAGCCAACAAGAGAAGTTATCATCACTTGGCCATATTGAAGTTGGATATTCCACTCTAGCCGGACAGCTGTCGGATTTGTGTCCGGACTCCCAGTTTATTTCTCTTTCCCACCGTCCGCCTACAGTCCATCTTGGGTGGCCCGTCAGTCTTGGAGGGCGAAAGTGGACAGATGAGCGGCGCCATGCGCTCGGTTCCGAAGGGCATCTCGTGTCCGTTCCAGGACCAGAACTGCACGTGCATCGTGGAGACTCTCTCCTCCTGGAACGACACGGGGGTCAATGAGTACCGGATGGTGGACCTGCCGTCTGTTACCACCTCTGTAAGTGTTTCGCCTGTTTATTATTCTGTCCCAGGTTGAAGTAGCCTGATCATTCATGCAGGACATGCGTTTGGTTTGATCGTGATTGTAAGACTTCGCTATGTTTGTAACGATAACCGATTGCCGTTCCTCATGTCAAAATATTTATTTCAATGACTGATGCAGCTATAATTTCTAAATGACATTGTCTTGTAAATAATTCAGATTGACATCCACAACAAAAGTAACAATGTGATAGGCAGACTGCAGAGAATCTGCTCAGCTAAAAAAAACTATCTTGACAGCTGTCCTGAAATGCATGAATAACCTTATTCTCTTGGGGCAAATCTGAATGATCAAAAATGCTTATTCATTCACCCTGCAATACAAAGTGTTCTGTTCTACAGTGCAGATTTGACTTTAGAGAATGGAAAGTAAGAAAGATGTGCATTACATTTACAGTCATCTAGTATGTGCATCAAACGTCCACTGTACATCAAGATTCAGATGGACTCCCTTACTTCAGCCTCACTCTACCTAAGGCTACCATGGTGCTCTATTGATTTGGCACCTACTTGCAAACCTTTAATTGATGACCCATTTCAATGATCCTGGCTTTTGCATTTACTCACTTTTTTTGTGGGTTGAAATGTATTAATTCAAGAATTAGGAGCAAAGGGGTACCTTTTAAAGGGTAAACAAATTATGTTAACGCTCCATTCCGATTGTGCTGTTCAACTGAAGCCCCTTTAAGATGCTGTTTATTGGTTATTTGTGATGGAGTGACCTCTCTCTCTCTCTCTCTCTCTCTTCCTCTCCTCTCAATTGGCATGGGAAACATATGTTAACATTGTCAAAGCAAGTGAAGTAGATAATTTTGATTGTTTATTAACAGTAAACATTACACTCACAGAAGTTCCAAAAGAATAAAGACATTTGAACTGTCATTATGTGTAGCTATACAGTGTTGTAACGATGTGCAAATAGTTAAAGTACAAAAGGAAAAATAAATACACATGGGTTGTATTTACAGTGGTGTTTGTTCTTTATCGTTTGCCCTTTTCTTGTAGCAACAGATCACAAATCTTGCTGCTGTGATGGCACACTGTGGTATTTCACCCAGTAGATATGGGAGTTTAACAACATCGGGTTTGTTTTTTAATTCTTTGTGGATCTGTGTAATCTGAGGGAAATATGTGTCTCTAGTATGGTCATACATTTGGCAGGAGGTTAGGAAGTGCAGCTCAGTTTCCACCTCATTTTGTAGGCAATGTGCACAGCCTGTCTTCTCTTGAGAGCCAGGTCTGCCTACGGTGGCCTTTCTCAATAGCAAGGCTATGCTCACTGAATCTGTACATAGTCAAAGCTTTCCTTAAGTCTGGGTCAGTCACAGTGGTCAGGTATTCTGCCACTGTGTACTCTCTTCTTAGGGCCAAATAGCATTCTAGTTTGCTCTTCTTTTTTCTTTCTTCATTATTTCCAATGTATCAAGTAAATATATTTTTGTTTTCTCATGATTTGGTTGGGTTTAATTGTGTTGCTGTAATCCTGGGGCTCTGGGGTCTGTTTGTGTTTGTGAAGGGGACTCTCTCCAGGTTCATCTCTCTGTGGGTGATGGCTTTGTTATGGAAGGTTTGGGAATCGCTTCCTTTTAGATGGTTGTAGAATTTAACGTCTCTTTTCTGGATTTTGATCATTAGCGGGTATCGACCTATTTCTGCTCTGCATGCATTATTTAGTGTTTCACGGTGTAAACGGAGGATATTTTTGCAGAATTCTGCATGCAGAGCCTCAATTTGGTGTTTGTCCCATTTTGTGAATTCTTGGTTGGCGAGTGGACCCTCTCTCTCCCTCTCTCTGTGCGTCTGTCCCTCCGCTCTGTCTGTCTCGCTCTGCATGTGTTTTTTTTGTCTGTCATACTTATTTTAGTGGTAGTTAGTGTAAATGTCTAGCTTACATTCTCATCTGTCTTACTAAATGGTCTTACAGAATGTTACCCACAGTGTAAATACTAATACTGTTTTTTGTGTTTTTTTTTTAACCAAAGGGACAATGAGGTGCAGAGCCCTTTCAGTGGGTAAATATCACCTGCCACCTTTGATGAAATATCAAGTACATTCTGATGGCATTTCTGTGTTAGTCTGTTCCAATCCCTGAGATGACGCAGCTGTGAATAATTGCATTCAGAAAAAGGTTGCCTGAGCATCACAATTAGACAGCCCAACTTCAGTCAGAACCGTCCTGTCAGATGGCTAACTCATTGTCACGACTTCCGCCGAAGTTGGCTCCCTTGCCTGTTCGGGCGGTGCTCGGCGGTCGTCGTCACCGTCCTACTGCTTTTGTCTTATTAGTTTCACCTGTGTGTATTTTGGTTTAATTAGCTTCCCTATATGTAGTATTTTGACCCGCCCTTGTGTTGTGCGGTATTGTCTTTGTTACGTGTGTACATATTCGGTCGTGGTGTCTTTTATTTTCTATACTGGACACCCTGTGGTTTTGGGTTGGTATAGTGTCCTGCGCCCTGTATTGTATTGGGCTTAGAAGTTTGGCGTGCAATAGTAAAGCACTTTACTCCGTTACTCTCTCTCTGCGTCTGATTCCTGCACACACATCAAGTCCCGCGTGACACTCATTTTAGCTGCCCCCTCCAGATTTCCCTCCAACACGCAATATTTCATCTGGGTTATTGTTATTTTAGCTCAACATAACTCCATAAAATCCACTCTCAATATTCTAAAAATGCAGATTCCTGCATTTCCAGATTTAGTTTGTCTGTTCATTCTGGGTTTATGGTTTTGATTTTGGGCACACACTCAAACTGCCGCCGTCCCCTTTCCAGAGATAACGCTTCTTGGCATGCACAGACAGGTGCTGAGTTGCTCGGGCATTACTATACATGGTTGGGTTTTGCATAGAGAGTGCACTTCATTGATGTTGTGGAACAATAGCAGGACTCCCTCATCGAAAAACAGGCTTCTGGTAAAACAGCTGTGGCAAATCTTTGGCAAATTTGCCACAAGTTCATATTTTCACATGGAAATTTGTTTTGTGACAAACTTGCAGCAAATTTGCGACTTCTGGCAAACAATTCTGGGAAACTTGTGGCTAACGTACTGTTTGCTGCAAATTATATCTGCTTTTTGGTTACTTTGTGTATTAACGACATTGAAATGTCGTATCTATGTAAACCAAATCACAACTTTTAAATTAACTTGCTTCTCACAAAGAAAAGTAAACTAAACATATTAAAAGTACTAAAATATACTAAACAACGTGTATTAAATGTCTTACCAGTATGATAAAAAGAAATCCAATTCAACTTCAAATTATCAGCATGCTAATGACGGAAAGAGCAAAGACTGAATATTTCCCAAATAAATAGTTTATTTAATATTTTTATGTAGCTTTAACATCAAATCAAAATGTCTTGGTCGCGTACAAAGATTTGCAGATGTTATTGCAGGTTCAGCAATATGCTTATGTTTCTAGCTCAAACAGTGCAGTAATGTCTAGAAACAATACAATAACCAATTTATTAAAATTTGTTATTTAAAAAAAATACCAGAACGAGTAATGTCAGACTCCAGAATATATATATAGTGCCAGTGATGCACATTTGTGTGGGAACCTCTTAGCCTATCACATCTTAGCCTTAGAACACAGTCTGTGGTAGTCATTCAGGAGGGGATACACAGAGTGTGCAAAACATCATTACTCTTTCCATGACAGCTTTCACCTGGTCAGTCTATGATCCCCTTATTGATGTAACTTGTTAAATCCACTTCAATCGGTGTAGATTAAGGGGATGAGATCTGTAAGCCTTAAGACAGTTGAGACATGGATTGTGTATGTGTGCCATTCAAGAATGGTCCACCACCCAAAACACATCCAGCCAACTTGACACAACTGTGGGAAACATTGGAGTCAACACGGGCCAGCATCCCAGTGATCCCAACCAAAAATCATCAGACCAAAGGACAGATTTCAACTGCTCTAATGTCCATTGCTTGTGTTTCTTGGCCCAAGCAAGTCTATTTTTCTTATTGGTGTCCTTTAGTAGTGGTTTCTTGGCAGCAATTTGACCATGAAGGCCTGATTCATGCAGTCTCCTGAACAGTTGATGTTGAGATGTGTCTGTTACTTGAACTCTGAAGCATTTATTTGGGCTGCAATTTCTGAGGCTGGTAACTCTAATGAACTTATCCTCTGCAGCAGGTGTAACTCTGGGTCTTCCTTTCCTGTGGCGGTCCTCATGAGAGACAGTTTCATCACAGCGCTTGATGTTTTTTGTCACTGCAGTTGAAGAAACTTTCAAAGGTCTTAATGTTCCGCATTGACTGACATTCATGTCTTCAAGTCATGGACTGTCATTTCTCTTTGCTTATTTGAGCTGTTCTTGCCATAATATGGACTTGATATTTACCAAATAGGGCTATCTTTTGTATACCACGACTACCTTGTCACAACATAACTGATTGGCTCAAAGGCATTAAGAAGGAAAGAAATTCCACAAATGAACTTTTAACAAGGCACAACTGTCAATTGAAATGCATTCAGGTGACGACCTCATGAAGCTGATTGAGACACTTTTTTGTTGTTGTTGGTTACTACATGATGCCATATCAAATTAAATCAAATTGTATTTGTCATATGCATTGAATACATGTGTAGACCTTACAGTGCAGTTTTAAGTGTTAAATTATTTACTAAAATAAACTGAAGTGAAAAATAAGAAAATAGTCCACACTCATCTCCTTTGTCTTGATCATGTTGAGGGAGAGGTTGTTGTCCTGGCACCACACTGCCAGGTCTCTGACCTCGTCCCCATAGGCTGTCTCGACATTGTCCTTGATCAGGCCTAATGCTGTTGTGTCGTCGACAAACTTAATGATGGTGTTGGAGTCGTGCCTGGCCATTGCAGTCATGGGTGAACAAGGAGTACAGGAGGGGACTGAGCACACACCCATGAGGGGCCCACGTGTTGAGGATCAGCGTGGCAGATGTGTTGTTACCTACCCTTACCACCTGGGGGCGGCCCATCAGGAAGTCCAGGATCCATTTAAAGAGGGATGTGTTTTGTCCAAAGGTCCTTAGCGTAGTGCTGATCTTTGAGGGCACTATGGTGTTGAATGCTGAGCTGTAGTCAATGAATAGCATTCTCACGTAGGTGTTCCTTTTGTCCAGGTGAGAAAGGGCAGTGTGGCGTGCAATTGAGATTGAGTCATCTGTGGATATGTTGGGGCGGTATGCAAATTGGAGTGGGTCTAGGGTTTCTGGGATAATGGTGTTTATGAGCCTTTCAAAGCATTTCATGGATATAGACATGAGTGCTACGGGTCGGTAGTCATTTAGGCAGGTTACCTTGGTGTTCTTGGGCACAGGGACTATGGTTGTCTGCTTGAAACATGTTGGTATTACAGACTCTGTCAGGGCCAGTTGGTCAGCGCATGCTCGGAGTACACATCCTGGTAATCCGTCTGGCCCTGCGACCTCGTGAATGTTGACCTTTTTAAAGGTCTTACTCACATCGGCTACAGAGCGTGATCACAGTCGTCCATAGTGCCTGGTGCTCTCATCCATGCTTCAGTGTTGCTTGCCTCGAAGCGACCATAGAAGTAGTTTAGCTCGTCTGGTAGGCTTGTGTCACTGGGCAGCTCATGGCTGTGCTTCCCTTTGTTGTCAGTAATAGTTTGCAAGCCCTGCCACACCCGACGAGCATCGGAGCCCCTGTAGTACGATTCAATCTTAATCCTGTATTGATGCTTTGCCTGTTTGATGGTTTGTCGGAGGGCATAGCGGGATTTCACATACACATGGTTAGCAGATGTTAATGCGAGTATAGCGAAATGCTTGTGCTTCTAGTTCCGACCGTGCAGTAGTATCTAACAAGTAATCTAACAATTTCACAACAACGACCTGGGGCGGCAGGGTAGCCTAGTGGTTAGAGCGTTGGACTAGTAACCGAAAGGTTGCAAGTTCTAATCCCCGAGCTGACAAGGTACAAATCTGTCGTTCTGCCCCTGAACAGGCAGTTAACCCACTGTTCCTAGGCTGTCATTGAAAATAAGAATTTGTTCTTAACTGACTTGCCTAGTAAAATAAAGGTTAAAAAATAAAATAAAATACACAAGTTTAAAGTAATGAATAAGAATATGTACATATAAATACATTGATGGCTGAACGGCATAGGCTAGATGGTATAGAGTACAGTATATACATTGAGGGGAAAAAAGTATTTGATCCCCTGCTGATTTTGTAGGTTTGCCCACTGACAAAGAAATGATCCGTCTATAATTTTAATGGTAGGTTTATTTAAACAGTGAGAGACAGAATTACAACAAAAAATCCAGAAAACCGCATGTCAGAAATGTTTAAATTGATTTGCATTTTAATGAGGGAAATTCCACCTCCTCCAAACACGGCGAGTTGAGTTGATGCCAAAGAGCTCCATTTTGGTCTCATCTGACCACAACACTTTGAGATGTTCATTGGTAAACTTCAGACGGGCATGTATATGTGCTTTCTTGAGCAGGGGGACCTTGCGGGCACTGCAGGTTTCAGTCCTTCACGGCGTAGTGTGTTACCAATTGTTTTCTTGGTAACTATAGTCCCAGCTGCCTTGAGATCATTGACAAGATCCTCCCGTGTAGTTCTGGGCTGATTCCTCACCGTTCTCATGATCATTGCAATTTCACAAGGTGAGACCTGGCATGGAGCCCCAGGTCGAGGGAGATTGACAGTTCATTTGTGTTTCTTCCATTTGCGAATAATCGCACCAACTGTTGTCACCTTCTCACCAAGCTGCTTGGCAATGGTCTTGTAGCCCATTCCAGCCTTGCGTAGTTCTACAATCTTGTCCCTGACATTCTTGGAGAGCTCTTTGGTCTTGGCCATGGTCGAGAGTTTGGAATCTGATTGCTTCTGTGGACAGGTGTCTTTTATACAGGTGTCATGACGTTGGCCTGGGGGGGTATGATTATGACAGTCAAAAATACCTCTTCCCCGCTGTTTCCTTTCTCTACCCTACTGATGTGACATTTGAAACCCCTTGGTTAACAGAGATTCTGGGAACATCAGAAGGTGGGGGGGAAGTAACTATATTCTGGTAATCTGACCAATTGAACATATGCGGTGGTACTTCATGAATATAATGTCAGTTCGGTTGTCATCTTGAGACATTCTCATCAATGATAAGATGACAAACACTACAGTGAAAAGTCTGCACATTGTAGTTATCGGATTCACATAAATAATTAAACCCAATTTTTATTGCTGATTCAAATTGTTAGCCAGGGTTCGCGAAGATAACCAAGAATTTACAACTTTCAGATGAGACTGAATTAAAGTGACTATTAATATTGATGTAAAATATTACTAGGTCTTTAAGAGTTTATTCGGAAGATAGCGGCTCTATAAATATTATTTTGTGGTGCCCCGACTCTCTAGTTAATTACATTTACATGATTAGTTCAATCAGGTAATATTAATTACGGAGAAAGGATTTTATAGAATAGCATGTCATATCACTTAATCCGGCATAGCCAAAGACACAACACAGGTAACAAACTGAGATTAGGAGCACTCTCTTTAAGAGTGTGCTCCTAATCTCAGCTCGTTACCTGTATAAAAGACACATGGGAGCCAGAAATCTTTCTGATTGAGAGGGGGTCAAATACTTATTTCCCTCATTAAAATGCAAATCAATTTATAACTTTTTTGGCATGTTGTTATTCTGTCTCTCACTTCGAATTAACCTACCATTAAAATTATAGATTTGGGCAAACGCACAAAATCAGCAGGGGATCAAATACTTTTTTCCCTCACTGTAAATATGAGATGAGTAATGTAGGGTATGTAAACATTATATAAAGTGGCATTTTTGAAAGAGGCTAGTGATACATTTATTACATCCAATTTATAAATATTAAAGTGGCTAGAGATTTGAGTCAGTAAGTTGGCAGCAGTCACTCGATGTTAGTGATGGCTGTTTAACAGGCTGATGGCCTTGAGATATAAGCTATTTTTCAGTCTCTCGGTCCCAGCTTTGATGCACCTGTACTGACCTCACATCTTGATGATAATGGGGTGACACTGGCTCGGGTGGTTGTAGGCCATCTCATCGTTGTTGGTAATCAAGTCTACCAATGTAGTGTCGTCTGCAACTTGATGATTGAGTTGGAGGTGTGCATGGCCTCGCAGTAATGGGTGAACAGGAAGTACCGGAGAGGGCTGAGAACGCACCCTTGTGGTGCCCCAGTGTTGAGGATCAGTGGGGTGGAGATGTTGTTTCCTACCCTCACCACAGGGCGGGGTCGAGACCCAGGGTCTCGAGCTTAATGACGAGTTTGGAGGGTACTGTGGTGTTAAATGCTGAGCTGTAATCGATGAACAGCATTCTTACATGGGTATTCCTCTTGTCCAAATGGGTCAGGGCAGTGTGATTGCGATTGCGTCGTCTGTGGGGGTTTAAGTCCGGGCTCTGGCTGGGCCACTCAAGGACATTCAGAGACTTGTCCCGAAGCCACTCCTGCATTGTCTTTGCTGTGTGCTTAGGGTCGTTGTCCTGTTGAAAGGTGAAGCTTAGCCCCAGTCTGATGTCCTGAGTGCTCTGAAGCAGGTTTTCATCAAGGATCTCTCTATAGGTTGCTCCTTTCAGCTTTCCCTCGATCCTGACTAGTCTCCCAGTCCCTGACACTGAAAAACATCCCCACAGCATGATGCTGCCACCACCGTGCTTCACCGTAGGGATGGTGCCAGGTTTCCTCCATACGTAACTCCTGGCATTTGATCCAAAGTGTTCAATCTTGGTTTCATCAGACCAGAGTATCTTGCTTCTCATGATCAGAGTCTTTTAGGTGCCTTTTGGCAAACTCCAAACTGACTGTCATGTGCCTTTTACTGAGGAGTGGCTTCAGTCTGGCCACTCTACCATAAAGACCTGATTGGTGGAGCGCTGCAAAGATTGTTGTCCTTCTGGAAGCTTCTCCCATCTCCACAGAGGAACTCCGGAGCACTGTCAGAGTGTACTTTGGGTTCTTGGTCACCTCCCTGACCAAGACCCTTCTCCCCCAAGTTTCAAACGTCTTCGATTTAACTTCGACCTCACAGCTTGGTTTTTGCTCTGACATACACTGTCAACTGTAGCACCTTTTATATAGACAGGTGTGCCTTTCCAATCAATTGAATTTACCACAGGTGGACTCCAATGAAGTTGTAGAAACATCTCAAGGATGATCAATGGAAACAGGATGCACCTGAGCTCAATTTCGAGTCTCATAGCAAAGGGTCTGAATTCTAATGTAAATAAGGTATTTTTAATACATTTGCAAAAAATTCTGAACCTGTTTTTGCTTTGTCATTATGGGGTATTGTGTGTAGATTGATGAGGAAATTTAGTTATTTTTAATCTTTGTGCATGACGCAAGTAATTTGTCCAACAATTGTTTACAGACAGATTATTTCACTTTTTATTCACTGTATCACAATTCCAGTGGGTCAGAAGTTTACATACACTAAGTTGACTGTGCCTTCAAACAGCTTGGAAAATTCCAGAAAATGATGTCATGGCTTTAGAAGCTTCTAATAGGTTAATTTACGTCATTTGAGTCAATTGGAGTGATACCTGTGGATGTATTTCAAGGCCTACCTTCAAACTCAGTGCCTCTTTGCTTGACATCATGGGAAAATCAAAAGAAATCAGCCAAGACCTCAAAGAAAATTGTAGACCTCCACAAGTCTAGTGGTTCATCCTTGGGAGCAATTTTCAAACGCCTGAAGGTACCACGTTCATCTGTACAAGCAATAGCACGCAAGTATAAACCGCATGGGACCACGCAGCCGTCATACTGCTCAGGAAGGAGACTCGTTCTGTCTTCTAGAGATGTGGTTCTTTTGTGCGAAAAGTGCAAATCAATCCCGGAACAACAGCAAAGGATCTTGTGAAGATGCTGGAGGAAACAGGTACAAAAGTATCTATGTCCACTGTAAAACGAGTCCTATATCGACATAACAGGAAAGGCCGCTTAGCAAGGAAGAAGCCACTGCTCCAAGACCGCCATAAAGAAGCCAGACTATGGTTTGTATCTGCACATGGGGACAAAGATCGTACTTTTTGGAGAAATGTCCTCTGCTCTGATGAAACAAAAATAGAACTTGTTGGCCATAATGACCATCATTATGTTTGGAGGAAAAAGGTGGAGGCTTGTAAGCCGAAGAACCCCATCCCAACCGTGAAGCACGGGGGTGGCAGCATCATGTTGTGGCAGTGCTTTGCTGCAGGAGGGACTGGTGCACTTCACAAAATAGATGGCATCATGAGGAAAGAAAAGCATGTGGATATATTGAAACAACATCTCAAGACATCAGTCAGGAAGTTAAAGCTTGGTCGCAAATGGGTCTTCCAAATGGACAATGACCCCAAGCATACTTCCAAAGTTGTGGCAAAATGGCTTAACCTCTAGCGACGAGCAATCCCGTATCTGGGAGCGTAATCATAGCTTTAAGCGCATTACCATAACGCAACGTTTCCTATTCATGAAAATTGCAAATGAAATGAAATAAATATATTCAAACACAAGCTTAGCCTTTTGTTAACAACACTGTCATCTCAGATTTTCAACCAAAGCTACACAAGCATTTGTGTAAGAGTATTGATAGCCTAGCATAGCATTAAGCCTAGCATTCAGCAGGCAACATTTTCACAAAAACAAGAAAAGCATTCAAATAAAATAATTTACCTTTGAAGAACTTCGGATGATTTCAATGACGAGACTCTCAGTTAGATAGCAAATGTTCATTTTTTCCAAAAAGATTATTTGTGTTGGCGAAATAGCTCCGTTTTGTTCATCACGTTTGGCTAAGAAAAAGACCGGAAAATGCAGTCACTACAACGCCAAACTTTTTTCCAAATTAGCTCCATAATATCGACAAACATGGCAAACGTTGTTTAGAATCAATCCTCAAGGTGTTTTTCACATATCTATTCGATGATATATCAGTCGCGACAGTTGGTTTCTCAACAGAAGCGAACGGAAAAATACTGCAGCTGGAGATTACGCAATAATAGCAACGGAGGACACCAAGCGACCACCTGGTAGATGTAATCTCTTATGGTCAATCTTCCAATGATATGCCTACAAATACGTCACAATGCTGTTGACACCTTGGGGAAGCGACAGAAAGCCTAAAGCTCATTCGTGGCCCATTCACAGGAGTATAAGGAGTCATTGGCATGAGGCGGTTTTAAAAAATGCGGCACTTCCTGATTGGATTTTTATCTGGGTTTCGCCTGTAACATCAGTTCTGTGGCACTCACAGACAATATCTTTGCAGTTTTGGAAACGTCAGTGTTTTCTTTCCAAAGCTGTCAATAAACCATAAACCAATCCTCCATATCAACAGGCATATATCAAATTGTCATTTAGATACAAACTCACGGAGAGGAGAATGAGGCTATAGGTTAAGATAAAAGGGAGCATGAGAATGATTCCAGACACTGCCATCCTCCTTTTCCCCGATGGGAAAAGTAGGGAGTGACTGATACACACACAGTGGAGCAAAAGATATGTTTACACATGATGACACTTTGACCTCTCCCCTCTCTGCGGCCCATGCAACTTAGTCTTGACATAGAACAGATAACTGCAACCCCGCCACAGTATTATACAAAAATACCATTCTGATGAGAAGTAACTTACAAACACATGATGAATATAAAACATCTTACCTATGTTACCAACAAACTAAAATAGCGCCCCCTATATCCTAGAAGTTAAGGACAACAAAGTAGAGGTATTTGAGTGGCCATCACAAAGCCCTGACCTTCATTCTATAGAAAATCTGTGGGCAGAACTGAAAGTGTGTGCGAGTAAGGAGGCCTACAAACCTGACTCAGTTACACCAGCTTAGAAATTCTAGGGACAGTAAGGAGGCCTGCATTTTGTGGCCATAGCGTACGTGTAGGTATGTACGGCAGGACCAAATCGGAAAGATAGGTAGGAGCAAGCCCATGTAATGCTTTGTAGGTTAGCAGTAAAACCTTGTAATCATCCCTTGCCTTAACAGGACGCCAGTGTAGAGAGGCTAGCACTGGAGTAATATGATCACATTTTTTGGTTTTGGTCAAGATTCTAGCAGCCGTGTTTAGCACTAACTGAAGATTTTTCCGGATAGCTGGAAAGTAGAGCATTGCAGTAGTCTAACCTAGAATTGACAAAAGCATGGATACATTTTTCTGCCACATTTTTGGACAAAGTTTCTGATTTTTGCAATGTTACGTAGATGGAAAAAAGCTGTCCTTGAAACAGTCTTGATATGTTCGTCAAAAGAGGGATCAGGGTCCAGAGTAACGCCGAAGTCCTTCAGTTTTATTTGAGACGTTCCCCATGACAAACCCGGATACTAGACAAAAACCTCTAGGGAACATGACACAATGTCCCAAGAACGTCCATAAAAAGTCCTTGGAACATCCCCGGGACAAACCGGGAACTAGACAAAACCTCCAGGGGACCATGACTCAACGTCCCAAGAATGTCCTAAAAACGTCTTCCCAATGGGCTCCTAAAGTGTGTCCAATTTGGGTTATAATTTTTCCCTGTGTGAAAAACGCATAATTATGCGTTAATGCAAGTTTATCTAAGCAAGTGGCTGAATTAATAAGGTCACAGGTTGTCATATAGTGTTCGCTTTCTGCAGTGTTTGAGAAGTCAAAGCCCTTTGGATGAGTTATCTGTACAGCTGCCACTGCTTGATTTCCTCTCTGTTCTCAGCCTGTCTGCTCCTCCCCCCTCTTCTCCTAGCAGAGCAGGCAGACCTGTTGCCCTACAGACTCCAGACTCCACACAGACACCGCATGTACACATGCTGCTTTGGAGCGACTACTGTTCTTCCTTCAGGGGCCTATGATTTCTTTATCCAGTCCTGGTAAAACTTGGAAGGTCCCCTGGTTTTAGTGTTGAAGTGGGTAATTCAGTCAGCTACCTTGGGTGTGAATTGGATAGGTACTTGACTGGTGAGACTGGCCCTGAATGTTTTAACAAAGAAAACCAAAAAATGCAATTCCTACAGTAGCTCGGACCTCAAAATAACTTGATAGTGACACCTAAAGACTCTGGCAGGTGCGCTAGTTCAGTGTCACTTTGATTATGGCTGCACATCATGGTTCACCAGCAGGCCCAAACATCAAAAGCTACATGCCAAACAAGCTGGTGAGAATTGTACTTAAACTCCCCCCTCTTACTCATTTTAAGCAGCTAGGCTGGCTCTGTGTAGAAAAAAGTGTAATATTAATTAACTCTGTCTGGTCCACACAATTTTTAGACTCATCCCCCAGGTACATTTAAAATAATTTCACTAATATTAGAGATGTCCACCAATGCAACTCCAGGGCCAGAGACTCTGATATTGCCGGTTTTAAATTTTAAGAGTCTATCTGGTAAGAGCACCTTTTTATACCAGCGCTGTGGAGTAGAACAAACTACCACAGCAACTCAAAGCTATGCCAACCATAACATATATTAAATAGAATGTAAAAAGCTGGCTAATGACCAAAGAATAGAACAATTGTTTAATCTCTGCATCTACTGTATCTGTATCTATGTAATGTTTTTGCGAATTTAGAATCGAATTTAGGGACCACAATATCAATGTCTGACTTTTTTTGTGATATCCCTGTCACGTTTTAAAAATGTATGTACTGTGAGTATGTTTTAAAAAAAAACTGGCAATAAAATCAATCCATAACTTGTTTTCCATTTTCAAACAGATTTTTCTTCTCCTGGTCTTCAACGGTTACTGGTCTTTGAACTCATATGATCACCAGAAACGGCTTCTGGTAAACTGTTTGCCACTACTGGCAATAAATATTGTTGCCACAGATTGAAATAGAATCTTGAGAGAATTGTATGCCACAAAAAAAACTATGGAGAACTGTTTGCCACTAGTGGCAATACATATTATTGTGCCTAAGGTTTGTTGCAGATTTACCACTAGTGGAAAAACGTTTGCAAACTTCGGGCAACATTTTTGTAGGACACAAACTTGGGGAAGTTTGCCCCAACAAATTATTTTTTGTAAGGAAACAGTCCGTTTGTGATAAGATGTGCTCATGGGAGATGTACCCATCCCACTTTATTTCTGAAGGAAGTCAGGCACTGAATGCAGGAGGTTGATTTGTGCAATAAAAAGACATGACATGTATATTAATAGACTTAAATACTATCTTTATACCCCATAGGCACTTGACAGGTCTGATTTTTGTGGCACTTCTGCATCTGTAGCCAGACATAATGATATCACTGGAGGCTGGTGAAAAATGGGTTAGTGGCACTCGAGAATCACCGTGTCTCATTCATATAAACATGAATTAAAAAAAATATGAATCCATTAACACTTGTTCCAGATGGACTAGGGTTGTTGTTCATAAAACAGGTCTTCCAGAGATTAAAACTTGAATCCTGGCCTCCCGGGTGGCGCAGTGGTTAAAGGGGCTGTACTGCAGCGCCAGCTGTGCCACCAGAGACTCTGGGTTTGCGCCCAGGCTCTGTTGTAACCGCCTGTGACCGGGAGCTACTAAACAATTGGATACCACGAAATTGGGGAGAAAAAGGGGTTTTAAAAAAAAGAAGCCTTGAATCCTTGGTTGCTACCTACTTTTTTTGTGGCGTGGCGACCCACATTTTTAGCTAAAATGTTGCTTTGCATGTTATTTTGGCATTGATACGTTTCACATACCAGTTTGCAAGCAATGTAAAAAGAAATATATACCATTGAGTTAATAAAGCCACATACAAACATGGTCTCTTTTTTGTTGAGTAAGGCAGCTCCAAAATGCAGGTGTTTCAGCCTACTGTAGCTCAGTACTTTCTGTGATGGTGGGGCATCCGGCGGAAAATACAGAGCGTGCACCATGATTGGCTCAGTGTTCTTTCACTCATGGGGACACTACGTCACCACCAAGTCTAAAGGTAGAGGAAAAAAATTCCAGCCCCTTGGGTGCTGACATAGAGTTACATTAGAAGTGCCCATCCAAGAAGGCTCAAGGTCATTGGTCACAGATAACATTACGTCAAATCACGTTATATCGATAGTAGTTTTGATTGGACTGATCATGTCAACATCATACTTTCAAAATCTTAGCTAGCAGCCATCATCATGAACCAAGTTGACAATCTACTGGCAAATTCTTTTTAATCATTGTCATCCTTTTTAATCCTTGTCATATGAAGAGAAATAATGAAGAAATTTTAGAAAAAATCTATCGGTGCTCAACGGCCATTAGACAAACATTACACAACATGTTGGAAATCGCAAATTTAACAATGAGTGGTTTGGAAGGAATCAGTGGCTAACTGCAAGCACTGCAAAGCAATCACTAGCCTACTATTCAGTGGAGTGGCTGTGTGGTCCCAAGTCTAGGATTAATGGTGTCTTTTCCAATCTTAAAATTATAAACATTCAACATTGGCCATTATGTCAATGAAGGATGATTTGTGCCGCGCTCAAAACAACTTAACTCGGAACTGCAAAATCTGACTAGTGAGTTCAAGACAACTAGTAACTAGGGAAAAAAATTAGCTACGACTGGGGAAATTGGTTTTGAACGGTCATCCAATTCGAAATTGTACATCTGGAACTTGGGCCTCTTTTCTAGAGCTTTCATGAATCGACCTTGTTCCCAGTTGTCTTGAAAGCACCATAAATCCAGAGAATGACAGACTTTGATGACAAAGTTTGATGACAAAATTTGCCCACGAAGGACCTTCCTGTTCAAGTGAGCACAGCACAACAAGGTGAGTCCAAAAATGTTTTGTATGCTGCTGCATAAATGATGTAATATGCCAGGGAGATATGTACTCTATACTGTAGCTAAGAAAGTAATATTAAATGCACGTTGTGTAGTAAGCTGTTAGTAGCCCATGTGCCTCACCCTAATAATACAATTTGCCTACTGTTCTGACTTGGTGGTGCACATGTAGCCTATAATCTGTTTTAGAGAAATGTAATAATAAAATATTCTAAGAGCTTTCATTGTCTGCTTATATTCCCCCTTTATTTATCCTACGGTTCTGACTTGGTGTACAGGGAGAACACTGTAAGAAAGGTCCATGTTCTGAATTCTGTCGCTGTAGGCTACATTTCAAATCGTTATATTGATTACGTCCGTCCTAGCTCACTAATGTCTTAATCGAAATTACGGATTGCCTCTTATCCGATTGTCGTTCCATTATGGCATAGTTTGTACATATCAATTGTCAGCAGAAACCACATTTGTTTAAGCAAGTCAGCCATGTCAGCTATGTTTTTTTAAAGGCAGTAAATGAGGCTGAATGAACTGTTTCACTGCCAGACAAGGCTCCGCTGATAGCCAGGTGTAGCAGTGGTAAGGTGTTGGGACTCTGCTGTTGGGACAGCTTTATGTAGGCCCTAACAGTTTGTGGGCACCGTTTGTCACCGTTATAGTGCAATTCATGTATTGTTTAGTGTTGTGATGTGGCTTTGCTGGCATGCATCCGCATTTTTTTTTTTTTGCCCAACCAAGATTTACATGCTAAAATCACCACTGATTAATGATATACACTGTGTACAAACATTTAGAAACATTATAACTCTTTCCATGCCATAGCTTTCACCTTGTCAGTCTATGATCCCCTTATTGAAGTCACTTGTTAAATCCAATTCAATCAGTGTAGATGAAAAGGAGACAGGGTCAAAAAATATTTTTAAGCCTTGAAACAATTGAGACATGGATTGTGTATGTCGCAAAAGATTTAGTGCCTTTGAACTGGATATTGTAGTAGGTGTCAGGCGCACCAGTTTGTGCAACGCTGCTGGGTTTTTCACACGCAACAGTTTCCCATGTGTATCAAGAATGGTCCACCACCCAAAGGACATCCAGCCAACTTGACACAACTGTGGAAAGCATTGGAGTCAAAATGGGCCAGCATCCCTGTGGAAAGCTTTTGACACCTTGTAGAGTCCATGCCCCTGACAAATCGAGGCTCAAAACATGGTTAAAACTATCATTTTGATATCATAGATGGTCAGTCCTTGCATACATAGCTCTCACTTAATTACAGACTGCTTTGGTATTGTTTCCATTCAATTCCAGCTTTAATTAAGCCAGTGTAATGCCAACCTCTGAGAGGCCATATCCCAATCATCTTAGTCACCTTGTGTCGAACAGTACTGCATTATAATGACACAGCTGAAGCTGCAGGGTGCGCATAGCCTCCTGAGATTGGCTGATGGTCACTGACCTCCAGATTACTGACAATGTGGCCTTTCCTCAAACCTTACTCTCTTAATACTTGATAGCATCTCTGTTTTAAGAGTTGACAGGTAATAACTGTACCAGAGTTGATCACTGGACTGTAAAATGGACTCATTAATGTTCATGATCACTAATGATGAGGACATCGCTTGGCTGATTGAAGAATATCACTGTGGCTGCTTCTTTGAATCGAAAACCCTTCATATCTTTCTATATCAAATCAAATTTTATTTGTCACATACACATGGTTAGCAGATGTTAATGCGAGTGTAGCGAAATGAAGAATATCACTGTGGCTGCTTCTTTGAATCGAAAACCCTTCATATCTTTCTATATCAAATCAAATTTTAGATGTTAATGCGAGTGTAGCGAGTGTAGCGAAATGCTTGTGGTGTAGCGAAATGATGTGCCTTCTTCACACTCTAAATACTCAATTAGTAAATTAATTGATTTTCAAGGTCAAAGTCATGTTTAATTGTTTTAACCTTTTAACCTCTGTTTTTAGTAATTCGTTTAAGCATGATGCAAAACCACACCAAGTTCTTGTGTGGTATTTAATCCAAGCTTTGAAAGACCGTGATGACATGAGGAGCGCTCCAAATAACGGCCTTAAGTCCCCATATCAACAGATCTTCCCACGGAGGAGGCCTTGTGACTGGGTTCAGCACATGAGTAAGGCTGACGCTGGGGCGTTGTCTTTACATGCAGGTGATGGATGAGCGTCTCGCCTGTCGGAATCGATTCTCCCCCACTGAGCTGTAGACACACGATAGACAACCAAACAACCAGCTAACCCAGCCAGAGGCCTTCAGAATTATCGAGAGAAAATGAGAGAAACTCTGAAAATAAGCTCCCCAAGTTTACCGTCCATCGTTGTGTTATGCTTCAAAGTTAGGCTTGGAGAGTGAGAGAGAAATTCAGAAAACAGGAAGGAACGTTCACTAGAGTCGTGGTCATCTCCTCCTCAGCCATGTGTACCCTGTAATACTATAATCCTGGCAAGCAAAGTCAGGCTCTCACTCACTGAGATTCTTATTTCTACCCCACCATAACCATTTCAAATGGTGGTTTTCCAATTCAAATATCCAGATTCCAGAAGCATGGGGGTCCATTGAGAAAATGGATTGTGAAGAACCACAGACACACTGTTTTCACAAAGTATCCTCGTCCTATAATGGATGATAAGCCTGTCAGTCTGTGTGCCGTACATTCTCAGCATGAAAGGTTGTGTGTGTTAGCATACACAGTGCTTTTGGAAAGTTCAGAGCCCTCCACTTTTTCCACATTTTGTTATGTTAAAGCCTTATTCTAAAATTGATTAAATATGTTTTCTTCTCATCAATCTAAACACAATACCACATAATGACAAGGTGATAATTAGGTTTTTAGAATGTTTTACAAATTTATAAAAAATATAAACAGAAATATCTTATTTACATAAGTATTCAGACCATTTGCTATGAGACTCGAAATTGTCCTCAGGTGCATCCTGTCTCCATTGATCATCCTTGAGATGTTTCTACAACGTCATTGGAGTCTAACTATGGTATATTCAATTGAATGGATATGATTTGGAAAGGCACACACCTGTCTATATAAGGTCCCACAATTGACAGTGCATGTGAGAGCGAAAACAAAGCCATGAGGTCGAAGGACTTGTCCGTAGAGTTCCGAGACAACAAAACATTTCTGCAGCATTGAAGGTCCCTAAGAACACAGTGGCCTCCATCATTCTTAAATGAAAGAAGTGTGGAACCACCAAGACTTATCCTAGAGCTGGATTCTCGGCCAAACTGACCAATCGTGGGGAGAAGGGCCTTGGTCAGGGAGGTGACCAAGAACCCAATGGTCACTCTGACAGAGCTCCAGAGGTCCGCTGTGGCGATGGGAGGACCTTCCAGAAGGACAACCATATCTGCAGCATTCCACCAATCAGGCCTTTATGGTAGAGTGGCCATGCTTGGAGCACGCTTGGCACCATCCCTACGGTGAGGCATGGGGGTGGCAGTATCATGCTGTGGTGATGATTTTCAGCGGCAGGAACCGGGAGACTAGTCAGGATCGAGGGAAAGATGAACGGAGCAAAGTATAGAGATCCTTAATGAAAACCTACTCCAGGGTGCTCAGGACCTCAGACTTGGGCGAAGGTACACCCTACTACAGGACAATGACCCTAAGCACACAGCCAAGACAATGCAGGAATGGCTTCGGGACAAGTCTCTGAATTTCCTTGAGTGGCCCAGCCAGAGCCTGGACTTGAACCCGATCGAACATCTCTGGAGAGTCCTGAAAATAGCTGTGCAGCGACACTCCTCATCCATCCTGACAGAGCTTGAGAGAATCTGCAGAGAAGAATGGGAGAAACTCCCCAAATAAATGGATGACAAGCTTGTAGCGTCATACCCAAGATGACTCGAGGCTGTAATCACTGCCAAAGGTGTTTCAACAAAGTACTGTGTAAAGGGTCTGAATATTTATGTAAATGTGATGTTTCCATTTAAAAAAAAAAATACATAATACATAAACCTGTTTTTGCTTTGTCATTATGGGATATTGTGTGTAGATTGATGAGAGGGAAATTGATGAAATTGTTTTTTTCCCCATCTCAGCAGACTCTGTCAACCCTCTGATGTTGGCTCTCTGCCCTCGTATCATATGTGCTCTGTAACTGATCTCAACCCAGCTATATTAGTTGTATCAAATGAAGTGTCCCCTAGCGTCTTAAGAATGTGCAAACTCATTTGCCTGAAATCCTCAGTGTGCGAAGGGAATATTAGAGCAGCCTGATATGATATTGCTATTTATTTAATTCTCTCCTTTTCTAATTAGCAAGAGATTTAGTCTCAACAATACATGCCCGGGTGCCGATGGGAGGGTAAGTACTGTATGGATTGATCACTGTGTTCCTTTTTCACTCGCCTCACAGAAATTGAAGCGTTGTGGGGAAAAAAATGCACCCCAGAAGGACAACAATATGCTGCAAATATCAACCACAGGCTCTTCCAAAAGGGGTAGGAATGTTTCAGATGAGTGAGTTGGACGACTAGCGTACTGTTAGCATGACTGGCCAACACGGCTTTATCTCTTAACAGAGCGTCACAATCCCAATCTCACAGGCCAGGGAGAGGGCCAGGAAAAAGTGTCCACAGATAACTGAAATAGTGAAGCTACGGCAGAATTGTTGCCATACCTCCCACATGATTTTTAGCTGACTACTGACATACTGTCTGTATGTCCTCAGACAGTAAGGATATTGCTCATTTTGGATGTCAGCTTCATACATGAATTCATATGAGCTCATCTTTGTCAAATCAAATTGTATTGGTCACATTTACTTGTTTAGCCGATGTTATTGCATGTGTAGCAACCTGCTTTTTAGCTCCAACAATGCAGTCCTTCCTGTGACATCAGGTCTGGAGTTTATTTAAATTCCTTCCATCTTCAGAAGAACATTGGAATTCACGGTTGAAGGAAGAGGAGTAGAGGGAAGATTGAACAGTTATTCAACACTCTGTTTCCTGTCTGGTGGCCTTGAAAACAGTCTCCCACTGACTCTCACATGCCTCTCTCACTTATTACCACCCACCACGCCACTGATCGCTGGCTCTGATAGCGACACCTTGTAGTTACTGTTCTAAAGAGGGAGACCTGAACTATCCCTGCTCCTAATTAATGCCGAATTAAATTAATTAAGCTAATGTGCCAAGATGGCAGGACTTCAGTAGCTTTAAAGCTATCAATTAATGCAAATGGTATTCAGATATTGTTGGCATTAGCAAGTTTTGGAATGTAGTATTAGTCAGAACTGGTTTGGTTCAATTAGATATGAGTATCATTAATCCCCTCTGGGATTATTATTATGGCGAGAGATCATACGAGCACAATTCTATCCTCCACAAGCAGACAGAAAGAGACATTAATGTTATCTTAGATCTGACAATTAGACTGTAAAAGCGCGATAAAGGATGAAACAGGAATGATTAAGTCCATGATGTAATTGATGTTGCGTTAGAATTGATTAAACTGTGGAGAGACAATGACCCAAATACTGTATACCCTGATGTATTTATTATATCTCGAGGTGCAGTATGATGGTGCATTCTGTCGCTCCCAAAGAGAGGGTTGACTGCCTTTTAGCACGCACACACACAGTGCACACAAATACACACACAAACACGCGCAGGCACGCACACGCACAGGCACACACACCACAAAAAGCGAGTGAGGCAGCAGTGTAGCCTCCTCACTAATGAACAAGCACTGCATCTGCCATCAGACAGAGACGACTCTCAGAGAGAGAGAGAGACCAGGGAAAAGAGCCCCTGAGGATCTCTATGGCATTATCATGTGCTTTTTAATAAGCAAACCTATTCAGAAATTATACATCTCAATAACATGGTGTCAGGAAGGAACTCTCAGTAGTCAGTCATCCAGATCTCAGTTGGTCTTTAGTGTCACTATGTCAGAAGTCCCTCTCCTGGACTATAGAGTGAGCTCCAAAAGTATTGGGACAATGACACATTTTGACACATAATGATGAGTGACAAAGTTAGAGATGCACAAATATCATACCAGAAGAGGACTGGCCACCCCTCAGTCTGGTTCCTCACTAGGTTCCTTCCTAGGTTCTGGCCTTTCTATGGAGTTTTTCCTAGCCACCGTGCTTCTACATCTGCATTGCCTGCTGTTTGAGGTTTTAGGCTGGGTTTCAATGTAGCACTTTGTGACATCTGCTGATGTACAAATGGTTTCACTGTCCCAATACTTTAGAAAGTCATGGATGTACTGTAGTAGCACATGTCATATCTGATCCATGTTCATCAGCCAGAATGTAAAAAAATATTTTGAGATTTTCACTGCGATCCTTTGAACAATTCCCAATCGATATGCTCATTTGAATGCTGTACACTTTCTGTTCGGAAAAGCCAGCCCTGTTTTGGGGAAAATGACCAGTGCTCTGATCTCTTTGCAACCCAGTAGCACCAGATTGTATTGTGCTGTGTATTGGTACCTAATGGTCTAATAGCTGACCTGCATATCATACCAAAATATGGGCAGAGGGATAAAAAAAAATGTATAGCTCAGAAAGCAAAGCTAGAAACAGTCGCCTTTTCAAAAACCACGTTGGGTATTAACTTCAATGTTTTTTTCAAGCTTGATGTATCACTGCTTATTTGTTAATTGAAAGGGCAAAGCTTTTAAGATAATGACCTTTTTTATTCATCCACTCTTGTGATCCAGCGCCTTTTGATAATATTCGGACTACTACCTACATTGATTTAACCTCATGGCCGACCCAAACACATTTTTGTTGAATCAGGGTGTCTTCTATAGAAAAAGATTTCAAACAAATGTGCAGCCAGAGACAAAGTTTATATCATAAGAGTCATCTAATCACATAGAATAATATGAATGATGGAAACTGTCCCAACTAAATGAAATAAAAGGAAATAGAGAAATAAAGTGGTTGCCAGATGTGTATTGTTCCAAATATTTCCCTTTTATATTGAGGTTTCCCAGGTGATATGTCTGAGGTTGTGCAATTGGATTGTTATTAAGTATCTTATTGGCGGCCCACGTCTCATCCAATACCATGGTCATAATGGGGAAAAGAAAGTCTTAATACCCCATAGTAATCACTCCAGGTAAAATCATTCCGGTGGACTTCTCCAAGGTATCAATGGATCAAATAGATGGTGTGATAGTGACAGAATAAGATTGACTGCCATAAAAGTTGAGATCTTCAGCTTAACATTGGCCCAGAGAGTTGGACGTGGAACCCATTGTTCTCTTTGAATGTTGTCAGTTCCCTGGAGAAGCCCAAACTATCCCAGACATACAAAGTATTCAGCCCCTTTGACATTTTCCATATTTTGTTACGTTACAGCCTTATTCTATAATTCATTTTTTAAATAATTCCCCTCATAAATCTGAATGCAAAACCCCATAATGACAAAGCAAAAACAGTTTTTTAGACATTTTTCTAAATGTATAAAAAAATCTAAACTGAAATAGCATAAGTATTCAGACACTTTACTCAGTACATTGTTGAAGCACCTTTGATAGCGACTACAGCATTGAGTCTTCTTGGGTATGACGCTACGAGCCTGGTACATCTGTATCTTGGGAGTTTCTCCCCTTCTTCTTGCAGATCCCCTCTAGCTCTGTCAGGTTGGATGGGGAGTGTTGCTGCACAGCTATTTTCAGGTCTCTCCAGAGATGTTTGATCGGGTTCAGGTCCGGGCTCTTGCTGGGCCACTCAAGGACATTCAGAGACTTGTCCCAAAGCCACTCCTGCGTGGTCTTGGCTGTGTGCTTAGGGTTGTTGTCCTGTTGGAAGGTGTACCTTCGCCCCAGTCTGAGGTGCTGAACGCTCTGGAACAGGTTTTCATTAAGGATCTTTCTGTACTCTGCTCTGTTCATCTTTGCCTCAATTCTTACCAGCCTCCCAGTCCCTGCCGCTGAAAATCATCCCCACAGCATGATGCTGGGATGGTGCCAGGTTTCCTCCAGACGTGACGCTTGGTATTCAGGCCAAAGAGTTCAATCTTGGTTTCCTCAGACCAGAGAATCTTGTTGCTTATGGTCTGAGAGTCTTTAGGTGCCTTTTGGCAAACTCCAAGTGGGCTGTCATGTGCCTTTTACTGAGGAGTGGCTTCTGTCTGGCCACTCTACCATGAAGGCCTGATTTGGGAAGTGCTACAGAGATGGTTGTTCTTCTGGAAGTTTCTCTTATCTCCACAGAGGAACTCTAGAGCTCTGTCAGAGTGACCATGGGGTTCTTGGTCACCTCCCTAACAAAGGCCCTCCCCGATTGCTCAGTTTGGCCGGGCAGGCAGCTCTAGGAAGAGTCTTGGTGGTTCCAAACTTTTTCCATTTAAGAATGATGGAGGCCACTGTGTTCTTGGGGACCTTCAATGCTGCAGAAATGTTTTGGTACCCTTCCACAGATCTGTGCCTCGGCACAATCCTGTCTCAGAGCTCTACGGAAAAATGGCTTGGTTATTGCTCTGACATGCACTGTCAACTGTGGGACCTTGTATAGACAGGTGTGTGCCTTTCCAAATCATGTCCAATCAATTGAATTTATCACAGGTGGACAAAATTTTTTGAAATGTCTCAAGGATGATCAATGGAAACAGGATGCGCCTGAACTCAATTTCGAGTTTCATAGCAATGGGTCTGAATACTTATGTAAATAAGGTATTTCTGTTTTTTTATTTTAGTACATTTGCAAACATTTCTAAAACCTTTATTCGCTTTGTCATTATTGGGTATTGTGTGTAGATTTCTCAGGACGTTGTTTAATTTAATCCACTTTAGAATAAGGCTGTAATGTAACAAAATGTGGAAAAAGTCATGGAGTCTGAATACTTTCCAAAGGCATTGCATATAGACTAGAACAGTCCTCACCAACATTTTCCTAGTCGAGATCACTTTCAGAGTTAAAATGCAAGCCGAACGAAGGTAACTGAAGTAACTGAACTAAATGACTATTGCCTCATAACTTCTGTCACCATAAAGTGGTTTGAGAGGCTATTTAAGGATCATGTCACCTTCACCTTACCCAACACCCACTACAATTGCATACCACCCAAGCAGATCCATGGATGATGCAATCGCCATCGCACTGCACACTGCCCTATCCCATCTGGACAAGAGGAATACTGACACTACATGACCAAAAGTATGTGGACACGTGCTCGTCAAACATCTTATTCCAAAATCATGGCATTAACATGGAGTTGGTCCCCTGTTGCTGCTAAACTGTAACAGCCTCCACTCTTCTGGGAAGGCTTTCCACTAGATGTTGGAACATTGCTGTGGGGACTTGCTTCCATTCAGCCACATGCGCATTAGTGAGGTCGGGCACTCATGTTGGTCGATTCGGCCTGGCTCGCAGTCAGCATTCCAATTCATCCCAAAGGTGTTCGATGGGGTTGAGGTTAGGGCTCTGTGCAGGCCAGTCAAGTTCTTCCACACCGATCTCGAGAAACCATTTCTATATGGACCTCGCTTTGTGCACAGGGAATTGTCATGCTGAAGCAGGAAGGTACTTGCCCAAACTGTTGCCACAAAGTTGGAAGCACACAATTGTCTAGAATGTCATTGTATGCTGTGGCGTTAAGATTTACCTTCACTGGAGCTAAGGAGCCTAGCCCAAACCATAAAAAACAGCCTCAGACCATTATTCCTCCTCCAACAAACTTTAAAGTTGGCACTATGCATTGGGGCAGGTAGCATTCTCTTTGCATCCGCCAAACCCAGATTCGTCCATCGGACTGCCAGATGGTGAAGCGTGATTCATCACTCCAGAGAACGTGTTTCCACTGCTCCAGATGCTTGGCATTGCACATGGTGATCTTAGGCTTGTGTGCAGCTGCTTCACCATAGAAACCCATTTCATGAAGCTCCCAACGAACAGTTATTGTACGGACGTTGCTTCCAGAGGCAGTTTGGAAATCGGTAGTGAGTGTTACAACAGAGGACAAAGATTTTTACTCGCTACACGCTTCAGCACTCGGCAGTCCTGTTCTGTGAGCTTGTGTGACCCACCACTTCGCTGTTGCTCCTAGAGGTTTCCACTTCACAACAACAACACTTACAGTTGACCAGGGAAGTTATAACAGGGCAGAAACTGAAATGACTTGTTGGAAAGGTGGCATCCTATGACAGTGCCACGTTGAAAGTCACTGAGCTCGTTAGTAAGGCCATTCTACTGACAATGTTTGTATACGGAGATTACATGGCTGTGTGCTCGATTTTATACACCTCTTAGCAACGGGTGTGGCTGAAATAGCAGAATCTGGCCTCCCGGGTGGCGCAGTGGTTAAGGGCGCTGTACTGCAGCGCCGGCTGTGCCATCAGAGTCCCTAGGTTCGCGCCCAGGCTCTGTCGTAACCGACCGGGAGGTCCGTGGGGCGACGCACAATTGGCCTAGCGTCGTCCGGGTTAGGTAGGGCTTGGTCGATAGGGGTGTCCTTGTCTCATCGCGCACCAGCGACTCCTGTGGCGGGCCGGGCGCAGTGTGCGCTAACCAAGGTGGCCAGGTGCACGGTGTTTCCTCCGACACATTGGTGCGGCTGGCTTCCGGGTTGGATGCGCGCTGTGTTAAGAAGCAGTGCGGCTTGGTTGGGTTGTGTATTGGAGGACGCATGACTTTCAACCTTCGTCTCTCCCGAACCCGTACGGGAGTTGTAGCGATGAGACAAGATAGTAGCTACTACAAGAATTGGATACCACGAAATTGGGGAGAAAAAGGGGTAAAATTAAAAAAGAAGAAAAAAAGAAATAGCCAAATCCACAAATTTGAAGGGGTGTCAAAATACTATTGTGTGTATATATAGTGTGTATATACAGTGCCAGTCAAAAGTTTGGACACACACTCATTTCAAGGGGTTTTCTTTATTTTGACAATTTTCTACATTGTAGAATAATAGTGAAGACAAACTATGAAATAACATATATGGAATCATGTTGTAACCAAATATATTGTATATTCTTCAAAGTAGCCACCCTTTTGCCTTGATGACACTATTTGCATGCTCTCAACCAGCTTTACCTGGAATGCTTTTCCAACAGTCTTAAAAGACATCCCACACATGCTGAGCACTTGTTGGCTGCTTTTCCTTCACTCTGCGGTCCAACTCATCCCAAACCATCTCAATTGGGTTGAGGTCAGGTGATTGTGGAGGCCAGGTCATCTGATGCAGCACTCCATCACTTTCTTTCTTGGTCAAATAGCCTTTACACAGCCTGGAGGTGTGTTGGGTCATTGTCCTGTTGAAATGATAGTCCCACTAAGCGCAAACTAGATGGGATGGCGTATCGCTGCAGAATACTGTGGTAGACATGCTGGTTAAGTGTGCCTTGAATTCTAAATAAATCACAGACCATGTCACCAGCAAAGCACCCTCGCACCATCACACCTGTCGTGGTAATTTCCTGTATTACTAAACATTGAGAGAGTCAGTTATATTATGGTCCAAAAATAAGATAAAACATCTTATTTATCTATGTTACCTAACTAATTCTGATTCAGCCAAGACACACCTTCTCCTTCATGCTTCACGTGGGAACCACACATGCAGAGAGCATCCGTTTATCTACTCTGCGTCTCACAAAGACACTGCGGTTGGAACCAAAAACCTCAAATTTGGACTCATCAGACCAAAGGAAAGATGTCCACCAGTCTAATCACGCAGTTGATGTTGAGATGTGTCTGTTACATGAACTCTGTGAAGCATTTATTTGGGCTGCAATTTCTGAGGCTGGTAACTCTAATGAACTTATCCTCTGCAGCAGAGGTAACTCTGGGTCTTCCTTTTCTGTGGCGGTCCTCATGAGAGACAGTTTCATCATAGTGCTTGATAGTTTTTCTGACTGCACTTGAAGAAATTTCCAAAGTTCTTGAATTTTTTTGGATGACTGAACTTCATGTCTTAAAGTAATGCTTATTTGAGCTGTTCTTGCCATAATATGGACTTGGCCTTTTACCAAATAGGGCTATCTTCTGTATACCACCCTTTCCACTACTGATTGGCTCAAACGCATTAAGTAGGAAAGAAATTCCACAAATTAACTTATAATAAGACACACCTGTTAATTGAAATGCATTCCAGGTGACTACCTTATGAAGCTGGTTGAGAGAATGACAAGAGTGTGCAAAGCTGTCATCAAGGCAACGGGTGGCTACTTAGAAGAATCTCAAATATAGAATATATTTTGATTTGTTTAACACTTTTCTGGTTACTACATGATTCTATGTGTTATTTCATAGTTTTGATGTCTTCATTATTATTCTGAAATGTAGAAAATAGTACAAAATAAAGAAAACCCCTTGAATGAGTAGGTGTGTCCAAGCTTTTGACTGGTACTGTGTATATATATTAGTATATCCACCCGGCAGACAGGTCTAGGGTCATGAAATAGTGTGTGGCTGAGGGGGCGGGTGAGTGGCGTGGCGTGGCGTGCGTAATAGAAACAATAACTTAAAAAAATCCATACATTTATAATTCTTGTGGAAATTATATAGGCTACAATTCGTTTTCTTTCATTATATTAGGCTATCTGGTATTTGTGCATGAGCCTAAGCTTCAAGATGTAACTGTACGTGTGCCAAAAAGCCTACACAGCCAATCGACAAATAATGCTTTTGGGAATGGGCAGAAAAAGTCCATGTCAATACATGGAGGCAAAAAGGGCATTGTCAACGTGTATTTCCATAAACAAAAGCTGTGAAAGGAGAATTGAAAATAATGATAAGGGAGGGGCTGAAATGTAATGTTTGGAAAAGATTTGGTGAAGTGGTAAAAGAGGATGATAGCAGTGCCAGCTATGTTATGTTTGATGATAATGAGGCGCTATACAAATTTGACAGTCACAAGACGGGAATTCAAAATATACCTGTGGCATGTCAAGGGAACTGTAGCCTACTATTTAGACGGGATAAATGGAAATTGAAATCTGGACACTGACTGTAGGTCTATAATCTCTCATATAGCCTTAATAATAACTCCTGCAGAATAAGGCATTTCTTGCAATAAAATGATATACCAAATGTAGGCATTTGATTGATATGATTGATTTATTTTTGCATCTTGAGAGAATGCCATGCTCAGTTAGATACCATCTGTAGAGGTGTTGTCTTCATCATGAAAGCTGATAGTATTTTAACCACATAACATATGTGTCGAAACCAAACTGAAATCTTATCAGAAACACTTTGGGTAATTTTCACAGCTTTCTTTTTCCTTACAACAATTGTATTTTCTCCCCAGTCCCTAAACGTATTTGCTCGGTGAAAGATGAGAGTAAACGTTACCTATGTCAACTAGATTGAAGGATTAATTTGATCGATCCATTACATTATTCTGTTGAGAAAGGGTTTATTTGTACTCTTCTAGGGCATCATATAATGACAAAAGAGAAACTACATGTATCTAATTATAGACAAGCTGAGTAACAAATAGCCTACCAAAATGTCGAAAATTATAAGCAGAAATATATCTAAATCAGACCAAAAAAATATCCTCCAACCCCTGTCAAAAAAATCACTGTGCATATCCGATGGTGCATTTTCTATGTTTTTGGATTAGGGTTGGGTGGAGGCAGATGGGTTATTAGCTGGTGCGGGTGAACAAACGGCTGACCCGCACACCACTAAAATACTGTACATATATATCTTTATATTCTTGACTCTGACATTGCTCATTCTCTTAATCTTTGGGATTTGTGTGTATTGTTTTGTATTGTTAGGTATTATGCACTGTTGGAGCTAGAAACAATTCTCTGCTGGATGCGAGAGATCAAGTGCGCCTACAATGTATCAAATTGTATTTGTCACACGCGCCGATATACAACAGGTTTAGGTAGCTCTTACAGTGAAATGCTACTTACAAACGCTAACCAACAATGCAGTGAAAAAAAAAAAAACGTAAATAAAATAAGAATAAGAAATAAAAGCAACAAATAATTAAAGAGCAGCAGTAAAATAACAATAGTGAGTCTATATACAGGGGGTGCAGGTACAGAGTCAAGGTAATTGAGGTAATATGTAGGCCTACATGAGTTAGAGTTATTAAAGTGACTATGAATAGATAATAACAGAGTAACAGCAGTGTAAAAGAGGGGGGGGGGCAATGCAAATAGTCTGGGTAGCCATTTGATTAGATGTTCAGGAGTCTTATGGCTTGGGGGTAGAAGCTGTTTAGAAGCCTCTTGGACCTAGACTTGGCGCTCCGGTACAGCAGAGAGAACAGTCTATGACTCGGGTGGCTGGAATCTATGACAATTTTTAAGGCCTTCCTCTGACACCGCCTGGTATAGAGGTCCTGTATGGCAGGAAGCTTGGCCCCAGTGATGTACTCGGCTGTACGCACTACCCTCTTTAGTGCCTTGCCGTCAGAGGCCGAGCAGTTGCCATACCAGGCAGTGATGGACCCGTCAGGATGCTCTCGATGGTGCAGCTGTAGAACCTTTTGAGGATCTGAGGACCCATGACAAATCTTTTCAGTCTCATGAGGAGGACTAGGTTTTGTCGTGCCCTCTTCACGACTGTCTTGGTGTGCTTGGATCATGTTCGTTTGTTGGGGATGTGGACACTAAGGAAGTTGACGCTCTCAACCTGCTCCCTAACAGCCCTGTCGATGAGAATGGTGGCGTGCTCGGTCCTCCTTTTTCTGTAGTCCACAATCATCTCCAATCATTGGAGGCCCCTTAGTGGCTGGGGGCCCTAAGCAACCGCTTATGTTGCTTATGCCTGGGGCCGGCCCTGGTTAGCATGCTCTACAGTCAGTAACAACTTTGCTGTGGGCTCGTGGAAGCTGCTGAAGACACAGACACTAAGCTAAGCTATCCGATTGGCCAGTGGTATGCACCTATCTGATTGGCCAGCAATATGCCTACAGGTGAACCTGATTTAGCTCTCTGGGCCTGCCAATAGGAGGAGTTTGTATCTTTAGACAAATTAAATGGTTCAAAATAGGAACACTTCACCTACCCGGCATGCAGGGCAGCTGAATCAAGTGCACCTATCGTATTATTGGTGAATAGGCTACTAAATATAAATATTTATAAAAATAGCTAGCCTGATTGGCTGAGACAAGATTCAAATTCAGGTGCCCTGCCAGGTCCTGCCGTGGCTTCAGCCCTGCCAAATTGTCTGGTTGCCAGTCTGTATCTCAAAATTCAATATTGTTGCTTTGCCCTCCCAAGTCCACTACCACGGATGCATTCACAACACTGCCAACAGACAGAAAACATTCCCCATAATTTTTTTAATTTAAAATTTTACCTTTTATTTAACCAGGCAAGTCAGTTAAGAACAAATTCTTATTTTCAATGACGGCCTAGGAACAGTGGGTTAACTGCCTGTTCAGGGGCAGAACGACAGATTTGTACCTTGTCAGCTCGGGGGTTTGAACTTGCAACCTTCCGGTTCTAGTGAATAGAATAGAATGACATTCAATGTTCTGTGAATAATGTGAAGCACTAGATTGTACACCTCTGTACACTTCAGGATTGTACATTTCTTGTCCAGTAGGGCTGTTATATACACTGAATGTACAAAACCAGGAACACTTTCCTAATATTGAGTTGCACCCCCTTTTGCCCGAAAAACTAGTCGGGGCAAGGACTCTCTCTATAAGGTGTTGAAATGTTGAATCCAATGCTTCCCACCGTTGTGTCAAGTTGGCTGGATGTCCTTTGGGTGGTGGAACATTCTTGACGCACATGGGAAACTGTTGAGTGTGAAAACCCAGCAGCGTTGCACTTCTTGAAACAAACCGGTGCGTATAGCACCTACTACATTACCTCGTTCAAAGGCACTTAAATATTTTGTCTTGCCCATTCACGCTCTAAATGGCACACATACACAATCAATGTTTCTATTGTCTCAAGGCTTAAAAATCCTTCTTTAACCTGTCTTCATTCGAGTCTATGTAAACTGGAAACCATATATCCTGAGGCTGCATTTATTGTAGCTGGGGATTTTAACAAGGCTAATCTGAAAACAAGGCTCCATAAATTATATCAGCATATCTATTGCGCAACCTGGGCTGGCAAAACCCTGGATCATTGTTATTCTAACTTCCGCGATGCATATAAGGCCCTCCCCCGCCCTCCTTTCGGAAAGTTGACCAAGACTCCATTTTGTTGCTCCAAGCCTATAAACAGAAGCCTATAAACAGAAACTTAAACAGGAAGCGCTCAGGTCTGTTCAACGCTGGTCCGACCAATCGGATTCCACGCTTCAAGATTGCTTCGATCACGTGGACTGGGATATGTTCCGCATAGCGTCGAACAACAACATTGATGAATACGCTGATTCGGTGAGCGAGTTTATTAGCAAGTGCAGCGGTGATGATGTCCGCACATCGTCTATTAAAACGTTCCCCAACCAGAAACCATGGATTGATGGCAGCATTCGTGCAAAACTGAAAGCGCGAACCACTGCTTTTAATCAGGGCAAGGTAACCGGAAACATGACCGAATAAAAACAGTGTAGCTATTCCCTCCGCAAATCAATCAAACAAGCTGTGTCAGTATAGAGACAAAGTATAGTCGCAATTCAATGACTCAGACAGAAGAGGTATGTGGCAGGGTCTATAGTCAATCACGGACTACAAAAGAAGAACCAGCCCCGTCGCGGACCACGATGTCTTGCTCCCAGACAGACAAAACAACTTTTTTACTCACTTTGAGGACAATACAGTGCCACTGACACGGCCCGCTACCAAAACCTGCAGGCTCTCCTTCAATGCAGCCAAAGTGAGTAAAACATTTAAACGTGTTAACCCCCGCAAGGCTGCAGGCACAGACGGCATCCCCAGCCGCGTCCTCAGAGCATGAACAGCATTCTTACATAGGTATTCCTCTTGTCCAGATGGGTTAGGGCAGTGTGATTGCAATTGCGTCGTCTGTGGACCTATTGGGGCGGTAAGCAAATTGGAGTGGGTCTAGGGTGTCAGGTAGGGTGGAGGTGATATGGTCCTTGACTAGTCTCTCAAAGCACTTCATGATGACAGAAGTGAGTGCTACTTCTGTAGCTCAGTTACCTTAGCTTTCTTGGGAACAGGAACAATGGTGGCCCTCTTGAAGCATATGGGAACAGCAGACTGGGATAAGGATTGATTGAATATGTCCGTGAACACACCAGCCAGCTGGTCTGCAATTGCAATCACACTGCACACTGCCCTAACCCATCTGGACAAGAGGAATACCTATGTAAGAATGCTGTTCATCGACTACAGCTCAGCATTTAACACCATAGTACCCTCCAAGCTCATCATTAAGCTCGAGACCCTGGGTCCCGACCCCGCCCCTTGCAACTGGGTCCTGGACTTCCTGGCGGGCTGCCCACAGGTGGTGAGGGTAGGTAAGAACATCTTCACCCCACTGATCCTCAACACTGGGGCCCCACAAGGGTGCGTTCTCAGCCCTCTCCTGTACTCCTTGTTCACCCATGACTGCGTGGCCATGCACGCCTCCTTTCTCAATCATCAAGTTGCAGACGACACTACAGTGGTAGGCTTGATTACCAACAATGATGAGACGGCCTACACGGAGGAGGTGAGGGCCCTCGGAGTGTGGTGTCAGGAAAATAACCTCACACTCAATGTCAACAAAACAAAGAAGATGATCGTGGACTTCAGGAAACAGCAGAGGGAGCACCCCCCTATCCACATTGATGGAACAGTAATGGAGAAGGTGGAAAGTTTTAAGTTCCTCGGCGTACACATCATGGACTAACTGAAATGGTCCACCCACACATACAGCGTGGTGAAGAAGGCGCAGTCGTGCCTCTTCAACCTCCGGAGGCTGAAGAAATTTGTCTTGTCACCAAAAACACTCACAAACTTTTACAGATGCACAATCAAGAGCATCCTGTTGGGCTGTATCACCACTTGGTACGGCAACTGCTCCGCCCATAACCGTAAGGCTCTCCAGAGGGTAGTGAGGTCTGCACAACGCATCACCGGGGGCAAACTACCTGCCCTCCAGGACACCTACACCACCCGATGTCACAGGAAGGCCAAAAAGATCATCGAGGACAACAACCACCCGAGCCACTGCCTGTTCAACCTGCTATCATCCAGAAGGCGAGGTCAGTACAGATGCATCAAAGCTGGGACCGAGAGACTGAAAAACAGCTTCTATCTCAAGGCCATCAGACTGTTAAACAGCCATCACTAACATAGAGTGGCTGCTGCCAACACACTGACTCAACTCTAGCCACTTTAATAATGGAAAAATGTATGTGATAAATGTATCACAAAAAAATTCCACTTTAAATAATGTTTACATACCCTACATTAAATCAAATCAAATCAAATCAAATTTATTTATATAGCCCTTCGTACATCAGCTGATATCTCAAAGTGCTGTACAGAAACCCAGCCTAAAACCCCAAACAGCAAGCAATGCAGGTGTAGAAGCACGGTGGCTAGGAAAAACTCCCTAGAAAGGCCAATACCTAGCAAGAAACCTAGAGAGGAACCAGGCTATGTGGGGTGGCCAGTCCTCTTCTGGCTGTGCCGGGTGGAGATTATAACAGAACATGGCCAAGATGTTCAAATGTTCATAAATGACCAGCATGGTCGAATAATAATAAGGCAGAACAGTTGAACATTACTCAGCTCATATGTATATACTGTACTCTATACCATCTACTGCATCTTGCCTGTGCCGTTCGGCCATCACTAATTCATATATTTTTTATGTACATATTCTTATTCATTCCTTTACACTTGTACGGTAGTTAGGTAGTTGTTGTGAAAATTGTTAGGTTAGATTACTTGTTAGATATTACTGCATGGTTGGAACTAGAAGCACAAGCATTTCGCTACATTCGCATTAACATCTGCTAACCATGTGTATGTGAAATATAAAATGTGATTAGATTTTATTTTATTTGTCTCCCCCTTCATCTACACTGATTTGAAGTGGACATCAATATGGGTTCATAGCTTTCACCTGGATTCACCTGGTCAGTATATGTCATGATGTGTATACTCAGTGTATACAGCGTGGTCATCTAGGTGAGAGTCATTCACGGCAGGCCTTTTTAGATCACTGGGAAAGAAGATGACCTATTTTCAGTCTAGTGGAGATTGTTCCTATTGACTCTTGTTAGCTCACAGAGATGCTGCTGTACGTGATCTTGAGGTGCACAGACAACCCAGGTTCAATGTCTGTGTTCGGTAATTATTGTGTAGGGGTCTCCTACAGCTCAGTAAGTCCTCTATGTGAAAAGTCCCGACTTTGAGAATCCCTAAGTCACTCCGTACAACCTTTTGTCAGTTAAACTGTAGAAAAGATGTCCACGGGACCCATAATGGCCCCAGAATGAAATCTGGCAGACAAGGTGAGGTGAATTTAATTTAACAATTTAATACAGATCTCCTCAGATAATAGTTTCTTGACAAGGGCTTTTGGGTCTTAAAGTTTGAACATGTATTTTCTCTCTGCTCTTATTGAGGAAGTTGGGATTTTACCCTATGAGACAAATAGAAATAGAAACATGTAAATCATTAACTCATTCCACAACAATCCAAAGTTGATAAAGGGGATGCTGAGAACTGGCGCCAAAAGCCCACAGGACACAGTCATAAGCCGCTGTTACCAACTTCATCAATTTACTGGGAGCAACAACAAAAAAAAGGTTTTTACTGGGAGCAAAGGTACAACTGTGAAACAGATGAAACTGACATTTCTCTTCCCACCAGGCTTCATTTTCATGCATATGCAAATTATATGTATATAACATTCAGGAGAGGATTCCATTTCATTACAATTCACAGGATGGATGCATTCATATTCACATCATAATAAAAGAGGGAGAGTTTATTTCAGTTGTTTTTTTTATCTAGACGAAGGTCCTGGTGCAAGCTAGGTTTCCGCTCTTGCCGTTTTAAATTAGCGGTTAACTTAGTTTTGGGCAGTCAGTGACATTAATTCTTCAACTAGGCTTCAGGGGAAAATAAAAACTAGCAGGACTGTGACTGTAGACAACTGGATTTAGACCATATGATGCTGTTTTCAACCTTTTCCTTTTCTCTTAACAAGCTGGAAACAGAAAGATGAAGTGATTATCCAACCTTAAAGCACCAAGCACACTAACTCTGCTAATAATCATCTGGAGTTGCACATTTAAATGAACTTTAAATGAACAACTCTTATGAATGGAGACCCATTTGCATCCAAAGGCTTGAAGCCAGTTTCCCCATTAACTCACACCAGTTAAAATCAACATACAAACATCACACGTTGTTTTTGAATCCCTCTCCATCTGTCATGTTGTTCTGGAGTCTCTCCGGAATGTCTTTAATGAAGAGATCATTTGTTTGAGTTAGGAACTCAGGGCACGCAGGGCCAATTTCCTGCTCGACTGCTCTGAAGCCGCCGCAGGAGAACACAAATCAACAGGGATAAGCGTCCCCACCATCAAAGGCGTGATGGAATAAATAAGACGAGGCAACATCTCCCTCTGTCATTTAAAATCTCAGTAATTTCAGACTGAGTGGAATGTACATATGGTTGTCTCACTACCTCACTCTAACATAGTCTAACAGAGATGGCTAAAGCATGTTTAGTGAAGGTAAGAACATGGTGAAATACAATGATGGGGAGGAAGAGGAGGAGAAGGCGGAGAAGAAGAAGGAGCAGATGGAGGACAATTATGAGGAAATGGAAGAGGTAAAAGAGGTGGAAGAAAAAGAAGAGGACAATTGTGAGGAAGCTGAGAAGGAAAAAGGAGAGGACAATCATGAGGACAATGATGGTGATAATGGCTCCCACTCTCACTGAACCCACACAAATAGTCCAAGGCCAATATCACTGTAGACAAATACCTTGAATTCCTCTGATAACTTCAGAGAAAAACAGACCTGTCTGTGATGCATCCCCTAGATGGAAGTGTTTGACAGCACTAAGAGGATGGTGTGAATGGGCTTAGACTAAAGCCCACACTACAGAACAAACAGGAAGAAGAGTAAAAGGTGCTAGCTACATCATACAGATGGGGTGAATAATGGAAAAGATATTTCCTGGACAGAATACCAGCATATCATATGTCAGGGGTGATAAGGGAGATACAGTGCCTTCGTTTTTTTGCAGAGTTCCCTTTTCTCTTGAACTCACTGAAGTCAAATTTTGCAGTTCCGAGTTAACAGTTGTTTTGAGCGCGGCACAAATCATGTTTCATTGACATCATGGCCAATGTTGAATGTTTATAATTTTAGGCTTAGAAAAGAGACCCTTAATCTCAGACTTGGGACCACACACTCCACTGAATAGTAGGTTAGTGATTGCTTTTCAATACTTGCAGTTAGACACCGGTTCCTTCCAAACCATTCATTGTTGAATTTGCAATTTCCATAATGTGTATGTCCAATGGCCGATGAGCACTGATACATTTTTTCTACCATTTCTCTTTGTTATTTCTCTTCACATGACAAGGATTAAAAAGGATTTGCCAGGAGATTGTCGACTTGATTCATGATGATGACTGCTAACAAAAATTTTGAAAGTATGATGTTGACATGATTACTCCAATGAAAGCTACTGTAGATATAACGTGATGTAATTTTATCTGTGGCCAATGACCTTGAGCCTTCTTGGATGGGCACTTCTAATGTAACTCTATGGCAGCACCCAAGGGGCTTGAATTTCCAAGCTCTACTCTTAGACATGGTCTTAGACTCTTCCCCACCTGCCCTGTATGACGGATCATCGCTGTGCTGTAGGGATGTTTTTCAGCGGCAGGGACTGGGAGCCTAGTCAGGATCGAGGTAAAGATGAACGGAGCAAAGTACAGAGAGATCCATGATAAAAACCTGCTCCAGAGTGCTCAGCATCTCAGACTGGGGCAAAGGTTCACCTTCCAACAGGACAACGAATGTCCTTGAGTGGCCCAGCCAGAGCCCAGACTTGAACCCAATCGAACATCTCTGGAGAGACCTGACAATAGCTGTGCAGTGACGCTCCCCATCCAACCTGACAGAGCTTGAGAGGATCTGTAGAGAAGAATGGGAGAAACTCCCCGAATACAGGTGTGCCAAGCTCATAGCGTCATACCCAAGAAGACTCGAGGCTGTAACTGCTGCCAAAGGTGCTACAACAAAGGATTGAGTAAAGCGTCTGAATACTTATGTAAATATGATATTTCCGTTTTTATTCGTAAGAAATTACACTATTTTTGAAAAACCAGTTTTTCCTTTGTCATTATGGGGTATTGTGTGTAAATTGATGATGGATTTGTTTTTTTTTAATCAATTTTTGAATAACGCTGTAGCCTAACTACATTTGGAAAAAGTCAAGGGGTCGGAATACTTCCCGAAGGCAAGTTTTTGTCATTTATGTTTCCAATGTGATGGTGTTTAACCCTTTTCTGACTTTCATTTATCTGCATGTCCAACACTTGTTTTCCCCGTTTTCTTTTCAGGACAACCATTTCTACAAGTTAAACACCAAACTATTTGACATAAACAGTTGCATTCATGAGTTTTATTGACAAATGTCGATAAAAAAAATAAGGTCAGCGAAAGTAAAAACATTATATGAACGCTGTAAGTACAGAAATTGTACTTAGTCAGTGACAACAGTGTGGAGTTTGGCGTCAAACTCAAAACTTGATATCGAGTCCCCGAGCTGACAAGGTAAAAATCTGTCGTTCTGCCCCTGAACAAGGCAGTTCGGTAGGCTGTCATTGTTAATAAGAATTTTGTTCTTAAATGACTTGCCTCGCTAAATAAAGGTTAAATAAAAATGTTTCAAAAAATATCCTCCATGTGGCTTGTGATGGTCGTTGGGTAAGATTAACTTATAAGTAGACTCATGCAAATCTCAAATGAGGATTCTGGTCTCAGTCCAGTCATGTGTTGAACATGTACAGCTCCCCCCCCCCCTCCCCCAGTTGTTTGGCCCCCTGGGATCACATTTCCTGGGTACATCCTATCCTAATGACTATCAAATAGGCTCATGCAAGTGTGCAGGCCAGTTTTTTACAATTGCTCTATCCTGCATAAGGATTCTGGGGGCAGGTTTCAAGAACAAAATTAAGAAACCAAATCCTTGTTTTAAAAGAATACAAACCAGAGGGGAAACAAGTTTACTGGTTAGTTTATTTTTGAAATGCCAACATGAATCAAAGGATTAAGAATTAGAATGAGACAGGATGCATTGTTTGATCCTTCACAAAGGACTTTTATTTGTGAAATGTCAGTCAGTTTGAAGAGAGATTTGTAACATACTGCACAAATTGGATTCTTAACATATCACATGAATTGCAAAATTCACATATCATACAAATTGCTAAATTCGTAACATATCACAGGAAATGGATGACTAAAAGAAGGACTGTTTTGGCTCGTGAGCACCACTTTCAAAACTACTGGCTGAAATTATACAAAAAGTTTGAGAGTGCACATTAACAAGTGGACAAGTGGATACGGTTAATTAATCACAATTTAGTAATGCCAACTGTGGCTGTTGCACAGGTTCCTGTTTAAATGCAGTTATTTTCGTTTACCTGTAGGTGGCCATGGTGCACGAGGCCCCTCGTCACCCCTTCCCCACTGTGGATGTACCTGACCACGCCCATTATACTATAGGGGCCGTCATCCTGGCTATCGGCATCACCGGCATGGTGGGCAACTTCCTGGTTATCTATGCCTTCAGCAGGTAAGGGACAGTTGCTCCCTATGGTAGTGTAACTCTCTCTCTCTCCACCTTAGAAGAGCAGATAATCTAGGCTCTGTCGTAACCGGCCACGACCGGGAGGTCCGTGGGGCGACGCACAATTGGCCTAGCGTCGTCCGGTTTAGGGAGGTTTTGTCCGGTAGGGATATCCTTGTCTCATCGCGCACCAGCGACTCCTGTGGCGGGCCGGGCGCAGTGTGCGCTAACCAAGGTTGCCAGGTGCACGGTGTTTCCCCCGACACATTGGTGCGGCTGGCTTCCGGGTTGGATGCACGCTGTGTTAAGAAGCAGTGCGGCTTGGTTGGGTTGTGTATCGGAGGACGCATGGCTTTCAACCTTCGTCTCTCCCGAGCCCGTACGGGAGTTGTAGCGATGAGACAAGATAGTAGCTACTAAAACAATTGGATACCACGAAATAGGGGAGAAAAGGGGGTACAATTCTAAAATAATATATATATATATATATATATATTTTTTTTAAAGAAGAGCAGATAATCTCATCAGTTAAAATGTGATTGGAGTTTCTTGCAGCAAGAATATGTACAGTTAATGCTGAGGTTTATCTCGTCTCAATATCCCTCCATCTGTCATATGTGGCTCTGTAGTCTCAGTTGTTTATCAGTGTGTCTCAGTTGATCAGCATCGTGAGTCGCGATATCAGGGTATTCATCCTCCCTCCTGAGCCCAAACATGATGTACTGTAACTAGCGTCCATGCCATGCTTCACTTTCAATGCTTTGTGAGGTGCCATTTCTCTCCCACTATGATGACTCATTCTGAATATAGACAGGCATACACACACAATCATATGCAGATATAAGTGGTACGTGTTGGACAAATTGATGGCACAAGCTCTATCCATAGCTAAAAAGTTGTCAACAATAATAAACCTTTCACCATAAAAAGAGGGGTACTACTGTACGCAATTACAGAACAATAACCATCTTGTGTTTCCCTGTGCTGTATGTGTTGTGTTCGACAGGAGCAGGTCACTGAGGACTCCAGCCAACATGTTCATCATTAACCTGGCCATCACTGACTTCATGATGTGCATCACACAGGCACCCATCTTCTTCACCAACTCCATGCACAGGAGATGGATCTTCGGGGAGAAAGGTACTCAACACTTATCTCCGAACACAACTATAATTGACTTCAAACCAAAAAACACAAAATAGCATAGAATTGTGTGGACAAATTCAGTCTTTGAATTGCGTCCGTTTCCTATAATTGACTGGAAGGAGGTGGAATGAAGGAATTGACTCAGACTGAGCTCTGAGCAGAGCTTGTGTCTTACAAGGTTAATACGTTGGACAGAAAAGGCGGGGGATGGAAAGAGGGAGAAGTCTATGAAAGGAATGTGTTTATTTATTACCATAGTCATGGAATTAAAGAACATATGAATGGAAAACTCTCAATGAGATGTTGCCTAGCGATACAGGGAAAGGCTACTTACTTCTGCAAACACCTCACACAACATCACTACACTCTTAGAAAAATGGGTTCCAAAAGGGTTTTTCAGCTGTCCCCATAGGAGAATCCTTTTTGGTTCCATGTAGAACCCTTTTTGGTTTCATGTAGGAACTTGCAACCCAAAAGGGTTCTACCTGGTACCGAAAAGGGTTCTTCAAAGGGTTATCCTATGGGGAGAGCCGAAGAACCCTTCTAGGTTCTAGATAGCACCTTTTTTTCTAAGAGTGTACAATAGCTGTGGCACAGCTGCTTTATTCTCATTCTGTATTATAAACAGCAAGTGCTAGAATATCTCAATTTTTATTTATGAGCATGGAAGATAGATTTATTCTCGTTGAATTACAGACCTTTTGACATCATGAGGAATTATATTGAACCTAATCCATTTTTATAAGTCATAGTGATCTTCAGATCATATATCCCTAACAACCCCCTACGCTCCTACCTTATTGTTGTCGTCCAAATTAACTGGGGAAAAAATAAATAAAGTGGAAATTGTGTTAAAGTGTATGTCCTGTGTCCTGGTGGGCAGCACTCATATACAACTCAATACCTGCAATTTAGGTGATTACAGATGGCTCAAGCTTGATATTGAAAATCGTTGTGCCAAATCTGCTTCTTCATTGATATATTCAAGAGTTTTAATATCTTTATCTATTTTTGCTCAGTTGAAATAGCCAGAACCGGAGCTGTACTGTGTATTCACAGTTCTGCCATTGGTAAACCCAACTTGCTCCAGTAAGTTAAGGCGTCAAATCTTCCCTGGCATCACCCACCATTGAGGGTGTGTAACAGCCTTAGGCTACTGCCATACCACACTAACACAAGGTATTACCCCAGGCAAGACATCACCCCTCGAGTGTGTGATTTGTATTAACATAGCTATGGAGGGGTCTATGACATATATACAAACAATGTGTTGCACAATATCTATATTTTGACATTGAGGTTTTGATTGAGGTACAGTACCAGTCAAAAGTTTGGACACCCTACTCATTCAAGAGTATTCTTTATTTTGACTATTTTCTACATTGTAGAATAATAGTGAAGACATCAAAAACGATGAAATAACACATATGGAATCATGTAGTAACCAAAAACTTAACAGTGTGCCTTGAATTCTAAATAAATCAGACAGAGTCACCAGCAAAGCTCTCCCACACCTCCTCCTCCATGCTTCACGGTGGGAACCACACATGCAGAGATCAGCCATTTACGTACTCTGCGTCTCACAAAGACATGGCGGTTGGAACCAAAAACCTCATAGTTGGTCTCATCAGACCAAAGGACAGATTTTCACCGGTCTAATGTCCATTTCTCGTGTTTCTTGGCCCAAGCAAGTCTCTTCTTCTTAGTGTCCTTTAGAAGGGGTTGCTTTGCAGCAATTTGACCATGAAGGCCTGATTCACACAGTCTCCTCTGAACAGTTGACATTCAGATGTCTGTTGAACTCTGTGAAGCATTTATTTGGGCTGCAATTTCTGAGGCTGGTTACTTTAATTAACTTATCCTCTGCAGCAGAGGTAACTCTGGGTCTTCCTTTCCTGTGGCGGTCCTCATTACTGCCAGTTTCATCATAGCACTTGATGGTTTTTGCGACTGCACTTGAAGAAACTTTCAAAGGTCTTGAAATGTTCCGAATTGACTGAACAAGGCAAAAGGTGGCTACTTTGAAGCATCTCAAATATAACATACATTTTGATTTGTTTAACACTTTTTTTGGTTACTACATGATTCCATATGTGTTATTTCAAAGTTTTGATGTCTTCACTATTATTCTACAATTTAGAAAATAATACAAATAAAGAAAAACCCTAGAATGAGTACTGTAGGTGTGTCCAAACTTTTGACTGATACTCTATATGTTCTGGTCCCTGCAGAGTGGAGGTGGATGGGTGTCACAACAGGGTGAGTGTTGAGTGTGAATCTGAGATGGGGTCAGTCAGTATTACCCCCACTCTCCCTGCAGGCTGGCCCTGTGTTTGACCTGGTTCTCTGCTGATCATTATCCAGGCTATGGAGTGACTATCACCCACATGGGGGCATTACAACATATCAACCGAAGTATCTCTTTCACCCTCTCTTTTTTTCTCACCCTTTCTGTTTCCTTCTGGGGGGTTTTAATACTTTTCTCAGTAATTAACAGTACTCTGACTCTCTATCAATCTGTTTCTTTTCTATTCCCACCTTTTATCTCAGCAGTTAACTGTACTCTCTCCGTCTCTGTGTCTTCTAGGCTGTGAGCTCTATGCATTCTGCGGGGCTCTATTTGGGATCTGCTCTATGATCACTCTGACGGTGATAGCAGTGGACCGGTACTTTGTGATCACGCGTCCGTTGGCCTCCATTGGGGTGCTCTCCAAGAAACGAGCCCTGCTCGTCCTCATGGCTGCCTGGGCCTACTCACTGGGGTGGAGCCTGCCCCCTTTCTTCGGCTGGAGTAAGTCCACACGAACATGATCATCACGCACGCACGCATCCACACATACACACATATTGGGATGAGATCCAGTATGCCAGGGCTGTACACGCTGTATTGGAGAGTTGTGGTTGTGTCAGTGTATGCATGTGTTAGAAAGACAGTGAGAACGAGTGCTCCCCCTGGCTCTGTGTTCTCTCTTTGAACTCCAGTTAGCAGTAGCTTAGTTTAGGAATGAGGATTTAGGCATTGGATCAGGTGTTCTGAGCTGCCTGAGATCTTTCAGTGATAAGGAATTAAATTAAACTAGTGGGCGAACTGGCTGGAATGGGCCCCTCATAAGCCTCACATGGGCCTGGCCTTACAGTATGCTGTCCTCAGAATTACTCGCACCCCATCATTGTGTGAATCTCTGGCAAATAACAAATGTATCCAGCCCGATTCTGTCTAGCACGTTAATGGGTGATATGCTGGAAAGGACCTTGGGGTGACACTAACTCAGACAATGTGGAGGGTAGAGGGGGTTTGGGGAGAGGGATAGGGATAGGGATAGGAGATCATGGACTGGCTACCTCCTGCAGCAGTCTGGGGCTGGGCTCTGCATGCAGGCGTGCCAACCCAGACATGGTTTCGCAACACGAATGTCCTATCTGACAACACGAAGGGCGTCTGTCTCCTTAAACCCATCTGACGTCCCCATCTTTGCCCCGTCTCCGCAGATTACCACATCATTTCACCCCCTCTGGGGAAAAACATTAATAACATGAAAGCAAAACAAAACTGCGCCGTTATACAATTTGAGGCTTTGATCGTCCAGAGCATTTAGTTAATCAGGAGTGCTCCCTTGATCCAAACTTTGGTTTTCTTGTGTCTTCCTATTGATGTGAATGTCATTTGCTTTCCCTGACTGATTGTTTTACCATAGCAGGGCTTCAATGGATGATGCATGACGAACAACCTGTAGATGACTTTGAAGTGGTGTTGAAGAAAGAACATTGTCTCTCTCCTTATATGTTACCCTTTCCCCTCTCTCTGTTCCCTTTCTCTTTCCCCTTCTCTCTCCTTTCTCTATCCCCTTCTCTCTCCTTTCTCTATCCCCTTGTCTCTCCTTCCCCTTTCCTCTTCCCTCTCCCTCCCTCCTTTCTCTATCCCCTTGTCTCTCCTTCCCCTTTCCTCTCCCCTCTCCCTTACCCCCCTCCCTCCCCAAGGTGCCTATGTTCCAGAGGGTCTGTTGACCTCCTGTACATGGGACTATGTGACCTTTACCCCGTCCGTGCGTGCCTACACCATGCTGCTCTTCACCTTTGTCTTCTTCATCCCCCTGATCGTCATCATGTACTGCTACTTCTTCATCTTCAGAGCCATACGTACAACTAACAAGTGAGTGGATTTGACACCAGAGAGCTGGTCTAGAGATGTCACTGGAAGTGTCAAATTAAGAAGTGTCACAAAATCTGTGTGTGTGTGTGTCATAGGGCTATAACCAAGATCAACGGCACTGGTAGCACCAGAGACTCCATTAAGAGTTTCCATCGGCTGAAGAATGAGTGGAAGATGGCTAAGATCGCTCTTATTGTCATCCTCCTCTATGTCATCTCTTGGTCCCCCTATTCTGCTGTTGCCCTGACTGCATTTTCAGGGTGAGTGGTTTTGATATACTATACTACCCTACACAATACACACCCACTCCTAAAAGCATTGCCGCAGCCACAACATTCATACCTTGACCATTCAATATATTGTACAATATATATTGTATAATTCTACCTTCAAGCCTAACAGCCTTCTCTCTCTGCCCTACTCATGTCCCCTGTAGGTATACAGATTTTCTGACCCCCTACATGAACTCAGTGCCTGCTGTGATCGCCAAGGCTTCAGCCATTCACAACCCCATCATCTATGCCATCACCCACCCCAAGTACAGGTACTGTAGTCTTGCTGCCACCCCAAGTACAGGTACTGTAGTCTTGCTGCCACCCCAAGTATAGGTACTGTAGTCTTGCTGCCACCCCAAGTATAGGTACTGTAGTCTTGCTGCCACCCCAAGTACAGGTACTGTGGTCTTGCTGTCACCCCAAGTACAGGTACTGTAGTCTTGCTGTCACCCCAAGTACAGGTACTGTAGTCACTGACTCAACTCCAGCCACTTTAATAATGGGAATTGATGGGAAATGATGTAAATATATCACTAGCCACTTTAAACAATGCTACCTTATATAATGTTACTTACCCTACATTATTCATCTCATATGCATACGTACAGTGCCTTGCGAAAGTATTCGGCCCCCTTGAACTTTGCGACCTTTTGCCACATTTCAGGCTTCAAACATAAAGATATAAAGCTGTATTTTTTTGTGAAGAATCAACAACAAGTGGGACACAATCATGAAGTGGAACGACATTTATTGGATATTTCAAACTTTTTTAACAAATCAAAAACTGAAAAATTGGGCGTGCAAAATTATTCAGCCCCCTTAAGTTAATACTTTGTAGCGCCACCTTTTGCTGCGATTACAGCTGTAAGTCGCTTGCGGTATGTCTCTATCAGTTTTGCACATCGAGAGACTGACATTTTTTCTCATTCCTCCTTGCAAAACAGCTCGAGCTCAGTGAGGTTGGATGGAGAGCATTTGTGAACAGCAGTTTTCAGTTCTTTCCACAGATTCTCGATTGGATTCAGGTCTGGACTTTAACACCTGGATATGTTTATTTTTGAACCATTCCATTGTAGATTTTGCTTTATGTTTTGGATCATTGTCTTGTTGGAAGACAAATCTCCGTCCCAGTCTCAGGTCTTTTGCAGACTCCATCAGGTTTTCTTCCAGAATGGTCCTGTATTTGGCTCCATCCATCTTCCCATCAATTTTAACCATCTTCCCTGTCCCTGCTGAAGAAAAGCAGGCACAAACCATGATGCTGCCACCACCATGTTTGACAGTGGGGATGGTGTGTTCAGGGTGATGAGCTGTGTTGCTTTTACGCCAAACATAACGTTTTGCATTGTTGCCAAAAAGTTAAATTTTGGTTTCATCTGACCAGAGCACCTTCTTCCACATGTTTGGTGTGTCTCCCAGGTGGCTTGTGGCAAACTTTAAACAACACTTTTTATGGATATCTTTAAGAAATGGCTTTCTTCTTGCCACTCTTCCATAAAGGCCAGATTTGTGCAATATACGACTGATTGTTGTCCTATGGACAGAGTCTCCCACCTCAGCTGTAGATCTCTGCAGTTCATCCAGAGTGATCATGGGCCTCTTGGCTGCATCTCTGATCAGTCTTCTCCTTGTATGAGCTGAAAGTTTAGAGGGACGGCCAGGTCTTGGTAGATTTGCAGTGGTCTGATACTCCTTCCATTTCATTATTATCGCTTGCACAGTGCTCCTTGGGATGTTTAAAGCTTGGGAAATCTTTTTGTATCCAAATCCGGCTTTAAACTTCTTCACAACAGTATCTCGGACCTGCCTGGTGTGTTCCTTGTTCTTCATGATGCTCTCTGCGCTTTTAACGGACCTCTGAGACTATCACAGTGCAGGTGCATTTATACGGAGACTTGATTACACACAGGTGGATTGTATTTATCATCATTAGTCATTTAGGTCAACATTGGATCATTCAGAGATCCTCACTGAACTTCTGGAGAGAGTTTGCTGCACTGAAAGTAACGGGGCTGAATAATTTTGCACGCCCAATTTTTCCGTTTTTGATTTGTTAAAAAAGTTTGAAATATCCAATAAATGTCGATCCACTTCATGATTGTGTCCCACTTGTTGTTGATTCTACACAAAAAAATACAGTTTTATATCTTTATGTTTGAAGCCTGAAATGTGGCAAAAGGTCGCAAAGTTCAAGGGGGCCGAATACTTTCGCAAGGCACTGTATGTACTGTATTCTATATCATCGACTGCATCCTTATGTAATACATGTATCACTAGCCACTTTAACTATGCCACTTTGTTTACATACTCATCTCATATGTTATACTGTACTCGATATCATCTACTGTATCTTGCCTATGCTGCTCTGTACCATCACTCATTCATATATCCTTATGTACATATTCTTTATCCCCTTACACTGTGTATAAGGCAGTAGTTTTTTGGAATTGTTAGTTAGATTACTTGTGTATGTGACAAATAAAATTTGATTTGATTTGCTGCCACCCCAAGTACAGGTACTGTGGTCTTGCTGCAACCCCAAGTACAGGTACTGTAGTCTTGCTGCCACAAAATAAAATATAATGGTTTCTATTGTTGCAGTATAGGTCAAATCTGCTTACCCAACCCCATTTGGAAATTCCGCTAAGCAACAAAGTCAAAGGGCTATTCTGTTGTTGTTTTTAATTTCACTAATCTGATACTGGCCAAGTGAACCATTGCATTCTATCCCATAAGAATTTATCAAATCTGAGAGACAGGAAGGGTATAGCCCCTGTCAGCTAGCGATCAGACTGGTGTTGTCACGATACCAGAATGTTTACTTTGATACCAATACCAGGTTTAGTATCACGATACTCGATACTAAAACAATACCACAGCAAACTTTTAAAAATGTGTTCTTAGTTCCAAACAATTCTTACATCAGGAGATCACACCTAGTTAGCACTGTTGTTTGGTTAGCAGTGATTCTGTTGTGTACGTGTTGGAGTTTGCAGAAGAAATGCACACTGGATTGCAACAAATAATCATAATTCTGCCCAGTAGACATACTGTACAGTAGGTTACTTTGTACTTGGTTAGATTCTACAGTTGAAACAATAACAAAGCGTTCATGTCACAACCTGGTCTTAGTATTTTGTGTTTTCTTTCTTTATTTGGTCAGGCCAGGGTGTGACATGGGTTTATTTTGTGGTGTGTTTGTGTATTGGGGTTTTTCGTAGGTTTAGGGATTGTGGCTTAGTGGGGTGTTCTAGCAAAGTCTATGGTTGCCTGAGGCGGTTCTCAATCAGAGGCAGGTGATTCTCGTTGTCTCTGATTGGAAACCATATTTAGGCAGCCATATTCTTTGAGTGTTTCGTGGGTGATTGTTCCTGTCTCTGTGTTATTGCGCCAGTTTAGGCTGTTTCGGTTTTCAGGTACGTTTATTGTTTTGTATATATCGTGTTTATTCGTCTATTAAACATGTATCGAATTAACCACGCTGCATTTTGGTCCGACTCTCTTTCACCCGAAGAAAACCGTTACAGATTCACCCACCACACCAGGACCAGGCAGCGTGGTGACAGGCAGCGACAGCAGAAGCAGCGAAAGGAGGAATGGACATGGGAAGATGTTTTGGATGGCATGGGTTGTTACACTTGGGAGGAGATACTGGCTGGAAGAGATCGCCTCCCATGGGAACAGGTGGAGGCACTTAGGAGAGCAGAGGCAGCCGGAGAGAGGAGCCGACGATACGAGGGAACACGGTTGGCAAGGAAGCCCGAAAGTCAGCCCCAAAAATTTCTTGGGGGGGCGCTCAGGGAGAGTGTGGCGGAGTCAGGGTTCAGACCTGAGCCAACTCCCCCTGTTTATCGTGAGGAGCAGCGATCACAGGACTTCTGGACTTGGGAGGAAATATTGGACAGAAAAGGACCCTGGGCACAGCCTGGTGAATATCGACGCCCCAAAGGAGAACTGGAGGCGGGGGAAAGCGGAGAGGTGCTGGTATGAAGAGGCAGCACGGCAACGCAGATGGAAGCCCGAGAGTCAGCCCCAAAATATTATTGGGGGGGGGCTCACAGGGAGTATGGCTACGCCAGGTAGGAGACCTGCGCAAACTTCCTGTGCTTACCGGGGGGCTAAAGAGACCGGGCAGGCACCGTGTTATGCTGTGGAGCGCACAGTGTTTCCAGTTCGGGTGCATTGCCCGGTGCGGTACATACTAGCTCTTCGTATTGGCCGGGCTAGAGTGGGCATCGAGCCAGGTAAGGTTGGGCAGGCTCGGTGCTAAAGAGCTCCAGTGCGCCTGCACGGTCCGGGCTATCCAGTGCCACCTCCACACACCAGTCCTCTGGTGGCAGCTCCCCGCACCAGGCTTCCTGTGCGTGTCCTCGGCCCAGTACCACCAGTGCCAGCACCACGCACCAGGCCTTCAGTGTGTCCCGCCTGTTTAGCGCTGCCAGAGCCTTCCTCCTCTCCAGCGCTGTCGGAGTCTCCCGCCTGTTTAGCGCTGCCAGAGCCTTCCTTCTCTCCAGCGCTGCCGGAGTCTCCTGCCTGTTCAGCGCAGCCAGAGCTGCTAATCTCCATGGAGAAGCCAGAGCTGCTAGTCTGCATGGAGCAGCCAGAGCTTCCAGTCTGCATGGAGCAGCCAGAGATTCCAGTCTGCATGGAGCAGCCAGAGCTGCCAGTCTGCATGGAGCTGCCAGAGCTTCCAGAGCTGTCAGTCTGCATGGAGCAGCCAGAGCTGCCAGTCTGCATGGAGCAGCCAGAGCTGCCAGTCTGCATGGAGCAGCCAGAGCTGCCAGTCAACCAGGATCTGCCGGAACCGCCAGTCAGCCAGGATCTGCCAGAACCACCAGCTAGCCAGGATCTGCCAGAGCCAACTACCTGCCTGAGCTTCCTCTCAGTACTGAGCTTCCTCTCAGTACTGAGCTTCCTCTCAGTACTGGGCTTCCTCTCAGTACTGGGCTTCCTCTCAGTGCTGAGCTTCCCCTCAGTGCTGTGCTTCCCCTCAGTGCTGTGCTACCCCTCAGTCCCGAGCTACCCCTCAGTCCCGAGCTACCCCTCAGTCCCGAGCTTCCCCTCAGTCCCGAGCTTCTACCTCAGTCCCGAGCTGCCCCTCAGTCCAGTGGGATCCTTGGTGAGGGTTATTAGGCCAAGGTCGGCGGCGAGGGTCGCCAATCAAAGGATGCGTTACAGGGGGACTAAGAGTTGGTTGGAGTGGTGTCCACGTCCCGAGCCGGAGCCGCCACCGTGGACAGACGCCCACCCGGACCCTCCCCTATGGGTTTAAGTGTGCGGCCGGGAGTCCGCACCTTGAGGGAGGGGGTTCTGTCACGCCCTGGTCTTAGTATTTTGTGTTTTCTTTATTTATTTGGTCAGGCCAGGGTGTGACATGGGTTTATTTTGTGGTGTGTTTGTGTATTGGGGTTTCTCGTAGGTTTAGGGATTGTGGCTTAGTGGGGTGTTCTAGCAAAGTCTATGGTTGCCTGAGGCGGTTCTCAATCAGAGGCAGGTGATTCTCGTTGTCTCTGATTGGAAACCATATTTAGGCAGCCATATTCTTTGAGTGTTTCGTGGGTGATTGTTCCTGTCTCTGTGTTATTGCACCAGTTTAGGCTGTTTCGGTTTTCACGTACGTTTATTGTTTTGTATATATCGTGTTTATTCGTCTATTAAACATGTATCGAATTAACCACGCTGCATTTTGGTCCGACTCCCTTTCACCCGAAGAAAACCGTTACAGTTCACCCGCCTTCCCACTGGACACAGACGTCATTTAAACATCAAGTTTTGATTTACATTTGTTTGAGTTGTCAACTCATTATGAAAAACTGTCACCATGTCATTGGATTAACTGTAGGTTAAAAGTTGGTTGGAAGAAAAGGGTCACTTCCCTTAATTTAATGACTTTTTGCAAATCCAATCAATTTTCCACGTTGATTCAACGGCATCACATATGTTTTGGTTGACATGACGTGGAAACAACGTTGATTCAACCAGATTTTGTTTTGGTAAAAAGCTGTGGGATGTGCCTGGAGAAATATCATTCTCACATTCACAGACAGAGCTATGGATGCAAGGACTGAACATCCATGATATCAAAATTATAGTAGTAATCAAGTTTTGGGGCTAAATGGTGTTTGTTTACATTTTGGGTATATAACATACATTCATTAGTTTAAAAATGGATGTAGCAACCAAGGATCCTAGCTTTAACTTTTAATTGAGAATATCAGGAATCAAGGTAAGACACAGGTGCAGACTGTGTGAAGTAACAATGTTTATTGTAACCACAGGGGCAGGCAAACGACAGGTCAAGGCAGGCAGGGGTCGATAAGCCAGAGCAGAGGCCAAGGTAGAGGACGGCAGGCAAGCTCAGGGTCAGGTCAGGCAGAGGTCGGTAATCCAGAGGTGGAGCAAAGGTACAGGACGGCAGGCAGGCTCAGAGACAGGCAGTGGTCAGGTGGGCGGGTACAGGGTCAGGACGGCAGGCAGGCTCAGAGACAGGCAGTGGTCAGGTGGGCGGGTACAGGGTCAGGATGGCAGGCAGGCTCAGAGACAGGCAGTGGTCAGGTGGGCGGGTACAGGGTCAGGACGGCAGGCAGGCTCAGAGACAGGCAGTGGTCAGGTGGGCGGGTACAGGGTCAGGACGGCAGGCAGGCTCAGAGACAGGCAGTGGTCAGATGGGCGGGTACAGGGTCAGGACGGCAGGCAGGCTCAGAGACAGGCAGTGGTCAGATGGGCGGGTACAGGGTCAGGACGGCAGGCAGGCTCAGAGACAGGCAGTGGTCAGGCGGGCGGGTACAGGGTCAGTATAGGCAAAGGTCAAAAACCAGGGTGAGAAAAAGAGAGACTAGGGTAAAACAGGAGCTGAGACAAAAAGCTGGTAGGCTTGAACTAACAAGACGGACTGACAACAGACAGACAAAAAACACAGGTATAAATACACAGGGGATAAGTGGGGAAGATGGGTGACACCTGGAGGGGGGTGGAGACAAGCACAAGGACAGGTGAAACAGATCAGGGGCGTGACAGAGAAGGTTTTTGAAAAAGCCTTTCCATCTACCTGAAGACTTACCTGAAGGTTATCATTAGCATCGCTAACGGCTACACAGAACGGTAGAAATATGCGCACTGCCCACATACAGACTTCAGAAAGTTGCAAGGGAATACGAATCACTGATGCATTCTGGTCATGTCTTTTGACCCAACATGGTCCCGCTTTGGTAATTGACGTGCAGCTTTTTAAAGCTTTCATAAAGCCGGCATAAACACTGCATCAATGTGTTACAAATCATCTAGAACCGTATACCTTTATAAAGGGTTCATAAATATGGCCTAACCCACTATGTCAAATATGACATAAACCTGTGCTTTATAAAGGGTGGCATAAGCACCACTTTAAAAAAGCCTTATAAATCATGTTAAATGGAAGCTTCACAAAGCATTTATAACACTGTCATTGCAATGCCGGGATAGTGGGTTTGAGTCCCGGGACCACGCCATATGTAAACATTTATTCACCAATCGCTGTAAGTCACTTTGGATAAAAGCGTCTGCTAAATTGTATATATGACATTACTCTAAAACATTTCTAGTGTGGCCGAAATGCTTTCCTTCTTAGGTGCATTGTCAATATTGGACCTAACCTCAACTTTCCCCAAAATGCTGTGCTGCAGGATGACTCACACTCTAAAGTGCAGTCATGCACACCAAAAAAAAACTTAGTGAGGCCTTTTAAAATCCATTTACACTTTTTGCTTTACTTCAGTTTTTTCCCCCCATTTCCTCAGTTTAGTTTTCCAGGTTTCGATTTCCCCCATTTTTCCCCCAATTATTTTCTAACTTTTTTAGTAGAAAAACAACATTTGACTTTCTGTGTTCACAACAATGCTTGAACCACATCGGGGATTACTTTTGAGGTCTGTGAAAAATCTACGAAATGTACAATACCAGTCAAAAGTTTGGACGCACCTACTCATTCAAAAGTTTCTTATTTTTTACATTGTAGAATAATAGTGAAGACATCAACACTATGAAATAACAAATATGTAATCATGTTGTACCAAAAAAATATATTTTAGATTCTTCCAAGTAGCCACCCTTTGCCTTGATGACAGCTTTGCACACTCTTGGCCAGCTTCATGAGGAATGCTTTTCCAACAGTCTTGGAGTTCCCACATATGCTGCTTTTCCTTCACTCTGCAGTCCAACTCATCCCAAACCATCTCAATTAGGTTGAGGTCGGATGATTGTGGAGGCCAGGTCATCTGATGGAGCACTCCATCACTCTCCTTCTTGGTCAAATAGCCCTTTACATAGCCTGGAGGTGTGTTTTGGGTCATTGTCCTGTTGAAAAACAAATGATAGTCCCACTAAGCGCAAACCAGATGGGATGGCGTATCCCTGCAGAGTGCTGTGGTAGCCATGCTGGTTAAGTGTGCCTTGAATTCTAAATAAATCACTGACAGTGTCCCCAGCAAAGTACCCCCATACCATCATATCTCCTCCTCCATGCTTCACGGTGTGAACCACACATGCAGAGATCTTCTGTTTATCTACTCTGCGTCTCTCAAAGACAAGGTGGTTGAAACCACAAATCTAAAATTTGGATTCATCAGACCAAAGGACATATTTGCACTGGTCTAATGTCCATTGCCTGTGTTTCTTGACCCAAGCAAGTCTCTTCTTCTTAGTGGTGTCCTTTAGTAGTGGTTTCTTTGCAGCAATTCGACCATGAAGGCCTGATTCATGCAGTCTCCTCTGAACAGTTGATGTTGAGATGTGTCTTTTACTTGAACTCTGTGAAGCATGTATTTGGGCTGCAATCTGAGGTGCAGTTAATGCTAATGAACTTATCCTCTGCAGTAGAGGTAACTCTCGTGTTTTTGCGACTGCACTTGAAGAAACTTTCAAAGTTCTTGAAATGTTCCGGATTGACTGACCTTCATATCTTAAAGTAATGATGGACTGTCGTTTTGACAGTCCTCGCCATAATATGGACTTATGATCTTCTGTATACCAATCCTACCTTATCACAACAAAACTGATTGACTCAAACGCATTAAGAATAAATAAATTCCAAAAATGTACTTTTAACAAGGCACACCTGTTAATTGAAATGCCTTGCAGGTGACTACCTTATGAAACTGGTTGAGAGAATGAAGGTAAAGCAGCCAACAAGTGCTCAGCATGTGTGGGAACTTCTTCAAGACTGTTGGAAAAGGATTCCAGGTGAAGCTGACTGAGAGAATGCAAAGAGTGTGAAAATATATTTAGATTTGTTCAACACTTTTCTGCCAGCTCAGGGACAAGCTACACTATTCACACTCCTGTGTAATCAAATAAAAAATGCCCTGAATACAACAGGTATTCTTTACCGTGAAACGCTTGCTTACAAGCCCTTAAACAATGGTGCAGTTCTAAAAAAAATAAAGTTAAGAAGGGGCTTGATTACAACCTGTTACAATGGTGCCTACGTCGTCCCCCAGGTCATTACACACACAGCACATAGAAAGAAGCCTGGGATATCAACTATTCAAAGTTGGCCTACAGTAGGTGGGAGTGACCATAGAATTCTAAAGGAGTGACCTTACTGAGTAAAGTTATTGTCATCGTCACTAGTTAACACAGTAACAAAGTCCTAATTATGGCAAAAATGTGACTTGTTAAAGCTAACCCTAACTAATGAAGGCCAAGTTTGATGCGTTGGTCCACCAGGCCTTCAGCACATTTGGGGTCTTGGAACGAGATTAGGTGTAATGTGACTACCATGACTTCAATTTAGAGCGCATTCCAATCCTTCGACCCAACATGTGACCCTTTATAAAGCACGTTTAGATCATATTCGACATAGTGGGGGTCGTGGTCATTCTTACACAGGGACACTCAAAGTCAATCTTAAATGAATCATCCTTTATTTGTCAGCACACTGGAAAGGTTCCAACCAACTCAATGCACCAATATACACATGTCAATCAGGAGCTCTGCCAAGGCAGACACAGCAGTTGTCTTATATATAACTATACACAGACAATTTATATTTGCATGATTTACCATAATTAATTATGAATTACCGACCAATACTGGTTCAGACCAATACCTCACGAGGCTTCTCCTCTCTAACCTGAGACCTTGAAACTGAGATATCTTTCGTTCTCGTTCTCAAAACAAGGTCCAGGTGTACTGCCAAATTGCAGCTACTGATAGTGAGGATTCGCTCAGTCAGCCACTTGCATGAACACACAGAAATTGGTTTATAGAACAGCACATGAATTGAACACAGAAATTAGTTATCAGAAAAGCACAAAATGGGTTATGTCACATTTGACATGGGTGTTTATGTCACACAGTTATGCCACATTTATAAACCCTTTTTAAAGCATGACATACAGTTATAGATACTTTAACACATTTATGTAGTGCTTATGAAGGCATTATGAAGGCTTTATGAAGGCTTTATGAGGCCTTTATAAGCTGAACGTAATTTAAATCAGAACCATAAACTTAATACATTTTAGAATAAATTCAAACCATTAAGTTGATTTTCGAAATCTGAGACACATTTGGTAGAAGATCCGAAAGTAACAAATTATAATACTGGACCGTTTATCATGTTCTGATATTTAAAAACGACCATTGTTTTCATACACTGTGCAACTCTAGATCAGACTAAACTTTCCTCTCTACAATCACTCATTAACCTGGATGTTAATACAACTGGACATTATTTTATTCTCACCACACAGGAAGGATGCTAAGGGTTAATAAACTGGATAGGGCACCTAGATTGTTTCCTCTGACATGATACATCAGGCCAAGTCCCTGCCATGTTCTGTCCCATCAGACTGGCTATGGTGTCGCCTTGTACTGTATGGTACTTTGCCTTTCTGTCTTATGCTAGAGGAAATATATCAGTTAGCCTCTGGACCTACATCTCCTAAATCTGCCCCCTGCACTCTTGGTCTTCAGGATGGCCATAGCCAAGTACATCCCATGCCTGGGGTTTTTGCTGTGTGTACGTCGACGCGACCTGCAATCCACCAACAGCAGTTTCATGTCCACCCGGCGATCCACTGTCACCAGCCAGACCTCCGACATCGGCGACCGCTTACACCGCACCAGCACTGTCAAGTCCCGCCTCTCTTCCGCCTCCGACAGCGAATCGGTATGAATAAATATGTCCTGATATGAAATCATGAGATTGTGTGTGTGTGTGTGTGTGTCTGACGTTTATGTAATGGTTCCATCCCCCCAGGCCTGGACAGATACTGAGGCTGACCTCTCCAGTATGGGCTCCTGGCCGGCTAGCCGCCAGGTGTCCTGTGATATCAGTAAGGACACCGCCGAGCTCCCACACTTCAAGCCCTCCAAGTCCAAGATGAAGAGCCACGACTCTGGTATCTTTGAGAAGGTAACTAACACATCAAGGCAAGGTCAGGTCAAGCCTGCTCCCTGTCCTCTTTCACATGTGTGACAATGTACCGAATGTGTGGAGGATATTTTGGGCTCTAGAGGCAGAACAGTGTGAATGCGTTGTCTAACACAGTAAAGGTCAGTAAGTAAGCCAATTTAGGGTTTTAAAAAAAATCCCACTTGCACTTATGTGCTCAACTCCCAACATCAATACACATTAATGCCACCTATGATACCTAACATTCAGTGCCTCTACCTGAGAAGCACCTAATCAAACAGTAACAGACTTGCTGTACTGTAATGCAACAAGATTCGTAGGAGAATTAGGCAAGAACTAAGTACACATTTCCATCATAAAGGATTCTTCTGTGTAGTCCGCCACAAATCTATTAAACCAACTATTGGCCTGGAAAGCACCCCTGGATTTGTGTCAGCCAATCGCATGGCTCCTAAATTAATCTGGCACCTTGTTACAGACAGGATGGTAAGATGAATCCACAGCAGAGGGGTCACTCCAGGGAGGAAGCTTTAGGAGGGCTTTGCTGTACCATAGACGTCTAATCCAATTTTGACATTTTTGAAACGTGTTCATCTTTACGGCGTCTTTCAGTGTTACTATTTAAAATGTGATGTCACCTGCTAAAGCAGTGTTTTATTAACTATGGTATAGGGTGCCCCCATGAGAACACAAGCTAGCTCTATGGAGCACAGTACTTGTAGAGGCAATCTGTATCGGAGGATAAGAATCTATTTTTTAAATGTATGAGCAATCGTATAGGGGTCAGCAGACATATTTCTGTAAAGCGAATATATAGAGATAGCTGATGTGTCTTATCAGGGTTCATTACAAATAAAAATAGTATTTTAAATGTGTCTTAAATCTCTTTACAACATATTGTGATACAATTATAATCTTTATTGAGAGGTTAGATTTCACTGTTAATTAAATCTCCTGGAGTATTCTTTAGGGGTTCTTTAAATTAAAACTGTGGGGGAACCCCTATTAGCTCTTCAAAGAACCCTCGAAAAAAGGTTATTTAAGGAACCTTGTGTGGGAACCCCTATAAGTTCTTCGGAAAACTTTTCTCAAAGGTTATAATGGTTCCTCTAAGAACCTTTTGGGGTTAATTATTTTTACTCCCTGTCCACCATCCCCCATTATACAAACATATTTTAATAACAATGACAATATTGATTTAAATAATTCATTGCTAATTTAGTGGCACCACAAATGTGAATGAACAATTACACTTCAATTTACCAAACAAAACACATAAAAAACATTGAACATTTCTGCAGACATGTCAGAACATAATAAATAATACATTTACTTTGTATAGTGCTTTTCACTCTCATGGTGAAAATATAAAATACAATAAAAACAACATACATTAAAGGTAAACTAACAATATTGTAGACTTGATGCTAAATACAGATTGGATTTTTTTGCTTTAGTGTGTGTGTGTGTGTGTGTGTGTGTGTGTGCGCACATGTGTGTGTGTGTGTGTGTGTGTGTGTGTCCAACAACCACTTGCCCAACAACCATTTATTTATGTTAGGAGGTTTGCCATCTTTATGTCCGGCCCTGGTAACTTTACCCCAACTTCTCTTATACCCAGAACACCGCAACTTAAGAACATCACAAATGTTCAGCTGTAATTTTATATAAGCATGCACACTTATGTTTATGAAGAAACAGATTATTTGTGCAGAGACATACCTTGTCACGGACATAAAGGCCACTCGGGTCCTCATTGAAGCGTTAGGGCAAGAGCAGGATCTCTGCTGGGGTCTCGAGTCCTGGGGAAAGGCAAAGTAAAGATCTTACTACATTTGCAAAAGAATGTGTGTTAAAATTCTATTACAAAATACATATTTTGTATGTACTATGTACTGTATAGGCTACATTAGAGAAAGGGAAGGAATAAGAGCAAATACCTGTGCGCCTCTTCTGTATTGTCCTTCAGGGCCTGTCGAAATAGCAGGTCCTCACCCATGCCTCGCCTCTCTGCCTCGGCTATTATTTTGCCACTAGCCTTCAATTATCTTTTTGTCTATATCCATTCCATGGAAGATCTGAAAAGATCATTTGCACATATTTTTTATTTCTGGAGGCATAACTTGATTCACATAGATTAAAAAAATAGCAAATGTGTAACCGAACAAAAAAAAAGTGAGAGTTTGTTTCATATTTGGTTCATTTTTTTTTTCAATCATCCCATGCCACGATTCCTTCGTAAAGGAGAATTGAGGTTGAGTTATTAGTAATGACCAAGTGTACAAAAATGTAATAAAAATATCACTCACATATCCTTTTCCTGTACAGTCCCTTAGAAATGGGTACTTGGCCACCAATGATGTCACTATATAGTCTGCTTGTAGGGTACCTTTAAAAAGGGTAGATCAATGTGGTGTTCCATTACAGTATAACACATCCTATGACTACACACAAATCAAATCAAATCGTATTGGTCACATACACATATTTAGCAGATGTCATTGCGGGTGTAGTGAAATGTTTGTGTTTCTAGCTCCAACAGTGCAGAAATATCTAAACACACACACAAACTCACACGATGTACCAAATGTATAAACTTACCAGGTATATGTGCACGTGATATCAACTAAAATCTGGATGATTTGTCTCCTCCACTTGGACCAATCAGTGGGAAAGTTGGAACTCTTCACTCTGTTGGTTGAGTTTACACTGCAGGGCTGTGGGGAACTCAGGAAGGGTGCGTATTGTGGGCCACAGTTTTGTGTTGGTTGGTGGATGCTGGTTATTGGTTGGTTGTTGGCTTGTAGCAAATTGTGGTGGGTTGGTCTTTTTGGAGTGGTACTGTGATTCCTAAGCATGTGTTCTTTGACTGCTCCCATCATTGTCTCATCTGGTGTCTTTTGGCATGTGTCTTTGCAATGTTTTTGTAGTCACAGATGACATGTGCAATTATCTTGAAGTGCTGATGTTTGGCTTCAAAGCACATACACGACAGATGGATAAGTGGTCCTTATGCCATCAGCAGTCGGTAGTAATGGTTCGGAAAGTGCATCTTGGGTGTTTGCTTGTTTGGGAAAAGCATGAAATTCCATTATTTTCTCTTCCAGGTATGGTGCCCAAGACCTTTTGATAGTAGGTGCCATTATTATGTCCCCAAGTTATCTCAGTAACAGGCACACTTCCCATGCATCACAGCTGGCTATTTTCCACCCAATCATTAGCATTTCTCAGATGCACTCCCAACCAGATGTCCATTATTCCTCAGATAGTGGTGTTTGTCTAGATGATCTGTCGTAGTTGCCATTTGGGAAGTCATCAATCTCGTCATTTAGCGGAGCCACAGTGATTTGTTTCGTCTTCACAAGCTCGTGTAACACCATCCAGGTATGATGCCCTCAAGGAAGTCATGCATCACATCGAGGGGAATAAATACATAAAGGGTAAAGGTGCATATGTCATCTCAGAGACGTGGCACGGACTTCTAACACCATAGACTCTGGCATTTTCTGGGTTTTCTTGGACTGCCTGCAGGTGGTAGCTGTAATTTGTTGAGTTGCGCATGGTGAGCTCTCGTCCTTGGTTACTGTGCAAAAGCCGCAGGGCCAGACGGATTACCGGGAGGTGTATTCCGAGCATGCGCTGACCAACTGGCAAGTGTCTTCACTGACATTTTCAGTGAAGACCCACTCCAATTTGCATACCGCCCCAACAGATCCACAGATGATGCAATCTCCATTGCACTCCACACTGCCCATTCCCACCTGGACAAAATAAACACCTATGTGAGAATGCTATTCATTAACTACAGCTCAGCGTTCAACACCATAGAGCCCTCAAATCACTAAGCTAAGGACCCTGGGACTAAACACCTCCCTCTGCAACTGGATCCTGGACTTCCTGACGGGCCGCCCCCAGGTGGTAAAGGTAGGTAACAACGAGTGACGCAGCGGTCTAAGGCACTGCATCTCAGTGCAAGAGGTGTCACTACAGTCCCTGGTTCGAATCCAGGCCATATCACATCCGGACGTGATTGGAAGTCTCATAGAGCGGCACACAATTGGCCCAGCGTCGTTCAGGTTAGGGGAGGGTTTGGCCGATGTAGGCCGCCATTGTAAATAAGAATTTGTTCTTAACTGACTTTCCTAGTTTAACAAATATTATGATCCTCCACTATACTGCCCTGCACAGTAACATAATACTTCTCTCTGATCTTCACCATAAACATGCAGAGGTTTCTCATAAGGCCTCTAACTAGGTCTTCAGTTTTGAAGTCCATGGACTCAACAACATTAGTTGCAGGCGCCCACGCGAGATCAGAGTCATCATCATTCACATTTTCCTTAATGTAGTCAGGCACAGGGATTACAGAACCATTAGGCCTACTTGTCAGCAAATGATTGTGTTTTTTGTATATATGTGTCCTATATGAAGCAAAGCATTTGCATGAAAACATGTAACCTCCAAGTCCACATGTTAACCATTGGTACAGACCAATGTGGCGAATCCGTTTTATGATTCCTCAAAAAATGCTTGTTGCATATTTGGCAGTTATCAGTCAACACCAGTCAAAATGCCTGCTAGGTAGCTTAGCATTTAAAGCATTCCAATTGTCCAGCCGACAAGGTGAAATAATCTGTAATTTGGTCCTTGAGCATAGCAGTTATAACACCCCCACAACAAGAGCTACCTGGTTGTTGGGTTAAAAGCAGAAGTGAAGTTTTGGTTGGACCTAGCATGCAATTGATTTTTTTATTTAAATGTAAAACCTTGGAAAGGAGAGGTGTAGTCCTCCAACTGATTTTGCTGAAGCCACTGGCAGACATCCTCCACATTTAATTGTGTCTGTTGTGTTGTGTTATGGAGAAATGGGGGGGGGGGGGGGGGTCATGTTTGCAGTAACAGCAAAAAGTTTACAGTGAAACCAAGGAAAAAGGCAGCAGCTGCCATCTCTAACCTCAGTTAGGGCTGCTGGCTCAAAGGTTTACCTTGGTATTATGTATTTTTCTTCGCTGATACAAGTATAAAACTATATGACACTGACAGCCACATACAAATAATTATATTAACACAAGTTTTTGTATATAAAAAAAATCGTAATGGAAACGTATTCCAGTGGGTGTACCAAGCAATAAGGCAGTAACTGCCGTCTAGGGTCAGGTCAGAGGTCAGGGTCAATATGAATAAAAAAATAACTCATAGTAAGGCAACAGAACCACCTATCCAATGATCTGCCTACAATTCATTTGGCCGGACAATAATAAAAACAAAATGTCATTTTTCCACATTTTGTTACGCTACAGCCTTGTTCAAAAATTGATTAAATTGTTGTTATTCCTCATCAATCTACACACAATACCCCATAATGACAAAACAAAAACAGAATTTTTGAAATTTTTGCAAATGTATTAAAAATTAAATATCACATTTACAAAACTAGTCAGACCCTTTACTCAGTACTTTGTTGAAGCACCTTTAGCAGCGATTACAGCCTGGAGACTTTTATCTCCCTCACCAACTTTAAACATCTGCTCTCTGAGCAGCTAACCGATCGCTGCAGCTGTACATAGTCCATCGGTATATAGCCCACCCAATTTACTTACCTCATCCCCATACTGTTTTTATTTTATTTACTTTTCTGCTCTTTGGCACAACCGGTATCTCTACCTGCACATGTTCATCTGATCATTTATCACTCCAGTGTTAATCTGCTAATTGTAATTATTCACTCCTATGGCCTATTTATTGCCTACCTCCTCATGCCTTTTGCACACAATGTATATATATTCTTTTTTTTCTTTTTTCTACTATGTTATTGACTTGTTTATTGTTTACTCCATGTGTAACTCTGTTGTTGTCTGTTCACACTGCTATCCTTTATCTTGGCCAGGTCGCAGTTGAAAATGAGAACTTGTTTTCAACTAGCCTACCTGGTTAAATAAAGGTAAATAAAATTAAAATAAATAAAAAGTATTCTTGGGTATGACGCTACAAGCTTGGCACACCTCTGCTTGAGAAGTTTCTCCCATTCTCAAGCTCTGTCGGGTTGGATGGGGAGCATCGCTGCACAGTTATTTTCATGTCTCTCCAGAGATGTTAGATCGGGTTCAAGTCAAGGCTCTGGCTGAACCAGTCAAGGACGTTCAGAGACTTGTCCCGAAGCCACTCCTGCGTTGTTTTGGCTGTGTGCTTAGGGTCGTTGTCCTTTTGAAAGGTGAACCTTCACCCCAGTCTGAGGTTCTGGGTACTCTGGAGCAGGTTTTCATCAAGGATCTCTCTGATCTCTCCCTCATACCTGACTGGTCTCCCAGTCCCTGCCGCTGAAAAACATCCCAACAGCATGATGCTGCCACAACCATGCTTTACTGTAGAAATGGTGCCAGGTTTCCTCCAGATGTGACTCTAGGCATTCAGGCCAAAGAGTTCAATCTTGGTTTCATCAGACCAGAGAATATTGAGTCCTTTAGGTGCCTTTTGGCAAACTCCAAGCGAGCTGTCATGTGCCTTTTACTGAGGAGTGGCTTCCATCTGGCCACTCTACCATGAAGGCCTGATTGGTGGAGGGCTGCAGAGATGGTTGTCCTTCTGGAAGGTTCTCCCAACTCCACAGAGGAACTCTGGAGCTCTGTCAGAGTGACCATCGTGTTCTTGGTCACCTCCCTGACAAGGTCCTTCTCCCCCGATTGCTCAGTTTGGCCGGGCGGCCAGTTCTAGGAAGAGTCTTGGTGGTTCCAAACTTCTTACATTTCAGAATGGAGGCCACTGTGTTTTTGGGGACCTTCAATGCTGCAGAAATGTTTTGGTACCTTTCCCCAGAACTGTGCCTTGACCCAATCCTGTCTCTGAGCTCTATGGACAATTCATTCAACCTCATGGCTTGGTTTTAGCTCTGACATGCACTGTCAACTGTGAGACCTTATATAGACAGGTGTGTGCCTTTCCAAATCATGTCCAATCAATTGAATTTACCACAGGTGGATTCCAATCCAGTTGTAGAAACATCTGAAGGATGATCAACGGAACAGGATGCACCTGAGCTCAATTTTGAGTCTCATAGCAAAGGGTCTGAATGCTTATGTAAATAAGGTATCTGTTTTTTATTTTTAATACATTTGCAAGAATTTCTAAAAACCTGTTTTAGCTTTGACGTTATGGGGTATTGTGTGTAGATTGATGACGAAATGTATGTATTATTTTTTATTTGTATTTATCTATTCTCCAAGATGGCATAGCAGTCAGACATCCTTTGTCCTCGTCTTGTCGTGTCCCGTATATATATACATATTTACATCTTTCTTCACATATCTTTTATGTATTTTCTTTTCCAAAAACTCAACTTCAAAACATTCTCCTGCAACCCACCTCACCAATTTAAAAAAAGTATTATTTACCTCAAATCTGAAATCCACAATAGAAGCTAATCAGAAGCTAGCCAGAAGCTAATCAGAAGCTAGCCAGAAGCTAACAAGAAGCTAACCAGAAGCTAGCCAGGTTACTGGCTAACGTTAGTATTCAGCTAACCACGGTTGATGGTCATCAGCTATCCTTTAGCTCGAAAAGCTATCGCCAGTTTTGTACAACGTGACTCAGACCAGAACATACCAGACCTATTTTTCTCTCCATATCCCCGGATTTCAACTAAAAGCTCTGGAAATTTACACCTGGATCTTGCAGCTAGCTAGCTGCTATCCGTGTGACTATTGGCGTACGTCGATCCCGGAGCAAACATAAATTATTCCAGAGCTAGCCAGCTGAAGAGTCCCATCAGCCACTCCTGGGCTACCATCACCTACCCGGACCCGTTTTACTGCCGACGCGGAGCCCCACCGGGCCTTCACGACTGGACTACCAACGTTATCTGCTCGAGGGAGTTATCCAACTGGCCCTTCCGTCGCGACGTTACCTGAACGCCCATCTGCGTCCCGCTAATCGTTAGCGGTCTTATCGGCTGCTATCTGAATAGATCTATCGGACAATTTTTCTTGGGTCACTATAACTATATCTATTTTGCCAATTGGATTGATCCCCTCTACCACACGGAACCCCACTAATCTACCGACGGAAATGCACGAGGTGGCTAAAAACAGACCTCCATCCTATGCTAGCTTGCTATCGATGGCCCGGCTAGCTGTCGGAATCGCTGTTACCCCAACCAACCTAACTGGACCCTTATGATCACTCGACTAAGCATGCCTCTCAATGTAAATATGCCTTGTCCATTGCTGTTCTGGTTAGTGTTTATTGGCTTATTTCACTGTAGAGCCTCCAGCTCTGCTCATTATATCTTATCCAACCTTTCAGTTCCACCACCCACACATGCGATGGTTTCATTGATGTTTCTAGAGACAATATCTCTCTCATCATCACTCAATACCTAGGTTTACCCCCACTGTATTCACATCCTACCATACCTTTGTCTGTACATTATACCTTGAAGCTATTTTAGCGCCCCCCAGAAACCTCCTTTTACTCTCTGTTCCCGACGTTCTAGACAACCAATTCTCATAGCTTTTAGCCGTACCCTTATCCTACTCCTCCTCTGTTCCTCTGGTGTTGTAGAGGTGCATCCAGGCCCTGCAGTGCCTAGCTCCACTCCTATTCCCCAGGCGCTCTCTTTTGATGACTTCTGTAACCGTAATAGCCTTGGTTTCATGCATGATAACATTAGAAGCCTCCTCCCTAAGTTTGTTTTATTCACTGCTTTAGCACGCTGCCAACCCGGATGTTCTAGCCGTGTCTGAATCCTGGCTTAGGAAGACCACCAGAAATTCTGAAATCTTCATCCCTAACTACAACATTTTCAGACAAGATAGAACGGCCAAAGGGGGCGGTGTTGCAGTCTACTGCAGAGATAGCCTGCAGAGTTCTGTCCTACTATCCAGGTCTGTACCCAAACAATTTGAACTTCTACTTTTAAAAATCCACCTCTCTAAAAACAAGTCTCTCACCGTTGCCGCCTGCTATAGACAACCCTCTGCCCCCAGCTGTGCTCTGGACACCATATGTGAACTGATTTCCCCCCATCAATCTTCAGAGCTCGTGCTGCTAGGTGACCTAAACTGGAACACTCCATCCATCCTACAATCTAAGCTTGATGCCCTCAATCTCACACAAATTATCAATGAACCTACCAGGTACCACCCCAAAGCCGTAAACACGGGCACCCTCATAGATATCATCCTAACCAACTTGCCCTCTAAATACACCTGTGCTGTTTTCAACAAAGATCTCAGCGATCACTGCCTCATTGCCTGCATCCGTAATGGGTCAGCGGTCAAACGACCTCCACTCATCACTATCAAACGCTTCAGCGAGAAGGCCTTTCTAATCGACCTGGCCGGGGTATCCTGGAAGGATATTGACTTCATCCCGTCAATAGAGGTTGCCTGTTTTTTTTTTTAAATGCCTTCCTCACCATCTTAAATAAGCATGCCCCATTCAAGAAATTTCGAACCAGAACAGATATAGCCCTGGGTTCTCTCCAGACCTGACTGCCCTTAACCAACACAAAAACATCCTATGGTGTTCTGCACATCAGCATTGAACAGCTCCTGTGATATGTAACTTTTCAGGGAAGCTAGAAACCAATATACACAGGCAGTTAGAAAAGCCAAGACTAGCTTTTTCAAGCAGAAATTTGCTTCCTACAACACAAACTCAAAAAAGTTCAGGGACACTGTAAAGTCCATGGAGAAAAAGAACACCTCCTCCCAGCTGCCCACTGCACTGAGGATAGGAAACACTGTCACCACCGATAAATCCACTATAATTGATCATTTCTATAAGCATTTTTCTACGGCTGGCCATGCTTTCCACCTGGCTACCCCTACCCGGGTCAACAGCCCTGCGCTCCCCACAGCAACTTGCCCAAACCTCCCCCACTTCTCCTTCACCCAAATCCAGATAGCAAATCAGCCGGGCTAGACAATCTGGACCCTCTCTTTCTAAAATTATCTGCCAAAATGATTGCAACCCCTATTAGTAGCCTGTTCAACCTCTCTTTCGTGTCATCTGAGATTCCCAAAGATTGGAAAGCAGCTGCGGTCATCCCCCTCGTCAAAGGAGGGACACTCTTGACCCAAACTGCTACAGACCTATTTCTATCCTACCCTGCCTTTCTAAGGTCTTCGAAAGCCAAGTCAACCAACAGATTGCTGACCATTTCGAATCCCACCATACCTTCTCCGCGATGCAATCTGGTTTCAGAGCTGGTCATGGGTGCACCTCAGCCACGCTCAAGGTCCTAAACGAATCTTAACAGCCATCGATAAGAAACAATACTGTGCAGCCGTATTCATTGATCTGGCCAAGGCTTTAGACTCTGTCAATCACCACATCCTCATCGCAGACTCGATAGCCTTGGTTTCTCAAATGATTGCCTCGTCTGGTTCAGACAAGCTTTAATGCCATACAACTCTCCTTCCGTAGCCTCCAATTGCTCTTAAATACAAGTAAAACTAAATGCATGCTCGTCAACCGATCGTTGCCTGCACCTGCCCGCCCGTCCAACATCACTACTCTGGACGAATCTGACTTAGACTATGTGGACAACTACAAATACCTAGGTGTCTGGTTAGACTGTAAACTCTCCTTCCAGACTCACATCAAACATCTCCAATCCAAAGTTAAATCTAGAATTGGCTTCCTATTTCTCAACAAAGCAACCTTCACTCATGCTGCCAAACATACCCTTGTAAAACTGACCATCCTACCGATCCTCGACTTCGGCGATGTCATTTACAAAATAGCCTCTAATGCCCTACTCAATAAATTGGATGCAGTCTATCACAGTGCCATCTGTTTTGTCACCAAAGCCCCATATACTACCCACCACTGCGACCTGTACGCTCTCGTTGGCTGGCCCTCGCTTCATACTCGTCACCAAACCCACTGGCTCCAGGTCATCTACAAGACCCTGCTAGGTAAAGTCCCCCCTTATCTCAGCTCGCTGGTCACCATAGCAGCACCCACCTGTAGCATGCGCTCCAGCAGGTATATCTCTCTGGTCACCCCCAAAACCAATTCTTCCTTTGGCCGCCTCTCCTTCCAGTTCTCTGCTGCCAATGACTGGAACGAACTACAAAAATCTCTGAAACTGGAAACCCTTATCTCCCTCACTAGCTTTAAGCACCGGCTGTCAGAGCAGCTCAAATTACTGCACCTGTACATAGCCCATCTATAATTTAGCCCAAACAACTACCTCTCCCCCTACTGTATTTATTTATTTTGCTCCTTTGCACCCCATTATTTATATCTCTACTTTGCACATTCTTCCATTGCAAATCTACCATTCCAGTGTTTTACTTGCTATATTGTATTTACTTCGCCACCATGGCCTTTTTTTGCCTTTACCTCCCTTATCTCACCTCATTTGCTCACATTGTATATAGACTTATTTTTCTACTGTATTATTGACTGTATGTTTGTTTTACTCCATGTGTAACTCTGTTGTTGTATGTGTCGAACTGCTTTGTTTTATCCTGGCCAAGTCGCAATTGTAAATGGGAACTTGTTCTCAACTTGCCTACCTGGTTAAATAACGGTGAAATAAATAAAAATCAAATAAATTTTAGTATAAGGCTGTAACGTAAACAAAATGTGAAAAAAGTCAATGGGTCTGAATACTTTGTTAATGCACTGTAGAATTGGGCTGTAATAATACATTATGATCTTTCTCTTGCATTTCAAAGATGATGGTACAATTTTTTTTGAAAATAACAGTTGGTTTTTTCTTTGTATTATCTTTTACCAGATTTATTGTGTTATATTCTCCTACATTCCTTTCACATGGTACCAACCATATGCATATCCTTGCTTCAGGGCCTGAGCTACAGGCAGTTAGATTTGAGTATGTAATTTCAGGTGAAAATTGAAGATCCTCAATTGTTATGTGTCTCCTCTTAATATAAGGAGTGACCAATCCCTACAATTATTAGTACGTCTTTACTTACATGTGACCCAACAAATGTGTTTTGTGTGACTGGAATTTAATTGAGTTACACCTTGAAATGACTCAGAGTTGTCACTTATTATAATAGCAGGAACCAACCTCTACGTCATGTATTTTGTATCTTCCAGAACTCTAATGCCATGGACAACATCTCCATGACAGGCGTGGGCCACAGTGACCACGGCTTCCCTCCAAGTGTAAGTACCCATAATTAGTGTCAGTTAATTCCTCGTGGCTGTATCGTCTAGTGTGGCTTGCCATTACCTACCTCCAATAAAAAACAAAGCAGCACTGGTGCCCTATTTAATCTTCTCTCAGTCTGAAATATAACACAACATGTTTCCCCCTGTTTTCTACCCTCTTGATTCCATCTACGTAATATGGATCCCAGTTTCCCATATAGAGAAGGCACTATAGCAGGGATCATCAACTAGATTCAGCCGCAGGCAGATTATTTCTTGAGTGGATGGTCAGGGGCCCGGAACATAATTACAAATAATTTGTAGACTTCAAGAAGCCCAGATATAATATTTGACTAAAACGTAACAATGTCAAACATTGCTTACAATTGTAAACAATCACATATATCTCTCGTTCATGCGTGGAAATACTTTGGAACAGATTTTCAAAATGAAAATCATTTGGAGCTGAGTTGCTGCTTTTAAAAGTACTTTATGTCCAACAATAAAAAAATAAAAATCACCCGCGGGCCAAATTCGGGGAACCGTTCACTATAGTCTCTGCCTTAGCCAAATATGACTGATGTGAATGCGTTCCTGTGCAGTCTGACAGGGATTGGCCATGAGCAGACAGCAGGCATGCAGATGGCACAGAACAAATGGCCTTGATAAATCATGGCAGTTCAAAGGAGCAAAATAAATAAATAAATTAAAATTAAATACAGTTGGGAAAGAGGTAGTTGTTTGGGCTAAATTATAGGTGGTCTATGTACAGGTGCAGTAATCTGTGAGCTGCTCTGACAGTTGGTGCTTAAAGCTAGTGAGGTTAAAGTTAAATAAAAGGTAAAATAAAAAAATTGTTCCCCTGTTCTGACGAGCAAAATAAAGTTCTGGACCGGTTCGAACTCCAAAAAAGATCCGGTTTATATCATTCTGTTTTAAACCTCTGAAATCTATGGACTTACGAGAGTTGGCTTAGAGTTGGACCATAGCTTACGTTAGCTAGCTGGCTAACACGTCGGTGTGTGCAGAGCGGCACCACAATTAAAAACACATCTTGCCTGATTGTAGTTAATAAATCCAAACAAAATTTTGCTTAGGGCCGCTGGTTCTGACGACATGTGGATATTGATGTGGGTATGCAGACCCACAAGCCACCGCAGCCCCACAATTTCATTGTGGCCCCCACCTCCATTAAAGTTAACCATCCCAGGTCTAGATAGTCTTTTATCCTTCAAGGACTGTCTTTTAGTGAAAATAATGTCAAACCATAAATCCAATCTTTGTCTTAAATTGCAATGCTGCATAGCTAGACAATTGGGTGTGAAAGTCAATCATTTAGCATTTTATGTTTGCTGTTCTCATCTCACCTTCTGTTTGACATCGATAGGCAGGAGATTCGTCAGAAGGCACCATAACTAGAGGAATGATTGGCCGGATTCCCAGCATCGTCATCACCTCTGAGACCAGCCCCTTCTTACCTGTCCTTAAAGCCAGTTCCCATGGTTCCAGTAGTAGGCCAGCCAGTGGCAGTGTAGATGTAGGATCTGTAACTAAGGGGCCACGGGAGAGTGTCCAGCAGGGGTCAACACTTCCCTCTAACAGTGATGGCTCTACACCACTCATCTGATCACAACCACCCAGTTTTTATGTACAGCACTTGATTATTTATAGTAAATGTCAGGGTCTGTACTCAACATGCAACTTTTCTAAAAGTCAAGTTAACCCCCTGGTGAATATGTTCTTTATTAAAACATTTTGTTTTGTTGCTTTGTTAATGTGCAAGGTGACAAAGTACAGTTTGGTATCTACTGTAAGCAAATGGGATAGGTTGTGTTGTCTGCTAAACTTTCACCAGGTCATCCGAGTGAGCTACAATCATACAAGAAGTGTATGATTTGTGTATGAAATGGCTTGCCATTTCAAGTCACCTTTCAAAGATTTCCCCAAGCTCAGGTCCCCTCTTATATCTGCAAGAGGAAGATGGCTGAAACAGATGATATAGAACTGTTGTGTGTAGTAATGCATTTGTGACTGAAACAGGCAGCACTGATCTGAGCTGGAGATGGCCATCTGAGTGATCTACACTATATATACAAAAGTATGTGGACACCCATTCAAATGAATGGATTCGGCTATTTCAGCCACACCCATTGCTGACAGGCGTATAAAATCAAGGACACAGCCATGCAATTCCATAGGCAAACATTAGCACTAGAATGGCCTTACAAACTGCCTCTGGAAGCAACGTCTGAACAAGAACTGTCGGGAGATTCATGAAATGGGTTTCCATGGCAGAGCAGGAGCACAAAAGCCTAAGATCACCATGCTCAATGCCAAGCGTCGGCTGGAGTGGTGTAAAGCTCGCAACCATTGGACGTGGAAACACGTTCTGTGGAGTGATGAATCACGCTTCACCATCTGGCAGTCCGACAGACAAATCTGGGTTTGGCGAATGCCAGGAGAACACTTCCTACCCAAATGCCTAGGGCCAACTAAAGTATGGTGGAGGAGGAATAATAGTCTGGGGCTGTTTTTCATGGTTTGGGCTAGGCCCCTTAGTTCCAGATAAGGGAAATCTTAACGCTACAGCAAAGGATGACAATTCTGTACTTCCAATTTTGTGGCAACAGTGGGGAAGGCCCTTCCTGTTTCAGCATGACAATGCCCCTGTGTACAAAGCGAGGTCCATACAGAAATGGTTAGTCAAGATTTGTGTGGAAGAACACTGACCTCAACCCCATCAAACACCTTTGGGATGAATTGGAACGCCGACTGCGAGCCAGGCCTAATCGCCCAACATCAGTGCCTGACCTCACTAATGCTTGTGGCTGAATGGAAGCAAGTCCCCGCAGCAATGTTCCAACATCTAGCGGAAAGCCTTCCCAGAAGAGTGGAGGCTGTTATAGCAACAAAGGAGGACCAACTACATACTAATGCCCATGATTTTGGAATGAGATGTTCAACGAGCAGGAGTCCACGTACTTTTGGTCATGTAGAGCATCTTCGCTGGGAGAAATATCAGGCTGTTTAGGATATTGTCCTTATTGTGGATCCAGGTTGTAGTCAATTCAGATTCCGTCACACAGCCGTGGGCCTTGAGAAAGAGAGACTTAAATGTAATTGGCCATTAGAATGTGTAAGATGCTGAATTTGATAGAACTTACATTGTAATACAGTATTCTTTTGCTGTATTTATGCAGTATAGATTCAATCCGTATTGCAGAAGATTCACGTTGTGGCGCGATTGAAATTTAAAGGCAATGTTCCCGCGTTCGGCTCAATCGGAAATGACCTTTACATTTGAACCTGGATCGAATCCAGCCTCATTTTCTTTCTTAAAAAAAAAAATCACAGAACGGTTTAAGCTATTCTAGATGCATCCAGTTTACTGAATAATAAGTGGTTGGTCCATAGGCAGTAGCTTAGTTGGTAAACAAAGACACTGTGTAAACATGGTCTATGGCAGATTTGAATTCCAGCATCAAATCCAATTTTATTGGTCACATACACATGGTTAGCAGATGTTATTACGAGTGTAGTGAAATGCTTATGCTTCTAGATCTGACAGTGCAGCAGTATCTAAGAGATAATATCAACAATTCCACACCCAAACCAAATACACACAATCTAGCAAAGGAATGGGATGAGAATATAGAAATATATATGGATGAGCAGCGACAGAGCGGCTAAGATGCAATAGATAGTGTAGATTATAGTATATACATATCAGATGAGTAATGCGAGATAAGTAAACATTCTTAAAGTGGCGTTATTAAAGTGACTAGTGTTCCATTTATTAAAGTGGCCAATGATATCAAGTCTGTAGGTAGGCAGCCGCCTCTCTGTGGTAGTGGTGGCTGTTTAACAATCTGATGGCCTTGAGATTGAAAAACAGCTCCTATGTCTTGGACCTAGCTTTGATGAACATGTACTGACCTCGTCTTCTGGATGGAAGCGGGGTGAACAGACAGTGGCTCGGGCGGTTATTGTCCTTGATGATCTTTTTTGCCTTCCTGTGACATCGGGTGGTGTAGGTGTTCTGGAGGGCAGGTAGTTTGCCCCCCGGTGATGCTTTATGCAGACCGCACCACCCTCTGGCGAACCCTGCGGTTGTGGGCGGTGCAGTTGCCGTACCAGGCGGTGATACAGCCTGACAGGATTCTCTCAATTGTGCATCTGTAAAAGTTAGTGAGGGTTTTTGGTGACAAGCCACATTTCTACAACCTCCTGAGGTGAGTTTCATCAGTTTCCAGTGGCATGTATTCATGGAATAGAAAATTACTTTAATAGAAAATGATTGAAGTAAAAGTGAAAGTCACCCAGTAAAATACTACTTGAGGAAAAGTCTAAAAGTATTCGGTTTTAAATATATTTAAGTATCAAAATTAAATGTAATTAATAAAATGTACTTAAGTATCAAAAGTAAAAGTATAAATCATTTCAAATTCCTTATATTAAGCAAACCAGATTTTCTAATTTACAGATACAAACAAACCATTTGTGTTTAGTGAATCCACCAGATCAGGTAATAGGGATGACCAGGGATGTTCTCTTGATAAGTGTGTTGTACCATTTTGTACCATTTTCCTGGTAAACATTCCAAATGTAACTTTTGGGTGTCGGGGAAAAAGTACATTATTTTCTTTAGGAATGTAGTGAAGTAAAAGTTGTCAAAAATAAAATATGGTAAAGTACTTTATACCACTGCTTAATATACTAAAAATATTTCCACACCAAGATAACCATAAGTATTTATTTTTATGTCCCATGGGGGTCTTTCTGCTTGTAATTCATTCATTATCAGACGATTCATTGTGGAGCTTAATGCTCTAATGGCATCAGGGTTAATGATAACGCCACTCTTGTGAAATCAAACTTCTAAATCATCCAATAATGTTATGATCTGCAGAAACAATTTTGTGTGAAGTACATACTGTATATTTAAGTTTTTTTTTTTTTAACAGTTCTTATTCGCTTCTGTATATTTGTGTTGTACTGCTTTTATTTCGTGATTCAAGCTTTTGGAAGTAACTGTAAAGTGCATTGTACAGTACAGTTCTATGAGGAGTGTTGTGGAATGTGAATTCAATGTTCCCTGTGTTTGTATGGGTGGCAAAAAGGAACATTATTGTTGATTGTACCTCAGCTGTTATATAGCCTTCCCTAAATTGTGTCTATAGTGAGTTTCAATACAGAGCATCACTATAATATATGTGACTATAATTATATTATAGGGTATGAAAGACTGCATCATACTCTAGAATAGGTCTGAAGATCAGAAACATAAAATATTGAGTCAAGTGCAACAAGTTGTTTTGTTGTCTAATTTGGAAAGTTAGAATGTGAACATAAAATAACCTCACCCCAGTGTTTGCAATTTATCTGCCTGTATGAGTAGACCAACTACACTTTTACAAAGCTTTCTCATTGCGGTACAGGATGTGTCTCACTGAGCCTTGTCCCTACGAAGTGAAAAACACTTTTCCTGTTGACTGATACATCAGAGTAAATTGACCATAAATTGCTCCTTGGCAATTGCATTGGCACTCAATCATGAAGACGGCCTGTTTGTCAGATCATGCTTGGTTATTATATCTCACTGGCAACTCAGTGGGTAGTGTCATCCATATAATGTTTTGGGAAAGGGAAACTGTGGGCCAATCCACAATTGTACCATAAAACCTAAGCCCTATGCACTTGTGGATATCTGAGAGGTTTTGGTATGGTGAAACTTCCACCTAGCCTATCAGAGGGCAAGGTGGTGCTATTACCAGATTGATTACCATGTGTCAAATCCTCTCGAACTACACAAGTGCACAGGGGGCGATTGGGACCGTGTCACCATGCCTGTGATTATATATGATTGAGCCACACAGTGACATGTAAATAGTGTTCCCAATGTCTCATGGCGAGAGATTCGAGAGCTCCGCGTCATTTCAGATGGACTGAGATTGAAAGGATGATTCAAAAGCATTCCTAACAATGAAAGATAACTTCATTCCCCCCTCCGCTCTCAGAGGAGGAAGTGTTCCTAAAATGGATTCATTTGCCGAATGTTTTCAAAATAAATGTTATTCAGTCTTATCAAATGCTAAGTTGTAATCTAATTTTGTTGTTCTGTAGTATAATAGTGTTTAACTTAAATACAGGTGTTTAATTCATTTGTTTATGTGTATTTGTATAATTGAGAGACATCTATCGTACAGAAAAGGACTATATGTTTGGAAATATGAAAAAGGATTTACTGTAGATTTGTTACTTAAAGTATGTCCAATCAGTGTTATTGTTATTTATTTTTGTAAATAAATATATATTACTCAATGTATCCTCTACCTTGTGATGCTTCAGTATTTTTAAAGAATTGTCCAAACAAGAGGCAAACAAAAGATAATAAAAGATCCAAAATGTGAGACAGCTTAGGTCCACGTCGACATCATAATTACTATGATTGCAACTGTAAAATAGTCATCTATTCTACACTTAGTCTACTAACACAGTACAGTATGTGGTTGTTGTAATTTATTCACCATTAGAGGTTTCTGCAGTCTCTTTCTAACCATTATCCTGGAACTCCTACAGCAGCCATGCTCCCTGTCAGCCATCATTACCTCATTGATTTCTCTCCCTGTGATTCCGGCATGGAACGCTGTTCTCAGGAGGCTGCCATTTTAACAAACACGCGCATACTGACGCGCACACTCACACCTTCCTTTAAAACGTCTGATCTCCTGAGCCAGGTAAGGGGCAATCCCTGGTGGGTGGACCTTATGAAACAGCAGATTTATGGCCCCAGTAGTCAGAAAGTTAATTTAGGAATGAAGAATTATGGATGCTTTGTTATCCACTTTGTTCTCATTAGATACCCCCTGAGCCCAAAGTAAATGGCCATTGGCCACTAGCAGAATTGATCTGACCTCCTCTGGTAGGAGGTTGAACTGCAAAACACCTATAGGATCAATACTTAGAGTCATAATGTACTTGTAGGCCACTTTATTAGGCTTCAAAGAGAGTGTTATGCAGGTTATTTTTACAGTATTCCCTCCTGAGATTTCCTGCAACTTATTTTTTGATGACAAAAGCAGTGGGTCTGTATACCCTTAAGTGGGAGAACTGATAAACAGGGTTTTTTCAACTTCTATGTGTTTGAAAAGAATGTATGACCTTATGGGCTCCATACATGCATATGATACAATGAGTTTCCATTGCACTTAACATTGGCATCCTAAACCTTCTCATGTTTCTAATTGAACATTGACCATGTGAGTAAGAAAGAAGGTGTTGACGTCAGATACCATCTCCTGGCAAATAATGGAAGCTGTTTCACCAACAGCAGGTTTCACCGACAACATTTAAAAAATATACAAGCATAGCTGGATCCAACTATGAAGACGTTATGCAAACATTCAACATGCAGTCATGAGTTCTCATCCATATTGACTTTAAGGCTATCTGGACAGACCAGTTTATACAAACCGCTCATATCATCAGACCTGCATTGGTGAGTCTGTAACATGCTATTCTGTACATCTAACTCTACTGAATACGCAAAAAGAATGTATTTCAACATGTCTGCTCCATTGGGGATTTGGTATTGCTTGCTTACTGAAACCCTAGTCATGTCCCAGATAATGGATTCACACATTACAGAACATGGGATGGGAAGTCTAAGGAACTGCATCTCAGTGCAAGAGGTGTCATTACAGACCCTGGTTTGATTCCAGGCTGTATCACAACAGTCCATGATTGGGAAGTCCCATAGGGCGGCGCACAATTGGCCCAGCGTCGCCGGGGTAGGCCGTCATTGTAAATTAGAATTTGTTCTTAACTGACTTGCCTAGTTAAATAAAAGGTGAAATGTAAAACAACATATATTTTTTTAAATATAGAGATTGCATAAGGGCTGAACCTGTCAATCAACTGTCCATTTATATGCAAGAATGGGATGGCCCATAATTGAACACACCACTTGACGAATAATATATGTAAATCCGGCTGCAATGGGATGTTCTTTTATACAAAAGCAATCATTCCCACATTCATGTGGCATGCTCAGTAATAAGTGGATGTGCCCATAGGCCTAGAAGAACAAGAGAACGACAGCTACTCCAGGATATAGCTCCAACTACTACACATGAAGAATGATCAACAAGAAGATTATACAGTGTCCAAAGGTCTTGAAGTGCATGCCTCAACTGACAAACTACAGATTCTCTGTACACTACCTTTGTGTTTCATCATAATGGTTTTGCAATTTCAGGTGAAATCTCTGTGCACTATCTTTGATGACAGGAAATAAACAACTCATATACCGAGGCTGTTATTCACCGAACAGACAGATTGTTCTGAGAAACAAATGTTGTTTTCCTGTCTGTGAGGCCTTTTGCTATTTCATACACAATTTACCCTTATTTAGGTGTTTTGAAAAGTCAGACAGTATGTCCTCCAGACAGCCTAAATTATATATGTATCTGTGCCACACCAAAGTCACCCTTTGGTCTGTTATTTACAGTTTAATGACAGCAATGGAATCAGAAAGATGGATAAATATAGTGTGTGAAATGACTCTTTCTGCCCCATAAATTGCCGCTGTTGTTGTAAGCCAGCTAGCCCCATTTCTCATCCAAGGGCACTTATAAAATTGTGACTATCACATTATCACACTGACTTGAGGTTTTAAAAACTTCAGGGTCTATTTGGACATTTTACAGAGCTCTGGGGCTGGTCATGCAAACCCAAAACAAGGTCCATATGAAAGGGACAGAGGCTAAAATGCGAGGTAAACATGCATCATGTGATGGGGATTATATAATTGTACTAGCACTTGGGATATTTTTGCACTGGTGTACCGCTACTGTGATTATACAATACCAGTCAAATTTGGACACACCTACTCATTCAAGGGATATTCTTTATTTTTACTTTTTTCTACCATTGTAGAATAGCAGTGATAACACATATGGTAGTAACCAAAAAAAAGTGTTAAACAAATCAAACTATATTTTAGATTCTTCAAAGTAGCCACCCTTTGTATTGATGACAGCTTTGCACACTCTTGGTATTCTCTAACCGACTTCTCCTGGAAGGCTTTTCCAACATATGCTGAGCACTTGTTGGCTGCTTTTTCCTCACTCTGGGGTCCAACTCATCTCAAACCATCTCAACTGGGTTGAGGTCAAATGATTGTGGAGGCCAGGTCATCTGACACAGCACTCCATCACTCTCCTTCTTGGTCAAATAGCCTTTACACAGCCTGGAGGTGTGTTTTGGGTCATTGTCTTGTTGAAAAACAAATGATAGTGAGACTAAGTTCAAAACAGATGAGATGGCGTATCGCTGCAAATGCTGTGGTAGACATGCTGGTTAAGTGTGCATAAATAAATCACAGACAGTGTCACCAGCAAAGCACCCCCACACCATCATACCTCCTCTCCATGCTTCATGGTGGGAACCACACATGCAGAGATCATTCGTTCACCTACTCTGTGTCTCACAAAGACATGGCCGTTGGAACCAGATATCTCAAATTTGGACTCATCAGACCAAAGGTCCTTTAGTAGTGGTTTCTTTGCAGCAATTCGGGCATGAAGGCGTGATTCACGCAGTCTCCTCTGAACAGTTGATGTTGAGATGTGTCTGTTACTTGAACTTTGTGAAGCATCTAATGTGCAGTTAACTCTAATTAACTTATCCTCTGCAGCAGAGGTACCTCTAGGTCTTCTTTCCTATGGCGGTCCTTATGAGAGCCAGTTTCATAATAGCGCTTGATGGTTTTTGTGACAGCACTTGAAGAAACTTTCAAAGTTCTTAATTTGTCAGATTGAGTGACCATGTTTTAAAGTAATGATGGACTGTTGTTTCTCTTTACTTATTTGAGCTGTTCTTGCCATAATACGGACTTGGTATTTTACAAAATGGCTATCTTCTGTAAACCATCCCGACCTTGTCGCAACACAACTGATTGGCTCAAATGCATTAAGAAGGAAATATATTCCACAAGGCACACCTGTTAATTGAAATGCATTCCAGGTGACTACCTCATGAAGCTGGTTGAGATAATGCCAAGAGTGTGCAAAGCTGTCATCAAGGCAAAGGGTGTGTACTTTGAAGAATCTCCAATATATTTTTATTTGTTTAACACTTTTTTGGTTACAACATGATTCCAAGTGTTATTTCATAGTTTTGAGGTCTTCACAATTGTTCTACAATGTAGAAAAGAGTAAAAAATGATGTGAAAACCCTTGAATGAGTAGGTGTCTAAACTTGTGACTGGTATATATATGTAGCATACCACTGCATTTACACCCTCACTCTCCATAAGGTAGGACAAATAAATGTACAATGATTTTCCTTACCTGTGAAATCCACAACTTTGAAGAACCTTTTCCTTCTCCATTTGGATTCCCCCCCTCAGAGAGGGTATGTGTGCTCAGAGCTCAGAGCCTGGGAGGCAGGTGAGGTGATGACATGAAGGAGTCCCCTGGACACATCCTTCCCTCACTGATCCCAGGCCTGCTGTGACTGACACCTATGGGCTATGCTGGTATTTCAGTCCATGAACTATACACCACCATCAATGTAGGAAAACATTCAGACATTATCTTCTCTCATTGTCTCACCTGGAGCAAAATATGCCATTTTCAGCATATTTGTGACATATAATCTTCATCAAACAGACAGTCATCTCTCTTGCAATGAGGTGAATAAATGCTATTTAATCTACCTGCCTAGCCTACTGTGCATTTGACACCAAAACATGCATACAGCGAATCTGCAGTGTTATTATGATTGGCTTATTAGGCCTAGTCAGCTGACAGGTGTGGAATTGTTTATATATATCGTTCCTGTTTTGGTGCTTTAACATGTAACTCTGAGATGGCCTGTAGATAGATAAAGGACGACTGTCGCTTTAATAATCCCACTTGAATGAAAATCCACCGTTAACAACAGCCACGGGTCCCGGGGATCAGATAATGTTGTCCCGAGTAACATAGCGGCAACACAAGACTGGACGGAAAGGAGAACTGCAAAAACAACGGCAGGTAGTAACGTTAAAGCCGTCAGCTTGTTTAGAGCGCTTACCGTGAGCCCTGAACTGAATGCAATTTAAAGCAATTGTAGTTCTTTACAATAATCCTTGTTGGTCGCCATTGGATGCAACAGGCTCACTGTACGATCGGGACCTCATGTTTGTTTGTCATAACAGCTATAAAGCTGCACTTGCAGCACCGGTTTTGCATAGAGGACCTTGAACGCAACACCCCCATTCAATCAAAAAAAATCCATTCATTTATGCCTAGTATGCTGGATCTCATCAAGGAATTCGTTTGCATAATGACACTGTCAGGTGTGGGATGGTGCTAGTGTTGCCTCTAACAATTGGAGCTTTCAAGACAACCGGGAACTCGGAAAATAACGAGGTCAAATCACGATGTCCGTGATCGGGATTAGGTCGGAAATTCAGACGTTTAAATAAAGATCCCCGAGTTTCCAACAAAAAAATCTTAATTGTATGACCATTGTAAACAATTTTCCCCAGTAGGAGCTCGTTTCTTTCCTGATGTCCCAGTTGTCTTGAACACACTGAAGTCGGAGATTTCCCAGTTCCCAGTTATTTTGAATACGCAATTTCAGTGTAGGACGAATTGTATGTGTGTGTTTGTGGTGGTCAGTTAGTGGGCGGGGTTGACTTAATGTCGCATGCTTCCCAGTCGAAACAGTTTGTGCTTATTACTACGTTTTTGTGTTCGGCAAGGTTTCTTTTTCCGGTTGTTTGCGCCCCTTCTCCAGTGATTGGTCAACAGTAGTCTACTACTCCTAGTAGGAATGGGAAATAGGCACGGAATTCTTCAATTAAGTGTTTGTTGGCATTCAGTAAAATATTAGTTTTCATGAATATTTTGTTTACTTAAGATATACTACACATCTTAATGGCTAAGACCTTGGCATTTTTTTAAATTAATTACAGATTCTTGATTTATTTGGACTATTTTTAAGGATGCATTTCTGACTGTTGTTGCTATGGTGGCTAAATAAGGACATACAACAGTAATTTAGCAAAAATTCTCCTAGACTTTCAAGCAAAGGTCTTTAGGGAGTAAGCAAGGCACAGACATTCACATTACCTAGCCTAGTTCTGCTAGGAGCAAACCAAACCTAATATGCTTGCACCTTTAAGCCTGCCACATGCTTCCAAGTCTAAACAGTTTGTGTATATATTATGAAGACATTTTGTGATGTATTTGTTGAGGTAAGTCGAAGTTCGATAGTCGACGTCTACGCACCCTTCATCTGTGTTTGGTCAACAGTAGCGGTGGGAACTATGGACGGGATTCTTCAATTCAGTGTTAGCTGTCGTTCAACGAGAGTGCACATTTTTCACTAGAGCGGTATTGCACCAAACATCTTCGCTCAACGTAAAATTGTGTGACCAAGACCTACTCTGCAAAAATGTCAAAATGAATTACAGATTTCTATGTTGTTGCTACGGTGGCTCAAGAGGGGCAAATAAGTGTATATTGCTGCTTTTTTTGTTTGTTTTGTTTTTCAAGCTAAGGTCTTTAGGGAGTTTGCGAGCACAGATGTTCACTTTGCCTAGTTGAACCTATGTATGTGGATGCCTCGAGTCTCGACATCACTAGCCATTGTTTTTGAGGGGTAGCACAGTAGCCTAGTTATTCAAAATGTTTAGAAAATGTTGCCCAATAGATTAAACAAATATACACTGCTCAAAAAAATAAAGGGAACACTTAAACAACACAATGTAACTCCAAGTCAATCACACTTCTGTGAAATCAAACTGTCCACTTAGGAAGCACCTCCACCTCCACCTTTGTGCAAGGAGAAGCACTGCCAGAGCCCTGCAAAATGACCTCCAGCAGGCCAAAAATGTGCATGTCTGCTCAAACGGTCAGAAACAGACTCCATGAGGGTGGTATGAGGGCCCGACGTCCACAGGTGGGGGTTGTGCTTACAGCCCAACACCGTGCAGGACGTTTGGCATTTGCCAGAGAACATTAAGATTGGCAAATTCGCCACTGGCGCCCTATGCTCTTCACAGATGAAAGCAGGTTCACTCTGAGCACATGTGACAGACGTGACAGAGTCTGGAGACGCCGTGGAGAACGTTCTGCTGCCTGCAACATCCTTCAGCATGACCGGTTTGGCGGTGGGTCAGTCATGGTGTGGGGTGGCATTTCTTTGGGGGGCCGCACAGCCCTCCATGTGCTCGCCAGAGGTAGCCTGACTGCCATTAGGTACCGAGATGAGATCCTCAGACCCCTTGTGAGACCATATGCTGGTGCGGTTGGCCCTGGGTTCCTCCTAATGCAAGACAATGCTAAACCTCATGTGGCTGAAGTGTGTCAGCAGTTCCTGCAAGAGGAAGGCATTGATGCTATGGACTGGCCTGCCCGTTCCCCAGACCTGTATCCAATTAAACACATCTAGGACATCATGTCTCGCTCCATCCACCAACGCCACGTTGCACCACAGACTGTCCAGGAGTTGGCGGATGCTTTAGTCCAGGTCTGGGAGGAGAACCCTCAGGAGACCATCCGCCACCTCATCAGGAGCATGCTCAGGCATTGTAGGGAGGTCATACAGGCACGTGGAGGCCACACACACTACTGAGCCTCATTTTGACTTGTTTTAAGGACATTACATCAAAGTTGGATCAGCCTGTAGTGTGGTTTTCCACTTTCATTTTGAGTGTGACTCCAAATCCAGACCTCCATGGGTTGATACATTTGATTTCCATAGATAATTTTTGTGTGATTTTGTTGTCAGCACATTCAACTATGTAAAGAAAAAAGTATTTAATAAGAATATTTCATTCATTCAGATCTAGGATGTGTTATTTTAGTGTTCCCTTTATTTTTTGGAGCAGTGTGTGTGTGTGTGTGTGTGTGTGTATATATATTTTTTTTTAAATTTTATTTATTTATTTATTACCAGTTATGGGTCTAAGGTTTATTATTGTATTTATTTTTTAAGTTCACTACAAAATGTGTTTTGTGCAAACAAAGCCTGTGCTTGTTCACATTCAAATCCCTATGTAGCCTAGAGGCCTTACATGTTCTGACTTTTCAGCATGTTTGAATGGGGTCATTAGTAGGACATTTCCATTTATAACAATTTGTGAATATGCCTTTTGATATATTTAACTCACTTTTATTCTTCAATATTTCTAGTCAATATAGGCATTATATTGTCACATTATTGGCAGTTACCTTTGTTAATCAAATTATTTTCCTCATTGATAATCTACGAGTTGTTTTCCAACTATAGACAGAAAGTCTGTCTTTGCAGACAGAAATGGAACATGACTATAGTAATAACTTGTGATTCTGAGGGGCCTGGATTGTGCACATTATTATTGAGTTTCAGTCCAAGGAGGCATGTAGGTAGATGGACCACAGCCTTTGCCAGTGTTTTCCAATGTCCATTTTCAAAGCATTCCGCTCCAGGCTCTCTCTCAGGAGATGGCAGACCAGAGAGAGTGAGCACCACCCTTGAATGTCCTTTGAGTGGTGAACCATTCTTGATACAAAAGGGAAACTGTTGCGTGTGAAAAACCCAGCAGCGTTGCAGTTCTTGACACACTCAAACTGGTGCTCTTAGCACCTACTACCATACCACATTCAAAGGCACTCAAACCTTTTGTCTTGCCCATTCACACTCTGAATGGAACATATACATAATCCATGTCTCAAAAGACTCAAGGTTTATAAATCCTTCTTTAACCTGCCTCCTCCCCTTCATCTACACTGATTTTTAACAGGTGACATCATTAAGGGACCATAGCATTCACCTGGTCAGTCTGTCATAGAAAGAGCAGGTGTTCCTCATGTTTTCTATCATATCCTGAGCATAAAGTCCATGTAAGAGATATTTTCTAGCCTAGCTAACAAGATACTTATTATGCTGAGAGGTCTCTTATTATTAGCTTAGCTAAGTACAATAGCCCAGGTTGTGTTTAAGTAACATATGTAGTAGTCATGTGATGGATGCTTCACAAAAAGGCTTTGCAGTTTGCTCTGAAAATACTAATAGCAATAGGAGCAAGCTTCAGGTTTTTATGGTGTGTTTTATGGTTTTAGTGTCTGTCAAAGACAAAATTACCTTTGCCTAAACATCAGGTGGTCTAACTTTCAGAGACCCGCTGAGACCCGCTGAAAGACCCGCAGCTGATGAGACTATAGCTCTGAGCTTGTTTGAATTGGCAGGAATTGGACCACTGGTACTTAGTCTGCCCTCTCGGGAGCGTGAGTTCCAGGGAGGGCACCCAACACACTAGGATTAAACCTCCCTTTTGTGTTGGTTCTGGATGGAGGGTCAGCCTGGCTGTGTGTGTGGATTGGGATCCTGGGGAGATACGGTGAGAGTGGGTTTAATAACACAATGGCATGTGCAGACTCACAGTCGGATCCCTTCTTTTGATCCTACATTAAGTCATGGCTATTCCAAGGACATATACACGCCCCATCACATTATAGTTGACTCTACTGCTGAGGACAACGGTGAGCTACAAATAAACACACAAGCACACACAGAGAGAGAAACAATGTCTCTTAGGGATAACTCTTCCCGAAAGGTCACTCTGAATTAGATGTATTAGATCACTGATGGGGTTTGGGGCCACAAAAAATATGAACCCCATCATGAGGGGCCGCAGTAGCTCACAGGTCTGCGTACCCACATCCATACTCACACATGCAGCCTTTTGGGCAAAACATTGACAGCGGAGAGAAATATATGTTTTAGAGTTCTTTACTTCAATTCTACACATTTTGTCATGGGACGGAGAGAAATGTTTGCAGTTTTTAATATATCTGAGTGAGAATGACTAACTGATTTAAAGAAGCAATAAAACTGGCCTTCTTTTAGACGAGTTGAGTATCTGGAGCATCAGCATTTGTTACAGGCTCAAAATGGCCAGAAACAAACCACAAATGCTGATACTCCAGATACTCAACTAGTCTAAAGAAGGCCAGTTTTATTGCTTCTTTAATGAGCACAACAGTTTTCAGTTGTGCTTAACATAATTGCAAAAGGGTTTCCTAATGATCAATTAGCCTTTTAAAATGATAATCTTGGATTAGCTAACACAACGTGCCATTGGAACACAGGAGTGATGGTTGCTGATAATGGGCCTCTGTACACCTACGTGGATATTCCATAAAAAATCTGCCGTTTCCAGCTACAATAGTCATTTACAACATTAACAATGTCTACACTGTATTTCTGATCAATTTGATGTTATTTTAATGGAGAAAAAAATTATTGCTTTTCTTTCAAAAACAAGGACATTTCTAAGTGACCCCAAACTTTTGAACGGTAGTGAATGTATATTATTTTTGGGGTAACTCAGTCGGGGTCTCAACTTGTTGAGAGTTAGAATAGTAGAATACACAAGGTGCAAAGTGACCCCAAACTTTTGAATGGTAGTGTGTGTATGCGTGTGTGTGTGTGTATATATATAGAATATCACTCAAAAGTATGAGGACTCCCTTTCAAATTAGTGGATTCGTCTATTTCAGCCACACCCGTTGCTGACAGGTGTTTGATATCGAGCCCAGGGGGTAGGCCACCAGTTGCCCATCTCTGTATTAGGTGATGCTGCACTGTAGTTCACATCATATCAGAGGTTGGACTCTCACTTATCCCAGCCAGACTCCCAGGAGAGTCATTCAGTGGAGTGAATGACTGCCAAACATAATCAAAGGTTTCTTTCACCGTCTTCACTCTTTCCAACGTATTCCTCCGTTGACAATGAGAGATAAACTTAGTGCATGTGACGTCTCTTTAGGAGGGTGTCAACCAAATTAGACTGGGTTTCAGATTGGGGAGCGAGCCCTTAATTATTATCTCTTGTCCTGTGTTGTGTCAGTACACAGCCCCTGTGACACACTACCCTGCCTGCCTGCCTGCCTGTATCAGAACACTGCTCTTATCGTGGCAGGGCATGGCCGCATGATCCGGCTTGTTCTTTTCCCAGAACTACACTACCTAGATCCTCTTTGGGTTCTGAACGCACAGTACCAGTCAAAAGTTTGGACACCCCTACTCATTCAAGGGCCTCTCTTTGTTTTGACTGTTTTCTACATTGTAGAATAATAGTGAAGACATCAAAACGATGAAATAACACATCTGGAATCATGTAGTAACCAAACAAGTGTTAAACAAATCAAAATATACTTTAGATTCTTCAAAGTAGCCACCTTTTGCCTTAGTGATTGTGGAGGCTAGGTCTTCTGATGCAGCACTCCATCACTCTCCTTCTTGGTCAAATACCCCTTACACAGGGATGTCGTATCTCTGCAGAATGTGGTGGTAGCCATGCTGGTTGTGTGCCTTGAATTCTAAATAAATCACTGACAGTGTCACCGGCAAAGCACCATCACACCACCTCCTCCATGCTTCGCAGTGGGAACCACACATGCAGAGATCATCCTTTCACCTACTCTGTGTCTCACAAAGACACTGCGGTGGGAACCAAAAATCTCAAATTTGGGCTCATCAGACCAAAGGACAGATTTGGTCTAATGTCCATTGTTCGGGTTTTTTGGCCCAAGCAAGTGTCTTCTTCTTATTATTGGTGTCCTTTTAGTAGTGGTTTCTTTGCAGCAATTTGTTTGTGAATGCCTGTTTTCTCCTCTGAACAGTTGATGTTGAGATGTCTGTTACTTGAACTCTGAAGGATTTATTTGGGCTGCAATTTCTGAGGCTGCTATCCTCTGCAGCAGAGGTAACTCCAGGTCTTCCTTTCCTGTGGCATTCCTCATGAGAATCATTCATCATAGAGCTTTGTGGTTTTTGCGACAGCCCTTGAACAAACGTTCAAAGTTCTTGAAATTTTCCGCATTGACTGACCTTCATGTCTTAAGGTAATGATGGCCTGTCGTTTCTCTTTGCTTATTTGAGCTGTTCTTGCCATAAAATTGAGTTGGTATTTTACCAAATAGGGCAATCTTCTGTATACCACCCCTACCTTGTCACAGCACAACTGATTGGCTCAAACACATTAAGCAGGAAAGAAATTCCACAAATTAACTTTTAACAAGGCACACCTGTTAATTGAAATGCATTCCAGGTGACTACCTCATGAAGTTGGTTGAGAGAATGCCAAGAGTGTGCAAAGCTGTTGTCAAGGCAAAGGGTGGGTAGTTTGAAGAATATCAAATATATACAATACATTTTGATTTGTTTAACACTTTTTTTTGGTTACTACATGTCTTCTATAATGTAGAAAATAGTAAAAACAATGGAAAAACCTTGAATGAGTTGGTGTGTCCAGACTTTTGACTGGTACTGTATGGTGTACAAAGAAGTGTCTTTTTGTTCCACAATGCCAAATTTAATGGACTCGGATGGTGGTCAGTTTTTAACCTGTTGCTCAACTGTTGAGAATCTAAACTGGGGTAGATTGTTGTGGAAGTGGAGCACATGGAGAAATCAAACAGGATCAAACCTTAGCCTCGCGTTAACAATCAAGACTATGTCTTTTGCAACCTGTGTACTGTTACTGTAATATTAACGAGATGTTTCCTGAAACCACCCACATTGTGAGGTGTTGACGAGACACGGTTTTGGGAAGACCCTAGTCTGGAGTTGGCCTAGGAAGAGGCTATATTAGCCCCGTGAAACATGGCATGCCTGGCGTGCTGGGTGTTCCCTTACATGCCATATAAGGGACCCCCCCCCCCTCCTCCCACTGCCACTGTGCTATTGCTTTCTGTAGAGGGGTGACTATTCTTAGGCTGTCACTTCAGCTCATCTAAACAGGCAAGACCTCTCTTCCTCTGGCTCTCTACTCTCTTCTGTCTCTCTTTCTCTCATTATTTAAAACTGGTTAGGTGTGAATAACATATTTGTCTGTGGCTGAACTGGGTTGGTTTTTAATTTGCTGTGCTCCCAGTCTCATTTGACATTTCGGGGAGATATTGTATCTTTTTTTTTTTGTCCTCACCTGTACTTCTATTTTTTTTGCACCTTTTTTTCTGCTTTCAGAGGCTACTTGGCTCCTGCCCCACCCCCTCTACCTCCATTTTTGGACGCCACTTTGCAGGAAGATTAAACCACACAAGCAATCAAAGCCTTTGGAAGAATGAGTAGCTACAATATTTCTCTGAGTGGGCCGGCCCCATGGGGCTTCCGATTGCAGGGAGGCAAGGACTTCAACATGCCCCTGACCATCTCCAGGGTAAGAGCTTGATTCAACCAATTCAAAGTACATATAACCATACTTTGTGTACACACACACACACATGAAGATATTTCTCCATCCCATAGCCCATGTGTCTTTTGACCAATGAGACGATCCTTTGTCCTGCATTAAGCTTGAATCTCAATGTTGTGGTTTACATAACGGTCGGTGCTTGACGCAGTCACCCAACCCTTGTATGACGTCAAGTATTGTATTACTGCTACGGTACTAGTACAGTACTTGTGGGTATGTTAAACATGGTAGTCCTTTTTGGGAAGTTTGGTTGATTTGATAGATTGTTTGGGATGCAGTGTTTATTGTAGTAGTTTCAATACATTTGTCTCATTGGTTGGTATCATTGTGTGGTATTGACAATTCAGTGATAAAGCTTGGCATTTGCTGAAGTCTGAGGCTTTGTTGTTTTTGACCTTTTCCTGTAGTAGTATGTTCACCTTACACATTGTAAAGGCCTAAAGGTCATGCATAAAATGATGCCAAAACTCTGCCATGTGAACCTAGAAACCGAAATTGGTGGATGGGTGAGGATGTCGGCCAACTTGTGTATTTTCAGTCTGGAATCGTGGCACGACGTACATAGTTACTTCAGTTGCTACTCCAGGTGTGGTTATGCCTTTTTGAGTGTTTTGCGTTTGTGCTGTCACGACCCAATATGTGGGTTCATTGCCATTTCCTCGCCAAAAACTGAACCAATTGTTTTTGTTACACCCTGTAATTTTGAGGTTTCGAGGTGTATTTCCCCACTTTGTTTTAGCACCGCAAGTAAGAGGTGTTGTGACCTGAATATTATAGTATCAATTTTCAATGAACATCTCTTCTAAGAACATCAATCTATCAGTGCCATTCAAACAGATATTTGTAGAAGAGATATTTCTTAGAAGAAATGAGGAAACTGGAATAATAGGAGTCTGGTATGTGTGCTCTGGTGTGTATTCCTGAAGCATATGTGTTCATAGCGGGTGCATCTTTGGATATATGTGCATAACTCACTTGTAGATTACCTTGACAGTATGTTAGGACTGGTGACTGTAAATGTTAGTGTGTGTGTGTGTGTGTGTGTGTGTGTGTGTGTGTGTGTGTGTGTGTGTGTGTGTGTGTGTGTGTGTGTGTGTGTGTGTGTGTGCGCGCGCGCACGCAGATCCTTTTCTATTCCTAGGCCCCAGGTGAGGAAAGTCTCTCCACTCAGTTGTGTGACTGACTGGCATTAGAGGAACCTGAGGTTGGAGAAAATAGAGGCATATAATTAGACCCAGGGGTGTCAAACAGTGGCAGTTGGATGTGCTCCACACTGAAAGGATTCAATGGCGTTCCGTCACCCATCCAAACATACATTGTGGCCACAGAACAATGTTCACTGGACAGGCTCTCCATTTATCCCTCTACGGTGATGAAGACTCCCTGTCATGGACTGGTTTTCAGCACCCACACCGCAGAATAGAAAGATGCACAGCCAGATGCCGTGCCTGTCAAAGTCATGTCTCTGTCTTTGCTCTGTCTCTGCACATCAGAGAGGCAGAAGTTGGCATGGAGAATGCAGCTATTTCCAAATCAACCTATTGCCCCTTCTCCTTACTTGATCTGAAAGGATTGGAGAAGTGTAAGCCACACAGGAAAAAGTCCACCTACTGTAGCATTTCAAAGGGCAAAGTAGTATAGCTATTACTATTGTTAATACAGTCCTTTCAGATCTACAGGAAGTGGATAGGGATAGGGGCAAGGGGTCCATTTGGAATTGGGGCATACATGTAGCCTCAGCACACACTAACTTTGATTTCAGTGAGCCTTTAGAACTGGTTGTTGAATACCTTACTGTACAGTCTTGTATAGAGGAGGCCTTCAAGCTGGGCTCTCCAGTCGGCAGCACAGGAGCACAAGGCCCAGTCACTCAGCACTCTGACAGGTGGAGAGGAACTTCCGCCTGCTTAGAGCTGCTGCTCCCGCCTATAAATAGTTCCTGTCCCACCGGTGGACAATGCTGTTTGTTTGGGTGGTCCATGACTGCTGTCTTTTTTTTTTCCATAGCCAGGTGTGACAGAATGTGTGTTGTGTTGTAGCCTACATACTTTGCGTGCACTGTATGATAGAGAGGGAAGTTAAGGGGGTGGGGGGGATTGGGTTGGGTTGTTAAATTGCTGTTAAATTGCTGATGACCAAGCTGCTGCTCGTGTCACTCACATGTGACGGCCTGGACTGCAAAACCTCAGCCCTGTACACACATACTGCAACGGCTACTGTGGTGGTTCCAATTACCCATGTCATGTTACAGTATGTCCGTGATATAGCTGGCTACATAAGATCTAGCACTGTGAGACAGATCCCACAGGGCCGAGGTCTGGTTGGATGGATTATGGCTGTAAAAAGATGTGTTGTGTTATAAGGTGCTCTGTGTGCAGTACATCTCAAGCGACTTAAAACATGACTAAAATTCAAATCTGAAACATTATTATAACAGTATAGCTGTGAAGGTTGAGTAAACTTCCATGATGAGGGCACAAGTAACATTCCATTTTTGACGCTGTAGATTATTCTTCCCATTTGTCTGAATGTTTTACTGTATATTACACTGGGTTTATCAGGGTTAGAATAGTTAAAGGGATTTTCCGAGTACTTTTGTATACTTTTTAGCCAGTAGTTCTGAAAGTAGAGTTCACGAGCCAAAAGTGCTCCCCGAAAATTGCGTACATATGTGCAGATACAGTGCATTTAGCAAGTTTTTTTTATTTAACTCGGCAAGTCAGTTAAGAACACATTCTTATTTACAATGATGGCCAAGGAAAAGTGTTCAGGGGCAGAACGATTTTGACCTTGTCAGCTCGGGGATTCGATCTAGAAACCTTTCGGTTACTGGCCCAACGCTCTAACCACTAGGCTACCTGTCGCCCCGGCAAGTCAGCTAAGTGTTCAGACCCCTTGACTTATTCCACATTTTGTTATGTTATGTTATTCTAAAATGTATTTTTAAAGGTCCACAAGAACACAGTGGCCTCCATCATTCTTAAATGAAATAAGTTTGGAACCACCAAGACTCTTCCTAGAGCTGGCCACCCGGCCAAAGTAAGCAATCTGGGGAGAAGAGCCTTGCTCTCTCAACCAAGCTCGTTGGTTGAACTGGAATGGCTAGGGGGCTAGGGGAAAATGTAGGGAAAATGGCGCAGTACAGCATCCAGAAAAACAGTTTCTTTCAAACTATGGGTTTTGTGGCTCATTGAGGGAAGACTGTAATTGTGCTCAAAGACGATGACAGGGGCCATTATCTAATGTAGATATCTACAATTCCAGGAGTATCGATGAATTGTAAACATTTCACATAAACCAAACCACCGGGGTTGATTTGTATGAACTACACATTGACACATCCAACCCAAAGCAGGAGGTTTTGAAAATACTTGGTAGTCGCGAATGTTCTGGAGCATGTCTTAAACTCTAGGTCTGGCTTTGGGTATACTGGTTAAGAGCTCTATCTAACTTTATACAAAATACCTGGATCAATGACCTCTCTTCCAAAAGGTGCTAATTCATTACATTTAAAAAATATATTTTTATTCATGTGAGCTATGAATTAGACCTTTTGCATGTGAAATGTAATTTCAATTCTTGGCTCAAGTTTAAAGCATTTGAGCTCAGTCTGTTGCCTAAGATACCATGTACAGCAATGGAACAAATCAACCCCGGTGGTTTGGTTTATGTGAAATGTTTACAATTCATCGATACTCCTGGAATTGTAGATATCTACATTAGATAATGGCCCCTGTCTCGTAGAGGCGATAACAACCGTGTAGACCAGGGTTTTTGAACTCTGTTTGCCCGAGGGGCCGCATTCGGTCTTCATTTTTTTTTTTTACCTTTATTTAACTAGGCAAGTCAGTTAAGAACAAATTCTTATTTACAATGACGGCCTAGGAACCGTGGGTTAACTGCCTGTTCAGGGGCAGAACGACAGATTTGTACCTTGTCGGCTCAGGGATATGAACTTGCAACCTTTCAGTTACTAGTCCAATGCTCTAACCACTAGGCTGCCCTGCCACCCCAGTTCCTTGCCATCAACATTTGCAAACATTTGCAAAAAATTGTCCTCTCTCTAGTGTTTTTTGAATTTTTAATGCTCTCTGACTGTCTGATTATTAGTGTGCTGGACCATCAATAAACTGTATGAATGTAGCTCCATTATCATTTCTACACAGTTTCAATAAAAAATTTAAAAAATGACTCGCGGGCCGGATTGGAGCGCCCGGGCCGTAAGTTTGACACCCCTGGTGTAGAGGTGAAAACAGGAGTGATGCTAAAGCAGATACCACATGGGAAGCATGAACTTGAAACCCTGCTATAATATCAAGCAGCAGACCGTGATAAATACCTCACTCTGAGGCTGGGATGAAAATAAACCTCGTTGGAAGAGAGGCCTTTCAAAAATATTTCTGCAGTTTTCAAGTGGGACACTGAGGTTGGGATGAAAATAAACCTTGTTGGAAGAGGGGCCTTTCAAAAAAAATGTCCTCTGTTTTCAAGTGCGGCACTTAATTTGTCCACATTCCGGTCCTGGCTGGCTTGCATGTGACTTGGCTTCTTTGTGTGAGAAAAATCAGCTGCTGTCTCTGTCGTCCTCAAGAGAACGACTCATCAAATCAAACTTTATTTGTCACATGCGCCGAATACAAGTGTAGACCTTACAGTGAAATGCTTACTTACAAGCCCTTAACCAATAGTGCAGTTCAAATAGAGCTAAGAAAATGTTTACCAGATAAACATAGGTAAACAAATAAATAATAATAAAAAGTAACACAATAACAACAATATGAGGCTATATATAGGGGGTACTGGTACTGAGTCAGTGGGCGGGGGTACAGGTTAGTTGAGGTAATTTGTACATGTAGGTGGGGGTGAAGTGAATATGCATAGATAAAAACAGCGAGGAGCAGCAATGTTCAAAACAAATGGAGGGGGGGCCAATGTAAATAGTCTGGTGGTCGTTTGATTAATTGTTCAGCTGTCTTATGGCTTGGGTGTAGTAGCTGTTGAGGAGCCTTTTTGTCCTAGACTTGGCGCTCCAGTACCGCTTAACATGCGGTAGCAGAGAAAACAGTCTATGACTTGGGTGACTGGAGTCTCTGACAATTTTATGGTCTTTCCTCTGACACCGCCTATTATATAGGTCCTGGATGACAGGAAGTTTGGCCCCAGTGATGTACTGGGCAGTACGCACTACCCTCTGTAGCACCTTATGGTCAGATACTGAGCAGTTGCCATACCAGGCGGTGATGCAGCCGGTCAGGATGCTCTCGGTGGTGCAGCTGTAGAACGTTTTGAGGATCTGGGGACCCATGCCAAATCTTTTCAGTCTCCTGAGGGGGAAAAGGTGTTGTCGTGCCCTCTTCACGACTGTCTTGGTGTGTTTGGACCATGATATTTCGTTGGTGATGTTGACACCAAGGAACTTGTAACTCTCGACCCGCTACACTACAGCCCCGTCATTCTTAATGGGGGCCTGTTCAGCCCGCCTTTTCCTGTAGTTCCTCGGATGTGAGTCACCATTTTATTGGATTATAAATTCACCATAGTTATGAGGGAGCACTGTGACATTTCCTTTTAATATTGGACTGCTATTAAAAACTAATGTGGCCTTCATAAGATGTCTGAGAGAAATGTCAGCAAGGAGATCCATTAACTCGGAATGCAAAATGTGTACATAGCAAATCTCTGGGGTACAGTAAGGAGAATAGCACTGAATTGGAAAAGGGCCATACCTAGGTAGTTGTATAATTGAAATGTGTCTTCCGCATTTAACCCTGAATCAGAGAGGTGTGGGGGGCTGCCTTAATTGACATCCACATCATCGGCGCCCGGGAAACAGTGGGTTAACTGCCTTGCTCAGGGGCAGAACGACAGATCTTTTTTTTTTTACTTGTCAGCTCAGGGATTCGATCCTGCAACCTTTCGGTTACTGGCCCAACACTCCTACCCACGCGATTGAGAGGCACATGCAGGATTGCTGGTTGTGATATACAGTGCCTTGCGAAAGTATTCGGCCCCCTTGAACTTTGCGACCTTTTGCCACATTTCAGGCTTCAAACATAAAGATATAAAACTGTATTTTTTTGTGAAGAATCAACAACAAGTGGGACACAATCATGAAGTGGAACGACATTTATTGGATATTTCAAACTTTTTTAACAAATCAAAAACTGAAAATTGGAAAATTATTCAGCCCCCTTAAGTTAATACTTTGTAGCGCCACCTTTTGCTGCGATTACAGCTATAAGTCGCTTGGGGTATGTCTCTATCAGTTTTGCACATCGAGAGACTGAAATTTTTCCCATTCCTCCTTGCAAAACAGCTCGAGCTCAGTGAGGTTGGATGGAGAGCATTTGTGAACAGCAGTTTTCAGTTCTTTCCACAGATTCTCGATTGGATTCAGGTCTGGACTTTGACTTGGCCATTCTAACACCTGGATATGTTTATTTTTGAACCATTCCATTGTAGATTTTGCTTTATGTTTTGGATCATTGTCTTGTTGGAAGACAAATCTCCATCCCAGTCTCAGGTCTTTTGCAGACTCCATCAGGTTTTCTTCCAGAATGGTCCTGTATTTGGCTCCATCCATCTTCCCATCAATTTTAACCATCTTCCCTGTCCCTGCTGAAGAAAAGCAGGCCCAAACCATGATGCTGCCACCACCATGTTTGACAGTGGGGATGGTGTTTTCAGGGTGATGAGCTGGGTTGCTTTTACGCCAAACATAATGTTTTGCATTGTTGCCAAAAAGTTACATTTTGGTTTCATCTGACCAGAGCACCTTCTTCCACATGTTTGGTGTGTCTCCGAGGTGGCTTGTGGCAAACTTTAAACAACACTTTTTATGGATATCTTTAAGAAATGGCTTTCTTCTTGCCACTCTTCCATAAAGGCCAGATTTGTGCAATATACGACTGATTGTTGTCCTATGGACAGAGTCTCCCACCTCAGCTGTAGATCTCTGCAGTTCATCCAGAGTGATCATGGGCCTCTTGGCTGCATCTCTGATCAGTCTTCTCCTTGTATGAGCTGAAAGTTTAGAGGGACGGCCAGGTCTTGGTAGATTTGCAGTGGTCTGATACTCCTTCCATTTCAATATTATCGCTTGCACAGTGCTCCTTGGGATGTTTAAAGCTTGGGAAATCTTTTTGTATCCAAATCCGGCTTTAAACTTCTTCACAACAGTATCTCGGACCTGCCTGGTGTGTTCCTTGTTCTTCATGATGCTCTCTGCGCTTTTAACGGACCTCTGAGACTATCACAGTGCAGGTGCATTCATACAGAGACTTGATTACACACAGGTGGATTGTATTTATCATCATTAGTCATTTAGGTCAACATTGGATCATTCAGAGATCCTCACTGAACTTCTGGAGAGAGTTTGCTGCACTGAAAGTAAAGGGGCTGAATAATTTTGCACGCCCAATTTTTCAGTTTTTGATTTGTTAAAAAAGTTTGAAATATACAATAAATGTCATTCCACTTCATGATTGTGTCCCACTTGTTGTCGATTCTTCACAAAAAATACAGTTTTATATCTTTATGTTTAAAGCCTGAAATGTGGCAAAAGGTCGCAAAGTTCAAGGGGGCCGAATACTTTCGCAAGGCACTGTAATCCTTTCTATTCTGCGTTGCCTGTTAGGACACCTTGGCTCGCAACAATTCATGTTATCAAGAAGTTTATGGGACTCATGAAAGTGATTAAAACAAAATGTAATTTATTTGAGCTTCTTCGACTGTCCTCCAATATAGCCTCAGAAGATCACGTGTTTACAACAGGCTTTAATCTGATCTGTAATAATCCTTTACGGAAATTCTGTTTGCAGTTTGCGGCCTCAGCTGTGTCATGCTGCTATTAAAATGTGTCTCTTCTCCTCCCCTGGGCAGTGGCCTAGGTTGTTGAGTTTCGAGTGTCTTCTTACCTTCCGCAATAGTATTTGTTTCAATTGAGGGAGGGCTGGTTATCCAACACAGAAGGGCTCATCTGACAGTTTTAGTTGAAGCTTCTTGGCTATAGTATGTTGCGGTAAAGTGGTCATTGCTTACGGCCTTTAGTCTGGCTGTGAGATTTGATATTGACAGATGAACACATCCCCTGGAGTGGATGCGGGTGATTATGTTCTTTCTGTTTGAGTGTCGGCCCGAGATCGAGGTCAAATGGGGCCATGCTTTTCAAACTTTAGAGTCATTGCCTCTCATACACTGATCCTCATGTTGGGTATGTGACCCTGTCTGTGACAAGGTGGATTTGACGAGCTGATTCGTTCATTCAAATCAGTAAATACAGTACACCATCCAGCCATCACTAAACGCGTCTAATTATCTTAACGTAGGCTAAATGCAACCTTGTGTGAGGGTGAAGCACATCATGTTTATAGGCAATATCTAGTAGAATAGCACTGTCTGTTTTACCCTTGGACCGCTGAATTGTAAACCTTTGTAGAGCGTCGGCCTTGTAGATTTGCCATAAATCCGTGTCATACACTAGACTAAAATACTGTACCTGTCTTAGAATCAGCAGACAAGGCACACCCTCTAAACCCATCTGGTGTACATTAGATGAATGTCAAACTCCTCCCCTTGCCCCCAGGATCTAACAAGGTCTGCTTGATGCAGTTTGTACCCTTTCAATTTACTGTGCGGTCTGAATTCCCCCACTTCTCCGAATCCATACGGGTTTATGTATAGTTTTATGGGCCGTATCTTCCTCCCCAGTTAAATAGTTTTATGGGCCGTATCTTCCTCCCCAGTTAAATTCCCTCTTCCTATCAATCAAGCTCGCTGCAACTCTAAACAAGATGTAACCCTCCCCCCACAGTAGCAGACTGAAGATTGAGGTCCTGAGCAGTCAGTAGGCTGCTGACTCAGTCTGATAACGTGTCTGTGATGTTAGCCCGGGTCTCACAGGCCTCTGCATTCCAGCACCCCCCCCCCCCACCCCAGGCCTGTGGTACGAGAGTCAGTGACTGGGGCTGCTGACAGGCAAGGCTGTTTTTAGCAAACCACTGAAGGTCAGCGCTGCTCGGCAGATTGTGAGGGCTATATATACCAACAGTGCCCACCTCCAACCCTTCAGGGGTCAGGGGACCGGGTTGGGACTCAGCCTCTCTTAGCTGTCCATTGGTGTCAGCGGTGGGTTAATGTCTCCTGGAGCCTATGATGGCTGTGTTCTCATGGTGTTTAATTGCTGTTACTGTTGACCTGTGAAGAAGCATTGATGCTTTCCCAAGGCAGACTAGGACTGCTGGGTAGAGCAGTGGTGTGGGGGATAGGATATCGGGTCACCCTGATTCTTTTTGCGCTTGCTAGCAGAAACTAACCTAAGACTCAAGCTTTGGTCTTCAAGTATGTGGCTTGTAAAATTACACATATTTTGGACAAATGAAACACTATATTCTGTGTAAATTTGGTGTAGACCTTATTTTCCCCTGAAATGAATACCGTACTAGCAAGGGAACTTCTGGGTTTTTAAGTGTTTCCCTCTCATAAACCTGTTGTTAATTTATGTAAAAGCATTGCGTGTACTTTTGAAACCTCAGAAGGATCTTGTGAAAGAGCAGTTTGAATTAATACGTATTGAATCAAATGTGTTGGGGACACATAGATGAATCAAATGTGTTGGGGACACATAGATGAATCAAATGAGTTGGGGACACATAGATGAATCAAATCAGAAGTTCTGTGTCATGATAAGTGGACAAACCCATAATGAACAAAATATGAATCAAACCATGATCTGATGAAGCGATTACATCGTGGCAGACCAGTGAAACTGTGATACAAGTGTGGGGCCTCATTTCAGCATATCGATACTGTAGCTCTTCGGCTGGCAATCACTCTTTCTTTAGTTAGCTACTGTACTTTTGACTCTTTGCGGATTTCCCTCTTTCTTTCTCTCTCTATTTTGTTCCCTTTTGCCTTTATCTCTTTCGCCTTTATCTCTTTCAAGTCAAAGGGCTTTATTGGCAACATATGTTATAGATAATAAACAAAAGTGAAATAAATAAGGAACAGTGAACACTCATAAACCTTCCAAAGGAATAGAGACATTTGAAATGTCATTATGGCTATATATTCCTTCTCTCTGTCTCTGTGTGTGTGCCCCCACCTTCCTGCATGGTCTTTGCCTGGCCCATAGAACAGGCCAGTCCTTTGTGTGTTGTGAGTGCACAGGAGATTTGAGCTGGCATATCAGCCAGCCATTCACCCAGATATCAATAGACCAGAGTCGGGGTGGAGGGTTAGTACAAGTTTTGTGAGCCTGTTGGTAATCCACTCCTCACCCTCTCTCTCAAGCCCTTTGTTTTTCCTGGTTGCCCCAACATTTCTTCTTCTTATTTGCTTGGTGGCTCCAGTGAGAAACAGAAGTTTCAATGAACTTGGATTTTGTAGCTTATTTAGTCAGCGGGGGGAAGTTTTCCATTTTAGTCATCATTGGGGGAAAGATTGTCTAAAAAATGGAGCAACACCTGTTGCATGTTTTACTCCAGTAGCATTGTAATCACTGTGTTATCTCATTTCCTGCATTATTACGGCGTGACCCTGATGGTCAACTTGACTGTAAGATGTCACTAGTAACTCTTTGATCAAACTATCTTGTCCTCTATGGCACCAATTGTAATATAGTTGACTTGACTGACCAGTGGAGCACAAACACCATTGTAAATACAACGTATATTCAATCAAATGTATTCATAAAGCCCTTTTTACATCAGCCGATGTCACAAAGTGCTGTACAGAAACCCAGCCTAAAACCCCAAACAGCAAGCAATGCAGATGTAGAAGTACGTTGGCTAGGAAAAACTCCCTAGGAAGGCCAGAACCTAGGAAGAAACCTTGAGAGGAACCAGGCTATGAGGGGTGGCTAGTCCTCTTCTGGCTGTGCCGGGTGGAGATTATAACAGAACATGGTCAAGATGTTCAAACGTTCATAGATGACCAGCAGGGTCAGATAATAATAATCACAGTGGTTGTAGAGGGTGCAACAGGTCAGCACCTCAGGAGTCAATGTCAGTTGGCTTTTCATAGCCGATCATTCAGAGTTCGAGACAGCAGGTGCGGTAGAGAGAGTCCCCTCTTTGGGATGGAAGAGCACATTTATCTGTTTTATTTCCCCTTTCATACTTCAGCTACATGCACATTGTTACAACACTTGACATAGCAAATAATATAACAGTTGAAATGTCTATATTCTTTAAAGAAAATTGTGAGTGTAAAGTTTACTGTATTTATTTCCCTTGTTTATTTCAGTTTTTGTTTGTCTATTCCACTTGCCTTGACAATGAAAACATATGTTTCCAATGCCAATAAAGCCCTTTAAATTGAATAGAGAGGGGGGGGGAGCAGCTCTCAATGGACAGGGAGGGTGTGCTTTGATCCTCAAATCATAATTATTTATATAGCCCTTCTTACATCAGCTGATATCTCAAAGTGCTGTACAGAAACCCAGGCTAAAACCCCAAACAGCAAGCAATGCAGATGTAGAAGTACGGTGGCTCGGGAAAAACTCCCTAGAAAGGCCAGAACCTAGGAAGAAACCTAGAGAGGAACCAGGCTATGAGGGGTGGCCAGTCCTCTTCTGGCTGTGCCGGGTGGAGATTATAACAAAACATGGCCAAGATGTTCAAATGTTCAGAAATTACCAGCATGGTCAAATAATAATAATCACAGTGGTTGTCGAGGGTGCAGCAAGTCAGCACCTCAGGAGTAAATGTCAGTTGGCTTTTCATAGCCGATCATTAAGAGTATCTCTACCACTCCTGCTGTCTCTGGAGAGTTGAAAACAGCAGGTCTGGGACAGGTAGCACGTCCGGTGAATAGGTCAGGGTTCCATAGCCGCCGGCAGAACAGTTGAAACTGGAGCAGCAGCACAGCCAGGTGGACTGGGGACAGCAAGGAGCCATCATGACAGGTAGTCCTGAGGCATGGTCCTAGGGCTCAGGTCCTCCAAAAGAGAGAATTAGAGAGAGCATACTTAAATTCACACAGGACACCGGATAAGACAGGAGAAGTACTCCAGATATAACAGACTGACCCTAGCCCCCTGACACATAAACTACTGTAGCATAAATACTGGAGGCTGAGACAGGAGGGGTCAGGAGACACTGTGGCCTCATCCGATGATACCCCCGGACGGGGCCAAATGGGAAGGATATAACCCCACCCACTTTGCCAAGCACAGCCCCCACACCACTAGAGGGATATCTTCAACCAACAACTTACCATCCTGAGACAAGGCCAAGTATAGCCCACAAAGATCTCCGCCATGGCACAACCCAAGGGAGGACGCCAACCCAGACAGGAAGATCACGTCAGTGACTCAACCCACTCAAGTGACACACCCCTCCTAGGGACGGCATGGAAGAGCACCAGTAAGCCAGTGACTCAGCCCCTGTAATAGGGTTAGTAGCAGAGAATCCCAGTGGAAAGAGGGGAACCGGCCAGGCAGAGACAGCAAGGGCGGTTCGTTGCTCCAGTGCCTTTCCGTTCACCTTCACACTCCTGGGCCAGACTACACTCAATCATACGACCCACTGAAGAGATGAGTCTTCAGTAAAGGCTTAAAGGTTGAGACCGAGTTTGCGTCTCTCACATGGGTAGGTAGACCATTCCATAAAGAAGGAGCTCTATAGGAGAAAGTCCTACCTCTAGCTGTTTGCTTAGAAATTCTAGGGACAATTAGGAGGCCTGAGTCTTGTGACCGTAGCGTACGTGTAGGTATGTACGGCAGGACCAAATCGGAAAGATAGGTAGGAGCAAACCCATGTAATGCTTTGTAGGTTAGCAGTAAAAACCTGCCAGTCTCTCGGTTTCTCGGTCTGTCCCTATAGTCTGTCCCCTCAGACTAATGACACATTTTCAGACATTCACTGGGTACAGTTTTGATTTATTCATGGATGATGATAATAATAAATATTTAGAGGGGCTTGATCTGATTTTCTTGGGGGAGGGGGGAAACTATTTTTGTTAAAACATTGTGGCGTTTTAGTCTCTTTTTCAAATGATTATTTTAATCACAACCTTTTACATAGCAAAGCATAAATTATATTAATAAGCTCCTGTCAATTGTCCTGGACCCTGTCATAAACGATGACTGTCATCATTCTTTTCCCTCAATATTAATGTGAGAAACAGCACGGACACAATGTCTAGGAGCTTCATTAATACATTATGACTGGCTCAGGAGATTTTCCTTTACCATGATCAAGAAACACTTTATTTAGGGACAGGATTTTATGACAAATCCAGCAGTGGTTTTGGCAGTAGAATAGAAGGTCAGTTTTACCAATTGAGTGTGGAGCAATCAATAGCCATTAATGGCTATCGAAGGCTTTTGAAGGGCCTTAGATTGTGGTTTAGCAGTGACCCATCTGTAAAAATGTAGTGTACACCAGGAATGTGTACACCAGGACTCCCCACTAAATACAGCAGCAGGCTCCGTGTTTAACATTTGAACCTGTCTTGAGAATAAAGTCTTATTTACAGGATCACTGCAATATAATAAATGCCATTGTTCTTCAAATTATGTATTTTATTTTTGAAAAATAAATGGTTGTTTCTTTTGGGGGGGGGGGGGGGGGGGGCTGTTTTTCCCTTTTTTTTGCACTCAAAAGCACACTTTGTTTTAAAATGGAAAAACAACAACAAATGCATGTTTTAAGTCCACAATAATGCTTCAACCACACATCTTGGAAAATTCTGATAATATTTTTTAGGGGTGTAGTTACCCTTTAATTCAAGTGCACACCTAGCAAGAGGCTGTTGTTTATCAGTGTTTTTGTAGTGCATATGTGATGGTAGAGTTTGCAAATACTCACTGGATTGATGAAAATAATCATGATACCATTCTGCCAGGTAAGCATAGGCAACTTTGAAGTTAACATTTTAATTGAAGGTTTTTAGGAAAGCTTTTCCATCTAGACCTACCAGAAGACTGTTTTCATTAGCATCATCGCTAACGGTTACACAAAGCGGTAGATGCGCACATCATACACAGACAGGGGCATTCTCATTGCCTCTCCAGGTTAGCTGCAGGAAATACAAATCACTTAATCATTCTGTTAATGTATTAGATAGATGGATAGATATATATATATATATATCTATCAGTTGAAGTCGGAAGTTTATATACACTTAGGTTGGAGTCATTAAAACTCTTTTTTTTCAACCACTCCACACATTTCTTGTTAACAAACTATAGTTTTGTCATGTCGGGTAGGACATCTACTTTGTGCATGACACAAGTAATTTTTCCAACAATTGTTTACAGGCAGATTATTTCACTTATCACAATTCACAATTGTATCAGAATTCCAGTGGGTCAGAAGTTTACATACACCAAGTTGACTGTGCCTTTAAACAGCTTGGAAAATGTCATAAAATTATGTCATGGCTTTAGAAGCTTCTGATAGGCTAATTGACAACATTTGAGTCAATTGGGGGTGTACCTGTGGATGTATTTCAAGGCCTACCTTCAAACTCAGTGCCTCTTTGCTTGACATCATGGGAAAATCAAAAAATTGTAGACGTCCACAAGCCTGGTTCATCCTTGGGAGCAATTTCCAAGCGCCTGAAGGTACCATGTTCATAAGTACAAACAATAGTACACAAGTATAAACACCATGGGACCATGCATCTGTCATACCACTCAGGAAGGAGACGCATTCTGTCTCCTAGATATGAACATACTTTGGTGCGAAAAGTGCAAATCAATCCCAGAACAACAGCAAAGGCCCTTGTGAAGATGCTGGAGGAAACAGGTACAAAAGTATCTATATTCACAGTAAAACGAGTTCTATATCGATATAACCTGAAAGGCCGCTCGGCAAGGAAGAAGCCACTGCTCCAAAACCGCCATTAAAAAGCCAGACTACGGTTTGCAACTGCACATGGGGACAAAGATTGTACTTTTTAGAGAAATATCCTCTGATCTTATGAAACAAAAATGGAACTGTTTGGCCATAATGACCATCATTATGTTTGGAGGGAAAAGGGGGAGGCATGCAAGCCGAAGACCACCATCCCAACTGTGAAGCAGGGGTGGCAGCATCATGTTGTGGGGGTGCTTTGCTGCAGGAGGGACTGGTACACTTCACAAAATAGATGGCATCATGAGGAGGAAAATGATGTGGATATATTATAGCAACATCTCATGACATTAATCAAGAAGTTAAAGCTTGTTCGCAAATGGTTCTTCCAAATGGACAATGACCCCAAGCATACTTCCAAAGTTGTGGGAAAATGACTTAAGGACAACAAAGTCAAGGTATTGGAGTGGTCATCACAAAGCCCTGACCTCCATCCCATAGAAAATGTGTGGGCAGAACTGAAAAAGCATGTGCAAGCAAGGAGGCCTACAAACCTGACTCAGTTACACCAGCTCTGTCAGGAGGAATGGGCCAAAATTCACTCAACTTATTTTGGGAAGCTTGTGGAAGGCTACCCGAAACGGTTGACTCAAGTTAAACAATTTAAAGGCAATGCTACCAAATACTAATTGAGCGTATGTGAACTTCTGAACCACTGGGAATGTGATGAAAGAAATAAAAGCTGAAATAAATACATCTTTCTTGTTACTGGCCTACGCACAATACCCCATAATGTCAGTGGATTTCTTAAAAAAAAAAAAGAATGTATGATTAAAAAAATAAAAAGCAGACGTGTCTTGAGTCAATAAGTATTCACACCTTTTGTTATGGCAAGCCTAAATAAGTTCAGGAGTAAAGATTTGCTTAACGAGTCACATAATTTGCATGGACTCACTCTGTGTGCAGTTGTGTTATTGACTGTACGTTTGTTTATCCCATGTGTAACTCTGTTGTTTTTGTCGCACTGCTTTGCTTCATCTTGGCCAGGTCGCAGTTGTAAATGAGAACTTGTTCTCAACTTGCCTACCTGGTTAAATAAAGGTGAAATAAATAAATAAAAATAGTTATTCAAAATCATGTTAAACACCATCTCATCTCTGTACCCCACAGATACAATTATCTGTAAGGTCTCTCAGTCAAGCAGTGAATTTCAAACACAGATTTAACCACAAAGACCAGGGAGGTTTTCCAATGCCTTACAAAGAAGAACACTATTGGTAGATGGGTAGAAAAAAAGCAGACATTGAATATCCCTTTAAGCATAGTGAAGTTATTAATTACACTTTGGATGGTGTATCAATACACTCAGTCACTACAAAGATACAGGCCTCCTTCCTAACTCAGTAGCCGAAGAGGTAGGAAACCGCTCAGGGATTTCACTATGTGGCCAATGGTGTTAGAGTTTAATGGCTGTGATATATATATTTTTAGGATATATCAAAAACATTGTAGTTGACCTGAAATACTAACCTAAATGACAGTGCAAAGAGGAAGCCTGAACAGAAATAAAAAAATATTGTGGAGAAGAAATTGTTATCCCGAATACAAAGCGTTGTGTTTGGGGCAAATCTAACACATCATTGAGTACCACTCTTCATATTTTCAAACATGGTGGTGGCTGCATCATGTTATGGCTATGCTTGTCATTGATAAGGACTAGGGAGTTTTTACGATGAAAATAAACGGAATAAACTAAGCACAGGCACAATCCTAGAGGAAAACCTGGTTCAGTCTGCTTTCCAACAGACACTGGGTGGCAAAATCACCTTTCAGAAGGACAATAACCTAAAACACACAAGTTCAAATATACACTCGAGTTGCGTACCAAGCGGCCTAGTTACATTTGTGACTTAAATCAGCTTCAAAATCTATGGCAAGACTTGAAAATGTCTGTCTAGCAATGATCAACAACCTACTTGAAAAAATATATAATATTGTACAATCCAGGTGTGCAAAGCTCTTAGACTCACGCTGCCAAAGGTGATTCTAACATGAATTGACCCCGGGGGTTGAATACTTATGTAATCAAGATATATTAGTGTTTTTATTTGTTATACATTTTTTACCTATGTTAGAATTCTTCTTCCACTTTGACATTAGAGTATTTTGTGTCGATCGTTGACCAAAAAGGACAATTAAATACATTTTAATCCAACCTTGTAACACGACAATGTAAAAAAAAATCAAGGGGTGTGAATACTTTCTGAAGGTCCTGAGAATATATTTTCCAACACCGGTTAGTTCCAGTTCCCTGTTGGTGTGTGTTTTAAATGAACTCTTCACAGTGGTCTCACCAGCTAGTTGTAGGCTGTCTTGCACGTGCCTAGTGACAACTGAGCTCCCCAGGGAGATACAGACAGGGACTTGTTTCCCAAAATGCACAGCTGAAAAGCCCCCCTGGATGTAACTGATTAGTGGAGACATTTCAACAACACACTCAAACGGGTCTGCAACAGTGTGTGATTACTCAATTATTTGTATTTTTGGTAAACAGCTGAGGGATGGGGCAGGAGAAATGTAACCACTCTCAAACTCATAGACAGTTATAAGTTATATTCTTAAAAACTTCTATGGCTATATATCATTCATTTAACAGTCCATAAATGGTTGTAGCAATCACAGATACTAAACCCCTTAATGCTAAAGTTTACTTTGATTTTGAAATCTTATTTGCACTTCTCTGAAGTCAGTGCCCATTCACGTCTCCATTTTCTGTGCTCATTTGCATTTCTATCTTCTCTGTGAAGTCGGTGCCCATTCATCTTGGCTTCCGAGTGGCGCAGCGGTCTAAGGCACTGCATCTCAGTGCAAGAGGTGTCACTACAGTCCCTGGTTCGAATTCAGGCTGAATCACATCCGGACGTGATTGGGAGTCCCATTGGGCGCGGCACAATTGGCCCAGCATCTTCCGGGTTTGGCTGGGGTAGGCCGTCATTGTGAATAAGATTTTTTCTTAAACTGACTTGCCTAGTTTAATAAAGGTTCAATAAAATAAATAAAAATCTCATTCTAATGAATGAAGTGAGTCTCGGTCTACAGCCGACTCACTCTCTTCACTTTGATGAAAGTGCACACAGACCCTATTGTTGCAATGTTATTCCATGTTCTTTTAACAGTAATAATGAATAAGCCACCCTGACTTTCATTTTCCACTCAAGGGATTTAGTCAGTTAGATTGCTTTATGAGAGCTCTCTCACTTCTCTCGCTCTTTTATTCCTCTCTTCCTGAATGATGGAAATTATTGCGGGAATGTGAAAAGTGAGTAAGTAAGAAATGTCAGGCAGTTTGAACAGGAAGCAGCCAATTACTGATGGGGATAAAGACCATGAGATTAGGTGAGGTAAGGGTTTTTATCAGGAGGGATATTTTGGGGCGAGGGTGGTTTTTATAAATGAGGGCAGATGGTGTCAAAACTGGAGGGTTAAAGAATAAAAATAAATAAAACCCTGCCTCTGATAAATCGGCTAATGAGTGGTCTGGAAGCCTCCCCATCCTTTCTCCCCTAGTTTCATCATTAAATGGTGGAAATTACAGATAGTTTCCAGTGTACTAATGATCCTGGGCACTTAATTAGATGTTTCCTGGTTTGTTCGGAGGCATGAATCGCATTGGTGACTACGCTAACACTTCATTTAGATTAGTCTGTAGAGCACCTACAGATGGCGAATCATTAACATTTCAACTAACTACACTACATGACCAAAAGTATGTGGATACCTGCTCGTCGAACATCTCATTCCAACATAATGGGTATTAATATGGAGTTGGTCCCTGCCTTTGCTGCTATAACAGCCCCCACTCTTCTGGGAAGGCTTTCCCCTAGATGTTGGAACATTGCTGCGGGGACAGATTCATCTGTCGGACTGCCAGATGGTGAAGCGTGATTCATCACTCCAGAGAACGCGTTCCCACTGCTCCAGAGTCCAATGGCGGTGAGCTTTACACCACTCCAGCCGAGCGCATGGTGATCTTAGGCTTGTGTGCGGCTGCTCGGCCATGGAAACCCATTTCATGAAGCTCCCGACGAGCAATTATTTTGCTGACGTTGCTTCCAGAGGCAGTTTGGAACTTCTGTGGCCTACCACTTTGCGGCTGAGCCGTTGTTGCTGTGGCTGGGTGGTAGCCTAGTGGTCAAGAGGTTGGGCCAGTAAATGAAAGGTTGCTGGTTCGAATCCTGAAGCTGACTAGATGAAATCTGCCGATGTGCCCTTGAGCTAGGTACTTAACCCTAATTGCTCTGCATAAGAGCATCTGCTAAATGACAAAAATTATTTTGTTTTTTTAAATGCTCAGAGACGTTTCCAATTCCCAATAACAACACAGTTGACCGGGTCTAGCAGGGCAGAAATTTGATGAACTGACTTGTTGGAAAGGTGGCATCCTATGATGATGCCACGTTGAAAGTCACTGAGCTCTTCAGTAAGGCCATTCTACTGCCAATGTTTTGTCTATGGAGATTGCATGGCTGTGTGCTTTTATACACCTGTCAGCAACAGGTGTGGCTGAAATAGCAGAGTCCACTAATTTCAAGGTATGTCCATATACTTTTGTGTATATATAGTGTATCTACTAACCCTAACCTTAACCCTTATCCTAACCCTAAACGTAACCCTTATTCTGAACCGAACCATAGCACGCAGTTGATTATCAACAGATAGTTTGGTGATAGTATGACCATGTATTGAGCATCTACAGATGGACTTTCTGGACTATCCAAATAAAGTGTGACCGTGATTACTGATGAACTGATCGTCCAAGTTCAGTCTTCTACACCCATAATAACATACTGTACTACAACTGAGATAATGTAATAATCACAGAATATTCCGCATGTTAGGTTATGTAGTCAGCTGTCAAAGATTAGACATGGAGGCCTGCCTGTACACTTGTGTCCTCAGTGTAAACGGGTTGTCGGGCTCCACCTGACTGTGACTGGGAGGAGGCTTTGCACCTCTGAGAGACTTAAGCCGAGCCCTACGTGACAGGCAGCTCACTCATAACACCATTGATCAATTCCATTCCTATTTCATTGACCTAAGATATTTACTTCTCTGCTGTGATTAAGTGGTAGTAAATAAGGCATACTTTTATGACTGTTGAATACCAACTATCAATCACTTACAACTGATAGAGACATACCCCAAGCGACTTACAGCTGTAATCGCAGCAAAAGGTGGCGCTACAAAGTATTAACTTAAAGGGGCTGAATAATTTTGCACGCCCAATTTTTCAGTTTTTAATTTGTTAAAAAAGTTTGAAATATCCAATAAATGTCGTTCCACTTCATGATTGTGTCCCACTTGTTGTTGATTCTTCACAAAAAAAATACAGTTTTATATCTTTATGTTTGAAGCCTGAAATGTGGCAAAAGGTCGCAAAGTTCAAGGGGGGCGAATACTTTCGCAAGGCACTGTACGTCATGTATTTTCAGGTAGAGGAAGTCCTGCAATGCAACTGATTTTATCCCTCTCGTGCGTTGTCTCTCATTCAACAAGCTCTTAGTGTCTGCTCCACACAGACCGAGACCGTGCAAGTAAACGGGCGGACCATGGATTATGGTCATTGTAGTTAATCACCAAATTTTTTCCACTGAACTATGTAGAATATTGGCCTGTTGGAAACTACAACTCCTTACTAAATTTCAAAGTTCGGGGTTGATCTAATTTCTCTCTATAGAAACTGACCATCAAGCTCACAGAATAAAACAGAACAAAATGTTATTATAATAATTGAACTGATGTCTGTCAATTAGCTGTTTTTTGTATTTTACTTTTTTATGTTTAGACATTTTGGTTAATCGCTTAGCACTAGTTTCCATTTGACAAAGCACATTATGATTGACCTATGTGTGTGCTGACCGTCCACAGATCACCCCAGGGAGTAAGGCACAGCAAGGCAACCTGATCCAGGGTGACATCATCGTGGCCATCGACGGGGTCAGCACTGAAGGCATGACCCACCTAGAGGCCCAGAACAAGATCAAGTCTGCCAGCTTCAACCTGGCCCTCACCATGCAGAAGTATGTCATACACACACACACACACACACACACTCCTCTCACGCCAACTCTTATAGTGGCATAATTGATGATCAGACAGAGATATTAGCTGTCATTTTAAACACGCACAGGGAGACAGAGTGGGCTGCCTCAGATCTTTTTAGAGGTAGAGATGTGGCCTTTCTGTCATCTGAGGATTGAGGAGAGAGGGAATGTATGGAGGGAGGGAATTGAAATAGTAATATTTTTTACACCTGTTGTCCTGGTTAAAACTAGAGAACCAAAGATGGATTTGGTATACTTTTATCATGGGATATACATCAATTCGATTATACTTTTTTTTCCTCTGACACAAGTGTGCTCCCCATTGAAATAACCAGAAGTGCACTCATTTTTTTTGTCAATGTTACTATAGGAAAAAGAAAATCAGTGGAACAATATTATTAGCATGCAGCATCGGTCTGTGGACCATGCTTAAATTGATTTAGTTTGGAACAAATGCTTGTGTACAGACACATATCTCACAGCAAAACCTAAGTATTTTACCCATCTACCAATAGGTTCCCTTGTTTGCTAGGCATTGGAAAACCTCCATGGTCTTTGTGGTTGAATATATGTTTGAAATTCACTGCTCAACTGAGGGACCTTACAATTATCTGCATGTGTGGAGTTCAGAGATGAAGTAGTCATTCAAAAATCATGTTAAACTCTATTATTGCATACAGGGTGAGTCCATGCAACTTATTATGTGACTTGTTGAGATCAAATTTTACTGCTGAAATTTAGGCTTGCCATAACAAAGGAGTTGACTGAAGACATATCAGCTTTTCATTTTTTATTAATTTGTAAAATAATTCGAAAAACTTTATTCCACTTCGACATTATGTTGTATTGTGTGTAGGCCAATGACATTTTTTTGTTTGTTGTAAAATTCATTTTCAATTCAGGCTGTAACAACAAAATGAAGAAGTCAAGGGGTGTGAATTATTTCTGAAGGCACTGTATGTGTTGTAGTTGTTTTAAGTTTAAACTGAAAACATTTTTACCATCCTGAAAAATTCTTATTTTTGGGGAGAGTGGTGGCAATAATTTAGCAGAGAAGGCCCGTCACTGCAAAATGAATATACAGTTGAAGTCGGAAGTTTACATACACTTAGGTTGGAGTCATTAAAACTTGTTTTTCAACCACTCCACAAATTTCTTGTGAACAAACTATATTTTTGGCAAGTCAGTTAGGACATCTACTTTGTGCAAGACACAAGTCATTTTTCCAACAATTGTTTACAGACAGATTATGTCATTCATAATTCACTGTATCACAATTCCAGCGGGTAAGAAGTTTACATACACTAAGTTGACAGTGACTTTAAACAGCTTGGAAAACTCCATAAAATGATGTCATGGCTTCAGAAGCTTCTGATAGGCTAATTGACATAATTTGAGTCAGTTGTAGGTGTACCTGTGGATGTATTTCAAGGCCTACCTTCAAACTCAGTGCCTCTTTGCTTGACATCATGGGAAAATCAAAAGAAATCAGCCAAGACCTCAGAGAAAAATTGTAGACCTCCACAAGTCTGGTTCATCCTTGGGAGCAATTTCCAAATGCCTGAAGGTACCACGTTCATCTGTACAAACAATAGTACGCAAGTATAAACACCATGGGACCAAACAGCTGTCATACCGCTTGGGAAGAAGACGCATTCTGTCTCCTAGAGATGAACATACTTTGGTGCGAAAAAGTGCAAATCAATCCCAGAACAACAGCAAAGGCCCTTGTGAAGATGCTGGAGGAAACATGTACAAAAGTAACTATATACACGGTAAAACGAGTCCTATATCAACATAACCTGAAAGGCCGTTCAGCAAGGAAGAAGCCACTGCTCCAAAACTGCCAGACTACGGTTTGCAACTGCACATGGGGACAAAGATCGGACTTTTTGGAGAAATGTCCTCTGGTCTGATGAAACAAAAATAGAAATGTTTGGCCATATTGACCATCGTTATGTTTAGAGGGAAAAGGGGGAGGCTTGCAAGCCGAAGAACACCATCCCAACTGTGAAGCACGGGGGTGGCAGCATCATGTTGTGGGGTGCTTCGCTGCAGGAGGGACTGGTGCACTTCACAAAATAGTTGGCATCATGAGGATGGATATATTGAAGCAACATCTCAAGACATCAGTCAGGAAGTTAAAGCTTGGTTGCAAATGGGTCTTCCAAATGGACAATGACCCCAAGCATACTTCCAAAGTTGTGTCAAAATGGCTTAAGGACAACAAAGTCAAGGTATTGGAGTGGCCATCACAAAGCCCTGACCTCAATCCCATAGAACATTTGTGGGCAGAACTGAAAAAGCGTGTGTGAGCAAGAACAAACCTGACTCTGTCAGGAAGAATGGGCCAAAATTCACCCCTTATTGTGGGAAGCTTGTGGAAGGCTACCCGAAACGTTTGACCCAAGTTAAACAATTTAAAGGCAATGCTACCAAATACTAATTGAGCGAATGCAAACTTCTGACCCACTGGGATTGTGATGAAAGAAATAAAAGCTGAAATAAATCATTCTTTATACTATTATTCTGACATTTCACATTCTTAAAATAAAGTGGTAATCCTAACTGACCTAAAACAGGGAATTTTTACTAGGATTAAATGTCAGAAATGGTGAAAAACTGACTTTAAATGTATTTGGCTAAGGTTTATGTAAACTTCCGACTTCAACTGTAGGTGAAACCATGCGTCCTTAATAGTGTCCCATGTCGTCTTTTCATTCATTTGAATCTGCTTTGCTGCAAGGCGTGACTACTGCTGATTCACCACCTGCCGTTTAAACTACGGCAAACACAGTGGATGCCTTCAATTACTTACACGTGCACACACATGACTTCCAAGGTTGCAGAGACCAGATAAAGTGCTAATGAAAAAAGGCACCGCAATATAGCTGTAGTGTGCATGTGTGATATGAATGCTTCCTATATCAAACAATCAGCCAATTACATCCTAATGATAGACTGCTGAATGTCTAGGGTGAGATGTTAGCACTGGCGGACTTGCCATTGGGCAGAAGAGACAATTGCCTAAGGCCTCACATCATCAAGGGGCTAGAGGTGCCGCCAGGCTCTGCTCGAGGCATAATACATAAAGAATCCCCATCAAAATCTGTTTAAGATATCTCTATCTTCTTCTATCAATCCCCCGCATCCGCCGATATCAGCCTTCTGCATTTGCGGTGGAAGGTGGCAGAGCTACAGAGGTGTTTGTCAGACCAGGAGACATCTCAAAAATCTGTCTTCTCACTAAAACGTCTGTAGCGTCCGAATGCTAATAAGCCGGTACCGAGCCGAAACATTTCTAGAAGTGAATAGCGCATTTCCATGTTCAAGGTATACAGGTAATTCCACGGTAAAATAAGCTTTCTTATATCACTCGGATATAGGACTAATACTTCAAAACATACTTCCTTTTGATAAACATCTTGACTATCAGTTATTCATTGTGTTTCTTTGGGCTAATAGCAGTAAGGCCAAATTCAATGTTTCAACATAATTTTTTTCTATATAATTTTTTATACATACAGGGGTCTTACAATTCTGAATCAAATGGCTAAATTATCCTTGGTATGACAATCTTAAAACAATTCCATATGCTAGCTACGTCACGTCACCTCCCTTGGAAGTCTAAAGAATTTTGTATTGCAAAAACTTTTAAGAATGGTCCGCTGACTCCCAGCGACAAAATTTTGATTGGATGCTACATTTCAAGAACCTTTCTACCACATGCCTGTTGGTGCTACGCGTTATGTTTGTCACTGTTTTCAGACAGGGATTGACACATTTTGCAGAGAGTTGTTCCGTATGCTAGTTTGCACCATTGCAGAAAATGGACGAAAAGCTTAATTGTGTTTTGTCAGAAGTGTGCTCTATACACAATCGGCATACATCAACATATTTTGATGGGGTTTTAATCTGCGATTTCCCGGCCATCCTCACCATAGACTGTAAAAAAGAATCGTCACGCACTGTTGCACCTATGACACTAATCTAGTGAGCACTATTGGTGCTCCGCCCAAGCAAGGCATTTGATTGGTTTGACGTGTAGTGAGGTGTCACTGATTTACACTGGGACCCACCCATTTTTTAAGCTATTTTTCTGCCATGAACTAGGCAAGCCTTGTTCTTGACATTGCTAGCTTAGTAGAAACCCAGCCTCGGGCCCTTAGACTCTAGGGGGATACAATACGCATTTCTGTAGTAAAAAGACCGGTGCTGCTGATAATACTGTCATCTTTGTCGAGGCAGAGGATATATGTGTAGCCCATGTATCTGATGCTGTCTGGCCAAAAAGAGTATGGCATGTCATACCTTTTTTATATATATATATTTTGTCTATACAGCATCAGATACAGTGGGGCAAAAAAGTATTTAGTCAGCCACCAATTGTGCAAGTTCTCCCACTTAAAAATATGAGAGAGGCCTGTAATTTTCATCATAGGTACACTTCAACTATGACAGACAAAATTTGAAAAAGAAATCCAGAAAATCACATTGTAGGATTTTTTATGAATTTATTTGCAAATTATGGTGGAAAATAAGTATTTGGTCAATAACAAAAGTTTATCTCAATACTTTGTTATATACCCTTTGTTGGCAATGACAGAGGTCAAACGTTTTCTGTAAGTCTTCACAAGGTTTTCACACACTGTTGCTGGTATTTTGGCTCATTCCTCCATGCAGATCTCCTATAGAGCAGTGATGTTTTGGGGCTGTTGCTGGGCAACACGGACTTTCAACTCCCTCCAAAGATTTTCTATGGGGTTGAGATCTGGAGACTGGCTAGGCCACTCCAGGACCTTGAAATGCTTCTTACGAAGCCACTCCTTCGTTGCCCGGGCGGTGTGTTTGGGATCATTGTCATGCTGAAAGACCCAGCAACGTTTCATCTTCAATGCCCTTGCTGATGGAAGGAGGTTTTCACTCACAATCTCACGATACATGGCCCCATTCATTCTTTCCTTTACCCAGATCAGTCGTCCTGGTCCCTTTGCAGAAAAACAGCCCCAAAGCATGATGTTTCCACCCCCATGCTTCACAGTAGGTATGGTGTTCTTTGGATGCAACTCAGCATTCTTTGTCCTCCAAACACGACGAGTTGAGTTTTTACCAAAAAGTTCTATTTTGGTTTCATCTGACCATATGACATTCTCCCAATCTTCTTCTGGATCATCCAAATGCTCTCTAGCAAACTTCAGACGGGCCTGGACATGTACTGGCTTAAGCAGGGGGACACGTCTGGCACTGCAGGAATAGAGTTCCTGGCGGCGTAGTGTGTTACTGATGGTAGGCTTTGTTACTTTGGTCCCAGCTCTCTGCAGGTCATTCACTCGGTCCCCCCGTGTGGTTCTGGGATTTTGTTCACCATTCTTGTGATCATTTTGACCCCATGGGGTGAGATCTTGCGTGGAGCCCCAGATCGAGGGAGATTATCAGTGGTCTTGTATGTTTTCCATTTCCTAATAATTGCTCCCACAGTTGATTTCTTCAAACCAAGATGCTTACCTATTGCAGATTCAGTCTTCCCAGCCTGGTGCAGGTCTACAATTTTGTTTCTGGTGTCCTTTGACAGCTCTTTGGTCTCTCCATAGTGGAGTTTGGAGTGTGACTGTTTGAGGTTGTGGACAGGTGTCTTTTATACTGATAACAAGTTCAAACAAGTGCCATTAATACAGGTAACGAGTGGAGGACAGAGGAGCCTCTTAAAGAAGAAGTTACAGAAGTCTGTGAGAGCCAGAAATCTTGCTTGTTTGTAGGTGACCAAATACTTATTTTCCACCATAATTTGATAATAAATTCATAAAAAATCCTACAATGTGATTTTCTGGATTTTTTTCTTCTCATTTTGTCTGTCATAGTTGAAGTGTACCTATGATGAAAATTACAGGCCTCTCTCATCTTTTTAAGTGGGAGAACTTGCACAATTGGTGGCTGACTAAATACTTTTTTGCCCCACTGTACATGGGATTCGTATAGTAAGACAGAGGGGCGCTGTTTCGCTCACCTGGAAGCTTTCTCGGTTGAGGTAGTTTCATCCACTTGCGAATTGAACGAAAGAACACACGTGCACTCATCGGATGCTGGAATTATTTTGGCTAAATGAAACGGTAGTGATTTGTTTGACAATCAGATGACAACATCATGAGTGGTTGTGTTCATGGCACATTTACAGTTAAATTACGTCTCAACTATAAAACCCATTTCAAAAATCACAAAGGAGTGGCGGGGAGGGTAGGGTTGGGTTGGCACTCTCTGGTTAATCATTAGTGATGGGCCAGTTTCTCGAACTCTAGCCCTTTTCACTTTCTATCACTTTATTATAATTTGAATAACTTCCCTGACTCTGACAGACTAATCAAAATGGATTCTATAAGGCAATAGCCTTCGTCACTACAGTGAATGGGTCGCTGAAATGAAGACTATGTTGGGGTCCAGGGTGACATTTCCTTTCAACCTACCATCTCATAACTGTTTTATTTTTTATTTTTACCATTTTTAACTCTGGTATTAATTCTTTGTTGTGTTTGAGGGCTCTCTAAGTCTGCTGGCAGTGTTGTTGTTACACAAACCTTTGAAGGCTAAGTCCCTGAATGCACCCCTACATAAAACCAGACAGTGTCTGTCCTTTAGAGATCCTATTCAATTACATGTTATTCTTATTCCTAATCCGATTGGCCTGTCCTTTGTCAGAGGGGGGCAGTGAAAAGGTCAAGGCACTTTATTTTCTCTGTTTCATCTCCAAGTCAATTAGCAAAGTGACAGGCTACGGTATTTATCATGACAGATGGGTATTACATTGGACACTCTCCCTCTTACCGGACTGTAACCCTTAGCTAGGCTTCACAAACGTCTCCCTATCTCGTGGCTCTTTGGTAGCTGTTTGTACTGCTTTTACCCTGTCTTTTAACTGGCTGAACAACTAACTCACTCAGGTCAGGGGTTAAATCATGCTAGGTCTCACTTTTTAATCCCCACTGACTCTACCTCTACTTTATTTTGGGAGATTTGTGTTTGTTCACCTCAGACCAGAGGTGCCTGATAGTTTGTTTTCCATTTGGACACTCAGAGGAGCCACAAATGGCCTGCGCTCTGCTTTGGAACGTGACAATTTACTTAAGAGTCACTCCCAGCCATCTCTGCACTGTGGTAGATGTCAAGAGTCTGAGTCGGGCTGCTCTCAGTAACAGTGTTTTACACTCGGGGCCAATTCGGTTTGTCTCATTACACATGTCAAAGGAATGTGGTGATTCCTTGTTTTGATGGGTATATTATACAAGCACACACATACAGTACAGTACATTTTTAAGAAGAGGTTGTTTCCGTTATAGTGGGGGGGTTTGAGTAGGGTCCTAAGTGTCCCTCCAATCTCCTCACATCTGCACCTGCTCCTCAACTTCAACCCCCCCCCCTGTACTCCGCCCACTCCGGCTTGCACAGCTGAGACCCACCACAACCACCCCAACCTCCCCTCAACCTCCCCTCATCTCCTGTGGTTCCACAGGCTGCTTTTCATCAGCCGTCTGATTGTTATAAAACGGGGAGGAAAGGCTGGCATAGGCTGGATTGATGAAGTGCTTGTCCTCTCCCTGGTTGATTGATTCAAGGAGGCACTCCGCCGTGCCTTTCTAGAGCTTGTCATCGTTTCTCCTCTTCCTCAATTTTTCTTCTCCCTTTTCCCAAGAAACACTTTTCCTCTTGTTTAGTTTTTCTTTTGCCGAAAAAAAACAACAACTGTCAGAGAGAGCTTGTTTTAAAAAATGGGTTGAAAACAAACTCTCACCACCAGACAGAGAAGAATCCCGCTCGGATAAGAGGAGGGTGTTGTGGATGGATCTGACCTCTGCTTGTATAATGTGTGGAGATGTGAGAGCAGTGCATAAACAGGGGAGGCATGCCAGGTTCACTGTGTCTTCCACCATATGGAAGGAACCTGCACCAGATAGTCCTTTAATCCTCAAATGATGGGTTCCTCAAAACGACCTTAATCTTCTCATACTGCTGTGTGCAATACCAATAAATATACTCCCGAAATCAATCAAGAGAGGTTTATCTGCGGTTCAGTCGGTCATAGAAAAAGGAGCTTAAAAAGGAGCCGCTTCACCCCCTCTACTCTGTTTGCGTACTGTGGGAGATTAGCAGTGGGGAGGTCAACCCTCTGTCTTTAACACTCTTCAGGTCAGCAGGGCACTGCTATTCCACAGTGCCTTGCGGTCCAGTGCTGCCACGTGTTGAGGTGATGGTGTGTGAGCCTGAAGTAATGCCTTAAGGAAGGTCACTCATAACGACGTCAACCAAATAAACAATGTGTCAGTATTTCTACATGGGCTATTGTGGCTTTCATTTCCAACAGCACAAGAACAGCGTATTAGTGTGCATAAGACTAAGAGCTATAAAGACAAGTGAAGACAGTCAAGAGTTGATGAGCAATGCAGGTAGTCAAACACATGAAGCATCTATTATAAATGTGCATTTTGTCAGTGTTTTTTCACCCCTTACATTCTGAAGCCATTCTAATCCAATGCCAAAACCTTTTGGTAAATTGGAACTTTTGGTAAGAACACTCAGTCGTCAGGTCATTGAATCCTTTTCTTTGTGCTCAATTTGTTTGCCAGAGCCATTTGGGCCTTTTGTGTAGTAGGCCGACAGAGGCCAAAAGGCCAGAGAATTCTTTCAAAAAACGGCATTGAATTCTGCCCTACAATACAAATGGATTATGTCAGTGTCATTTTTTTCTGCAGCTCAGAAATCCTTATTTAGCATTCATGTAATTTCTCACCAGCCACTTTAATGTAACACAGTTAACGGCTACTTCGGTTTGTCCATATATATATATTGAACCTTTATTTAACTACGCAAGTCAGTTAAGAACAAATTCTTATTTACAATGACAGCTTACCCCAGACGAAGCTGGGCCAATTGTGCGCCGCCCTATGGGACTCCCAATCATGTCCAGTTGTGATACAGCCTGGATTCGAATCAGGATGTCTGTAGGGACGCCTCTAGCACTGAGATGCAGTGACTTAGACCGCTGCGCCACTGATTATACCTTTAGAAGCCAGACATGTCTATCTTTATACACTGAACAAAAATAAATGCAACATGTAAGGTATTGGTCCCATGTTTCATGAGCTGAAATAAAAGATCCCAGAAATGTTCAATAGGCAAAAAAAGCATATTTCTCAGATTGTGCACAAATTTGTTTACATCTGTTTGTGAGCATTTCTCCTTTTCCAAGATATTCCATATCAAGAAGACGATTCAACAGCATGATCATTACACAGGTGCACCTTGTGCTGGTGAAAAAAATAAGGCACATCTAAAATGTGCAGTTGTCACAACACAATGCAACAGATGTCTCACGTTTTGAGGAAGCGTGCAATTGGCATGCTGACTGCAGGAATTTCCACCAGAGCTTTTGGCAGAAAATGTAATGTTCATTTCTCTACCATAAGCCACCTCCAACATCGTTTTAGAGGATTTGGCAGTACGTCCAACCGGCCTCACAGCCGCAGACCACGTGTATGGCGTTGTGTGGGTGAGCGGTTTGCTGATGTCAATGTTGTGAACAGAGTGACACCTGGTGGAGGTGGGGTTATGGTATGGGCAGGCTGTTTTCAACTCTCTAGAGACAGCAGGAGTGGTAGAGATACTCTTAATGATCGGCTATGAAAAGCCAACTGACATTTACTCCTGAGGTGCTGACTTGCTGCACCCTCGACAACTACTGTGATTATTATTATTTGACCATGCTGGTCATTTATTAACATTTGAACATTTTGGCCATGTTCTGTTATAATCTCCACCCGGCACAGCCAGAAGAGGACTGGCCACCCCTCATAGCCTGGTTCCTCTCTAGGTTTCTTCCTAGGTTCTGGCCTTTCTAGGGAGTTTCCCAGCCACCGTGCTTCTACACCTGCATTGGGGTTTTAGGCTGGGTTTCTGTACAGCACTTTGAGATATCAGCTGATGTATGAAGGGCTATATAAATACATTTGATAAGCTACGGACAACGAACACAATTGCATTTTATCGATGGCAATTTCAATGCACAAAAATACCGCGACGAGATCCTGAGGCCCATTGTGAAACCCATTTTATATGTGACCAACAGATGCATATCTTTATTCCCAGTCATGTGAAATCCATAGATTAGGGGTTGCATGTTGTATTCATATTTTTGTTCAGTATAAATAACCACTATTTGGATTTACCACTGTACGGCACAGAACAACACAATGCAGAGATTTAACAACCTTCTACAATGAAGACTTAAAACACTGGACACTTACAATATGCACTTACTAATTTATTTGAAGTTAGGAAACCTCGTCCTCAACTGTCACATAACACTGTGTGTTATGCGTCATCTGTGTGCATTGTGCTGGAATGTCAATAAGGAAATAAATGAATGTGTCCTTCAAGATGCATTCGGGGCTTGATAAGTGCAGAAAGGCAAGCACTAGTCTTGACTCACTCAAACGATGAAGCACCCACATACTGTTTTCTTTCCATTTCACTTGTGTATCTGAACTTGACCAACAGTGTTAAAACCGAACGTTCTCAACCCATGAGCCTGAGCATACTCTTATACCACCTCCATAGATCTAGGTCAGGGTCTACAACGAGTACGGTTCACTCCAAAAGGGGTTTTCGGCTGTCCACATAGGAGAACCCTTTTTGGTTCCAAGTAGAACCGTTTTTGGTTCAAGGCTGGGTTGAAGATGGGAAGGGGAAGACAATGAAGTAATTCCAATTGGAAGTGTTAGAAAATAAACAAATTCATGGAACCAACATTGATATCCTTCTAGCGCCTTTTTCTAATTAGCAGTGCTGGTCCCAAAGAGTTATGGAATATTCAAATCCTCTTGTCTTAACCTAAATATTTTGAACCTAGGTTCAATGTAGAACCCTTTAGAATATCATGTACTCTCTGTGGAATGGATTCTACATGGAACCCGAAAGGGTTCTACCTAAAACCAAAAAGTGTTCTCCTATGGGGACAGCCCGAAGAACCCTTTTAGGTTGTTAGATAACCTTTTTTTCTAAGAGTGTAGACAAACAACATCGGGGATCAATCTCTGAAGTATTCTGTTAAAATTCACCTTATTCTCTGACTTAGACCCCACCTCATTGTTGTTTCAAGTAAACATTAGCTGTGCGAACAATATGGTGGATTGACTCGTGCTGAGCTTGGAGAATATACATTTTCTCGTCTAAAATTGTATGGAATTGACTTTATTCTGGCTCTGGAATCTATGTTCTGTTCTTGTTGATATGGCTCACCACCACTTATGATAAGGAGGGTACACCGTTTGTATCCGAGTGGTCTGTGAAGGTTTCAGGTTTAGCCTAGCTCTCTGTGGGCCTCTCTCTGGGACTGACCTTTTTGCTCCTTGTATCCAAGTAGTAATGGGCTTGTTGTACACTGGTCTTTCTCCGGTAGACTTTGCCTCTCTCGATCTCTCTCATAAACCATGAAAAAGCTTTCAGTGCAGAACATCTTTCTGGCAGCCACTTGTTATGTGGTAGAATTCCAAGTCACACTCTAATAACTGTAACATCTTCTAATGTGTCTGTTTTTTGTTTTGCTGCAGGTCAAAGCGCCCATTTCCACTTTCCACATCCACCCAAAGAATGGATTCTCCCATGCAACAGATCCCTCACCAGAAGGTAAGCATGACCGGAGCCAGCAACACTCTGTTCAGTCTCCCTCTCCCAACATATTCAGCACACCGAATGCTACGTTTTCATACTTCCCTAGTTGTAGAATTTGTTGCCTGCACTTATAAATAAAAGATAAACACACTCTTCAGTCACACTCATATGGGATCGAAGTGGTTTGAGGACTTTCAGTGAAACCACTTCTTCCTTCCAGACCGGAGGCTTCATAGGGAGCTTCAGGAGGCTCCATGCAAAGTTCCTCAATTAGGGGTGTCAGGAGCCATAGAGGCAGCACAGCACATCCAGCTCTGAGGTCTATAAGAACCGCCCTGGGCCGTGCTGGGCTGATCCGCTCAGGCACTGTCTATGTTGTCTGTCACTGCCCTCTACTGGTGATACTGGGGACAATGCAGCACCCTCCCTGCCTTCCAAGTTTAAGTTCAAACAGCTATATTTTTGAGTATCATATAGTACCTTTTGCGTTGTTCTCTCTGACCACACCTCTATCTGTCTTCCCCCTTATCCACCTCACCCACGTCTCTTCCCTCCTGAAGGCTCAAACTACCAAAATAAATGGCGGCCTCTCGGCCTGCAATACCTCCTCCGTGTCACTAGAGGCGTCTGGCGAGAAAAACTCCTACTCGGGGTCGCCCACCAAGAGGCAAACTCCAAGCCCTGGGGGCAAGACGACCCCCACAAAGAAGGCACAGTATAACACTCCTATTGGGCTGTACTCAGCTGAGACCCTGCAAGAGATGGCTCAGCTCCAGGAGAGCCACAGAGGAAAGGGCTCTGCAGCAGGCCTCTCAGTGGGGTATGTAACCAAGTGGAACAGACAGTAGTAAAAGCAGCACCAGCCAGGGGTGGCCAGGCCTGGTGAACCCCATAGTGAAGAGGAGGGAGTGGGGTAGAAGCTCCGGGTGGAAGTTGCCTATAGGCTCAGGTGTCGGATTAGCCAGCCCTCTCCAAAGCCTAACCTTCAACATTCAGAGAGAACCCCCCCCTCAAAACTTACCATAGATCAGTGCCTATGGCCAACTTCACCCTACTCCAAGAGGCTTCACCCTACTCCACCCAGTCCCTGCTGCTCTGCTGACCGGCCCTCGTGGGGCAGAAGGATAGAAAGCCTCAGAACATTCAGATTTAGCTGTGTATTCTGATCCCGAGCTGGGCTCTAGACAGCCTGGTGACCCTAATGGGTTCTAGTGATTTAGGTTCCCCCAGAGGGGAATGTGCAGGGCAGGCAGCACAGTAAAGGCCCCTAGCTCAGGCTGTGGCCCTTCTCCAGGTAATACGAAGAGCCCCCGGGAGATTAGGTGTCCCCTCTGCCAAAATATGAACATGTGACGTCCCAGGCAAGCCTTACAGTGCTTGTCTATATGAAGAGCTAACTATTGCTTTAAACGTGGCCAGGATGGACTGCACAGTGACATGGAGATTTGTTTTTGGTATGTGTCTGATGTGTCAGTTAAGCGCTAATAGCAGAACTTCTTTAATGTGAGAAAGGTGAATCGCTAAAAGAGATGAATCGCTAAAAGTGGTGAATCGCTAAAAGAGGTGAATCGCTAAAAGAGATGAATCGCTAAAAGAGGTGAATCGCTAATAGCAGGGTTTGCTATATCAGCCTTTGTGATGAATACAGTGAACTAGCATTCCCCTAGTTTTATCTAAAACAGAAAGCAGTCGCGTGACCTAATTAAAAAACCTCACACACATCTGAGGCATGGGGTTCCCACAATAATTGCGGAGTGCTATAAGACATTATGGTTCAGGGCCAGCACCTGTTCTTGTTGTCTCTTTAAAAAGCCATGGAATGGCTAGGTTCAGGTTCCTCTCTACTCTGCTCTGCTCCCATCTCTAAACATACAGCACCCCAATATGTCTGCCTCTGTCTCGTCTGACCCTCTCTCTTCACCTCTCTCCCTTTTATTTATTTCTCTATCTCGCTTTCTACCCTCGTCTACAAAACATACAGTACAAAGTACTCTCTTTGGTCTGTTGCACTCTCTCTGCCACTTTCTTTATCACTTCATACCACTGCTCTGACGTAAAAATAGTATTTTAGCGCCACGTTATAGATTTAAAGAGCCTGCAATGCCACGGCTTTATATTAGTGATGGACGAGCCTCAGTAATGATCATAATCAAGAATGAACGGCAACAAAGGTGAAAACATATTTTTTTTCATTGATGGCTTTCACTGTTGCATTGTGTGATTCTCAGTATTCACCTTCACCCTCTTCTATCTATCTTTTCTCCTTTTACGCCGAATAAGCGACCTCGGCGGTGGCGGGTGGTAGAGTGTAATTGCCTTGTTAATCACTGTCTCTTTCTCTCTCTCTCCTCTGCCGCCGCCTCAGGTTATTTCCAACACTCCTGCCAAGTTAGTACCCTACCCTGCATGTGGCGTAGCAGCGATCGCCCCCGAATGGTTCCGCAGTTCAGCTGCATGGTGTAGTGTGTCACGTTAACGTTATCGTGTCAGGCTCTTTGGTGTGAAGTGGATGTGCATCGTCTTGGCTTGTTGTGTAGTGATTATGCCTTTTTTGAGACCGATGAGCAGTTCTAGGATCGGTAATGATAATGATAGTTTTGGTTTGGTCTGTAATGGTTGTCAAAGTCCCAGAGAGAAAGGGGAGTGACCGTCTAATAAATCCTAACCTATCATAAAACAAATTTGCCTGTGATCATTAACTTGAAAACCCCTCGCAGACGAGATCCCTGTTCATTAATAGTGGTTTTGGGATATTTTGTATGAGAGAATAAAGGTCCTTTTCTGACATTATGCTAAATTCTCCCATGAGCCATCAGCCATGTACATACAGTATGGCATTTAGGTGGAGCGTGTGGACGTGTGAAGTCTTTGCTTGGGTAATTGACTTTGTGTAAAAAAACTGTCATTTGCTGATCGTTTTGAAACTGCATTGCCTGCGTTGATCAACTGTGTTTTATTTGTGGGATTTGAATGATGCTGCAGTGGTTCAATTAGTCAGCCTTTGTGCTTTTGTAACGTAGATGACCGTGCATGTTGATATTAACACATCCATTTGCTCTTTATCTCGATCAGTTTAGTTGTGGGCCAGCTGTAGAACATCATCTGAGCCTGTAGGCACCCACATACCTGGGAGGGCTGACCTGTATCTGGAGGGAAACCTGAGTGTGTGTGTGTGTGTGTGTGTGTGCAGATATGTGAGCTGTGCTGTGCCTGCTCTACTGGGGGATTTACAGAGCATGTTTGCTGTGTAACATACAGCGCCTCGATAGCTCTTTATCTGCCTTTCTCTTCAAAACCCCACGCTGTTGTAGTAGCAGATCTCTATGGGGGGGAATTCTGACCTGTGTTAAGCACGAGTAAATGGAACTTAATTCCCTTTTTATGCACCTTTTTCTCTCTGCACGTATTCATAGGTTGAATTCAATTCATTCAAAGCAAGTTAGCCACACCTGCAGAGCATGTTACGTAGGTGAATAAGGTAAAGGCTGTATACCAAATACTGAGAAGTGCATAGAAAAGGCGTGAATGTCCCCAGTCTTAATTGTCCCCTTTTGTGCATTAGCCAACTCCTTTGTTGTGCCACTCGGTGTTGTGTGCTGTACATGCTGATGTTCCGCATGGCATTATACACGACAGAGGAGTTGGCTAGAGCACAAACTGATCTGCTAACAGGCTATTACACTGTTTCACTTAACATCTCACACCATTTCTCCTTCCACTGCCACCCTCCTTCCTCACTTTCCTTCACTTTTCCCTCTTTTTCCGTCTTTACTTCCTCTCCTCTTCACCCTAATCATCACTATCCTGCCAACTTCCTCCCACCCTCTACCGAATCCACGACAGCAACGAGTATGTGCCCAGCTTCAACCCCATTGCGCTGAAGGACACTGCCCTGTCCACCCACAAGCCCATCGAGGTGAAGGGTCCTGGGGGCAAGGCCACCATAATCCATGCCCAGTACAACACCCCCATTAGCATGTACTCCCAGGACGCCATCATGGACGCCATCGCCGGACAGTCCAAGGGCCACGAGGCCGGGTAAGACCCTCCCTTCCTCTGCACTCCTTCCCTCACTTTCCTTCTCTTTCTACCTTTCCCCCAACCTGCATGACCTAAGTAGTACCCCTCCTTTCCTCTCCTTGGCTGGCTGTGCTGAACTAGCCTAGCACTACAGTGTAATGTAGCTGCGCTGTCCTGGAGAAGCTAAAGCTGCAGACTTACTTCATCAGGATGTCTTTTCAGGTCCTGATGATCTAGGATTGTTACCATCCTTTAAAATATTTCTACAGGACTGTATATCCTAAGTGTATTTTGTATGTGTCAAGAAGGAACATACAACTCAGACTGTTTCAAGTAGGTAGCAGTGAGATCTGTTTATTTAAGGGTGGTGTTTGTAGTGTGTTACTATTTGTATTGCCTGGAGGGGTTTGGTTTGATGCTCTAAGGCACAGATGTAGATTTGTATTTTTTTTATTTTTACAAAGGCATAGATGGTTTGGTTGTTTAGCAACAAAACCGACGTGTGCGCAAATATGGGGCAAAGCAGACGGGGTTGGCTTAGATTCTTGACATGTAAGCTACAGTTGAAGTTGGAAGTTTACAAACACTTAGGATGGAGTCATTAATTTGTTTTTCAACCACTCCACACATGTCTTGTTAACAAACTATAGTTTTGGCAAGTCGGTTAGGACATCTATTTCGTGCATGACACAAGTAATTTTTCCAACAATTGTTTACACACCGATTATTTCACTTATAATTCACTGTATCACAATTCCAGTGGGACAGAAGTTTACATACACTTAATTGACTGTGCCTTTAAACAGCTTGGAAAATTCCATGGCTTTAGAAGCTTCTGATTGACATAATTTGAGTGAATTGGAGATGTACCTGTGGATATGTTTCAAGGCCTACCTTCAAACTCAGTGCCTCTTTGCTTGACATCATGGGAAAATCAAAAGAAATCAGCCAAGACCTCACTAAATAAAATTTTAGACGTCCACAAGTCTGGTTCATCCATGGGAGCAATTTCCAAACGCCTGAAGGTACCATGTTCATCTGTACAAACAAGAGTACGCAAGTATAAACACCATGGGACCACGCAGCCGTCATACCGCTCAGGAAGGAGACGCATTCTGTCTCCTAGAGATGAACATACTTTGGTGCGAAAAGTGCAAATCAATCCCAGAACAACAGCAAAGGACCTTGTGAAGATGCTTGAGGAAACAGGTACAAAAGTATCTATATCCACAGTAGAACGAGTCCTATATCGACATAACCTGAAAGGCCAGTCAGCAAGGAAGACGCCACTGCTCCAAAACCGCCATAAAAAAGCCAGACTACGGTTTGCAACTGCACATGGAGACAAAGATCGTACTTTTTGGAGAAATGTCCTCTGGTCTGATGAAACAAAAATAGAACTGTTTGGCCATAATGACCATCGTTATGTTTGGAGGAAAAAGGGGGAGGCTTGCAAGCCGAAGAACACCATCTCAACTGTGAAGCACGGGGCGGCAGAATCTTGTTGTGGGGGTGCTTTGCTGCAGGAGGGACTGGTGCACTTCACAAAATAGATGGCATCTTGAGGAAGGAAAATTATGTGGATATATTGAAGCAACATCTCAACACATCAGTCAAGATGTTAAAGCTTGGTTGCAAATGGGTCTTCAAATGGACAATGACCCCAAGCATACTTCCAAAGTTGTGGCAAAATTGGCTTAAGGACAACAAAGTCAAGGTATTGGAGTGGCCATCACAAAGCCCTGACCTCAATATCATAGAAAATTTGTGGGCAGAACTGAAAACGCGTGTGCAAGCAAGGAGGCCTACAAACCTGACTCGGTTACACCAGCTCTGTCAGGAGGAGTGGACCAAAATTCACCCAACTTATTGTGGGAAGCTTGTGGAAGGCTACCTGAAACGTTTGACCCAAGTTAAACAATTTAAAGGCAATGCTACCGAATACTAATTGAGTGTATGTAAACTTCTGACCCATTGGGAATGTGATGGGTCAGAAGTGAATGTGAAAGAAATCATTTTTCTCTACTATTATTCTGACATTTCACATTCTTAAAATAAAGTGGTGATCCTCAAAAACAAGACCTGGTATCAAGAACAAGTTGAAACGAGCCACTTACGATTCCCGACATTGCAGTTTCTTGTCATTGTTGGTAGCTATCTGGCCATCCAGAATCACAATAATATGCTGACTTCGGTTTTCGTGACGTTATCAGCTAATTGATCTATATTCCTTGTTACAAATGCAGGTCACCTGTTGCAATATTCAAGTGTATTTGTTAGATTCCATCCATTCTATGAATGTCTTCATGCTGCTCACCTTCAAGCATAAAGCCACCCAATCACCTTTAGTCACCAAGCCTTCCCTGATCTTTTTGAATTTGAGTAATTTAGCAGACGCTCTTATCCAGAGCAACTAGGATTAAGTGCCTTGCTCAAGGGCACATCTGCACATTTTTCACTAAGTCTGCTCTGGGATTCAAACCAGCGACATTTAGGTTACTGGCCCAACCCTCTTAACCGCTAGGCTACCTGCCACCCTTTTACATACCCTCACCCACACTCATAATTGCCTTTCAAATACCTGAAGATCCCAGTACAGACATCCCAGTGCAAAATGTATAGTTTAATGAAAGGGACTGTAAACTCTTGATTTGTATCAATGTATGTAAATATATAGACACACATGCTTCATGTAAACAGAGAACTTTCTTTAGAAATTGATAACCAGACAAATTGTTTTGTTCATATGTGGAGAAAAGGGAAATTTCTCTTGGTGAGATTAACGAAAGCTGAGGGTCTCACTCTATGCCTTCCTTCCGCTACGGGGCCCATATCTAATCCTCCCTCTTTCACTTCCTCGGTTCCTCCTCAACAAACCCAATCACCGCACTGTCCATCCCACCCACCATGCCATGCTGCTTCCCCCCCACCCCTCTCCATCCATCCATCCACTGCCCCACCTCGCCCCGCCCCACCCCTTCCCTGCCGAACAGAGAGGAAGTCCCAGCCGGCTCCCCCTTGGCGTAAGTAGACCGCTCTGTGACAACCTACGAAGCACAGCCTGTGTGCTGTCTCCTCCCTCCTTACGTCCGTTCCCCTCACTGCTAACCCACTACATCCTCACTCTGATTGGAGATTTTGTTACACATGGCAATTTTCTACACGCCACCAATTGGCGTAGTTTGTGGGTTGATGGAATGATGTCTAGAATTGCCGGATGTTGCCTCTGCACCGTAATGCAATGATGACGTCATAGTTTGACGGGAGTCGATTGCAGAGCAGCTGTTTGTCGAGGACATCACTATAAGTATGGTGTTTTGATATTCAGGGATTGTGGGTCTTTATCAATGACTGATTACTAACAAACAATTTTTCATTCCGTTGGAAAATTGTGCTGAAATTGTATTGTGATTGAAATGCATGGAAAACAGACATGGATTAGTAGTTTTCATGCCAAACAAAGATTTTGTTTTTAGAAAAGCAGAGTGTGTTGCAAACTGATATTGCTCAACAGGTCAACCACAGAATCATTATTTTGTTATTTAAAAAAAGTATTATTATTGTCTTGGTATAGCAAACCGTTTCTTAGGCGGAGTCCGCTGCCCTGCTGGCTACACAGGGATAATTTATGTTTCAAGGCTCTCTGTAAAATAGATTTTATTGTCAGCTGCGACATTATCACAGGTCAGTAGTCTCTTGTATTGCAAAAGAACTGCATGATTTATATGGATATAAAAAGGAAATGAACGGAGGACGAACACATTAAGTGCTGGCCTCAATACTCTGAACCTCCCAATCAGTAATGTGCAACTGACCAGCACTAGATATGCCATATACCAGGAACTATACTAGTTTAATAATGACACTAAACTGAATGTTCTGAGCTCTTTCCTCCTGCTAGAGGTACAGTATGTGTGTTTTTATTTTATGAAATTAGATTTCTGAAATATGCTGTTGAGAAAAGATGCCACAGGGTTCGTTATGTAGCCATAGTGCTTCGCGTGCAAAGCTTCTGCAAATAGTTTCCTATTTGACAGCTTTTTGCCATTTTATCACTGGTTTGTGTGAGCAGATGCTGCTTTTCAATGTCCAGTTTTTAGCTCCTCTCTTGCAGCTCCCCTTATGCAAGACCGAGCCTGTTTTTTACTTCTCAAATTAAAAGTGAAGAGGGAGCCTTTGAAATAGATCCTCTCCCCATTCTCCTAAATGCTCCTTAGCCATCAAAGTAGGCTACAAAGGTTAGTTATAGTACTTTATATGTATACACTCAGACATACCCCAGTAATAAAAAAATCACCACCAGACTGCAGTTTGTAACACTGTGATCAGAATTCGATTAACACCCCACATTTCGGGGGGAGACAAACACCCTATTCGCCCTGATTGCTGTCAGGCTATGGTGGGCATGAATTAGTGCCAGTGTGACGAGCCAGCTCTCTCTCTGTGGTTCCAGTTCGCTCCCAGTAAAAGATGCTCAGGTAGACAGTGCCTCCCCAGTTTATCAGGCTGTGATCAAGACTGCAGACAGGGACACGGAGTTGAATGACTGGGCCCGCAGCTCCTCCCAGGTGCAGTCCAAGTCCTTCCGCCTCCTCGCCCACATCACGGGAACGGAGTTCAGTAAGTAGTGCTGCTTTTCTATTTCTATTCTGTTCTTGTTTCATTTAGTTTAGTCTACCCCTCTTATTCTGCCACACACTCTGTTACTGATGGTTCTTCTCTCTCCCTCTCCGTTTAGTGCAAGACCCAGATGTGGAACATCTGAGGAAATCAAGGTAGGCAGCTAGCAGCAGCGACCGGTGTGGCCTAGAAAAAAGGCTGTATTTGGTCATTGCCCCAGATGATCCCAGAGCAGAGTTTCTGCTGTTAGCTAGTGGTCAAGGGTCACTGAGTCACTCAGCCCTACCAAACGGCCCAGCTCCACACCACTCTCTGTGGTGAACTTGAAGGTTAGAGTGTGAGTCATGTCCTGCTGAGCCAACCGTGAGAATAGCATGAGGTGTTTCGACGCTGCAGTCCCCCTCACATGGATTACAGATAGCCCTCATGATGAGCCGTCTGTTAGACTCCTCTAGCTGAAAATCGTAACGTAACGTGTTGCTGCCACACACACAGAGCAGAAATATCCCTTTTTGTTTCTTCATGAGGCATTTCTCAAGCCTGGGCTTATTCCCTGATACAGTATGGTGCAGGACATCATAGAGCCACCCAGTGGGGTTGTGTTGATTTGTGTTTGTTGAGGATTTGGGAGCCCCCAGTGCACTCTGACCCTCACAGGACTCAGGCAGGGGAGTGGAGGCCACAGTCCCTAACCCGTCTCTCACTCCCCCCCCCCCCCCCCTTTCTTCCTTTCTCTCTCTTCCCCCCCATTTTCCTTTCTCTCTTTCCTCATGCCACAGGGAAAAGTTTGACACGGAATTTAAAGGTCCACGTTTTGCCAAATTGAAAAATTGGCACAATGGCCTGTCTGCTCAAATCCTTAACCTGCCAGAAAAGGCCGTGGTTTAAAATATGTGTCAGACCGAACGTAACTGTAGCAACCAGAGAAGTGCAGAGCAGGTAAAACAGTTGGACTGTGAGTGAGGAGAAGGTCAGCCTAAAGATACTGGAATGTGAGTTCATGGAAAGAGGGTTGTTCAATACTTGTTGATCACATGTTGTAATGAAGATTTTAGCCCAATGTCATATTCCCTCCTTATTTTGGCGATTTAAGTTGATGCTAGCTTTCTAAAGTAATTGCAGCTGTATAAGAAAGTTGTATTGTATTTCAACCGTAAATTATCACTATTTGAGTTTGACATTGTGATAAGTATGAATAAAAACAATGCCACTAAATAAAAAAATTTCCTTTTAGTTGCTTTCATATCAGATTGTTACTCTGAAAAGAGAAGAGATTATGTTTTGATGTAGCAGTTTACAGGCTTTAAATGGAAGTTATGGAGGAAATAGTTGCCTACCTTTATAGCATAGCAACCCAACACCCTCTTAGAGACAATAAACAATTATACATATGAGTCATCACAAACTTCAGTTTTTTTATATATATATTTATTAACTTTCACAGGAACCATTTCACCAAGGAACCATTAAATAGAACTTAAACAAGATGTCAAGGGTCCAGTTAAGGATAAACAATTCCCCCATATCAGCAAACGTCATATTGAATCTCAAGATGAATCCCTCACCGATGAAACATGGCGTGTTTGTTTCCTTATCCCCGGGCTCTGACTCATTGGAATGTGTGGAGAGCAGCAAACCCTTGCAGCCTATGAGAAAGTGAGGAATTTGAGATTTTCCCAGAGAGGATGAATGGCATAAAGTAAACTAAGGATAATTAGGAGTGCTGCCTGCATTGTGCAATGCACTGATCTTTAAACATATGATAAGGATAGGTTCCAATCTGGCTCATGGCCAGATGGCCACGTGATTACGAGTATGACTTCAATCAGAAGGAAAATGATTGGATTCCATATTGACCATGACCTTGATTTCGACATCAATGAGAGAAGTTCACCCATTTTCTTTGACGGTAACTTTCAATTTCATCATTGGTAATTGAAAAGGTTTGAATAGCTGTTTTCTTTTCAGCTACCAAGGGCAGGGCTATTCACTATTTAAGCAAGTTGGTCAAGGATTTTTTTTCACAGAAGCTCCTGATTAAGGGACTTTTGGCATTTTAGCTGTTATATACACAACTTGACCTAGAAAGAAATGGAGAGATTTGATATAAAGCAGGTGGCTTTGCAAAACCTTTTCCATACATAATTCCAACCTACTGTATGTTGCATCATGTCAAGTGTTTTGTAAGATATCTATTACAAATACAATCTCAAAGCGATTGTTTAATGTTATCCCGAAAAGTTCTTCAGAAACACTGTAAAAATAAACCAAGCTAATTATCACATGACTCACAAAAGGATGAACTGACGTGCTTCATTGGTACACCTTTAGAAAACAGGGCTTTGTTCCTCTCCACACATGCCATTTAGTCTGTTCCACAGGGCCATTTTTTGTGTAATTATTGTACTGAACTCAGCCATCATTAGCTCTAGTGTAATCATGCCATCAATTGTTAGCAATTGTTGATCGTCTGTTATTACGTAGAAGCAGTATTATATCAATGGTCTGTCCATGAGGCAAGAGTCTCTGTAGCTGCTAACTATAAGGAGGTCAGATGTGGCTGAAGTTAGGGACTATCATATCAGGATTCAAGCACAGCCGTCAGACAACACCCTGTTGGGTTTCGTCCCATCCTCCTGCATAAGAAAGGCGAACAGGAAGTCAAATATGTGAGTAGTGAGAGTCGGCGAGGCGATGTTTGAAGGTGTTGAAAGCCCTTTGAAAGATAACTCTGCTTGTCTGGTTGTAACATTAGGGGAACTGGTGTTACTTAGCTCTGCTGTGGGCTGATGAGTGGATAATTACTGGCCGTTTGTAACTGTTGGAAATCTCTGCTAACTGCCTCTTCCCTGCCTGGACATGCTCCTTGGCATCATTCCTCTTCCCCTTTCTTCTTCACCTCCCCTGAGGGATATTTCCACCTGCATGCAATGCATGCTGGGTAGACAGTGTGTTTGCACTGGAGTGCCTCTGGGTGGCTGACCCCCTCTCGCCCTTCATCACGCCTCCTCTTCCTCCTCTATCATACTCAGGCCTCAGTCTCCGCCCCACATACAAGATCTCCTTCTACACTTCAGTTCCATTCAGTATTCTGCTCCTCCTATCCCTCACTCCCTCTTTTTTTTCATCACAGATTCTAGAACTGACACACCAGACATTCCAAAACATCAGGACCTGCGCCATTGCTTTGCATCAAACACTCCATAGCTATCTCATCCCACCCTCAACTCCAAATTAGTGGAAAGTAATTTGGTGTGTGTGCTCAGTTCCCGGCAGGATTTGTGTTTTTGCAGTTTGTGACTTCTCGGGACCTAGGGCTCATTATCGGGACCTAATGCTCATTTTAGGGGCCTAGGGCTCATGTGACTTCCTATTTTCTTAATGATTATTTTTGAAAATGATAATGTTTTCAAAAGCCTGAAGGGCCCAACTAGTTGTCTCAATATTATAGAGGAGCTTGTGACAGTAGGCGATAAGAAGTTATGTTGTAGGTTTAATTCATGGGACTAATGACAGTTTTTGGCAATCAAGAAGGTAGAGTTAATGTAGACCTACCGTACGTCCCGTTTGAGAACCAGGTAAAGGGCACAGAAGGTGAGGGGTACCTGTGGACAGCTATGTGTTGGTGTCTGTCTTCATGTTGTGTGTCTGAATCATTGTGTTTCCTTGTGTTTAGTCTTGCCTGTATCACCTGTCAGTCAGTGTCTTCCTCATCTACGACAGCTCTCCAGTAACCCATCCATCCCCCTCCCTCAACCCCCTCCCACGAATCCTAACCTCTATGGTTAAAGCGTACTACTGCTTTGATGTACAGTAGACAGCTGAACATGGTAAAATACATACCTGTTTGATGTCTCTAAACCACCTAGTACTAGACCCATTGCTCGTTCCTTGACTATCTGTAATCTCAATTCTCATCCTCCTAATTGCCTGTAAGAGCATGCACCGGTCTCTCTCTCCCCCTTGCTAAAGACTCCCCTGCCCTTGCACTTGCCTGCCCACCTCACCAGTATCATGCAAACACACGCCAGTGTTTGCCTACCTACCGCGGAGTGGTCTCTCCCAGAGAATGAGGAGCAGAGTGAAATGGTACGCGAGGTGTCAGGTTGCCTGCCCATGGAGCTGCCTTACTAACCCAGCTGCTTTAGTGGGAGAGATCACAATTTCCCTATGTTGACAGTTGTGCCAAGCAGATGTTACCAGTGGGGGGCGCTATACATTTGTTACCCTTTAAAACTATCCTCAAATTAGTGTCCTCAAGTTTTTCCCTTCCACGGTGAGATAAAGTGAGAAATGAAATGGCGTCATTTAGTTTACGGATCAAGTATTTCAAATTCCAAACTGTTTATAGATCCTTGGCAGATGAAAGAGTGGTGCATGTATGCAATCTTCTATTTTGAACATCTCTGTCGGGTGTGGCCTCTTTCTACTTCTATCTAGTTCCCCTTGTGTTGTTAATCTGAGGCACCAGATTTTGACTTCAGCCTTCAAAGCACACTATCCTTAATCTGCCCCTAATTTGAAACAGTCATTCCCTCGGAAACATCTGGAAATACATCCAGCAATTCAGCCAATGCAATCTATTAATCCTGCATGAAGAGGGTAAATGCGTTTTGAAGGCCAGTGTCCTCAGTGTGTACCTAATGACCTGCACAGAATGCCCATTTATGTAAACCCCTTGTTGTGAGGCAAGTCTGTCTGTGTCTGTGTGTGTGTCTGTGTACATGGCTGTCTGCGTTCATATAGAGATCCAGTGGTATTGAAGTTAGATGTCTGTACCTATGCCAGATGAGTTCATGTAACTTATACCCAAGGATGGCCAGTTGAAACACAATTGAGAGGGGTTTCCTACACTCCCATCTGCTAAAAGGGACTTTGTTGAGGTCTCTCTAGAGCAGGGCTCTTCAACCCAGCTGCTGGAGAGCCCCCCCTCCTGTAGGTTTTCAATCCAACTCCTGTTGTAACAAACATGATTCAGCTTATCAACCAGCTAATAATTCAAATCAGGTGTTCTAGATTATAATACTTTATCCTAGTAATAGGTTTCATTGGTTGGATTCAGAAGTAATTGAAGATAGTGGCTTTTGTATCTGTGTGACTGTGGCCTGTCCTGTCCTTGTACCCAGCCTCAAAGGCACTTCCTCTGTTAACTGTCACTCAAACTGAGAGCATCTACCACCTGTCTATCTGTGCTGATCCTTACACCTCCCTTGCCAACACTCCACTCCTCGCTCCACACATCTAGCTGTGAGACACACCGTAGATAGACCCACTATCACCACAACCTAGGAGCACTTGCTAACCTCCAAAGTTCACCACAGAAAGTGATGAAGGGTTAAATGACCGCCTGAGACCACTGTTTCCTGGTCAGATTGATGTCCAGGAGAGGAGGTCAGGGTGCTGGAAGTGAGTAGGGGTCAGCCATCGGTCTACCACCACCAGGCCTGTTGCTGCTAGATGCCTGCCACCCTCTCTGTCCCCCAACCTGCACCAGCCTGGGCAGCTCCCCCTGGGCATTGCATTCATTCCGTTCTCCCTAGTCCTCAACCCCACCTTCTCCCACAGTCATTCACTCAATGTTTTGGCCTCATGTCAAAGTCAGCTGTGTTTAAATGTCAAGATCTGGGGAGACACCACTGTTCATTTTCACTCATGTTTAAAAGTAAATTCACAAATGTTCTGTAGCGTACACTCTGATTAGGCCATGCTCACTGAGTGTGTTAATTTTTCTCTCCTTTTTGCTGTTGTTGGTATATACTCTGTTTAATCCTTTTCCCCAACAGAGTTTATGGCTGAAACTCTCCCAACACCTTAGATTGTCTCTGATTATATTATATTAGTATGATACACTATACAGTTCCAAATCAATGTGTAATGCACTGTGTTAATTGCGTAAGGACTGTGTATATCAAGCATATAGTGAGGTGGTTCCCTCTGGCCCTGGACATGGTTGATGAAGCGCTCGTCTTGACGCAGTTATTTTATCGTTCCCCATTATGCTCAATCGATTCCTGCAGTAGCAGCTAGGCAGCTTTCCATTAAGAGTGAAATACAACCAGGTATCACCCCACTCACCCCTGCCAGTCTCTGCGCTTTCTCCAGTGACTCACCCAAAATCGATAGTTCAAACATTCGTTTTTATCTTATTATGAGCAGATTGTGAGGTTTTGTTTTCCCACAGAGGTTTTTTTCCTCACTTCTGGCACTAAATCCTGATATTGAAAGATAAGGCTTGTGAATAATTGTCATTGATTTATTTTCCTACTCTTTCTCCATTTTTTTCCTTGATGGACATCCTTGCTTTGGGCTGAGCAATATCAAGGCTTTTGGTTTTGCATGTTATTGAGGCCATATAACCTTACAGGTCTATTTGTGCTGACATTAACCCTCTAGTTCATATACACACAGCCCTACATATGGATTTCGGCCCCAGACTGCTGATGGTTTTCTCTCAATGCAATTTAACCTCCTTATGCAGTAGCCCTGTTGAGCATGCTCCAGTTTCCACCAGCCCCACACATGTCGCTCTCCCTGCTAGCGCTGCTTCGCCCAATCAGGCAGCTTCGCCTACTGCTGCTTACCAGTCTCCAGAGCCTGCCCCCGTAGACCCTGAACCCACCCATGAGAGGTAATTCTGTGTGGGTTGAACATTTTAGCTTGTTGTGGTTTTATTGTCCGCCGCCAACTGGGTGCTCTTCCCTTTAATTGGTGTGTAGCTATATTTGTGTGTGTACCTTCGTTGAGGGGGACTGTTTTGTTCTGATGTTTTCCCCGTTTGTCATCTGTTTCGTGATTGATTGAACATAGATTGAAATGTGTGTTTTTGTTTTCATGTTCCAGCTAAACCAGTAAAAGGTTTCATGAGCAGTATGTGTGTAAGTGGCTAGGGCTTTGGGTTTAGTACATTCACAAGGGAGAGTGTCCATATTCAGTGTCCAAGGTAAGTCAAACAGTCTGATGTTGTGATCACCTGGACTGTGTGGAACCTGTGAGGAGAGAGACACTGGGAAGACCTGACCTCCCATGTCTGTGAGCGGTGTGAGAACAGAGAGCCTCAATGCAGTGGAGTAGTCCACTGTAGTCATACAGAGCGAGTCTGCAAAAACCATCATCCTTTAACCCGTAACGCCCTCATCATCATAACCATCCATCCATCTTAATCCTGTTATTTTTTTTATTTTTTTTTGACCAGCCTTAACACAACATATGCCCTGGGCCTGTGCAGGCTGTTGCTTCTGTAGTTGGTCATCACTGCCACTGCCTTGGACTCCTGGATTTGGTTTGTGGACCATTCCGATCTGTGTTTATACACATTTTTTGGACCCTCAAAGATAACCATGTTTTGGCCTTCACAGCAGATGAATGGTAGTTTGTCAGTAGGATGTCCAATGTTAATAAACGTTTTGTGTCCTATCTAGGGGACCAAGAAAGGCCATACAGTGGGGCAAAAAAGTATTTAGTCAGCCACCAATTGTGCAAGTTCTCCCACTTAAAAAGATGAGAGGCCTGTAATTTTCATCATAGGTACACTTCAACTATGACAGACAAAATTAGAAAAAAAATCGAGTGGAGGACAGAGGAGCCTCTTAAAGAAGAAGTTACAGGTCTGTGAGAGCCAGAAATCTTGCTTGTTTGTAGGTGACCAAATACTTATTTTCCACCATAATTTGCAAATAAATTCATTAAAAATCCTACAATGTGATTTTCTGGATTTTTTTTCTCATTTTGTCTGTCATAGTTGAAATGTACCTATGATGAAAATTACAGGCCTCTCTCATCTTTTTAAGTGGGAGAACTTGCACAATTGGTGGCTGACTAAATACTTTTTTGCCCCACTGTACGTATTGACATAGGACAAATAGAATGTTGACAGTTAATTGAACATACAGTACCAGTCAAAAGTTTGGACACACCTACTCATGCAAGGTTTTTCTTTTTTTTGGACTATTTTCTACATTGTGGAATAACAGTGAAGACATCAAAACTATGAAATAACACATGGAATCGTGTAGTATCCAAAAAAGTGTTAAACAAATCAAAAGATATGTTATTTGAGATTCTTCAAAGTAGCCACCCTTTGCCTTGATGACAGCTTTGCACACTCTTGGCATTCTCTCAACCCGCTTCATGAGGTAGTCACCTGGAATGCATTTCAATTAACAGGTGTGCCTTGTTAAAGTTAATTTGTGGAATTTCTTTCCTGCTTAATGCATTTGAGCCAATCAGTTGGGTAGGGGTGGTATACAGAAGATCGCCCTGTTTGGTAAAAGATCAAGTCCATATTATGTCAAGAACAGCTCAAATAAGCAAAGCGAAATGACAGTCCATCATTACTTTAAGACATAAAGGTTACTCAATGTGGAAAATTTCAAGAACTTTTAAAGTTTTTTCAAGCACAGTTGCCAAAACCATCAAGTGCTATGATGAAACTGGCTCTCATAAGCACCACCACAGGAAAGAAAGACCCAGATTTACCTCTGCTGCAGAGGATATGTTCATCAGAGTTACAGAAATCAGAAGTTTACATACACTTAGGTTGGAGTCATTAAAACTTGTTTTTCAACCACTCCACAAATGTCTTGTTAACAAACTATAGTTTTGGCAAGTCGGTTAGAACATCTACTTTGTGCATGACACAAGTCATTTTTCAAACAATTGTTTACAGACATATTATTTAGCTTATAATTCACTGTATCACAATTCCAGTGTGTCAGAAGTTTACATACACTAAGTTGACTGTGCCTTTAAACAGCTTGTAAAATTCCATAAAATGATGTCATGGCTTTAGAAGCTTCTATTAGGCTAATTGACATCATTTGAGTCAATTGGAGGTGTACCTGTGGATGTATTTCAAGGCCTACCTTCAAACTCAGTGCCTCTTTGCTTGACATCGTGGGAAATCAAAAGAAATCAGGAAGGAAGGAAGGAAATCAGGAAGGAGATGCATTCTGTCTCCTAGAGCTGGACGTACTTTGGTGCGAAAAGTGCAAATCATTCCCAGAACAACAGCAAAGGACCTTGTGAAGATGCTGGAGGAAACGGGTACAAAAGTATCTGTATCCACAGTAGAATGAGTCCTATATCGAGTCCTATATCGACAGATAGCTTGTGGAAGGCTACCCAAAACTTCTGTCCCAAGTTAAACAATTTAAAGGCAATACTACCAAATACTAATTGAGTGTAATGTAAACTTCTGACCCACTGAGAATGTGATGAAAGAAATAAAAGCTGAAATAAATCATTCTTTCTACTATTATTCTGACATTTCACATTCTTAAAATAAAGTGGTGATCCTAACTGACCTAAGACAGGGAATTTTTACTAGGATTAAATGTCAGTAATTGTGAAAAACTGAGTTTAAATGTATTTTGCTAAGGTGTATGTGAACTTCCGACTTCAACTGTAACTGCACCTCAGATTGCAGCCCAAATAAATGCTTCACAGAGTTCAAGTAACAGGCACATCTCAACATCAACTTTTCATAGGAAACTGGTTGAATCAGGCCGCTATGGTCAAATTGTTGCAAAGAAACCACTACTAAAGGACACCAATAAGAAGAAGAGACTGGCTTGGGCCAAGAAACACGAGCAATGGACATTAGACCGGTGTAAATCTGTCCTTTTGTTCTGATGAGTCCAAATTTTAGATTTTTGGTTCCAACCACTGTGTCTTTGTGAGATGCAGAGTAGGTGACCTGGCCTCCACAATCACCCGACCTCAACCCAATTGAGATGGTTTGGGATGAGTTGGACCGCAGAGTGAAGGAAAAGCAGCCAACAAGTGCTCAGCATATATGGGAACTCCTTCAAGACTGTTGGAAAAGCATTACTCATGAAGCTGGTTGAGAGAATGCCAAGAGCATGCAAAGCTCTTGGCTACTATGAAGAATCTAAAATATATTTAGATTTGTTTAACACTTTTTTTTTGGTTTCTACATGATTCCAACTGTGTTATTTCATAGTTTTGATGTGTTCACTGTTATTCTACACTATTATTCTAAAATAAAGAAAAACCCTTGATTGAGTAGGTGTAACCAAACTTTTGATTGGTACTGTATCTAACACATCTATTAGGGACTATCCAAATAGTGTTGCCTTATTTTTTCCATTACAGTGTAGTATTTCAGAGAGGGTTTAAGATTGAATTTCTTATACAAAGTAATCCATTTGTATGTGGAGTGAGCCCTAAACCGTCTCTCAGACCTCTCTTGTTGACTCTCGTTAAGAAACTAGGTTTAGAAGCAAGGGCTACCTCCCACCCTGTTCCGAACCAGCACTTTGCCCAAACGAAAGCCCTGCCCTCTGGTTCCGAACCGAGCACCTGAGGTATACACGCAACATAACAGACTGCCACAGTGACTGACAGACAGACTGACCACATCACAGACAGGTGGTGTGCGGAGTTGCTTAGGTATGTGTGGGATATGGGACAGGAGAGTAAAAAATGAACTTTTACTGGAGAGTGGGACACTATCCGGATCAAAAGAGCAAGGCCATGACTGCAGCATTGCTTTATTCACATTGGCTATGTTTCATAAGAAAATACAAATAATTATATCTGAAAAGTGGTGCAAAATGAACTGCAACAGCCCCCAATTGGAAACATGCTATTGAGTGCAATTAGGTCTGTGCAACTGTTTTGCTTGCCTGCACAGGGACAAACTTCTTTCCAACGCTCTTTGAATTAGCTCTCTCCATCACAGCTGAATGGAAAGGAAAAGGTCCACGAGGTTTGATGTGCAGAATGTACACTGCAGACTGCTTAAGTACACTGTGTAAGCTCGTGGGGGTTTGGCAGCATTTGCGATTGCTGACTCAAGTTTTTGTTTGACTAATTTGCACCTCTTCCTCCACAATGTCAATAGTCCCTTCACAGCATTAATGGTGAAATATGTTTGACCCAAATATAAAAATGCCTGTTTAATGCAGAATGTAGCTAACATTACTCTCTGAAGTAGTCTTTTTGACATTCCATCTCTCATCTTGAATTTGCAGGTCAACCAGTTTCTTAAATGAACAAACGCACAAAATCCCTACAGGCCCATTCAAGTCTGGACCTTTGCATGCCATAGTAAGGAGAAGCATACTCTTGGAATTGGTATTTATGGGGACTGTTCACCCTGTGAAGGCCACACAATTAGTGATATGACAGTAGCTCACTTGGTTGAGCACCTAGTAGTCACAGTTGGAGATCGCACCACACCGAGTGATGATGGTAGCTCCTCTATCCCACACTCTTCCATGCTCACTCTGCATGTCGCTGCTCAACTGCGAGCTTACACACTGGCTGGACTCATTATGATTTTGGGGGGTAGTTTGTCAAAGAACAGTGAACACTTGAATGTCAATCACAATCATTTGTATCCTGCAAATCAATGATAAACTCAGCAAGAAAAAAATATGTCCTCTCACTTTCAACTGCGTTTATTTTCAGCAAACTTAACATGCGTAAATATTTGTATGAACTTAACAAGATTCAACAACTGAGACATAAACTGAACAAGTTCCACAGACATGTGACTAAAATAAATGGAATAATGTGTCCCTTGACAGAGGGGGGGGGGGGCAAAATCAAAAGTAACAGTCAGTATCTGGTGTGGCCACCAGCTGCATTAAGTACTGCAGTGCATCTCTTCCTCATGGACTGCACCAGATTTGCCCGTTCTTGCTGTGAGATGTTACCCCACTCTTCCACCAAGGCACCTGCAAGTTCCCGGACATTTCTGGGGGGAATGGCCCTAGCCCTCACCCTCCGATCCAACAGGTCCCAGACGTGCTCAATGGGATTGAGATCCGGGCTCTTCGCTGGCCATGGCAGAACACTGACATTCCTGTCTTGTAGGAAATCACACACAGAACGAGCAGTATGGCTGGTGGTATTGTCATGCTGGAGGGTCATGTCAAGACCCTCTTTAGTGTCTTAAGTTTTCATAACTGTGACCTTAACAGCCTACCTTAACAGTCTGTAAGCTGTTATGGTCTTAACGACCGTTCCACAGGTGCATGTTCATTAATTGTTTCTGGTTCATTGAACAAGCATGGAAAACCCTTTACAATGAAGATCTGTAAAGTTATTTAGATTTTTACGTATTATCTTTGAAAGACAGGATCCTGAAAAAGGGACTTTTTTTTGTTGCTGAGTTTATATGGCTGTGATGCACCATTCTAATCAACTACTGAATGGCTAACTAGTGGCAACAGGCAATAGCAGCTGTTGATAGATGTACTGCTTAAAAGTGCAATGGCTGAAAAGGTCAAATGATGTAGAATTTGGTACTCATGTGAACATTTTAAATGGGACTCATACAAAGGAGGACCATTGTATAAATAATTGTATATGCTCGTAAAATACCCTCTTCCGATTTGTAAGTGTCTAGTGAGGATAATATTAAATCATTGGTTAGTTTTGCATAACAAGGAGTATGGTACATATTACTCCCTCAGTTTGTGTCGTTCAGCCAACCATTGTCATTTTTGTTTTGTATAAACAGCAGGCTTAAATAAGGAAACACATCCATCCACCCTTTAGTTTTAATGTAATAGTGGTACTTTATAGGGATCTCCTGGAGCCAGTGTGGTGACCACAGTTGCTTAAAACTGTGAACGTTATATCAACTTATGATGTGCAGTGGTGGAAAAAGTACCCAATTGTCATACTTGAGTAAAAGTAAAGATACTTTAATAGAAAATGACTCAAGTAAAAGTGAAAGTCATCCAGTAAAATATTACTTGAGTAAAAGTCTAAAAGTATTTGGTCTTAAGTATCAAAAGTAAATGTAATTGATAACATGTACTTAAGTATCAAAAGTAAAAAGTCTTTTCAAATTCCTTATATTAAGCAAACCAGACGGCACGATTTTCTTGTTTTTTAATTTTATGGATAGCCAGGGGCACACTCCAACACTCAGACATAATTTACAAACTAAGCATTTATGTTTAGGGAGTCTGCCAGATCAGCGGTAGTAGGGATGTTCTCTTGATAAGTGCATGAATTGGACCATTTTCCTGTCCTGCTAAGCATCTGAAATGTAACACGTACTTTTGGGTGTCAGGGAAAATGAATGTATGGAGTAAAAAGTACATTAATTTCTTTAGGAATGTAGTGATGTAAAAGTTGTCTAAAATAAAAATAGCAAAGTACAGATACCCCAAAAAACAACTTAAGTAGTATTTTTATCAAGGCACAAGGCGAGACCCAAATGCAGACACAGGAGGCAGAATGGTCATGCAGGCAGGTACAAAGTTATGAAACAGGCAAGAGTCAAAACCGGGAGGGCTAGAAAAGGGAGAATGCAAAAAGCAGGAGAATGGGGGAAAACACTGGTTGACTCGGAAACATACAAGACGAACTGGCACAGAGAGACAGGAAACACAGGGATAAATACACTGGGGAAAATAAGCGACACCTGGAGGGGGTGGAGACAATCACATGGACAGGTGAAATAGATCATGGCATGAAACTAAGTATTTTTACATAAGTACTTTACACCACTGGTTTGAAGGGAATTTATCTTGCCTGTGTGTTTGTGAGAAGTGGGTCCTCTGGCTCACCTTACAGATTCCTAATAATGATGTCATGTCATTGTTTTCTCTTTAATGTGGATTTTGGATGTGTTAACTAATGTTGCAAGGCGTGTTGGCCTTTGCAATGGAGCCAGTTGTGGTGGTTGTGTGCAGAGTGTAGAATATGAGTGGTTTTGTGCATGTGTGTGTGTGTGCTGTATCATATATGGTTTCCTTGATTGATGGTGATGAATACAAATATGGTATATAGGAGCAGAGCTGTGTATCAATTTCATTTGGTTTGGCAGTGTTAGGATCTTGGATTTTCAGAACCTGTTTTATTTGTCTCTATAGGACATACAATTTTCCTTTGTGTGAATGTGTGCTCGCACAAAGGTATTACTATGACACCAAGTTCACCAACACCTCAAAGGGACTACTGATTGGGTGCTGCCCTCTTCAAAAGCTACACAAACTGTGTTTGACCCGTTTTTGACCTCAGACCCTTTTCTGTTGCGCTATAGCTACAGTCTGCAACAGTCTGCCTCCGTCTCCAGGTACTTCTGTGGGGAAGCTTATCCAGATGGCACTGCTCATAGAACATCTGGATAGTGTGCTTCCTTCCCTTATTGTCGACTTCACCTTTGAAATAACACACACTTATTCCCCTCCCTCTATTTATAACTCTAAGGATGATAATCATGCTTTGACAGTGTTCATTTAACCTGCGTTTTAACCTTCCCCTTTCTTACAAATGTATCAACCTGTTTCTCTCTCCTTTCAAATGAAATCGGTTGGCGGCTCTGTGAATCTCTCTCACTGCTATAACCGGGGCTCTCTGTTCTAACACTGTCTCTCTGATACCAGGCTGTCTTTCTTTCTCTCTCTCTCTCTCTCTGTGGGTCTCTGCAATATTAAACTCCCACTAACCTTTACGTTAAACGTGTCTGGGGAAGTGGAGGAGATCCAGGTAAGACTCAAAACATATGTGGACACAGAGTCAGGAAGGAGATAGGTGGCTGTTCAGCATACTAGGTATTATCATGAGGCATATTAGTGTTAAAGGGATATGTCAGGATTTTGGCAGGGTCAGATGAACCCGTGGATATGATGTTTATGTCTATGCATCCAGTATGAAGGAAGTTAGAGGTAGTTTTGCGAACCAATGCTAACTAGCGCAAGGACTTCGAGCCAATGCTAGTAAGCAATTGTGCTAGCGCTAGTTAGCAACTTATTTCAAACTACACGCAGATGATATCCATGAGTTCATCTGACTTTGGGAAAGTAGATAAAGGGCCTCATTGCCAAGATCCTGAAGTATCCCTTTAACAGTATCCTTATGAGTAACTGGTACTTGTAGTACAGTTTCCTAATTTAGATAGTTTATATAATATATCAATGACAGTTCAGAAAACTTCTGAAGTAATAAGACTAGTAGAGATATGTTTGAATTTAGGTGGTGATGATGTCACTCAGCTTCTTGTTTATCCTTCTGCAGCCTATATGGCCAGGCTCCCCCCATGCAAAAAGCCCCTCCCATGTACCAGGGGCAATCCATGTACCAGGGGCTTTGTATGCAGAAGGGACCTCCCATGAAGCAGGGACCTTCCATGTACCAGGGGCCTGCTATGCAGCAGGGACCTCCCGTGTACCAAGGGCCTCCAATGCACCAGGGACCACCCATGTACCAGGGCCCCCCCATGCACCAGGCCCCGCCTATGCAGCGACATCCCATGCAGCAGCCTCCTCCCATGCAGCAAAGCTCCATCCAGATCCCTGTGGGCCCTCCTCCACCCAAGGTGGTCAGCACAGCCTGCATTGTGCCAGGTAGTTACAGCAGGGGGTGCTGTGTGGCCGTTTGTTTGTGTTAATAATATGGTAAGTATGGATAGTGTTGACTAACCGTGTGTCTCTTTGGGTCATAGCTCCAGCCCCTGTTCCAACCCCAGCCACAGCCCCAGCCGCCCCTGAACCCCCCTCCAGCAGGCCACCCTGGATCACAGACAACTCTTTTGCCAACAAGTTTGACCCCAGCAAGAGCACCAGCACCAGCATGAAAGTGCCCGCTCTACCTCAGAGTGCCCCACCAGCACCGGCCTACATCCCAAACCCTGGCTCCGCCCACGCCCCTCCCTCCGCCCCAAGCCCTGCCTATAATCCCAGCCCCGCCCCCTACAACCCCGCCCCTGCCCCCTTCCCTCCCATTGCCCGGGGCGTAGCCCAAAGGGCGGAGCGCTTTGCTGCCAACAGCAGCAGAGCACCCCTCTGTGGCGCTTGCAACAACATGATCCGGTAACAACAACGATACACCGTCAGTGGAAACACAGCCACTCAAACAGAAACACAGTGTTTGGCTTCAGAAATGGCCGTTGTCACCGCCTTTGTCCTCATTCGCTATCTGTCGTTACAGGGGACCCTTCCTGGTGGCCTTGGGTCGCTCCTGGCACCCAGAAGAGTTCAACTGTCACTACTGCCACACATCGCTGGCAGACTGCAGCTTTGTGGAGGAGCAGAACGCAGTGTACTGTGAGAACTGCTATGGAGAGTTCTTTGCCCCCACCTGTGCACGCTGCAACACCAAGATCATGGGGGTGAGATGTCAGATACAAACACACAGACATGTACGACACACACAAAAGCGCTTTGTTTAGCCTATGCAGCATATAACCACAAATGCACCCAGACAATAACCTTTTGTCCCTGTGCAGGAGGTGATGCATGCTCTGCGGCAGACATGGCACACCACCTGCTTTGTGTGTGCTGCCTGTGGCAATGCCTTTGGAAACAGCCTATTCCACATGGAGGATGGGGAGCCTTACTGTGAGAAAGGTACTTTACGTAAATGGAATGGCACATAATGAAAAGCCACAAATGTTAAATGTTTCCTTTAGAGCCCAAACCAGCTTCTGCTGACATTTTTGCCATAATGTACTCTGTGCAAGCAGCTTCTGCAACTGAACTACATTTTGAATTATACACATAAAGACACATTTTTTATGCATGTAACTTTGTTACTATTTTCACCATTTGCTAGTGTTTTCAGTCTATCCTCTCTCTTTCAGATTACATTTCACTTTTCAGCACCAAATGCCATGGCTGTGACTTCCCAGTAGAAGCGGGAGACAAGTTCATTGAAGCACTGGGTCATACCTGGCACGATACCTGCTTTGTCTGTGCAGTAAGAATGACTACACAGCTGTACATGTTTCTGATGTATAAAACTGTTATAACTAAGATCTCTGGGAATGTAACAAAAATGGATGGTTTGTGAGATTCACAATTCTGTTTGTCTCACACAGGTGTGCCATGTGAACCTGGAGGGCCAGCCCTTCTACTCCAAGAAAGACAAGCCCCTGTGCAAGAAGCATGCTCACGCCATCAACGTGTAAATGCTCCATCTGCAGCCTTATTGGGTGGTGGGCAGGTACTTACGTAGCTATGCCCAAGCCTTGGCAATGAGCCCTGTAGAGGGGGCATTGATCCCAGTGTTAATGATGAAAAATACAAGCTGAAGATGGTAGCGGCAAGATTGACCGTCAGTCGTGACAAAATATTAGTTAGGTTTGTGTTTATTAATTTCACTGACAAATGAATTCTAATGTATATTTTATATCAGAGAATTCTGATGTAAACCCTTTGCTATTCCACTGAGTTCCTAGAGGGCCTCAATCCAGGGAGGTTGGAGCTACAGCCTACAGACACATGCAGACTGAGTGGAGTAGCAGGGTTCTTCAGTAAATAAGATGCCTTATTTCACAGCAACACTGTGTGCTTTGTTTTGAATGTAAAACCCCAAATAGCGAAACACAAATAGCTTGCAGTGAATGTAGTAAGACCGTTTTAGGATTGTATACACTAGATTTAACATGATAATGCCTCACACTGTGAACTGTTACAGTATATCATGACACATGTAAGCCTACTAATACTGTTGGATTTCACAGAGCTATTATTATACATTATAGTTTAGTAGGTGATATTTATTGCAACTTTGACCGTTATATTATTTATTTACATAGAATAAAATGAAAGCATAACATCCATGGATGTTTATATTGCTGATAAAGCAAAAAAAGGTATATTGCATTTTGTTGACAGCTGCATGATACAGAGGTTCATAGTATTATATGAAGTACATCACTCAAACTTCTTCATCCTGGATTCATTTGAGATCCAGTCAAAAAACAATACAAAGATAGCAATATGTTACATTATGATACAGTAGTAACATACATCCTTAGGGATACAGGTAGAAGATGAGGAAACCTCTATTTATGGGGTAGGGAAGTTAGGGGTTTTGGAATGTGTCTCATAAACGTGGAAATCGAGGAAGTACCCTAGATCTTTTTACAGCATGTAAGAGAGACGAGCACTGGCCTGGGGTCTTACAAATACATTTTACGCAGCAAAAGTCTATGCATCCTCTGTATGAAGCTCTACAATTAAACAAGAATTTATAGGAAATATCTGTCAAGGCCAAAAACAGCCATTCACAATAATTTCGCTCTCATTAGCACACACTTAAAGGTCAGTTGTGACCTTGTGCTTGTGTACAGATGCTTTACTTTGAGTTTATTTTGTACATCTGTGTATTTTCTGTGTTTGTGTATGTATGCATGCAAGAGTCTGTACATGATTGTCAGTGCATGTCTACTGAGGCAACATCCGTATTAGTTACTGTATGTATTTGTGCCACTGGAATAGCAAGGTTTATTGTGATTTGACATAACTCTGAGAACACTAGACTAAGTACTTTTGATATGCGTATGTATGTAGATCAACGTGTAAGGAAAGCATAGTCAGTGCCAGTTCAGAATAAACCTTACATGGTACCATTGAGGGAAATGAAGGAAGACTTGAATTGTTGCTAAATAGTTGTTTAAGCAAAGTTCAGCATATTGAAACTAGTTATATAGTTTCCAACCACTAGAGTGCAACAGAGTGTTGAAACCATGCTGGCTACTTGGTATGCCTCACATGCTAGTCACTATTTATACATCGTACACTCACTGTATGTTCCCTTGGCCCCACCCCAGCAAACACTGCAAAGCCATTTGTCACCCCTGTACACTGATCATACGCAACAGCTCAATGTCAATATTTTTTACAGACCCCATGTGTCAGCCATATACTGTATTGACACTTCCTCCATAATCAGATACATAATCTATATTGTGAATTTTGCCAAGAGGAAGAAGACATAATGCTTAATCAAGATGGGTAGAACTGAAAGTTGATGATAAAATGGCTGTGCATCCCAGTAAGGCCATTTTTAGGCAATGCGATTTTGTGTTATCTGGTATCCGAAAGACCTTGTCATCAGCCCAAACTGTCAATATACAGTACCAGTGAAAAGTTTGGACACACCTACTCATTCAAGGGTTTTTCTTTATTTTTACTATTTTCTACATTGTAGAATAATAGTGAAGACATCGCAACTATGAAATAACACAGTTGGAATCATGTAGTAACCAAAAAAAGTGTTAAACAAATCCAAATATATTTTATATTCTTCAAAGTAGCCACCCTTTGCCTTGATGACAGCTTTGCACACTCTTGGCATTATATCAACCAACTTCAAGAGGAATGCTTTTCCAACAGTCTTGAAGGAGTTCCCACATATGCGGAGCACTTGTTGCCTCCTTTTCCTTAACTCTGCGGTCCAACTCATCCCACACCACCTCAATTGGGTTGAGGTCGGGTGATTGTGGAGGCCAGGTCATCAGATGCAGCACTCCATCACTCTCCTTCTTGGTCAAATAGCCCATACACAGCCTGGAGGTGTGTTTTGGGTCATTGTCCTAATGAAAAACAAATGATAGTCCCATTAAGCGAAAACCAGATGGGATGGCGTATCGCTGCAGAATGCTGTGGTAGCCATGCTGGTTAATTGTGCCTTTAATTCTAAATAAATAACAGACAGTGTCACCAGCAAAGCACCGCTACACCATCAAACCTCCTCCTCCATGCTTCACGGTGGGAACCACACATGCGGAGATCATCCGTCACCTACTCTGCATCTCACAAAAACATGGCGGTTGGAACCAAAAATCTCAAATTTGGACTCATCAGACCAAAGGACAGATTTCCACCGGTCTAATGTCCATTGCTTGTGTTTCTTGGCCCAGTCTCCTCTGAACAGTTGATGTTGAGATGTGTCTGTTACTTGACCTCAGTGAAGCATTTATTTGGACTGCAATTTCCGAGGCTGGTAACTCTAATGAACTTATCCTCTACAGCAGAGGTATCTCTGGGTCTTCCTTTCCTGTGGTGGTCCTTGTGAGATCTAGTTTCATCATACCGCTTGATGGTTTTTGCGATTGCACTTGAAGAAAGTTCTTGAAATTTTAATTTCTTAAAGTACTGATGGACTTTTGTTTCTCTTTGCTTATTTGAGCTGTTCTTGCTATAATATGGAGTTGGTCTTTTACCAAATAGGGCTATCTTCTGTATACCACCCCTACCTTGTCATAACAGAACTGATTGGCTTAAACACATTAAGAAGGAAAGAAATTCCACAAATTAACAAGGCACACCTGTTAATTTAAATGCATTCCAGGTGACTATCTCATGAAGCTGGTTGAGATAATGCCAAGAGTGTGCAAAGCTGTCATCAAGGCAAAGGGTAGCTACTTTGAAGAATCTCAAATATAAAATATATTTTGATTTGTTGAACACTTTTGGTTACTACATGATTCCATATGTGCTTTTTCATAATTTTGATGTCTTCACTGTTATTATAAACGTGGTGGTTTGAGCCCTGAATGCTGATTGGCTGACATCCGTGGTATATCAGACTGTATACCACACACCCTCGGGCCATATTGCTGAATTCTACAATTTAGAAAATAGTAAAAAATAAAGAAAAACCCTTGAATGAGTAGGTGTGTCCAAACTTTTGACTGATACTGTATGTGGTTCCAATGCTCACTTGTGTAGTCAACATTGGCAATAACACTATAAAACAATAGTGTATCACATATATTACAGTTTTATATAATTTCACAGTCCATTCCCAAATATGACCATAACTTCTCTCTGCTGTTTGTCATTCATTCCATTTAGGTAAGAGGTCTCTCTGGTGCATCTCTGCCCTCTGTATAGAGAGACCACTGTATTAAGATGATCCATTTTAATGTCAGTTTTAGTTTGCCGAGTGGTCTTTCTGATTTTGGTTCACATGTTATTTCTGTATTGCTGTATATTAAACACTTGTAAGGCTGCAAGATGTATATCCAGTGTGTAAAAGGGATTGCTTCTTCTTCCATGTTCTGTGTTTTGATGGGGGAAAGTATTTTTCTAGAGTAGTATTTTTCTTAAAATAGACATACTTGGAATGATATAACAACCACTTAAATCTGATAATTTATTTACTTATTTACATTCATTTGTTTTTGAAGCACTAACTGAAATATGGCCTTGATCTTTGAGTAGTATGATTTTATTTTTTGGGGCTGGACTGTGTTGGGGGAATAGGATTGTCATTTTTCTATTGTATATTATTAATAACACATTACCTTGTTTCATATCTTGCTGCATTTGTACTTAGAACCCTATCGTCTTTATAAACAAGGTATTTTTATGTGGAACATTGATGTATTTGGAGTGTAAAACCCCATATTTCAAATGTATCGCCATGCCTGGCCTGCGATAACACTAACTATGCATCAAAATAGGAAAATGTTTTATGCATTGCTTTTAGTGAACTGCATCTGACTGCTATCAGAACAGAATTACATGGAGAAAGGATATACATTGAAGATTTTAGATTTGAACAGTAGTCTACTGTGACATGGTATATATAATTGTATGAGATGAATCTGTGCGTGTGTGTATCAATCTTGGGAAGGAAATGGGCTTGATTTCCTCTCTATTGAGGACATCCTGAATGGACTGTGTTAGAGGGATGGCCTTAATTTATGCATGCTGTGTATTGAATACCATGATCTTAATGTCCTGTATATTGTTCAGTAAAGACTACCAATTACAATTTTTTGTTTTACAACCACGTTTGCCTGTATTATGGGAGTCAATGTTGAAAGGCTGCTGGTATCTCTAGGACAGGTTGAATCTTTGAAATTTGTCAATAAACATTTTATTTCACAGCGTGAATGTCTTTCATGTTGATTTATCGTTCCACCTCATCTCCCTTATTCTTCATCTCCTATCCTCCTCATCACTATCCTTTCCACCCGTTAGTTCTTAATCTCCTTTATCCATGTTTTTGAATCCCTCATCTCCTCACTCGCCCTTTCCACCTTGTCCTCCTTTTTCACCCTCTCTTTGCTTCTCCAGTTTGCAATACTTGTCCAGCCCATTGCCTCCTCCCTCTTCCACGCCACCCTTCTTCTCTGACATATGTCTCTTACTCTCCAGACTGTTCTATTTGTGAGTAGAATACTGCATGCATGTGTCTAATTTCATGTCAGAGAAATACGAATACAGTAGATCTGTCCATTTTACGCCAGAGGGCGTTAGACGTAATTGGGACATACTTGAATTATCCACAGAAATACTCCCACCGCGACCCGCTCCCCCTCAAATGGTTGCGCACTCGCTGCAGTGATTGGAAGGTTTTGGTCTGGAATTATCTCTTCTCGCGCAGGACTGGGTATGTGCGCTTGATCAAATGACATAGTCGGAGCCTGAAACATAGCAAGGAGAGCTGGGCCGTTGTAAAAACAGAATTTTTGGAAAATATACACAACATTTTGCAACTTCAATACGAAATATATAGATATAAGGGAGTGATCGCCCGGAACCAAAAGGATTGGCCACATCTGCTGGAGAAAAAGGTGAGGTGGGATTACATCTAGGCTACATCATAAACCTGTGAATTCTGTTCTGACTTTTTAGAAAAAGTTTGTTTTAGCTTCTGAAAAATAACAGAACGTAGCTAAAGAAAAGTTGTATTCGTTATAAAAGTTGCTGTAGTTTTATTTTTGTTAGACTATGTTGGCAGTGTTTTGAATGTAGCCACTTGTTTGCCAGAGTTTACTATAAGTGAACTAGATTGTTGGCGCTAGCTCGCTAACGTTAGCTTAGCCACTTAACTCGTTTTCTAGTAACGTTACTTCGACTAGCAAACCTAACACTGAACTTTGATATTTACAGAATTGGTTATCCAGAGTATTATTTGTTTATTTTTTGCCTCCAGTTTAAATTGTTTTATAAATTAATTCACTCGTTACACAATGAAAGTTGTCTTGCTAGTTAGCACAGAGCGGTGCTAGCCAGCAACAATTATTGTACTTACTGCGCTTCCGGAGACATTGCAACAATGTGTTACAAATTGTACTGAGTGAATGTCATGAGGTTGGAACCATTTGTATCAAATGATGATATTAATCAAGTATTTTTCCCTTTCTGCGGAGGTTGACTGCGTTTAGTTAATTGTCAACATTGTTGACAAGTAACGTTAGACAATATTTTTGAATTTACTTACTTACAAGCCTAGCTAGTAGGCTATAGCCTAACGTTCCTAAATGTATTGATTATACATTGCTAACAGTAACTTTAGTTGTTCACTGATAAAAACGGTCAGTTGTCTCAAAGTAGGCCAATTCATTGTTCTGTCGTTGTGAGTTTGTGAGTGTGTTTTGTAACAAGTGTTGACGGTCCAGAAGATTGAAGAAGGCATAATGTTACCACCTCAAGTACTGATAACAAAAAATCATCCAAGTGGGCATTAATGATGCTTATTTATAGGTGTTACACACAGGATACTTTTTTTGCATTTCAGAACATGTTGCTAATAGTGGAATGATAGTGTTTCACACTATTACTAACCCCCCAGTGTTGATTGGCTGTGATATTTGCAAGGGGGGGGGGGGCGCGCATCTGACAAAATGGGAAAGCTGTTCTGACTTTGGCTGTGTTATTTAGTGGGAATTGTTATTTTATGGTTGTTAATTCTACACTGTTTGCTCAATTTCAGTCTGTGAGAAAACAAGCACTGAATAGTATAGCTAATCATTGTACCAAATTATTTTTTTTATTTGTTTATTATTTATTTTATTTGAGCCTTTTTTACTTTGGGATTTGGTCCAACAGTTTACAAACACCTGTAAAAACAAATGTTTAATTGAAAATATATTTTACATAGATTTTTATATGGTACAATAATTCCCTACACTAATCATATGTGTAGCGCTATTTTAATAATGAGACTTCACATCAGCTCTCAATTTGCTAGCTATAAGCACACACGTAGTTTGAATGAAGGAGTTTTGGGTAGGCTATCAAATTTTATTTGTAGCATGCACCGAATACAACAGGTACCGTGAAATGCTTACTTACAAACCCTTAACCAACAATGCAGTTCAATTAATAGTTAAGAAAATAATTACAAAATAAAGTTTAAAATAAATACATTAAAATGTATATCTCTGTCCTGTAATCTATGGCTTCTGGTTGGGATATGTATGTACGGTTACTGTGGGGACGATGTCGTTGATGCACTTACTGATGAAGCCAATGACAGGTGGTATACTCCTCAATGCCATTAGATGAATCCCGGAACATATTCCAGTCTGTGCTAGCAAAACAGTCCTGTAGCATCTGCGTCATTGACCGAGACACTGGTACTCCCTGCTTTAGTTTTTGCGTGTAAGCAGGAATCAGGAGGATAGAATTATGATGGTCTAGAGTTTTTGGTCTAGTATTTTTTTTCTCTCTCCTCTGGTTGCACATGTGACATGCTGGTAGAAATTAGGTAAAACTGATTTAAGTTTGCCTGCATTAAAGTCCCAGGCTACTATGAGCGTCATTTCTGGATAAGCATTTTCTTGTTTGCTTATGGCCTTACACAGCTCATTGAGTGCGGTCTTAGTGCCAGCGTCGGGTTGTGGTGGTAAATAAACAGCTACGAATAATATAGATGAGAACTCTCTTGGTAGATAGTGTGGTTTACAGTTTATCATGAGGTACTCTACCTCAAGCAAGCAATACCTCGAGACTTCTTTAATATTAGACATTGTTATTGGCAAATAGACACATCCTCGCCCCTCATCTTACCAGACGTAACTGCTCTGTCCTGCCGATTCACGGAAACCCCAGCCAGTTCTAGATTATTCGCGTCGTCGCTCAGCCACGGCTTGGTGAAACATAAGATATTACCGTGTTGAGTGTCTCGTTGGTAGCATAGTCTTGATCGTAGATCATACAGTTTATTTTCCAGTGATTGCACGTTGGCCAATAGGACGGATGGTAGTGGCGGTTTACCCACTCGCTGACGAATTCTCGCAAGGCGCCCCGAACTCCGCCCCCTGTATTTCCGTCTTCACGCGAATTACACTGATTTGGGCCTGGTCTGGGGAAAGCAGTATATCCTTTGCATAGGACTCATTAAAGAAAAAATCTTTGTCCATTTCGAGGTGAGTAATTGTTGTTCTGATGTCCAGAAGCTCTTTTTGGTCATAAGAGACTGTAGCAGCAACATTACGTACAAAATAAGTTACAAACATTGTGAAAAAAACAAACAAAATAGCACAGTTGGTTAGGAGCCCATAAAATGGTGCCAGGTCAATGGTTGAATTCCCTGTGGACTATCATCATTGCTCATCATAAATGATTCTATCATCAACATGTAATGTGATAAAGTCCTCAGTGATTATGAAAGTATTAATTCAGGTTTTTGGTCCCTTGCTAGTTCATTTGTCTGGATGTGGTATGTGGCCTAAATTGAAATTACAGTTCTATGGCACAATATTGAATCTAATGTTGTAGGCCTCAATTATACACACCACATTCAATCAGTGAACCTTGTTAGTGAGACACCTTCAAATCTGGTAATACACACACTCCAAACACTCATACAAACACTACTTCAGTAGAGGTCTGCTTTTCACAGGGAAAATACTCAGGGTCTCCTCTCTCTCATGGGGTGTCAGTCACATCTGAATGGAACATTTTTGGCCATGCTTTTCTCATCTGTACAAAGTGAATAGCTGGCTTTAATCTGAGCCTGGATTGGGATGGCACTGCATTGTGCTACCCACAATCCAATGCTGAAGGCAACCTTGGAGTGAAAGGGGTCCGGAACGTAGGGAGGTCAAAAACCAGATGGAGGACCTGACTGTGAAACTGTCTACTTTAAGGGGCCTGGAGGAGAGGCATGGGGTAGGAGAAGTAGATTTATAAAGGGGGAGGAAAAATAAATTAAATCTAAAGTCTAACATTATACATATGCCAGACAGCTGAACATTCTACGGCTTACCCCGGGGCTCTCCATTACTGAAATAACACAGGCCAGTAGTTGGGGAGGGAGACTAGGCGAGGATGAAGAGGTAGAGGAAGAATGGCTAATAATCTCATGGTGGGGATTGTTCCAGGTATTCAAACCATAAGCACTTGACAAGAAATGTCAATATTTAGACATAGCTGAAAGTCTTCATAGTTCATATAGACCTAAGCCTAGTGTCTCTAGCAGTAATTGTGTACCCAGTATCTTGATCTGACACAGTGACTATAGCAGGAGTCTAGCCCTGCTCTGCAGCGGAGGGTGATTCATTAGCCAGAGCTCTGTTACTGTGAACGTAATGGAGTTTAGACAGGAATGGGCATGGATTCAGTAACTGGTACATAATTCTGATATGATTTATATGCACATGATGTACAGATCAGAGGTTTGCTGTTTATCAGGAGGATATAGCTAGATGGAAGTATCATCTTTTTAATAGAATGATTATCACGCATGGGCCATTTGTTTTGTCTCCCATGCTCCTGCTCGACAGCTGCCATTGCAGTTGAACTTTGAAATGGGCATAGCCTACATGTGGGAAATCAAAATATGCTTATGAATGTACTTTCATTAAATAACCTACATTGTTTTCATGAAGTCCATTCTTAGTATGTGGTGTGTGTATTGATAGGACTATTTATTTCCTAGAAATACAGTTGTTTCAGTACTAAAGTCTAACATAAACCAGAACTTGCCTGCTTTGCTTGCTCTTAGTGGAGGGAAAGAGGGAAGCAAAACATTCTCCTGCTCATATATTTTCTCAAGCACTTTAAATCCACAATGCTTGTTTTTCTAACCTCCCTTTATGTTTAAGAATGTCTTTCCCCCTGCCTTGCTTCTGTTGTCTTGCAGCCCTCTCTCCCCTCTCTGAGAGCGTTTCCAATCAGAGGCAGAGTGAGGGATCAGATTGCTCGGGGAGTCTCAAAGGCTTTCTGGCAAGGTGGCAGTGGGAAGGTGGTGGAGATGAAGGCGGGGAGGGAAGGGGCAGCGCACGGATCAAGTTTCACATCCCAACGCCTTCCTCTTTCTGCTGCGCCTCCCCCAGCCAACCCCCCTCTCCTTCCCATAACCCCCCTCCCCATCCCCTCAGCCTGGAGACAGAGTGGCTGAGATGGCGGAAGAAAACATGCAATCCTACTCTCTCTCCATACATCCACCTCAGACTCCAGCAGCCTCTCTGGAGCGTAGAGAAGCAGATAAATAGAGACTTTAACTCTAACCCATCACCATTAGAATGTACACAGAGCACTGTTTCAGCCAGTGAACGTTAGGAGTGCTCTAGGCTTGGGCGGTATCCAGATTGTCATACCTTCATACCGACATTGTGCCATACTGGGATATTTGGTAATACCAACACTGAATACAAGGGCTGCTATTTTCAAACTCCTCTGAGCTTTTGTAATCCTAAGGTTAGCAACGCTAACAAGTAGGGGATTCTCTGCTGTTACCGGCAAGCAAAACACTTAGCTAGATAGCGAACTTAGTTACTAAATGATCAAGTCAAATGTCGAACTGCAGAGAATTTAGCACATTTTAGACAGTTAACTTAATAGTTATAAGATGTCTTGCTGGCAAACATTTAATTGTGAATTCCAGTCTGTAACTAGATCACCTGGCGCGTGCCGCACAACATTGAGTGACTCAAGGCCACGGTCTCTCTTCATTGTGTGCTTGTAAATAAACACCACGTGCCTGGGTACTACCGGTAAGCTTCATAATGAAAAATGATCTGACAGGTGAAAGCTACACATATTCAATGTATTAAACTTCGAAATAAATCGTTTAGATTGTATTGAAAAAACACCCCATCGCTCTTTCCAAATACCCCAATATACAGTTTACAGCCTAAGTTTGCTCTGCTCCCCGTAGGCTGTATAAACCTGTAGCAATTCATGCTGGCTTTTGAAAATATGCTGGACATTTTATTCTCTTGACATTTCATCTATTTGCATTCTGTACACTTTGTTTTCTTGTGGCAAAGATTTATTTACATATGTAACAATTCAACATAAGGCTGGGCGATATGACCAAAATATTAGGCTATTAGGCTTTTAAAAAAAGAAGAAAAAAAATCCAATATGGCGTTTTATTTTATGTTTCTGAACAATATAAGTTCTAAATACGTTTTATGAGTAGTGCATGACCCTAGGATGGCAACAAATGAATTCTAAGTTGTTTTAATGGGCCATTCTGATTTTGTTTTATACTGAACCAAACGAGGACAACTGACTATAACCATGTTTACAGCCAACCTTTTTTATGTGAATATAGTACATGTCGGATAAAATAAATAACTGAATATAAACTGAATATATTTTGGTAGACTTTCCAAATTTTGAAACAAAATATGCTAGACAAGGTGATCTTTTTGTGTCTGTAAAATGAATTATGCGAGAAAGGTCTATGGAACTGCTTCTATGGGCAAATATTGATATAATAACCATCATATCGAAGTAAATTTGATGTCACGTTGTGTGGTCCTCCCATTAGGACTTGCTGGGAAAGCATGCAGTTTATTAAACTAAAGATGAAATAAATGAACTTCACAGGGTGGTGAACGTGCAAGGGGGGATGAGCTTGATGTTCCTTTCCAATGAATATCTAGTCTTATTCTGTTGATAATCAATATTTGGCTGCCGTTTGGAAAAATAGAAATCTCACTTTTGTCCATATAATCTCATGTAGGCTATACGTGCACTCTAGCCAGCAGCTCACAGACAGCACTGTTGGCTAGAGCGCACGTGCCAATACCAGAGTGGGCACAGTCGCTATATAAAGCAATACTTTTTTTGGTGCAAACCATCAGTAGAGTTAAATGCAATAGAAACCCATTTAATATGTATTATTTTTTAAATTTGGTACATTGGAATTTAACTGCAAAACTAATTTGATGTGCACTACGTCATCACGCACAGCCTTTTAACGGCAACAAGTCAGTTGGTGGAAACATCTTTATGCAGATTTTAGAATATTCACATGAGAATGTTGCCAATTGGATGGAAACCTAGCTAGTGAAGTAATCCAATTTCTTTATTTTTTTTGTGCGTCAACATTTTAGGCTGTTTGTGGATCCGTAGCGGTATACCTTAAACAACGATATCACCCAGCCCTAATTCAACATGTTGCTTGTAAAGGAATAGCCCATTTAGTTTTTCCAATATATACACAGTGTGCGAGAAGCCATTTATCGAGTCTTCAAATGTTTACATCTTCCCTGCACTTGTTGAATAGTGATTGACTTAGAAGGGTTCAGGTGTGCAAACGTTTGTCTTCCATCCATTTCGATTCAACAGCCTTTCATTGACATGCAGTGAAGAGTTTAGTGGCATAGTATAGGTTTGTTCTACATGATTGGTTTAAGAATGACTGGCCTTGATGATATTTACCATGCAAGCTTCAGTTGTCCTTTAATGGTATTGATCTTTCTTTAAATACACTGAGCCATCCGAGTGAATAATTTAGAGCTCACGCTAATGTGAACAGAGGGAGGGACAGAGATTGTGTGGATGGCAACTGAAATGATTTTGTATCTTTTAATGGATAAAGTAGAAAAGGCCAGGGAGTTTTTTTTTTTACGTAGTTTTATATTGGGAAATCCCTGATTTGTAAACTAAGAAAATGTTCTTATTTCGAGCAATGTGATTTATAAAAACAAGCATTGTATGATGGAGACCTTAATGCTTCTGTGAAAGAATGCTGTTTTTGTGTGTTTAAATGTTGAAGGCAACTAAAAGGATAGCATTCCTGGAGAATTCAAATGCTGGAATATTCAGAAAACTGGGGGGGGTTCTGAATCTTTGTCTTGTTTTGTCTTTGTAAAGAAGAAAAGTTGATAAACAGTTAATGCCTATGATATGATGCAGTTTATCCTATGTTCTGCTTTCTTTTTCAAACTGTGCCATGATTGTAAATACTGGATTACCCAGATAAAGGAAAGGACATCAAGTTTATAGTGTTCATCATTCTTTCTCTTGGAGGGTTTGCACTTTATTTTGGGGTAATTATTTTGCCTGAGTTGTGTGATTTAATCTTTTGAAGTTAGTATGGCTCCTTTCCTAACCCCTGTAAACTAACCCTGTCATCCGTTTCCCACCTGGATTTGACCATACATTTGCAGAATAGCTTTTTTAGTGAGTCTTCCATCCTTTAGAGCATGGGTGGCCGACGTGGGTATCAACGGCCTTTCTCTCATTTCCAGGTTGGGACATCTGTTTTGGGGGAAATACTATATCCGGTCTAAGGCAAATGGTCTTTTTGCAATAGAGATGGTGCAAACCAAGAGAAAGTCCTGTTGTAGTGTACCTCTGTTTAGAATATGGGAATAAAATGTATGTTAGGGCTGTGACAGTAATCTAATTAAACGGAAAGGGGATACCTAGTCAGTTACATAACTGAAATGTGTCTTCTGCATTTAACCCAACCCCTCTCAATCAGAGATGGGAACAGTGGGTTAACTGCCTTGCTCAGGGGCAGAAAGGCAGATTTTAACCTTGTCAAATCGGGGATTCGGTCGGTTACTGGCCCAACGTTCTGACTACTAGAATAACCGGGTAACTGCTGGTTATGGATGAAGACCATTGTGAAAATAAAATAACTCAAAACCATTCTAAAATGGGCCTACATTCATTTTAGGATTGGTAAAAAATAAAATAAAAAAAAACTATTTTCATATAGATAAACTATACCTACTAGGGGGACTGTTTATTTCATTATATATACTGCTCAAAAAAATAAAGGGAACACTAAAATAACATGTCCTAGATCTGAATGAATGTAATATTCTTATTAAATACTTTTTTCTTTACATAGTTGAATGTGCTGACAACAAAATCACACAACTTATCAATAGACATCAAATGTATCAACCATTGGAGGTCTGGATTTGGAGTCATACTCAAAATTAAAGTGGAAAACCACACTACAGGCTGATCCAACTTTGATGTAATGTCCTTAAAACAAGTCAAAATGAGGCTCAGTAGTGTGTGTGGCCTCCACGTGCCTGTATGACCTCCCTACAATGCCTGGGCATGCTCCTGATGAGGTGGCGGTCTCCTGAGGGATCTCCTCCCAGACCTGGACTAAAGCATCTGCCAACTCCTGGACAGTCTGTGGTGCAACGTGGCGTTGGTGGATGGAGCGAGACATGATGTCCCAGATGTGCTCAATTGGATTCAGGTGTGGGGAACGGGCGCGCCAGTCCATAGCATCAATGTCTTCCTCTTGCAGGAACTGCTGACACACTCTAGCCACATGAGGGCTAGCATTGTCTTGCATTAGGAGGAACCCAGGGCCAACCGCACCAGCATATGGTCTCACAAGGGGTCTGAGGATCTCATCTCGGTACCTAATTGCAGTCTGGCTACCTCTGGCAAACACATGGAGGGCTGTGCGGCCCCCCAAAGAAATGCCACCTCACACCATGACTGACCCACCGCCAAAACGGTCATGCTGGAGGATGTTGCAGGCAGCAGAACGTTCTCCACGGCGTCTCCAGACTCTGTCACATGTGCTCCGTGTGAACCTGCTTTCATATGTGAAGAGCACAGGGCGCCAGTGGTGAATTTGCCAATCTTGGTGTTCTTTGGCAAATGCCAAACGTCCTGCACGGTGTTGGGCTGTAAGCACAAATCAAATCAAATTTATTTATATAGCCCTTCGTACATCAGCTGATATCTCAAAGTGCTGTACAGAAACCCAGCCTAAAACAGCAAGCAATGCAGGTGTAGAAACACGGTGGCTAGGAAAAACACCCTAGAAAGGCCAAAACCTAGGAAGAAACCTAGAGAGGAACCAGGCTATGTGGGGTGGCCAGTCCTCTTCTGGCTGTGCCGGGTGGAGATTATAACAGAACATGGTCAAGATGTTTAAAATGTTCATAAATGACCAGCATGGTCGAATAATAATAAGGCAGAACAGTTGAAACTGGAGCAGCAGCACAGCCAGGTGGACTGGGGACGGCAAGGAGTCATCATGTCAGGTAGTCCTGGGGCATGGTCCTAGGGCTCAGGTCCTCAGAGAGAGAGAGAGAAAGAAAGAGAGAATTAGAGAAAGCACACTTAAATTCACACAGGGGGGGGGGGGGGGGCGCCAACCCAGACAGGATGACCACATCAGTGAATCAACCCACTCAGGTGACGCACCCCTTCCAGGAACGGCATGAGAGAGCCCCAGTAAGCCAGTGACTCAGCCCCTGTAATAGGGTTAGAGGCAGAGAATCCCAGTGGAAAGAGGGGAACCGGCCAGGCAGAGACAGCAAGGGCGGTTCGTTGCTCCAGAGCCTTTCTGTTCACCTTCCCACTCCTGGGCCAGACTACACTCAATCATATGACCCACTGAACCCCACCTGTGGATATCGGGCCCTCATACCACCCTCATGGAGTCACACAACCCCACCTGTGGATATCGGGCCCTCATACCACCCTCATGGAGTCTGTTTCTGACCGTTTGAGCAGACACATGCACATTTGTGGCCTGCTGGAGGTCATTTTGCAGGGCTCTGGCAATGCTCCTCCTTGCACAAAGGCGGAGGTAGCGGTCCTGCTGCTGGGTTGTTGCACTCCTACGGCCTCCTCCACATCTCCTGATGTACTGGCCTTTCTCCTGGTAGAGCCTCCATGCTCTGGACACTACGCTGACAGACACAGCAAACCTTCTTGCCACAGCTCGCATTGATGTGCCATCCTGGATGAGCTGCACTACCTGAGCCACTTGTGTGGGTTGCAGACTCCGTCTCATGCTACCACTAGACTGAAAGCACCGCCAGCATTCAAAAGTGACCAAAACATCAGCCAGGAAGCATAGGAACTGAGAAGTGGTCTGTGGTCACCACCTGCAGAACCACTCCTTTATTGGGGGTGTCTTGCTAATTGCCGTTAATTTCCACCTGTTGTCTATTCCATTTGCACAACAGCATGTGAAAGTTATTGTCAATCAGTGTTGCTTCCTAAGTGGACAGTTTGATTTCACAGAAGTATGATTGACTTGGAGTTAGATTGTGTTTTTTAAGTATTCCCTTTATTTTTTTGAGCAGTGTATATATATATATATATATATATATTTTTTTTTATTTCACCTTTTATTCAACTGGGTAAGTCAGTTTCCCCAATGCTGGAATGGGTGGGAGCTGTACAGTGTCGGCCCGTAATGCAATTTTATGAATGTTCATGTGGTAAGTAGCTTATCGTTTATAAAACAGGAAATTTACTGTTAATTCCTGTTATTTGGTTACATTAATTTCTGTTGATGCATGTATTAATTAGTAATTTACTGTCCTCATTCTCGGAGAGGAAATGCTGTTTGCAGAGTTCACAACCTGCAACACTTGTGAGAAACCCATTTTGGGTTATTTCATACCATTTACACGCTTCATGTCAGCAATGAACATGTGTCTGGTTTCTTTGTCCTGTTAATGCTAATGGAGCCCACGTGCCTGAGCACGCATAAGTACCTGGCCTCAAATGTAGGGAAGTGTCCATTTGGCTTTTTATTAAATGTTTTAGTTTTTTTTTTGTCTATTAACTCACCACCACTAATAAGCTGAGCTTCTCAGTAATTGTGTCTTCACCTCACCTCACACAGTAATTCAACAAAGATGTGTATATATATACATTTTTACATCCATTCAAATTTATAATGGCTCCTCGCAGTATTTGAAAAATCTTTCCAGCGCTCTCCCCCTCGGGAATCGGCGTTGCTGATAAATAGGCTGTGGACATGTTGCGTCTATCTTAACGATTGTCAATTTCCTCTTTATACTATAGCATAGCTGTCCCCTTTATACTTTCCTTGTCAATTCTAGGCTTGGGTGGTATACTGGGTGTTTTGGAAATAGCCACAGGATGTTTTTTTAATACATTGTAGCTTTTTTGTAAGTAAATGCCTGAAGTCAACTTGTGCAATACATTAGGAGATAAAGCAGGTCTCATACTTCATTTCACCTGTAACCTTTATGAAGCTTACTGCTACACCAAGAAAAGTAACTACACATCAGTCAGATAGCTGAATGCTCGTTCGTCAATTCTCATCCAAATGAGAAGTGCAACTGAAGCACGAAATGTGTCTGATGCCGAGCAGAAATTACAATAAGAAGCATTTTAGATCTACAAGATGTTTCTTTTGTGTTTTAGCTTTCTGCTGTGTTTTGAAAAGGCAAAGCCCTTAGGATGAGTTCTCTGCCACTGCTGTCTTGGTTTCCTTGTGTTTTTTTTTTCTCCTTTGTTCTCGGCCTGTCTGCTCCTCCCCCTCTTCAAGCAGCGCAGGCAGGCCTGTTGCCCTAGCGACTCCAGACTCCACACAGACACAGCGTGAACACATGCTGCTCCAGAGCAGAACTCTTCTTCCTTCAGACAAGCGTGCGTCAACTTTGTTCGTTTGCACAATGTCTCTCGTTCACAATCGCTTGTAAGTCCAAACTCACCAAAAGTTACACATTTATGAGCTGGATTGCCTGTTTTTGCAATTAGTTTATTTAAATTTGTGTTGTTTAGCATATTTAGCTAGCAGCCTCCATGGGACATTTGCTATTACTACAGCTAATTCTGTTAGCATTCTGATAATAGATGGTAAATTCTACTTTTGGAAAACCTAAGGTAGGCCTCGGTTTTTTTGGAGATGAAAGAAACGCACACCTGTTTAGGCGAGGTGCTGGCTAGCGGAGTAGAACGCTTGAAAAAGAAGAGCTGCACACTCTAGGAGCTCCAATGCAGTAAGGTTTTTAAATATTTAAGGAAAGGATAATAAATATTTGCTCTTCTGACAAGCGCTGGTGGCTTTTATTGGCGGGCGCATTTACAGGGTGTGCGTGTGAGTTCCCTCATTCTCTCTATAGGCCTATTTGTCCGTTCAGAAAGTTTCCTAAAGTACCCTGACTGGACTCCATCTCTTTAAGAAGAATCAAACGCTCCTGTCATGATGTAATCTTGTAAAAGGTCTATTTTCAGTAGCTTAGGCTACATTCTTTCTCTCATTACGGCGTCCTCTCTTTAAAGAACATATGCCAATGCAATTGCCACCGAATAACGTCAGCAGCAGGGTTTGTGACGTTATACAAATATTTCAGGGAAAGATAGCCTAACAAGAAGAGAACTTCCTCCCACTGCTCCTGGCCTTTGCAGATTCTGCTGTTACGATCCTAATACTGCTTTTACCGATCTGCTTCCCAGTTATGATTTTTATATGCACATTTTCGAGGAACAGTTTAATTTATAATTGTCTTCGTATCTCAAAATCATTGTGATTAATCGAAATTGTAAAAGTAATGCATATTGCCAACTTTATAAAAATGGCCTACTTTAAAGCCAAAAAATTAAAACATTGCAGCCTGCAGGTAGAAAATATCCTGGTTTTAAAAATAAATAGTATAAATCACATTGAAACGCATGGCCTGTCTGCAAGGAACTTGAAACGTTGTGTCAAATAACTTGGCTCAGGCCTGAACCTCATGCTAGCAAACCTGCAACATTGTATAAAATATATATCTGCCAGTGAGCTCCGGACAGACAATGCTGTAGGCTATTTGGGCAAGGGTAAGAAGTAATCAGGTAGGCCTATTTGATGACGTTTCCATCGGAGCATAACCCCCCCATTTCACGCTGAGTGGTTATCGAAAGACGGCTAGAAGATTATCAAATGGGCCACGTTGAGGAGCTATTGTCATTCTCAATGGATGTAAAAACAGACTCTGGTCTGCCCTAGATCCAACTATGTTGGTAATTCGTGTCATGTCTGACTACTGCAGTAGGTTACTATGTGCTAGCTAACAGCAACAAACCCAGACGAGCTAAATGTGAAAGCATCCCGCAGATATCAGCTTCTCATTAGCTAGCTAATGTTAGCAATGCTTTATAACTATAATAAAGCTAACTGTTTAATGTTTTGAAATAACATTTATTTGACACATTATATACATAGACTTGGCAAGCTATAATATTTAGCTATCTAGCTAGCATCCAGTGTAGGTGAGTAGAAAAATTGCTGTAAAAACAGAAGACCTGATGTTTTATTTTTTTACCGGTTAATTACTTTTGATGCATCCATTGCAAAGATTTGTATAACTTGCTCCTTGTTCTATTTGTGCCTGTAGTCTACAGCAGCTGCCATTACTACATCAGTGAAAAACCGGAGCCAGTAATCCCCAGAATATCCCCAACAACTTAACCCCCCCCCCCCCCCGCCCCCAACTGGCCTACTGCCAAGTCAAATATTTTGATTAGTTGAATCAGTGTTACTGCTTGGCTGGAACAAAAGCATGCACCCACACTAGCCTCTTCTTTCTTTGTTCTTATTATTGTTTCTTTGTTCTACCCCTCTCTGACACAAGTTAAATGCACACAAGTATTTTAATTGCTATGTCATGAACCACTGCAGTACATAACCTAGGCCCTTGTTTTATAAGATTTAGGATAGGCTGGCAAGTGTTTTAAAATAGATTAGCTCATGATAAACATGGCTGAGTAAGTTTACTATAGGCCTGCATTTTCACAGCTTAATTTTCAAATGACAGCAGGCTGTTATTTGTTTTTCCTTTTGACCTGTTTGGCTGTGTAATGTCTGGTGTGTGCCATCCATTAATATTTGCCATGCTATTCAATGTTAACTGGTATGCTCACAATTTATGAGAATAATTTAATGTTGGGAGCATTATTAAGGTAAGTGCAGTGGTATCCTTTTTGCATAAATTTTAAACAATTCTCCTGAGTAATAATGGATGGTAGCCTACAGCCTGGAATGGAACTAGGGTCTGTAGTGACGCCTCTAGCACTGCGATGCAGTGTTTTAACCTTTTAATGATAGTGGGCAGCATTTTCACTTTTGGATGAGTAGCGTGCCCAGAGTGAACTGCCTCCTACTCTGTCCCAGATGCTAATATATGCATATTAGTAGTAGTTAGTAGTTAGTAGTTAGTAGTAGTTTCTAAAACTGTTTGAATGATGTCTGTGAGTATAACAGAACTCATATGGCAGGCAAAAACCTGAGAAAAATCCAACCAGGAAGTGGGATATCTGAGGTTTGTAGTTTTTCAAAGCTTGGCCTACACAGTGTCTATGGAGTCAAGTTGCACTTCCTACAGCTTCCACTAGATGTCAACTCTCTTTAGAAACTGGATTGAGGATTCTACTATTAAGGAGGGGCTCATAAGACCTGTTTGATTCAGTGGTCTGGCAGTGTCTCAGGCTTGTGACGCGCGCTCCCGACAGAGTTAGCTCTTGTTCCAGTGCTTTTCTTCAGACATAAAAATTCCCCGGTTGGAAGCTTATTGATGTTTTGATGTTAAAAATATCCTAAAGATTGATTCCATACATCATTTGACTTGTTTCTACGACCTGTAATGGAACTTTTTGAGTTTGTCTGGACGAAGTGTTCGTGCCTCATGAAGATGGATTACTGGGCTGAACGACAAGTGGCTATTTGGACATGAATGATGGACTTTATGGAAAAAATCAGTCATTTTTTGTCGAACTGGGATTCCTGGGAGTGCCTTCTGATGAAGATCATCAAAGGTAAGTGAATATTTAGTGTTATTTCTAACTTCTGTTGACTCCAAAATGGCAGATATTTATCTGGCTGGATTGAGCTCTGAGCGCCGTTCTCAGATTATGCTTTTCCTGTAAAGTTTTTAAAAAATCTGACACAGCGGTTGCATTAAGGAGAAGTCTATCTTTAATTCTGTGAAAAACAGTTGTATCTTTTATCAATGTTTATTATGAGTTTCTACAAAATCACGAGATGTTTTGGAATCAAAACATTACTGCACGTAACACGCCAATGTAAACAGATTTTTGTATATTAATATGCACATTATCGAACAAAACATACATGTATTGTGTAACATGATGTCCTATGAGTGTCATCTGATGAAGATCATCAAAGTTTAGTGATTCATTTGATCTATTTCTGATTTTTGTGACTCCTCTCTTTGGCTGGAAAAATGGCTTTGTTTTTTGACATGGCTATAACCTAACATAATCATATGTTGTACTTTCGCTGTAAAGCATTTTTTAAATCATACTATATACTATACTATATTTATCTTTCATTTGCTGTATTGGACTTGTTAAAGTGTGAAAGTTACATATTTCGGAAAAAAAATATTTTTGAATTTCTCGCACAACCTTTTCAGCGGAATGTTGTCGAGGGGTTGCGTTAGCGGAACGCCTGCGCTAGAAAGGTTCAACTGCTGCACCACTTGGGAGCTCAATGAGGTGGGAAGATGACTCCAACCCACAAGACTCATCTCCACTCCAAGCAGAATACCTCAGTCTTAAAATATGACACATGAAGTTGGATAAAAACAGATAAAGGAGCAAGAAAAAAATGTAGGCTAGTTCAAAATGCTTAGGATGTTGTCCAAAAATGAAAAACGTGTAGTTGCTTGATCCCTGTCGAAGGAGATGTTTAAAAAACATTTTGTGTATGACCGTAAAACATTCTTATGATGACTATAACATTTGATGACACCTTAAATTTTCTCATAAGTATATTTCAACACTGTCTGCTCAGGCAAATATGCCGAACTCCTAAACCTGTCAGAACTCCTAAACCAATCAGAACTCCTGCAGGGCTTGTTCAAACTGCACTAGGATGGTTCTCCTCACAGGTGAGTGAATGGCACTTGGTTGATTTCTGGGAGCAGGACACTGGAGAGCGGAGGAGCTCATGTGAGACAAAAGTGAGGGATGAGAATTTAATAAAAAATAAATAATCTCAGCAAAGGAATGTAGTTTGGCAGCTAGAAAATGAACATCCCGCCACTCTGGCAGGGTGCTCTTCAATCATCCTACTCCAATTATTTACAGATTTCTTATTTGTCAGTATGGATGAATTTAGTGGGTCCTGCCTTGATTACTTGGAATAAACTGGTAGGTATGCCGGAATGACATGGTAGCTAGTCATAAAGCTATTTGCTCAGCTAGCTAGCAACAGATCTACTTGCTAACTCAAATGTATTACTAAAAGCCAAACAGCAGATGTAAGATATAGGTTAGGGCTTCATGAAAAAATATCTAGTTGACAGTAGGCTGTTTTTCCTGTAAGGAGGCATTTGGACTGGAGGTGTTGAGAGCGAAGGGGGAAATCTGGTGTTGGCCCTGGTGAGGGTAGCACATTCCCACAGAACGGGCCCTGTGAACGGACTGGAGCCCCCCCCCCCTCTATGGTCTTTAATTTCAATTAGCTATGGCTGATCGTTCACTTTGATGGCATTAGTCGCTCCTCCAAGCCTCGACACATTTCCCTCTGCTCTCGTGCCACTCTGTTAGTTTTGCTAAAGCCGACGGAATTAACTTCAGCGATGGAATCGCCAAATGCTTGACTTCCACTTCCTTTTTCAAGCCTATGTCACATACACAAGCTCACACATATCAACCCAATAATGTTTCTTTTTAGTTTGTTGACTTTAGTTTTTTCAGTGCCGCGGGGATCCTCTCTGCGCTCTTTTGGGACACGGTGTTCTCTCATGGCTGACATACTTCTCTTCCAAAAACTGGTTACACGACTCCTGTCAGACAGTAAAGTTGAACACCTCACTGACACCTGGTGTTGTGAGGATTTTGCATAATAAAGCTACGAGGCACTAGATGCTTTTCCCTTTTCACAACAGATATCGTGTTAGTGGTCTGTTCATCAACCTTCAGTCTGTTTTGCGGATCACAGTATGCGATAGGCTAACTCTCCAACTTAAAACATGAGTCCATTTGTCTGACTTCTTTGAAGCTTGAATAGAACTACAAGATGTCTAGTACTTTCGTCTTCCCTTTTAACACGCTTCCTTTATTTCTCTCTGCATTGTTGCTTTTACTCAAAATATATCTCCCCGAAGCCATGCCCCTGTACTGTGACACCTCGCAGCCTCAGAATATATTCCTGCATGCTCTCAGGACTTTATAAATAGCCAGCGCAGTTAGTTGCCAATTATTGGCTGCACCCTTGAGTGACCTTGGCCTGGTGAGGAGACATTGAGGCAGTATTGTAAACAGATGAGCACAGCTGATCTCTATTGCCTTTCAGTGTTATGAATGTGCTCACTGTGTGTTCATCTCTTTTCTTCGATTTGTTTTGTATTTGCTCATACTAACCACTCTAGCACTTTCAAATGGCTATTTTCTTGTCATTCGGCCTAAAAATAGTTGGCGCATGGAATGCCCACTGCAGTTATGTCCTTTTACAAGGTCACTTTGACTTGGCTATAAGGACCTCAAATGCCTTTACACCAGCAGAAAAGCTTCCCACTTGCAGGAATTAAGATTTCTATTTGATGTACTGCATTTATTTTCCCTGCAAAAGAGTTTGTCGCTGAATGTAAACTCACATTGTTGTCTCTGGCTAATAAATAGTCCATGAGCCAGGGTGGTCGGTCAGGCTCACTTGGGCAGACGATGTCTCAGTGATTTTCTTGAAGGCTTATGTTCGTGATGAGCAGGTTAACTTAAAACCCGCTGTCCCTGCGGTTATATCTGCAGGGCAGGTGGGTTTGGGGTCATTAAATATTGTGTGGGGTTGAATAAAAGGAATAAAGGTTTCATTCTTGTGTAGTTTATATCTATAGGCTATATAGAGGTTTTTTCTTTCATTATTTTAGGCTTTCTGGCATTTATGTGTAAGCTTGAGGGCCTAACTGTACTCGCACCAAATAGCTTACACACCAATTGCTTTTGGAAACAGGCAGGAAAAGTTAGCATAGACCCACGGAGGCAAGAAGGACAATGTCGAACTTAATTTCATTAAGAGAAATGCTACGAAATGGAGAGTTGAACATAATAGGAGGGCCCAAAAATGATTTGGTGAAGTGGTAAAAGAGGATGATTGCTATGTTGTGTGATTGTGAGGCGCTATACAAATTCCACAGTCACAAGATGGGGCCTTCAAGCGAACTGCTGTAGCCTGCTGTTTAGATCGGTTAAATGGAAACTGAAATCTAGGCACTGACTAGGTCTATATCCACTCCCGTAGCCTTAATAATAACTCCTGCGCATATGTGAATCCTGTGATCGCTCTGTATCTAGAAATCTTTTTAAAACCCTGTTCTAGCTGTGAGTGTCAAATGTGGTGCCTTTATCACCAAAGTTACATTCCAAAAACTGCCCCACCACATGGAATCCTATGGCTAAGCTTCTAACATTCTAACGTCAATGGCACAATATGGGTTATTTTTTAAATAAGAGTTGTAGCTGGTGACATTTCCAGATCCACTTGTCAAAGGTTAAAATGTATCGGGTGTTTCCTTTTTTAAAGCAACAGCTAATTCTGATACTTTAGGTCATGTAGTGCATGTGGACACCTGCTTGTCGAACATCTCATTCCAAAATCATGGGCATTTAATAAAGAGTTGGTCCCCCCTTTGCTGCTATAACAGCCTCCACTCTTCTGGGAAGGCTTTCCACTAGATTCGTGAGGTCGGGCACTGATGTTGGTGCATTAGGCCTGGCTCGCAGTTGGTGTTCCAAATCATCAATGTTCGATGGGGTTGCGGTCAGGGCTCTGTGCAGGCCAGTCAAGTTCTTGCACACCGATCTTGACCAACCATTTCTGTATGGACCTCGCTTTGTGCACGGGATCATTGTTATGCTCAAACCGGAAAGATCCTTCCCCAAACTGTTGCCACAAAGTTGGGAGCACAGAATTGTCTAGTATGTTAAGATTTAAGGGTTAATATTTCCCTTCACTTGAACTACAGTGCCTAACCCAAACCTTAAAAACAGCCACAAACCATTATTCCTCCTCCACCAAACCTTACAGTTAGCACTATGCATTGGGGAAGGTAGCGTTCTCCTGGCATTTGCCAAACTCAGATTCGTCCGTCGGACTGCCAGATGGTGAAGTGTGATTCACCTCTCCAGAGGACGCGTGTCCAATGGCGACGAGCTTTACGCCACTCCAGCCAATGCTTGCATTGTTCATGGTGCTCTTAGGCTTGTGTGTGGAAACCCATTTCATTGAAAGGCAATTTTTACATGCTTCAGCACTCTGTGGACCTGTTCTTGAGCTTGTGTGGCCTGTTCTTGAGCTTGTGTGGCCTATCACTTCTCGGCTGAGCGTTGTTGCTCCTAGACGTTTCCACTTCACAACAGCACTTCCAGTTGACCAGGGCAGCTCTAACAGGGCAGTGATTTGACGAACTGACTTGTTGGAAAGATAACATCTTATGACGGTGCCTCGTTGAAAGTCACGGCGATCTTCAGTAAGGTCGGTGTACTGCTAATGTTTGTCTATGGAGATTGCATGGCTCTGTGCTCAATTTTATACACCTGTCGGCAACGGGTGTGGCTGAAAAAGCAGAATCCACTAATTTCAAGGGATGTCCACATACTTTTGTAAATATGAGTTATGTAGGCTAGAGGTCAAGGTTCTATTGACTTGAAAATTCCAAAAATGTGTCTGATAGCTGTGAATCTAAGCTTTCCAATAATATATTATTGATGTGAGCAATAGCTTGTTGTATACTGAACCCTATGGGATAGATGGAGGGATGAAAAAGAGTAGCACAGAGAATGCTACCATTTGATGTAGTGCTATCACACATTTTTCAACTCTAGGGACAGAGCTTCAATAAAATTACTTAGACATCGTTGGCCCAAGTGAGCCCGATGGCCCAAATTTGTCTGGCTCATGGACTAAAAGGCCCTTTGAGTCACAAGGAACTCTCCCATGTGGAAGAATAGCCCCTGTGTTGGTGCTGAGAGCAGTGCCTGGCGCTCAGGCTGCTGGGCCACATCCAGACCATACTGCTCCACTTATCTCCCTGCCACAGCAGGGGCTTTTGGCCTACAGTTGCCCACTCAAAGGAGGCTTTATGGGTACACCATGGACAACCTCCTATCCCACCCCCTGGAATAGCACATCCCTCAGGTCTAAAATCATACCCCATGTGCTGTTGGGGTATCTGAGCTGAAATGTCTAAAACTGTGCGCTAAATGAGGATTCCCTGGTATTGAACAGGGAAGTGACTGACACTCTTTGCCCCTATGTTTTCAGGCTCATGTAGGCAAGGCCTAAAGCTGGTTTGAAAGGCTAAACCTAAAGATCAACTATGAAGAAAACCCTCTGCCTTTTCCTGGTTGCTAAAATTCTAGTAGTTTGCCTAACTTCAGTTGTGACAACAATCAAGTAGGGTAGAGAATCATTGTACCATCTAAACAGCTGGGAAATATATTTTCCATTACCAAAAATATTGTATTTTCAGCTGTTTTAAAGCTGGTGTACAAAACCGAAATGTAAAAGACACAAAAACAAAACTTAAAAACGTGAGGCACATAGATCGGCTCTACCGCTTGCTTCTTAGACTTTCTTTCAATAAGTGACAGATCTATAATGCAGATTTCTAATGAATTTGTTTGGGTCGCCCAAAAAGTTACATCTTTCATTTTTGTTATTTACAGACTTGACTAATCACACAAGTGAGTCAATGTATGAGTATCCAGCATTAATTTGTCAGACACAGAAATCACACTTTGATAAGCCCTCTAAGAGCTTCAGCTCTTATATTCCTGTTTGAACTTGCCTCTGTTTCTCTGAGGTGGCGTCCTTCTGTAGACAGTGATGCTGAAGTGGCGGTAATTACACACACACACCGATCCGGCTCTGCTAATGACTTTTAAAGTTGGAAGATGTTAGTTGTGGGCTGCAGTAATGTGTAATGTCTTTCCATCAGTGTAGGTCGTAGTGTACTGCGGCTGGGTCCCTGGGCTCTGGGCCTCGGTGACAGTCTGTCTGCAGCGCTGTGCTGCGGCTCCTGCCCCGTCATCTGATACCTCCGCACAGCTTGGGTTGCCCAGCAACCCCCTCGGCCTGCTTTATTTTACTTTAGGGGTTGTGCGCAAAATTTTAGGGCAGAAATAAAAATGGAAATGTTTGGCTAAATCAAAACTTTTTATTTTCATGCAGACATATCAAGACTGGTGATATGCAGTCCTTCCCGACCTGTTATTGACACACTTTGGTCCATTTACAACGTCCCATTTGCTTGGTGCGTGACTAACTTGAGGCTCACACTCTCTCCTGCTCAGGTCTCCATGGTGCCATGCTGGATTTCTGTCTCCACCATCAATATGTTCTCTCTCCCCATGGATCTGTATGACCCCCAGCACCAACTCTGGTCTCTCTACAAGCTTCCTCAACATGCCCCTGCACCATGGATCCCCCAGTGAGGTAAGGCTGCTCTCTCTGGCTGTTACAGTGAATCTGAGGGATCACTCCTGCTTTAGATTATACTTGTGATGATACATGTTCAACCCCATACGGTGTGTAATTTGTGCAAGATGTGTTGTGGTCACATGCTTGGTTGGTGAATGCATCTCTGTTTGGATTCCTTCTCTGAGCCTTTTTCTTTAACCTAACAAATGTTTGTTTCTCTGCGGAGGGCACCGGTGATTACCACACAACCTGATTATACCCCTCCCCCTCTGAGGAGATTAAACCCTGACCTCTCCCGGCAGACAGAGCTGGCCAATCAGCGGGTGGTTACCCGGCTCTTAATTGCCGACGCAGATTGGGTCATTGGAGCTGTCTGCTGATGTGATTAATAACTAGAGGAATAAGAGCAGGAAAGGACCTGATTGCACATGCTCCCGGAGGTTTACACATCTGAGTTTTTCATGGGTGGAGTGACTCCCACCATGAGAGAACATCTAGAATGGGTTATTTTTGGGCGGAGGACGTTCTCTTATTATAATTTTTTTTTTTTTAAAGAGGTATCTCCTTGTCATTAAGTCACCATCTTAGTTCACAGTTTAAACATGTATAAAAGATGAGATGACAATGTAGTGATCGGTGGCTTATATGTTCCCTTTTGTTTGAGGAAAAAAACTAAAACACTGAGCCTGAGTTTGCGCACTCCGCCGGCAGACCTTCAAACAGAGTCAGGGAGTCTACTCGAGCAAATTGCTACCATATGTTCACAGAGGATGTTGAACCAAATGTATTTCACGTCCTCACTTTTAAACACGACTTAAGGCGAGTTGGTGAGTTTCCCAATTTGTGCCGGTCTACTTTTGTGTCCAACTTTTTCTCCTGAATCATCACTCATAGACTGAAGAGTGGTGTGGCTTTAAGAAAGCAACCGGGATCTTCTCTCCTTATAGAGGTAGTGGTTGAGGGTGACACAGGTCTAGTCTCTGGAAGAGGGGGGAGGGGTCCGGTTGACAGGGATAAAGTGAGGCTTTTATTGTGGGAAGCTTGCACTCCCACTGGACCGTTAATTACAGCAGTAGCCTAACTGTGTGACTCCTGGCTTATTGACGGAAGAAGCTAGCAGTTATCCTGACAAACTTGGCTCTGTGCAGTTGAGAGCCTTTCGGCCTTGCTCCATTGTTCTGGTATGTGTCAGCAACAGAGTTCCAATCCAGCACAGTTCTAGATGCATAAGAAAACAGGAGGGGGGCATACAGGTAACTGCCCAAATACAGGAAACACTTGAGTAAATGAGGGACACAAAGTATATTGAAACACACAGGTATGGTTCCTGGGTTAATTAAGCAATTAACATACCATCATGCCTAGGTTCATGTATAAAAATTCCCAATTGCCCATTATCTTGGCTACCATGGCGAGAAGAGATCTGTTATTGGAAAGAGGGGTCTCAAAGGAGCATAGGGGGTTTAAAAATGACATACCCAAATCTAACTGCCTGTAGCTCAGGACCTGAAGCAAGGATATGCATATTCTTGATACCATTTGAAAGGAAACCCTTTGAAGTTTGTGGAAATGTGAAATTAATGTAGGAGAATATAACACACAAGATCTGGGAAAAGATCATGCAAACAAAAACAAGTTATTTTTTATTTTAATCTTTGAAATGCAAGAGAAAGGCTATAATATAATATTGCTGTTTATGCGCTGTTTAGATTTTGGCCACTAGATGGCAGCAGTGTATGTGCAGTTTCAGACTGATCCAGTGAAGCATGGCAATACTGCACACACTTTATTTTATTTTATCAAGTCTGCCCAGAAACAGCAGGGGTTCAAACTTTAGAACTCAGTACCTACATTTTAAATTTAAAAATAGATTTTATCAAACAAAACTATGCTACATTTTATGTCTGGAACCCTCAGGAGGACAAATCAGAGCAAGATTACTGAATTTAAGTACATCAGAGGTGAATGTGTCAAACCAAGTGCCATAAGAAAAGTTTGTTGTGCACTCTCCTCAAAAGCATGGTATTTTTTTAGCTACTGTATAGCTACTGTAAATTGGACAGCACACTTAGATTAACAAATAATTTAAGCTTTCTGCACATACAAGACATGTCTATGTCCTGGAATGTTGATGTTACTTACATCATTCTAGTCACATTAGCGCACGTTAGCAATGCCCAAACTGGACTTGTCGCGTGCGCGAACATTGCAAAATAAATGTACACACGCATGTGATTCAATCATTGTACCCACACTGCTCGCACACGCCAACGAACGTCTGCGTTGCCAGGCGCTAAAATATAAGTTGATTCTATTTGTGACGCAGAACGCGATGCAAGTCCTGCCTCTCCAATCTCCTCATTGGTTTTTAGGAACATATACCCAGGTGGGTGATTGAAAGATGAACTGAGGTCGGATGTGGTAATGCACCTTAATATGAAAGTTAGTTTCCCATCGCCATATAAAGTCCAAATAAGAAAAAGAAGCCTGGAAGGAGGAGAGATTACTAGAAACGATTCGGTTGACCATTTTATGTGTGGATTAATTGTCGGAGTAGAGGACCTTGTGCATTTCAGATAAAATAACAACTCAATGTTTATGTCCAGGGACAAATTAGCTACCAACTGCTAGCTAGCTAAATTGCCATAAATGTTTAATGCTTTTCGACCTGTCCCCAAATGAATCAAATCAAATTTTATTGGTCACATACACATGGTTAGCAGATGTTAATGCGAATGTAGCAAAATGCTTCTAGTTCTGACCGTGCAGTAATGTCTAACAAGTAATCTAACAATTTCACAACAACTACCTTATACACGCAAATGTAAAGGAATGAATAATCCAAATCAAATCACATTTTATTTGTCACATACACATGGTTAGCAGTTGTTAATGCGAGTGTAGCGAAATGCTTGTGCTTCTAGTTCCGACAATGCAGTAATAACCAACAAGTAATCTAGCTAACAATTCCAAAACTACTACCTTATAGACACAAGTGTAAAGGGATAAAGAATATGTACATAAAGATATATGAGTGAGTGATGGTACAGAGCGGCATAGGCAAGATACAGTAGATGGTATTGAGTGCAGTATATACATATGAGATGAGTATGTAAACAAAGTGGCATAGTTAAAGTGGCTAGTGATACATGTATTACATAAAGATGCAGTAGATGATATAGAGTACAGTATATACGTAGACATATGAGATGAATAATGTAGGGTATGTAAACATTATATTAGGTAGCATTGTTTAAAGTGGCTAGTGATATATTTTACATGTTACATCAATTCCCATTATTAAAGTGGCTGGAGTTGAGTCAGTGTGTTGGCAGCAGCCACTCAATGTTAGTGGTGGCTGTTTAACAGTCTGATGAATAAGACTATCTACATATAAATACATGGAAAAGTGATGGCCGTGCGACATAGGCAAGATGCAGTAGATGGTATAGAGTACAGTATACATTTGAGTAATGTAGGGTATGTAAACATTATATAAAGTGTCATTGTTTAAAGTGACTAGTGATATACATTTATTACATCCAATTTTTAATTATTATAGTGGCTAGAGATTTGTGAACAGACAGTGGCTCGGGTGGTTGTTGTCCTTGATGATCTTTTTGGCCTTCCTGTGACATTGGGTGGTGTAGGTGTCCTGGAGGGCAGGTAGTTTGCCCCCGGTGATGCGTTGTGCAGACCTCACTACCCTCTGGAGAGCCTTACGGTTGTGGGCGGAGCAGTTGCCGTACCAGGTGGTGATACAGCCCGACAGGATGCTCTCAATTGTGCATCTGTAAAAGTTTGAGTGTTTTCAGTGACAAGCCAAATTTCTTCAGCCTCCTGAGGTTGAAGAGGCGCTGTTGCGCCTTCTTCACCACACTGTCTGTTTGGGTGGACCATTTCAGTTTGTCCGTGATGTGTACGCCGAGGAACTTAACTTTCCACCTTCTCCACTACTGTCCCGTCGATGTGGATAGATAGGGGGGTGCTCCCTCTGCTGTTTCCTGAAGTCCACGATCATCTCGTTTTGTCGACGTTGAGTGTGAGGTTATTTTCCTGACACCACACTCCGAGGGCCCCCACCTCCTCCCTGTAGGCCGTTGTTGGTAATCAACTCTACCACTGTAGTGTCGTCTGCAAACTTGATGATTGAGTTGGAGGCATGCATGGTCACGCAGTCATGGGTGAACAGGGAGTACAGGAGAGAGCTGAGAACGCACACTTGTGGGGCCCCAGTGTTGAAGATCAGCGGGTGGAGATGTTATTTCCTACCCTCACCACCTGGGGGCGGCCTGTCAGAAAGTCCAGGACCCAGTTGCACAGGGCGGGTTCGAAACCCAGGGTCTCGAGCTTAATGACGAGTTTGGAGTGTACTATGGTGTTAAATGCTGAGATGTAATCGATGAACAGCATTCTTACATAGGTATTCCTCTTGTCCAGATGGGTTAGGGCAGTGTGATTGTGATTGCGTCGTCTGTGGACCTATTGGGGCGGTAAGCAAATTGGAGTGGATCTAGGGTGTCCGGTAGGGTGGAATTGATATGATCCATATCCTTGCTTCCTTCTCTCAAAGCACTTCATAATGACGGAAGTGAGTGCTTACCGGTAGTCGTTTAGCTCAGTTACCTTCGTTTTCTTGGGAACAGGAACAATGGTGGCCCTCTTGAAGCATGTGGGAACAGCAGACTGGGATAGGGATTGATTGAATATGTCCGTAAACACACCAGCCAGCTGGTTTGCGCATGCTCTGAGGACGCTGCTAGCGATGCTGTCTGGGCCGGCAGCCTTGCGAGGCTTAACGCATTTAAATGTTTTACTCACGTTGGCTGCGGTGAAGGAGAGCCCACAGGTTTTGGTAGCGGTCCGTGTCAGTGGCACTGTATTGTCCTCAAAGCGAGCAAAGAAGTTGTTTAGTTTGTCTGGGTGCAAGACATCGGTGTCCTCGTGGGGGCTGGCTTTCTTTTTGTAATCCGTGATTGACTGTAGGCCCTGCCACATACTTCTCGTGTGCCGTTGAATTACTTTGTCTCTATACTGACGCTTAGCTTGTTTGATTGCCTTGCGGAGAGAATAGCTACACTTTTTGTATTCGGTCATGTTTCCGGTCACCTTACCATGATTAAAAGCAATGGTTCGTGCTTTTGGTTTTGCTCAAATGCATATACATCAATGTTGTTGTTTTGAGGCTATCCGGAACATATTCCAGTCCACGTGATTGCTTCAGTCTTGAAGTGTGGAATCTTACCAGCGTTGAATAGACCTGAGCACAGGCGTTTCCTGTTTTAGTTTCTGTCTATAGGCTGGGATCAACAAAATTGAGTTGTGGTCAGATTTGCTGAAAGGAGGGTGAGGGAGGGCTTTGTATGCATCACGGAAGTTAGAGTAGCAATGATCCAGAATGCTGCCAGCCCGGGTCGTGCATTCGATATGCTGATAAAATTTAGGGAGCCTTGTTTTCAGATTAGCTTTGTTAAAATCCCCAGCTACAATAAATGCAGCCTCAGGATATGTGTTTTCCAGTTGACATAGAGTCCAATTAAGTTCTTTCAGGGCCGTCGAGGTGACTGCTTGGGGGTGATACACATGGCTGTGATTATAATCGAAGAGAATTCTCTTGGTAGATAATGCGTTCGGCATTTGATCGTAAGGAATTCTAGGTCAGGTGAACAAAAGGACTTGAGTCCTTATGTTGTGATCACACCACAACTCGAGGCATACATCCCCACCCTTCTTCTTACCAGAGAGATGTTTGTTTCTGTCGGTGCGATGTGTGAAGAAACCGGGTGACTGTACCGACTAACCTATCCCGAGTGAGCCATGTTTCCGTGAAACAGAGAATGTAACAATCTCTGTCTCTCTGGAAGGCAACCCTTACTCGAATTTTGTCTACCTTGTAGTCAAGAGACTGGACATTGGTTAGTAGTATACTCAGTAGAGGTGAGCGGTGTGCCCGTCTACGGAGGCTGACCAGAAGACCTCTCCGTCTGCCCCTTCTGCGGCGGCTTTGTTTTGGGTCGCCTACTGGGATCCGATCCATTGTCCTGGGTGGTGGTCCAAACAGAGGATCCGCTTCGGGAAAGTCGTATTCCTGGTCGTAATATTGATAAGTTGAAGTTGCTCTTATATCCAATAGTTCCTCCCGGCTGGATGTAATAAGACTTCCTGGGGTAACAGTGTAAGAAATAATACTTAAAATTACAAAAATACTGCATAGTTTTCTAAGAACGCGAAGCGACCATCTCTGTTGGCACAATGTCACTGTCATAATTGGTTCAGAGTTTGTTTTGATATTTCAACTTGTATGTCGTGATTGCGTTTGGTGTGGGGGGGGGGGGGGGATCAATTTGCGCACGATGGTGTCCGGTTTGGGCATGGTGCTATGGGAGATTCTGGAGCGGCACCTGAGACAGCATCAACAAAACACCAAATTATAGAATTTATTGAGCAAGAATTTTGTCGCATCCCTCCAATAGAGTTCCAGACATTTGTAGAATCTTTTCCAAAGAGCATTGAAGCTATTCCCGGTCGTGTTGGCCTAATGCCCTATTAAGACACTTTGTTGGTGGTCCTTTATTTTGTCAGTTACCTGAATGTACAGCTAACACACAAAATATCTACAACCTGGCAGCTACATTCAAGGCTAGGTGTGTTTTTTTCTTCTGTTGTCTGGTTACATCTTGGAATGCCAAACCAGTCTAACTATTAAGGATTAAGCCTATGTGTGGTCAGTTCAAACCACTGAACTGCTAGGCCTATACCCATTATTCCAAAATGTGTCCTAATAAAATGCATCACTTGTCCCTCCTCCCCTCATCTTCCCATCTTCAAGGTCAGTCGATTGACAACCGGAGAGATGCTGTCTGCCATACAGTAGCTACTAGCAGATTTATTGTCCTGAATGGGGATGTTAATTGGTTCGCAGTCCAAAATACATTTGACCGGTCATGCTTATCGGTCTCTAGGTTAATTTGCATATGTTAGTGGATCATTTCAATTGGCCCGTGTGTATTTTCATTAGTCGTCATGTATCTTAGTCGTCATGCGCACAGAATACAGAGGCTAGTTTGAGGAGCCGAATGGCCTATCACCTATCACCTGGAGTGAAACATGCTTTTGGAAGCCCAGTCAATTTTTTGTCTTTCTCAACTCGTAATTAAAACGCGTCTCCCATTCGCCATCGGAATGCATAGGCTATAGTCAACGGTAGGCACACTTTTGAAATGTGCGCTAGAGGCAGTGTAATTGTTTGAAACCCCCGTTTGACTTTACTTCAAATAATGAGGAATGTCTTACATTGCTTCAATTATTTTATGAAGACTTCCTCATGCCATTACTGTTGCGTTTCTCTCTTGTTCTATTGGTTTTCATATAAAAAAGTGGTTTATATTAGCAACCCATCCTAGTCCCCCTCTTTCTACGTTTCTAATGGAGATTTTCATCTGTCACACATGGAACCACTTGCATTAGGATCACTGTTTAGAACGGTGGTGACCCACCTATTGGATTTTGGCAAATGCTTGAATTTGGTTTTATTAGTTGCTTCATTACAGTAGTTGCATATTCAATAATAGGCCACAGTCTTTTGACTAAGATTATAGGCTTGCTATTGTTGCATGTTTTCATTAAGCTCTTAATGAAATATGTCCGTTCCTTGCATGCATAGTTTTTTTTTTGTTGCTCACTTCATTTAACTGTTTAGAAAAAATGTTGCTGTTTGTTGACCGGTTAATGAGGGTTGGTTAGTCAGCAGCAAAATTGACCGAAATTTGCATCCCTAGCCCTGACAAAGCCTTATTTCAGACCATCTTCTGTGAGAGATCTGTCAGTGAATCCCAAACTATCCCCTCGCACCCTAACTGGCTCGGAGGGCCCTCTGTTGTCACATGTTGCTGACAACTTAGAGGGTGGCTTCCAGAGAGTGGCGAGGGGATCAATAAACCCATCACCTGCAGGACACACTTGTGACTTGAATGATGCAATTCATGTTCCACTTTTAAATGATACGAGTATGAAATTCTAATGAACAAATACCCACTGTTTTAAACCTCAGTGTTTTTATTTATATATTTGTGGGTATTTAATCTGTTACATGTGTCAAGTCTCGAAATCAGACAAACAAATGCACGTGGTCCCAAACATATGGCACTTCGTGATGGGGTAGCACTTTGCTCTGAACCCTGCATCTGTGCTGGCTAGGTCAAAGTGGCTATCGAGGGACTAATCAGCCCCTACACCATCATCAATAATTTTCACTCCCTCAGCTTTGGGACACTATAGCAAATGGAGGAGGCGTGCGTGAACGTGCAAATGGAGGGGCGAGGGGAAGGATGTGGTTTGGGATTCAGCCTGTGTCTCCGTGTGGGATGGTTTCTCTCAGGAGGATTGCAGTTCTGGAGCGCTGCCTGGCCCCAGCTCTTATCAGCCCCCCCCCCCCCCCCCCCCCCCCGCTAGTGGAATGTGTGAGCAGGTAATGGAAAATAAACTGGCAGAAAATCTCAGATCATGGGAATTTGAGTGATAATGGGCACCTTGCCGGAGCAGAGCCTGTGTCAAAGGAAAGTCAATTAAAAAATAGTGGTTTTGAATTGGCCTGCTTGACGTTCAATTTTTTCCGCTGCCTTCTTGAAGAGGGCCTCTGTTTCAACAAGGGTGCCAACACTGTTTAGATCAGAGGGTGTTCAGTTGAGTTCAGATAGTATTATCAAAATATTATGCCAAACAGTGCTGTAAAACGCCAGCTACCATGTACTGTGTGGTTTGATAAGAGGGTGGCCTACTCTTCCGTGTGTGTGTGTGTGTAAGCATGCCTATTAGAGACTAAAGCCGTGGTTGCAGTAATTGACTGTCTATGGAGGGTAACCTCAGATCCTGGGAGGCCTGGTCAGTCAGGAACACTAGCTCCGTTCACAAACCTTCCACTCCAGAGAGCGAGAGGACTCTATTCAACACCATATCTTCTCACCTCAGTGTTTACCTGTTTACAAAGTCATTTTGTGTAGTTTTACTTTGTCTGTAAAAACCATTAGCATGTGTAGCTCCTCACAAAAAACACGAGGCTTGACACCCACCATCACAGATTGTTTCTGTAGTTAGTAACAGATACGATTAGCAGTGCTGAAATATTTTGTTTTGAAATTATATCTGAGAAATTACTCTCAATTGATTTCACCCAAATTGACCATTTACATTTATGGGGTTCAGATAGTAATCAACATCCAATTTGAACCAAACTTCTTCCTACCAATGAGTAAGACACCCACGGATCCCCACACCCCATGCCAATCCCATACCAAGAACCAGTATCAGTTCTCTATGTTTAAGTAGTATGAAGCTGTGGCTTGGAGTATTGCTTCTCCATACTATGCAGTGTATTCCCTGTGAATCTTTTTTTTCACCTTTGAGAGAATTTGTCATTGAAGCCGCTTGCATTATTTGCCATAAACAATTGTGACAGTAACATGTGTTGACCTCTAGATGTCGCTGTTTCTGCTATACTGCCACAATCTTTTATACATGTTTCTTGTCTCTTGTGTTTATTGAATAGATGTTTGCAATTTTGGTTGAAAACTAATAGATTTGTTTCATTGAAATAAATTGTGTGGTCATCCTAGAACTGGGATGACAAACCGAAAATTAGCAACCATACCGATCACTTATCGCAGGCATTTTGCTGATATTGTTCATTACAATAACTAGCTTATATTATATAGATGTGAAGTTTTTAAATGAAATACGTTTGCTAATATGGGTGCTTGTTAATGGGGCAATTGATGGCTACAGGTATCAAACTAGTAGTTGGTTTTCTTTGCACATTAAAATTATAAATGTATTGTTCTGTTTATCATTATCGCATCAATTCAGGCAATTTATTGTGATATGGATGTTTGTCCATATCGTCCAGCTCTAGGTCATCCTCACAATTCAAGCCAGTCTTCCATGAATGCAATTCAGTTTGTTCTAATGGCAGGAAAAAGAAAAAGCCATGTCTCAGACTGGCCAATAAAAAGAAAAGATTAAGATGGTCAAAACAATAGACACTGGACAGAGGGATGGCTTTTTCTTTGCAACTCTGCCTAGAAGGCCAGCATCCAGGAGTCGCCTCTTCACTGTTGACTAGACCCTCGACTGTATTTGTCCTCTTGTCGCTCAGTTGTTCACCGGGGCCATCCACTCCTCTTTCTATTCTGGTTAGAGCCTGTCTGCGCTGTTCTGTAAAGGGAGTTGTACACAGCGTTGTATGAGATCTTCAGTTTCTTGTCAATTTCTTGCATGGAATAGCCTTAATTTCTCAGAACAAGAACAGACTGACTATTTTCAGAAGAAAAGTTCATTGTTTCTCGCCATTTTGAGCATGTAATCAAACCCACAAATGCTGATGCTCATTAGTCTAAAGGCCAGTTTTATTGCTTCTTTAATTAGCACAACAGTTTTCAGCTGTGCTAACATAATTGCAAAAGGGTTTTCTAATGATCAATTAGCCTTTTAAAATGATCAACTTGGCTTAGCTAACACAACATGCCATTGGAACACAGGAGTTCATGGTTGCTGCTAATGGGTCTTTGTACGTCTGTGTAGATATTCCATAAAAATCAGCCGTTTCCAGCTACAATAGTCATTTACAACATTAACAATGTGTACACTGCATTTCTGATCAATTTGATATTTTAAAGGACAAAAAATACTTTTCTTTAAAAAACAAGGACATTTCTAAGTGACCCGACATTTGAAACATTAGTGCATAGGCTCAGAATGTGGTGTTGGCATGTCATATGCCTAAGTTTGCTAGTCTTGCCAATAGTTGGCAATATCAGTGGGTTTTGTGATGAATGAGCCATGTGATTCAGTAAATGATGGAACCGAGTTCCAAAAATTACAATCATTCTTTATAGCCCCCCCCCCATTTTTCCATATATACAGTGCATTCAGAAAGTATTCAGACCTTGACTCTTTCCAGATTTTGTTGCATTATAGCCGTATTAAAAAATGTGTGAAATATTTCCCCCCCCTCATCAATCTACATACAATACCCTGTAATGACAAAGCGACAACAGTTTTTGAAATGTTTGCACATTTATTACAAATTCAAAAGGTACCTTATTTACATAATTATTCAGACCCATTGCTATGAGACTTAAAATTGAGCTCAAGTGCATCCCGTTTCCATTGATCACCCTTTTGTTTCTACAACTTGATTGGAGTCCACCTGTGGTAAATTCAATTGATTGGGCATGATTTGGAAAGGCACACACCTGTCTATATAAGGTCCTACAGTTGACCGTGCATGTCAGAGCAAAAACCATGCCATGAGGTCGAAGGAATTGTCCGTAGAGCTCCTTTACAGAATGGTGTAGAGGCACAAATCTGGGAATTGTACCAACAAAAATTCTGCAGCGTTGAAGGTCCCAAAGTGTCCTCCATCATTCTTCAATGGAAGACGTTTGGAACCACCAAGACACTTCCTAGAGACCTGAAAATAGCTGTGCAGAGACGCTCCCTATCCAACCTGACACAGCTTGATAGGTTCTGCAGAGAAGAATGGGAGAAACAACCCAAATACAGGTGTGCCAAGCTTGTAGCGTTATAACCAAAAAGACTCGGCTGTAATCGCTGCCAAAGGTGCTTCAACAAAGTACTGAGTGAAGGTTCTGAAATATTTGTAAATGTGATTTACGTTTTTCTCTTTTTTTATAAATGTACAAAAGTCATTTTTATTTGTTTATTTGTTTAACTAGGCAAGTCAGTTAATAACAAATTCTTATTTTCAATGGTGGCCTAGGAACAGTGGGTTAACTGCCTTGTTCAGGGGCAGAACGACAGATTTGTACCTTGTCAGCTCGGGGATTTGAACTTGCAACGTTTTGGTTACTAGCCCAACGCTCTAACCACTAGGCTGTCATTATGGGGTATTGTGTGTAGATTCTCATATATATATATATATATATATAATTTTTTAAAATCCATTTTAGAAAAAGGCTGTAACTTAACAATGTGGAAAAAGTCAAGGGGTCTGAATGCACTGTAGACACATGCTATGGTTTTAATCAACTATATTCACTGAGCATATTTTATGCACATTGATTAAATAAGACGGTCAAATGACTAGTGGGAGAACGACTAGCATTTGATTGTGCCGTGCCGGGCTCAGACTTCATGCGCTGTGTTAAAAGATAATGGATGCTAGTCACACTATCACTTTGTCTCTCCTCCCTGCTGCAGCGACCACCACAGAACATAAGTGTTTATTGCGCTGTTCGTGTTGCTGAAGCTGCAACATAATTACAGCATTCCTGACTGAAAGGTTCTGTTACCGAAATCCCTCATTTGTTTAGGATAAACATGACCTATTCCCTCATCCCTTGTTCTCCTTATGACACATGTATGCATCGCATGCACGTGACCAATCGGGCCTGACCTAGAGCATATCATAATCACTTAATAAATTGGTTATAACAAACTCCGAACACCATAACAGCAAAATGGGTGCAGAGGGCGTGACAAACTCGAAACGGGGGAATGTTACTGGTTGCTCAGGAGGTAAAGGGGAAGTCAGATGTGTGGAATAAATGTGACTAGTTGTGGAAAATACTGGAGATCAAGAAAAATAAGTTAAGGAGCAAGCGCTGTGTGCATATTATGTGTACCAAACAGGTGCTGTTAAATTACAATATAATTTTTCTGACCATTTGGAACAATGTAAACAACTCTAAATACATTATAAGCGTACCAGAGAGTCTGTTGTCAAAAAAAATTGCTGTGCAGATTTTTAAGCCTTTATTACAGCAAAGACTAAAAACAGTCACATTCATGAATGCAATTTCCCGAAATGGAACGGGTTCGGCCTATTTAAAACTAAATGCTTGATTACATTTCGAATGACTCGTATGCTGTGTGATGACATGAACAAATTAATTATTGATACAGTAGCCTAAACTTTTGACTGGTACTGTATATGGATGATAAATAAAGCCATATTTAACAGTTAGGCTATTGATTGTAGACGTTATTTAGTTGGTTTCCTCTCTCCTCACTTTTCTTAGACAATGAGACACGGGCTATGTTTCACATCTGGTGCCTCTGTCGCTTTGTTCTCAACACCAATATGCTGGTGTCTTTGCTATTATGCGTATAAAGCAGGAGAAAGCGCATTTAGTTATTAAATGTTTTATTAGTGTTGCGCTGTTGTTCTTACATAACAACCATCTACAATTTCAGTAGCACATGACTTAGTGATGGACTGTGCATCCCCACTGCCTCCACAATGGATTAGTCCACTCAGACGGGTGTCTTGTACACCATGAAATATTTTGTATTACTATTGCTCGGCTAAAGAAATCTCTGTCGACCAAACAATCGACCAGTCCTAATTTAGGTCACCCAGAAAATATGCCTCTGTTGATATCACATTTCACACATTATCCAGACACTGACTTTTAGCACTTAGAGGTCTATCGCAGCTTCCCAAAAGGAATGTTTTTTAGGTGAGGCAGTTGGACCTGCAGCCATATTACTTCTACAGCAATGTGTGTTATAGTTCTGCCAAATGGCATGGCATTGCATGCAAGGGTGTGGCCTTTGGTCCTTTACCTTTCTAACATTTACAGGAATATGACTCTGAACAAAAACGTCAACACCTCCACCATTTGGATTCCTGTCTCTTCTGACGACGTTGAAACCATGTATTGCCTACCACTGTATCATCAAAGGTATTTTCAAAGTGAGATTCAGAGATAGTCAGTATATGAATGTTATCCATTACTAGCAAGTTAGCCCACGTTAATGTATGTAGCCTATTTTTAGCACTTTTCTCAGATTCTTTGTTTGTATTGCTTTACTGGGAGGCTTATCAGAGGTAGACATGACAGTAATATTTGTTTGAGCTGAGTGCAGGCTGAGCTGCACAAAGTGGACTTCCTACTAGGGCAATCCGCCTCCGTGCTAACAGTATAACTCGGGTTCATAGGCGGATATAGCGCAGCCAATTGGCATGGCATTGCATGAAAGGGTGTGAACTTTGGTATTTTACTATCATGCAGGGTTGCACCTTCCTAGGCCTCACCATGTCACGTGAATTTGCATTTGAAGTTGGCCTTACGGAAGAAGAGGAATAATAATATTAATGAACGCCAACAAACACAATAGGGATTTATCATTTTTATTGAACCTTTATTTACCTGGGCAACAATGTATTGTGATTAGTGACATTTACTATTAAACCCAACGCAACCCAATACTATTACAATTGCAAAACACTATAGTGTTTTTGGGACTTTTACCATCGAAGACCATTAGAATTGCTGTAGCCTAATGGTTTGCTTGTTTACCAGGAATGGTCTAATGGTAACTAATCCAGACCTTTTTGAAAGGAATAAACTATACACAATGGGGCCGTTTCCTGCATACAGATTAAGTGTATAAAAAAAGGACAAACTGATTTGCTTTCATTGAGGACTGGCTTGAATTATGAGCGTGACCTAACAATGTATTTTTATCACAAGCCAAATCTATTGGTTTTCTACCCCCAAGTATATGCGGGCGCTTATTCTTTGTAGGCACCTGATATGAGCCATAAGGGAGACTAGACATCTACCACCCCACTATGGTTCTGAAATCACCATCACCAACTAATTTACCTGTCATGTTTGCAGATTAACTGTCTCTTCCCACTTTGGTCATGCAGTATGCCTCCCTACAAGAAATGTTAATCATTTGATGGGTGCTTAGATCTATCCTGTTTCACACATGTACAAGTGTGTATTATACACATGTGAATTGGACATTTGTTTTATGCATATCCCAACTCCCCCTGAGACACCCTTGGAGAGTGGGGTCACGACCAGTGTCAGCCCATCTACAGATTTTTCATATTGTTGGCTCATGGATTCGTAGTGGCATCCTTTCGTTTACTGGCCAAACGCTCTAACCACTAGGCTACCTACCTCCCAGGTTTGTAAGATCTGGTGTAACACTAAAGACTTGCAGCGAGCAGGATGGAGTAAACTATCGATGACTGTATCATCTACCTGTGCATCATCAAGACAGTTGCTTTGTGCGTAGGTGCTAACCATAGGATGTTAACCCATGTTCAAACTTAGCCATTGTTATATAAATGACGGTTGAAACGTAGGTGGCCAGGCCTTGGTCCCAAGTCAGAGCAGGTCCGCAGAGGCCATGGCCCAGTGAGGCACGGGTACTTAAAAAAAAAAAAAGCCTTTTGGGTAAAACACTGGGGTAAGTCTTGGGTGGAAACTCAGCACTGGAGTATGGCTCAGGGAGTCAAGTGGAAAATGCAGAAGTCAAGGATGGGGAATGAGAGGAGAGGGTGTGGGTCGGAGGCAGCTCCGTGTGGATGGGTATTCTTATGCTAATCCACTCCCGGGATGAGGCGCAAAGCAGCCAAGCAAACAATGGCAGTGGAGCCAGAAAGTCTGCCCTGCAGTCTAGCAGGCCTTGAAAGGCATGTTGGTCGGGGCGCCGACACTGGGAGAAGGCTGCCTGCAGCACGGAGAGGGCTGCCTGCAAGGAGGGGCCCCAGGAGAGGCCATGGATCTGGGCCAAGGCATGGAGAGCGAGTGGGGGAGCAGGGTGGAAGAAGGGGGGTGAAAGGTAGAAGGAGACAAATGACATACCACATCACTCTGTTCACTCTATAGGCAGCAGTGCTGCAGTGAAGAGCTCCTTCCAAGGCTGTGTGAGAGTCGTAGCGAGAGTGTTCGGTTGTACTTGTTTTTTATTTATATTTATACCCCTTTTTCCAGAATACCCCCATTTACCAGGCCCTTATTGGTCAAGTCTAAATTTTTACCCTCCCCTAAAACAGCAAAGCCCAATATTATACAGTGTGGCAAAAAAGTATTTAGTCAGCCACCAATTGTGCAAGTTCTCCCACTTAAAAATATCAGAGAGGCCTGTAATTTTCATCATAGGTACACTTCAACGGTTTTTAATGAATTTATTTGCAAATTATGGTGGAAAATAAGTATTTGATCACCTACAAACAAGCAAGATTTCTGGCTCTCACAGACCTGTAACTTCTTCTTTAAGAGGCTCCTCTGTCCTCCACTCGTTACCTGTATTAATGGCACCTGTTTGAACTTGTTATCAGTATAAAAGACACCTGTCCACAACCTCAAACAGTCACACTCCAAACTCCACTATGGCCAAGACCAAAGAGCTGTCAAAGGACACCAGAAATAAAATTGTAGACGTGCACCAGGCTGGGAAGACTGAATCTGCAATAGGTAAGCAGCTTGATTTGAAGAAATCAACTGTGTGAGCAATTATTAGGAAATGGAAAACATACAAGACCACTGATAATCTCCCTCGATCTGGGGCTCCACGCAAGATCTCACCCCGTGGGGTCAAAATTATCACAAGAACGGTGAGCAAAAATCCCAGAACCACACGGGGGGACCTAGTGAATGACCTGCAGAGAGCTGGGACCAAAGTAACAAAGCCTACCATCAGTAACACACTATGCCGCCAGGGACTCAAATCCTGCAGTGCCAGACGTGTCCCCCTGCTTAAGCCAGTACATGTCCAGGCTTGTCTGAGGTTTGCTAGAGAGCATTTGGATGATCCAGAAGAAGATTGGGAGAATGTCATATGGTCAGATGAAACCAAAATAAAACTTTTTGGTAAAAACTCAACTCGTTGTGTTTGGAGGACAAAGAATGCTGAGTTGCATCCAAAGAACACCATACCTACTGTGAAGCATGGGGGTGGAAACATCATGCTTTGGGTCTGTTTTTCTGCAAAGGGACCAGGACGACTGATCCGTGTAAAGGAAAGAATGAATGGGGCCATGTATCGTGAGATTTTGAGTGAAAACCTCCTTCCATCAGCAAGGGCATTGAAGATGGAACGTGGCTGGGTCTTTCAGCATGACAATGATCCCAAACACACCGCCCGGGCAATGAAGGAGTGGCTTCGTAAGAAGCATTTCAAGGTCCTGGAGTGGCCTAGCCAGTCTCCAGATCTCAACACCATAGAAAATCTTTGGAGGGAGTTGAAAGCGTGTTGCCCAGCAACAGCCCCAAAACATCACTGCTCTAGAGGAGATCTGCATGGAGGAATGGGCCAAAATACCAGCAGCAGTGTGTGAACCTTGTGAAGACTTACAGAAAATGTTTGATCTCCGTCATTGCCAACAAAGGGTATATAACAAATTATTGAGAAACTTTTGTTATTGAACAAATACTTATTTTCCACCGTAATTTGCAAATTAATTAATTAAAAATCCTACAATGTGATTTTCTGGATTTTTTTCCCTCATTTTGTCTATCATAGTTGAAGTGTACCTATGATGAAAATTACAGGCCTCTCTCATCTTTTTAAGTGGGAGAACTTGCACAATTGGTGGCTGACTAAATACTTTTTTGCCCCACTGTGTGTGTGTGTATATATATATATATATATATGAGTTGGGAAATAAAGCATTGTAGTCAATCAGGAAGCTTTGTTTTTATTCAGACTGCAGCCTTCCAGAGCGGGAAATGCAGATGTGTGAAGGTTGGTTATAGATGTCTGTCTTCTCTGCAGCGACGGACACCCCCCCCCCCCCCCCCATATGAAGATCATTCCCAACTCAATATGGCCATATGCAGCTTTTAAGGGATTGTTCAGTCAAATCTAAATGTGTCAGAGGAATGAGTTACCATTTCAAATTCACCTCAGGTTAAACCCTTTTCTAGATGTGCTCCCACTTGTCCTAATAATATGCACCCTGCGGTGTTCTGAAACGATGCCAATTTCATTTCCATCATTGTTGTCTCTGACCTAATGGAGTGATTTTGACTCTTATCAGTTCACCTCAGTCTCCAGACGGGATTTAAAGACCTCTTTGGGAGCGTTTTCTCAGTGTTTTCCTGTCTGTAGCCACTCCTTGGATTTCCAGCCCATTGAATTTCCTGGCATCCATTGAGTGGTGCGACCCAGAATTCCTTCCCTAGGGGGATGACCATGCATCAGTGGTTCGCTATAAGAGTGATTTATTCTATACAGGTGGCACCACCGTTTTCACATGACAATGCCCCCTTTCATTCTCTTCATCTGAGGGAAGAGTGAGCAGTGATCCAATTTTCCAGCTACCTATAGGCCTACATGTTTCAGTAGACCTCTTGGTAAAGTTTTCATTTAAGGCAGTGGTATAGGGGTGCCTGGAGAAGTGGACATACTCACATTTAGCCCAAAATGTCCCGCCCGGCGGGATAAAGTTTGCAGGGTTTCAAGTTCAAAATCACTTAGAACATCTGAGTTGTTATTTGTTTTGTGTTTTTAAGTCCACAACAATGCTTAAACCATATCAGCAGACCCTTTTTGATGTCTGGGGAAAAATATAAATGTTTTTGGGAGAGGGTAGTTGCCCTTCAATTCAGTTGCCCACCTAGCAAGAGACTGTTTTGCTAGCGGTGTTTCTGTACTGTACAGCAATGTAGGCCGACTCGGGGGGGGGGGCAGGCAGGCAGAGTTTGCGACGCAAAATCCCCTTCTGATTTGATACAAATCATCATACCATTCTGCCGTTTAAAATATAACCTACGTCATTTAGCAGACGCTTTGATCCAAAGTGACTTAGTCATGCGCTCAACCATTTTACGTATGGGTGGCCCCGGGAATTGAACCATAATCCTGGCGTTGCAAGTGCCGTGCTCTACAAATTGAGTCATGCAGGCCTACTACAGGTACAAAGGGGTAGGCCTACTTTTTAGTCAACATTTAATTAGGAAGGTTTTTTTGAGCGGGGGCAGCATTTAGAGATGTTAATTGAAACAGCCCGTGATGACTGAACTGCACATCACCGATTCAACTAAGTCTTCAGACCAAACTTTTACAATACCTGGTTTGCATACCCAATTCTTTGCATACCCAGGGCGGCAGGTAGCCTAGTGGTTAGAGCGTTGGACTAGTAACCGGAAGGTTGCAAGTTCAAACCCCCGAGCTGACAAGGTACAAATCTGTCATTCTGCCCCCACTAGGCCGTCATTGAAAATAAGAATTTGTTCTTAACTGACTTGCCTAAATAAAGGTAAAATAAAAAATGTGTTGCCTTAGTTAGCTGGTAGATCCCATAAGTTGAAACATCTATCCTACCGTACCGGCTACCGATGTGGTTTGAGAACTGTGTGCTCTTGATGCCATATATTCTGCTGAAACTAGGCTATATGTGCGGCCCGGGTGACGGTGCTTTGCGTTTTTGTGTAGGCTGCTTTGTGCATGATTTCGCCATTTTTCTACACCACAGCCTACTTTGATAGGCATCAGGGATTAAGAAGTGAGCAATACCCACTGAAGAAGAAAAAAAGGTGTGTATATATATATGCCATATTCCCGCGTAAAGCCCCCACTACACCACGGCTTTAGGGTAAGGTACATTTCCTGGATGGTCGCAACCAAGGTTTGAGATTAAAATGAGCAATACCAGGTAAACATGTATGCAGTGTTAATTCTGCTTCACCACATCAACCCAAACACAAGTGCTCCCACCCAGACGATGGGGGATTTATTTTGTAATGCTACACTATATATATATATATATATATATATATATATATATATATATATATATATATATATATATATATATGTGTATGTATGTATGTGTATATATATATATATACATACATACAAAAGTATGTTTTAGAATTATTCAAATGAGGTGGATACGGTTATTTCAGCACCGTGAGTTGAATTGAGCACACAGCCATGCAATCTCCATAGAAAAACATTGGCAGTAGAATGGCCTTACTGAAGAGCTCAGTGACTTTCAACGTGGTACCGTCATAGGATGCTACCTTTCCAACAAGTCAGTTCGTAAAATTTCTGCTTAGCCGCGATGTGGTAGGCCACACAAGCTAACAGAATGGGACCACCAAGTGCTGTAAGCCCGTAAAAATAGTATGTCCTCTGTTGCAACATTCACTACGATTTACAAACTACCTCTGGGAGCAACGACAGCACAAGAACTGTTCATTGGGAGCTTCATGAAATGGGTTTCCATGGCCCGAACAGCCCCACACAAGCCTAAGATCACCATGGGCAATGCCAAGTGTCGGCTGGAGTGGTGTAAAGCTCACTGCCATTGGACTCTGGAGAAGTGGAAACGTGTTCTCTGGAGCGGTGACTCGTGCTTCACCATCTGGCAGTCCGACGGACGAATCTGGGTTTGGCGGATGCCAGGATAACGCTACCTGCCTGAATGCATAGTGCTAACTGTAAAGTTTGGTGGATGAGCAGTAATGGTCTGGGGCTGTTTTCTTCTTGGTTTGTGCTAGGCCCCTTTCTTCCAGTGACAGGAAATCTTAACGGTGCAGCATAACATGCAATCTAGACAATTCTGTGCTTCCAACTTTGTGGCAACAGTTTGGGGAATGCCCTTTCCTGTTTAAATATGACAATGCTCCCTTGCACAAAGCAAAGTCCATACAGAAATGGTTTGTCGAGATCGGTGTGGAAGAACTTGACTGGCCTGCACAGAGCCCTGACCTCAACCTTATCGAACACCTTTGGGATGAATTGGAACTTCGACTGTGAGCTTGGCCTAATTGCCAACATCAGTCCCCGACCTCACTAATGCTTGTGGCTGAATGGACGCCAGTCCCCGCAGCAACATTCCAACATCAAGTGGAAAGCCTTCCCAGAAGAGTGGAGGCTGTTTATAGCAGCAAAGGGGGACCAACTCCATATTAATGCCCATGATTTTGGAAAGAGATGTTCGACGGGCAGGTGTCCACAGACCTGTTGGTCATGTAGCGTAGTCTGCTAGCTCTCGCTGTCATAAGAAGATATTGCGGAGTCCTGAGCCATGTAGAGGTGGCGTTACTACTCAGCAAAAAATTACCTGACACCATCGCAGAGACTAGAGGATGACTATCTTAAGCCTCTTAAACCCAAGCCCACTTTTTAGTACCTCTGTTAGTCTCATTCTCCTTTTGATTGTAGGTGTTTTTTTTAACAGTTGTTGCCTGTCTTAACTGTAGGCTATGCCCTTTGTTAGTTACTTTACTAGTCAGTTTTCCTCTTTTTGTTGGCTTCTGTTAATCTCAGAGAAAAGCCAGCAGTTACGCTAGTATCTAGCGACTGTTTTTGAAGGGATAGTGTGTCTCCATGTCAATCAGCAACCCCAGCTGTTATGTTTGTGCCCTGTTCATCTCATGTTTAGGAAGGGAAGTGTATGTGTCAGGGGTGATGGGGACAGCTTCCCGCTTTGCTCCTGTGGGCACACTCACAATGGCTTCCAGTCCATCCATTATGCCAGAATTGACTCGAATGGGGGGGGGGGCGCCCGTTCTATTCATTCTATTTCTATGGTAGCACATGCAGTCAGGAGGAGAGGAGAACATTTGTGTAAATAAATAATGCATGCTATTCGAACGGTTATTACGGTGACCGCGGTCATTTGGCTGGCCAATTTATCGTCTTCTAAAGCTCCATGACAGTCACAGCCCTACTCACAACAGGCTTTTTCTCTGCATACCTCATCTTGCCTCCACCTGATAGGGGTAGAAACTAGGGAGGTGACAAACGGAAAATTTTGCTTAAAGTATAAACTGCAATTTTCTGGTTTTCCTTTTAAAAAAATAACAAAAAAACATGAATTCCACATAAATTCATAATGCAGAATAATGTTATGCATGTTATGATGCTAGAGTCGGGCAATGAAGTTTTATCTACCGCAGTCATATACCCTTTAAAGAGTCTCGGCTACAGCATGTTTGTTTGTCTGTAAAGGGTACACTACGACACAAAACCTTCTCTAGAGATGGTTTTGAAGCTCCACTGAACAGGTATTTTACTTCTGTAAAGGAATGCTGCTTCTGAAGCGGGACTAACGTTCATCACTAGGCGACCGGAACCAGGGCTCGACATTAACTTCTAGAATGTTCAAAATTATGTGGCTTATTTAATTGAATGTATGTTTTGTAATGTAAGTTTAGTTAAATCAACAAATCATAGCACTTATTTTAGCACACATTTTACTTCCTTCGTTACTCATAAAAAGTAGTCGTACAAGAATAATATAGTCTTAAGTTGTCCGAATGAACAATTGAAAAAAAATAATAATAATCACATCACTAACAAACAATCAGAATTGGATCAGAGGTCAACATTGGAATAATATTCAAACCTATTTTTCATTTAGGCCTTCATAAATCCTAAAGTCTACGTGGTAGGAATAGGCTACACCCTTGTCCAAACGATGCTGACGTGAGACTTTTAATTACATGGATATAGGCTAAACGCCAGTCATGTTTGACAAATGGAATGAAGAATAATTAACTTCTAAAAGCACGGTTTGTTCAGCTCAAATGGTCATTGAAATGCTGAGGGAATTATCTTAAACGCTTCATAGGCCATTGAAACCAGCCTTTTTGTCATGTTCTGTTGGTTGTCAAATGAACTTTATATTATTGTCCTGCAGCCAAAGACAGAATCCTAGTCCTATTAGGAACGCATCCTAGTTGTTGTTGTTAGATTTCCCCTCTTTCTATGTTTTTCTAATTGAGATTATCATCTCTGTCACATGAAACCACTCGCCATGTGCGCATTGTGCGCATTGTTGAGCTTATAATATGAAGAAATAAGACGTTATCAACATTTTAAGCTAAACAGTCTGATGTGTTGCTTCAACCTCATTGCTCTCTGAACTGTCCCAGAGTCTGTTTTGAACCGTATACATTTTCTTTGTCTGAAGGACGACGGGACACCCTTCATTTTGAACCCTGGTTGGGAATTATTTTATAACGACAATTATTTGGTTGTAATTGTAATGTTGCAATATTTTATAGGGTAGCAATGGTGGCCAACCATCCTCCAGGAGAGCCTTAAAGGGGCAGTGTTGTATTTTGAGACAGGCTTGAATATGCAAGAAGCCAATAGGCAGGGTGTAGCCTACAGTTTTGTATGATTATCTATGGTATTTTGTAAAGTGGTTCCTTGCATCATACATTGATGTGAAAAAATGTTCTTTTTGCGGGGGGAGGACAAGTGACTTGAGTCCTACATGGCAAAAAAAGTTGATGTCCAGCCCTGAAAACTCAATCAAATAATCTTGAACTCCCTGCTCGCACACCACTCTCCTAAGAAATTACTTTTTAAGTTTAAATACTGTGATTTACCAAGACATTTAGTAGAAAGAACACACATCTTCCGCTATGTATTTTTTTGAACGTAGGAGACATGATTAGTTGCCGTACATCTGAGAACACAAACACTTGCACCTTTTATAGCGAGCTACCAAGGGACAGAGAGAGAGGGGAGGTGCACAGTGTAGTCAGGTCGGCCACCAGGCAGACAGTCGGAATCGTGAACTAGGCCTATCCATCGGCAATCAAAAGCTGTTTCTCGAAATGGAATGCCGTATTTCTTGGCTTGCAATGTCTCGCGACTTCAGGGGGGAGGCACAACTGTTTTCCGTTAGTGAATTAACGTTAAGGATAAATAGTAACTCCTCTCCCAGGGCTGAGATTGTTTGTATTATGTCTGCATTGCAATATTGTTTTGTCATTTGGCTTAAAGTAATGGAGATTGCATATACATTTGATTAGACTACCACTTTGGTAAAGTTCTAACCTTGATTTGTCTCATTTTTGGTCTGCACACCGGTTTATAAAAGAAAGGTCAAACTCTTAGTCATTCGAAGAGATACAAACGGCTATCTACAGTTGTCGTCCTGACCATCACTCCTTAACACACTTGTTCCCTTTCTCTCGCTCTCTCTTTCCGTTCTCTCCATCGCACCTAATCCCTCACACACACGGTGTGTCCTGCTGCTCTCCCTTTTTAAAGGTGCCTGGTTGGCTGTCTTGTCCCCCAGCCTTGAGGAGGCCTTCTTTGTTCCCTCATTACCCAGTCAGGGATGTGTGAAAAGTGGGGCACAGGTCGGGGCTCTTTGTCCCCCTCGGGCAAATCAAAAGTGACAGACACCGGCCGCTCCGCCACTAATTTGTCGTCCCCCCCTCGGAACGGGCACTTCTCAGGGCCGCTAATTGCAGTGAGACGCGCAGGGAACAGACACATCTCGTTATTAACGCTGGACGAGGCCAACACGGGTAATTGCGAAACATCCTTCAACAAATAATTTGGGCATGTTTAGCCATTCAAGAGTAGCGCCAGCCTGACCAGGGTCGTGGGGTCAAGCCGGCAAAGATGGACAACACACACAATAATAGAAGGAGAATTAAAAAGGGGAGAATGAAGTGCAGTTTTGGCTTCTCGAGGGGTTCTCATCCGAGGCTGGTTGTCACCCCACATGTTCGTTAGCTATTAGAGCGACAGAGAGCCCTGCCTTGCCCCATTGACTTAGTCCCTCTGATCACTAAAGTGTAAGGTTAGAAGTCAGCAGGGTCATATCAGCCTTATATCCTCCTTACCATTTATGCCGCGTTCAAGACAACTTGGAAACCCTGACATTTCTGACTTGGAAACTCGTTGTAGAAAGATGAGCTCAGTTTCCTACTTTAAAAGTATCAGAATCAACCAATAGGAAGCTCTCCGCAAAAAAAATCCCAAGTTTTAATTTGGATGTTCCAAGTTTCCATGTTGTCTTGAAAGCACCATTAGCCCCAAGCACGTCTTGCATCAGCCATGTAATGCCACAATGGAATCACCTGTTTAAATGAAAAGATTGTACAGCAGGGCACCTTTTTCCCAATACCTATTCCCAACCGATCATAAGTGGCTTTTCTTTCTGCTCTTTTTGGACGAAGGAGCTGATCTAATCGGTTGGGAAGCCGCTGCTGCGTCATTTTGTAGAGTAACATCCTCTAGTGGAAAATCCATTTGTTAGTTGGGAGGAGTGTTAAGGTGACCGCAAGCTTTCCAACTGAAACCGTTTGGAATAGTTTGTGCATAATACATTTGCAAAATCGTCTAAACCTGTTTTCGCTTTGTCATTATGGGGTATTTTGTGCAGATTGAGGATTTTTATTTATTTAATCCATTTTAGGAAAAGGCTCAAATCAAAATGTGGAAAAAGTTAAGGGGCCTTGAATACTTTCCAAATGCATTGGCTGTGGCGTCTCAAAATGGACCAACTGTACTATTGACACTTTTTTTCCTAATTTTCCAGTGAACATTGTTGTTTTTATCCACCACAGTCTGGTATGTTTGCTCCCAATTTGTGCTAAATTGCTCAGCAAATCTGATCACATGCAGCCGAGGGCTTACAAAGACAATAGGGGTTGACTGTCAGTGTCAACCCGCTGGCCTCTCCAAACTTGATCACAACATTGCTGTGCAAGGGCCTGCCACTTTGCAGTGACACATGCAAGGAAAATCCAGGTTGTAAAATGGCGTTAAAGTGTTCTAGAAGCTGTGTTTTATACTGTACTTCCTCTCTAACAATATTTCCCTTTTCTCTCTAATTTTCCAGGGTTTCCAACCGAGGTAGCCTGTGAGAAGGAAGATTTTTGTTTTTTGTTTTTGTGCCATCCTACCCATCCTCCCTCACCCACTTGCCTCACCCTCCCCGTACATATTCACCCGTACCTCCACTCCCCCAACGGGGGAAAACTATGCTCCTGCTCTCCCTGAGCTGAATCAGGAAGGGACAGGACGAGGCACACCATCAGAGCCCACAGGGGTGACCACCAGTGACCAACAAGCTCCCACAGAGCGCAGTCCAGCCCACTCAGCAAGTCACTGTGCCAAGATGACTGTGCTTCCCTTTTTCATCGCTGCAGTGGGAGTCTGGATCCTACTGGTGATCAGAGCTGAAGGTATTCAAAGTAAGACTGGCTCCTCTGTTATTGTTGTCCCACTGCCCCCGCCACCTCTCTTATTACTACGCACAACTGTCTGTGCCTCCCACTCTCTTTAGTTGGAAGGATACTCTAATATGCTGTTTTTGATGTAAGGTTATTGGGTAACTGTGTGTTGGGGGGAATTGCTCATAAATATTCATAGTTGTACCTGATCTAGGACTGTCCCAGACCCCCAAAAAATTGTTTGACCAAGAGTCGTCTGTTCTTTTGACCAATTGCTTAACCTTGTATTTTTCCATATATAGACACATCCTATGTAATTAAATCAAATCAATGATGTCTGATGCCTTAAGCAAACTGTTTGATTAAATAATTAAGACGCATAAATGACTAGAGGGAGTCTGACCGCAATTGATTTGATTGTGCCGCCGGGCTCTGACTTATAGCGCCTGACTGTGACTAGCACCCGTTGTCTCCTTCCTCCCTGCTGCAGTGACCACCACAGAATGTCCGTGTGCATAGCTCTGTTCCTGAAGCTGCAACATAATTACAGCCATTTCTAACTGAAAAGGAATCTTACAGAAATCTCATTTGTTTAGGAAAAAACAATTCCTCACCCCCGTGACCAATCGGGCCTGACCTATGGCATATCATAATCACATCAATAAATTGGTTATAACAAACTCTGAACACTGTCACACATGTGAAAGCAAAATAGATGCAGAGGACGTGAAAAACTAGAAACGGAGAATGTGTTTACTGGTTGCTCAGGAGGTAAAGGGGAAGTCAGATGTGTGGAATAAATGTGACTAGTTGTGGAAAATATTGGAGATAAAGGTAAAATAAGGTATGGAGCAAGCGCTGTGTGCATATTATGTGTGCCAAACAGGTGCTGTTAGATTACAATATTTTTCTCACCATTTGGAACAATGTAAACAACACTGAATAAATTATAAGCGTACTAGAGTATTTTCTTTTTATATATATGTTTTTTTTTGGTAAGGTCTTTATTACATCAAAGACATTAATTTGTGAATGCAATTTCCGAAATGGAATGGTTTAGGCCTATTTATTGTTTATGCTAAATTTATTTTTAAACTAAAGCGCTTGATTGCATGTCACGTCATTAATGACTAGTATGCTGTGTCATGACATGAACAAATAAATTATTGATACAGTAGCCTATATAAGTATTTAAATTATAGGCCAAAGTAAGTTACGGTACTACGAGTAAACTGGTTGCGCTCTAAGGCCTACAGCTCGATGGTGGTTATACAAGGCTGCTATACTAACACGGAACCCAAACCAGCTGTGTACGTGCGCCATCGTGCATACATTTATTTTGTCCCCCTACACCAAACACGACCACAACACGCAGGTTAAAATATCAAAACAAACTCTGAACCAATTACATTAATTTGGGGACAGGTCGAAAAGCATTAAACCTTTATGGCAATTTAGCTAGTTAGCTTAAACTTGCTGGCTAATTTGTCCTATTTAGCTAGCTTGCTGTTTGCTAGTAAATTTGTCCAGGGATATAAAATTGAGTTGTTATTTTACCTGAAATGCACAAGGTCCTCTACTCCGACAATATATCCACACATAAAACGGTCAACCGAATTGTTTCTAGTCATCTCTCCTCCCATGCTTTTTCATCTTTGAACTTGTATGGTGATTGGCATCAAAACTTTCATAGTATTACCACAATGACCAGCAACACAGTTCGTCTTTCAATCGCCCATGTGGGTATAATCAATGAGGAGATGGCACGAGAGGCAGGACTTGCAGCGCGATCTGCGTCAGAAATAGAAAGGACTTCTATTTTAACCCTTGGTGACGCTCGCGAGCAGTGTGGGTGCAATAATTGAATAACATAGATTTCTAAACTTATTTTGAAACGCTAGCGCACATGACGCGAGCGGTGTAGTCAGGGTATAAGCCTACTAATTACGACATTACTTATCCATTTCGCAAACATTTTGCTACACCCGCACATAACATCTGCTAAACATGTATGTGACGAATAAAATGTTTTTTAATCCAATTTGATTGAATGATGATCATAATAACAACAATAAGGAGATTGAGGAAAGAGGGTTATTAGAAATATAATTTGTATGACCATTTTGAAAATTTTAACAAAATTAAATAAATTATAAAAAAGAGTGTAAAGCATTTATTACTTAATAGCAAAGATTAAAAACAGCTGAATTTGGGAAATTGCTGCATGAGGATTGGTGCTCATGGAATCCGTAGGCTATCAACCAAGCAGACAACAGAGGCAGGATCTGTCTTATTTCTGTAGATATGCAGTGCCTCCAGAAAGTGTTCAAGACCTTGACTTTTTCCACATTTTGTTACGTTACAGCCTTACCCTAAAATGTATTTAAAAAACAATATCCTCAGAATTCTACACACTAACTTAAATGACAAAGCGAAATCAGGTTTGCAAATATTTTCAAAACAGGAATGCCTTATGAGACTCGAGACCAAGAACCAGATGGTCACTCTGACAGAGCTCTAGACTTCCTCTGTGGAGATGGAAGAACCTTCCAGAAGGACAATCATCTCTGCAGCACTCCACCAATCAGGCCTGTATGGTAGAGTGGCCAGACGGAACCCACTCCTCATTAAAAGGCACATGACAGCTCGATTGGAGTTTGCGAAAAGGCCCCTAAAGGACTCTGACCATGAGAAACAAGATTCTCTAATCTGACTAAGAATAAACTCTTCGGCCTGATTGCCAAACCTCACATCTGGAAGAAACCTGGCACCATTACTATGTTGAAGCATGGTGGTGGCAGTGTCATGCTGTGGCAATGTTTTTCAGCAGCAGGGATGACTAGTCAGAATCGAGAGAAAGATGAGTGGAGTAAAATACAGAGATCCTTGATGAAACCTGCTCCAGAGCGCTCAAGACCTCGGACTGGGGCGAAGGTTCACCTTCCAACAGGACAACGACCTTAAGCACACAGCCAAGACAATGCAGGAGTGGCTTCGGGATAAGTCTGAATGTCCTTGAGTGGCCCAGCCAGAGCTTGGACTTGAACCCAATCAAACATCTCTGGAGAGACCTGAAAATAGATGTGCAGCAATGCTCCCCATCCAACCTGACAGAGAGCTTGAGAGGCTCTGCAGAGAAGAATGGGAGAAGCTCCCCAAATACAGGTGTGCCATCTTACCCAAAAAGATTTGATGCTGTAATTGCTGCCAAAGGTGCTTCAACAAAGTACTGAGTAAAGGGTCTCAATACTTATGTAAATGTAATTTCAGTATTTTAATAAATTAGCAAACATTTCTAAACTGTTTTTGCTTTGTAATTGTGTGTAGAATTGAGGGGGAAAAAACTGTTCAATCCATTTTAGAATAAGGCTGTAACATAGCAATGTGGAAAAAGTCAAGGGGTCTGAATACTTTACTAATGCAATGTGTGTGTATATGGAGGATTTTACAACATTTTAAGTTAGTCTATTGATTATAGACCTAATTAAGTTGGTTTCCTCTCGACTCACTTTTCTTTTTGTCTCCTATCTCTGCTGCTGCCCCCGTTGCATTGTTCTCAACACCAAGATGCTGGTTAACTTTGCTATTATGCACAAAGCAACATGGCCTAGTAAAAGGCACCAATTCAACAGCGCAATAATGTGTTTCAGAACCGTGGACAGCGACCACTATCCAACTCAGGAGTCTTTGTTATAAAATAATCATATTTTTATTAGTGTTGCACTGTTCCTACATAATATAAACATATGCAATTTCAGTAGCACATGTCTTAGAGTGATGCACTGTGCCATTCGAACGTCCTCCACAATGGATCAGTCGACTCACAGGCGCTAATCAGACAGGTGTCTTGTACACCATTAATTTATTTATATATATTTTTTGCTACTGCTTGACTAAAGAAATCTCGGACGATCAACAGCCTATCAACCAGTCGACTAAATGTGGTCAGCCCTAACATGATACCAACACTTTCTCAGTAAAGCATACTAACCAGAAGTCCACTGGCAGGCTCTGATAATAAGATGATCTGCATCGCGAGCAAATACGTCTCTGGGCCGTTGGCTTACAGCTGTAAGGCATCGAGTTCCTGACATCTATTACCACTTGCGGTAATAGTTCGAATTCCCCATGGGGTGCAAAAAAAATGATATTTGGAACGTGGACTCACATTTATTGCAATATTGTTTTGGGGAGAAACGTGCAATCATCACCTTGAAAATTAAGATTAGGGGCTCAATTCAATCCAACCCGCATTGCAGTATTTACACTAGCTCTTTTTCCAATTGTCAAATGAATTTACAGATTGGTCTTGGGTGCTTTATAAAAACCTACAATTACTACCAGGGCAAACCCCTCTGAGGTATGCTCATGTTTCAGAATTAGGGGTGTGTGGGCACGTGACGAATATTGTAAATACAGGATTTGAAATATTTACTTTCAATTTGATCTCCGTTACGAAGGGGGACACCAAGACAAAATAAGAAGTTTTGAAACACTCCATCTATTGCATATGGAGGACGGGCATGATAAATGTTGTTCAACTAAATTAGCATAAATATTTATTTCTGCTTTTGTTTAAGCAAGGCCCTTATGTGACCCACAGTCCCCCATCCCCCACTATGGAGAGATCAGTATTTTAAGCCATTGTAATGGCCGTGATGGAATGCATTAGCTGGTGATGCAATGCCTTTTGAAATGCATGACCTAAGTAAGCTACCTAGTTAAATATTAGTAACAAAACCTCCATGTGGTCCTAACAGGATAATATGGCAATGACATTGAACTTTTGCATATATGCTAATTAGGGAACCAAGCACCATAGGTACAACTCATTCCTTTCTCTCAATATCAAGGTTACCGTGATGTGCAGAAACACCCATTTCCCACTTGGGAAATGCCCTGTTCGCAATGAGATTAGATGTTGAATATTGTGATGTTCCGATGATATTGCCTCATTTTGCCTTGTGTCGTGAGAGATCATGCTATGTGAGTGAACGATGTATGGAAGAGACACTGAATACGCTCTGATCACAGCACAATTTAGTCACCAAGATCGTTTTCTTCTATGTACCGGGCACACGCAGGCCTCAAGTATAACGCTGGTTTTACCCGGACATGTTTGATGCCGGGAGGATATGGATCTTAATGGGCTGGGGCCTCATAAAAGGGCCTCCCTCTAGCTGCTCCTACTGTTGCTCTCATACTGCCTGCCCGGCGGGGCCTCCACAGTGAACCAACCAGCAGCCATAAAGCCAACCAGGGCCATAAAGACTGAGCTCTCAGGCTCGTAAAAGGTCACCTTTAACTAGCCAATGAGATGTGAAGGCAAATATCAGGATCTGATTACTCTAAAAGCAGAGCTTTTTAGTACTCCGTCACACACACCCACACGCAGGCTGATAAGAGGAAGGCAAGGCCGGTCCAAGTCTTAGGGATGATTAAATCAGAGCGTCGCTCTCTGAGACTGGTTGGGACCCTGTTTTGTTATCAAAGAGCCCATGCTATTGTTTTGATTAGTCTCCGTTAACTCTGGGTCTCCCATGTCTACCTTGTACCAGGCATACTGTACAGTGAAACAGTGCCTCTGTACCCAGGCAGGGCCAGGTTAGCCTCTCTCCTTCCTTCCCGCCAGCAGCTCAGTCATTGATGCCCCCCCCCCCCCCTCACTACAGGAAGCTGTTGAAGTGATTGTTGGCACTCTGGGTTCCTTTTTTCACGTGAACCATTTCCTCTATAATACTGTCAGTCGTTACAGGGCAAAAAATACTCCAAACATTCATTGTTCTCCGGAAATAATTCAATCCCACGAGAGGTTTTTCTCTATCGCTTTTTTTCTTTCTTTTTTTTCTCCCCTGCTGCGCTTGCTGATTAGTAAGGGAGTGTGGGGCCTGGGCCTGGCATATGCCAAGCGTTATGTGGAGAGGGGGCAGGGACAGAGGTGCCCACTGGGCAAGAGGCTGCCAGAGTGGCTGTATAAGGGGCCTGCTGTGCTAGCTCATGAATGCTCTTTTCACACTCACTTTTTTTGCTCCTGAAGTGTCAACAAACCAATTAGAATTCCACTTTTGTCTCACCAAGGGGAAAAGGCATGTTTTATAGGTCTAGTTTTTTTAATTTGCTGTTGTTTTCCATGTGTGAGGAGTTTTAATTAGCGTGAGGCTGTTGCAGCTTGTTAAATACCTATTTCAAGGTATTTAACTGTTGCCAGGTAACCGAGGTTGTTGAATGAACTCCTCAGGAAATTCTCCAATAACATTCAAAGGAACACACACTGGGTTTTTTTCTCTTGTTGTCCTACATCTTGGGCAAAAGCCTTGTAGTGAATCACTGTCTAAGATGAACAGAATGTATTGGATTTGTGCTGTGGTGAAGAGGTTCCAGTAACACTACCTGCGAGGAGGAGATTTGGTAACAGCCGATGTCACTTTTCTATTGTCATCACAAACCAGAGGAACAACGCAAGAAGTATAAATATCTTCTCTGTATACTGTCCTTTGCCACTGGGAAAGTGGTGATGGAGCTGAAAGGGGGAGCCATCGAAGTCTCTGGGTTCATTTGTAAGGTTTACAGTGGGGGTCCGAAATGATTGACACCCTTGATAAAGATGAGCAAAAATCATTTTTAATATTAGTACTATATTGTATTCTCCAAAAAGTGGAAAATGTATATTATTTTATATGAATATAATTGCTCAGAGAAATAGATTTTTGTCTAACAAGTACTACTTTTCCCCCCCTCAAAGGTAGGGGTAAAAATTATAAACAACCCTGTTTTCAATACATCACCAACGAGCTCGATTTTCCAAAAAAATGTAAACGCCTGGAGTTTGCTAAATGTCATTGTATTGGAACCGGCACTTTGGTCAGATGACATGAAAATAGAGGTATTTGACCACACACACCAGTGTTGGGTCTGGTGTTGAAATGAGAACGCATAAGCAGAAAATAACCCCACGCCTACTGTAAAATATGGTGGTGGCTCTTTGATGGTTTGGGGCTATTTCTTTTCCACTGGTCCTGGGGCCCTTAAGGTCAATGGCATAATGAACTTTACCCACTACCAGGACATTTTTTGCCAAAAACCTGGTTGCCATTACCAGGAGGCTGAAACTTGGCCACAGGTGGATCTTCTAGCAAGACCTCAGGCACACATCAAATCCACAAAGAAATTGTTAATTGGGCACAAAATCTAAATTTTGCAATGGCCATCTGTCTCCAGACAAAACCCATTGAATTGAAGTGGGCAGTCCATAAACGCAGACATGATTTTTATTTATCTATTTAACCCTTATTTATCGAGGCAAGTCAGTTAAGAGCAAATTCTTATTTACAATGACTGCCTACATATCAAGGATCTGGAAAGATTCTGTATGAAGGAATGGTCTAAGATCCCTCCCAATGGGTTCTCCAACTCAGAAAACATTTTAGAAAAAGGCTCTGCTGTTATTGTCATTGAAAACAGGGGTGCCAAACACGTGGAGCCCTACCTTTTTTGAGAATGTTTTACAACTTGTTAAACAAATCTTTCTCTGAGGAATTGTATTAGTATAAATTATTTTTTTGAGAATACAATATATCTTTATCAAGGATGTATATACTTGTCAGCTAATACCTCCAAACTTCTCATTTACTTGTCGACTCACCCACTTCAAGAGTTGTAATTTCAGGTAGCCTTCTCTCCCCGTCCAGATCCCCCCCCCCCCCCCCCCCCCCCCAAGGTCAGAGAGGAAGATTGATCGTCTCTGGGGTTTGTTGCTGTGAACTGATCTCTCTTTCTCTCTCTACCTTGCTCTCTCATTTTCTTCTCACTTCTTCACACACACACACACACTTACTCAATTTCGCCTGAGACTTTAGGAGAGGGCAGGTTTCAGTGACTGTGTTTGTATGCAGATATACGACTCCCCTCACCTCCACAGTGTGTCCTGTTAGAAGAACAACCAGTTCAGAACACTGTTTATCTCATGTCGCTGCACTCTTATGGCTGGCTCTGACAAAAACAGGCTCTGCTGCTGTCCCTTTAAGAGCACTGCATTCCATTGCCAGTAGATGGGTTGGCTCGTTAGCATTGGAGTGTGCTGGCCCTTTAAGAGTGCAACATGTGGCTGACTGGAGATGGAGAGGCTCATTACTGGGGGTGCTCTGCCAGACCTCAGACTCCGCCGTGACTGGCGGCAGAATTAAGCACACATGTGGAGGCAGAGAGCACCAGCAGCCATTTCCAGCCCCACTGACAGCCGCTGCTCCCCATCAATCACAGCCCCCAGCCAATCACAGGCCTCCTAGTAGAGGGGAAGAGAGGTACTCTGTGTCTTCACTAGCGAGATCCAGCCAAATAGAAACAAAAAGGGCCTTGAGGCTCTTTGGGGGTTTGATGGTGAACTTTAAGTCTTGTATTGTCAACATGGCTTTCTCTGTAGACTCCAGTGGGAGAGAGGCCTCAGAAGTCCTCCGCTCCCAGTCACTACAGTAAAAACGTGTCCCGAGTTTTATGTGCTTACTCAGGGACTATAAAGAGGCTTTCATCACCTCATCAAAGCATCCGGGAGCCTCCTGAATCCCTTTCCACATCCCTCAAACATGACTCAAGCCAGTCGAGACCGAGCACAGCTCCCAGAGGGAGAGCGAAGGAGCGGAGAGAGAGAGAGAAGGAGTGTGGGAGGGAGAAAGAGAGCCATCTACCCTCAGCTCTCTGGTTTCTATTTGGGGCTTGGCCCGTTTGATCTGGTTCCAGTCTGCTGTGTGTTTATAAGTTTCCACACTGCCTCCCAACACTGCTCTGTGCCAATCTGACTTCGCCAGGGGACAGCCCAGCTCAAACTGGGCCCTGGGCCATGCCACCACTTAAGTATAGTTTATTAGTGCAACAATTTCAGATATTATTCTGATAATCTCCTGTGTGTAATATCAACGGCAAGAGGTCTAGACTATCTGCCTCCTTTTAGGAGCTTTATTTCTTTGGATCTTGTGTGTGTGTGACGCATGTAGAGTAAAGAGACTGAGTTTATCTCCCCCCCACCCAGGAGGATGTTGGTCTAAGTGTTTGGTTGGAACTCTGGAGTCCTGTAATCGGTGTGTTCTTTTCCTCTTCACTGGTAGAAGGCGGACATCAAAAGCCCCGGGTTTCACAGCTTCTGAGACCGGCTCTGCTATCTCACACGAGAACTGCTCGGGACTCTTTTTTTCCTTTCAGGGTGTTGCCGTCAGTTCCGCCACCGATAACTCCTGCCACCCTTGTTTGTACAACAGATTAGGGTTTGTTCTATGCCCCGAGGACCCCAGCTCAAGCATACGGCTATGATCTCACAACCCCCCGCCACAGTGATTTCTCTCTGCTCTGGTGATATGACCTTAGTGTTGACCACATTAAGGATTGTAGTGAGTCACTTGCCTGGTTGTCTTAAAATATTACTGAAGAGTTCTGGTCTGCTTTGCTTTAGTTGTTATACAGAGGCCTAACAGTTGCTTTTAATTTGATACAGTTATGTTTTTCAATGATAGCTTTTGATTCTAAAGGATCCCAAAACTAAGACTGGCACACTTTTGTCTGTCACCCTGTGGGGTTCAATCGTTTTGGCTGAAGTACAACACTAAAAGTGAAGCGTTCGTAGAAGTAGTGGTCCTGGTCGACTGTTAGGCTGTCTGACGTCAGTAAGCCGGTGAGTCTAAGTACATGATCAGCGTACAAATAAACTGTAAAAAAGGAGCCGAAGCCCAACAGGAGCTCCTTTATCTCTCGGGCTCTCCTTTTAAATGGTCATTTACCAGTAAAATTACTCTGAGAATGCAGCCTGAATCTAGAGCCACCAGGGCACTCAGTTGTAAAAGGAAAGAGAGAAGTTGAGGAAAACAAGAACAGCAACCCTGAAGCCAGTAATGGGGTCTCGGGAAGGAATGCGGAGCTGGAGACAAGCAGCCGGGAGAGGGAAGAGGGAAAAAAGGGTGCCGTTCTGCTGCTGAGACGTTTCAAAGTGTAGGTTTGCAGGTGATTGGCTCTCTGCAGACATGTCTGAACTGGAGCAGGCTCGAGTCGCGTCATGCTCCAGAGGAAGTGCCGAAGCCGCGCCGAGCGCTGCACACAGACATCACTTTGTGCTTTATGCTCACGACTCACAGGAGCCCCACAGCCCAGGTCCACTCTCCTGAGGGAAGGGGGGGGGGCAGCAGACTGAGAGGGGGAGGGGAAGAGAAAGGAGGGGCTCGGACGAGGTATAAGTCAAGAAGAGAAGGATATGGAACAAGGAGGACAATGGAGGAACAACAGACAGGAGAAGCAAAAAGATTGTACAAAAAGAAGCGGGCAAGAGGAGGACTGATAAGGAAAGTGGGTCAGGGCATTGCAATGGGAGAGGAAAAGAGATCAGGAGAAAGGGCATGAGAAGAGGTGGAGGGAGTACCAGACAGTAACGTGAGGATAGGAGTAGTCACACAGTGAGCTCATACTCAACATTTTAATGCAGCATTAGGGACTTAACGTATGTTAGTGTGCCTCTCTGTAAAATGTCCTCTTCCTGGCTTTGTATCCATGGTGCCATGTATCTAGTCTTAATGGCTCTGACTGGCTCCTTAAGATGTCAGTAGATTTGTTGCCAAGGCCCCTTTTTTAGGTGCGGTTAAAACAGAGTCCTGGCAGTGCCCCCTCGGCTAGTTTAACCAGCGTAAACTGATTTTAGCAGTGAACATTTGCTGTGTACTAAACCTTGCCATTATAAAGAACCACAACATAATGGCCTGCATGAATATTAGGTTTTTCCTCCATTAAAACCATGCCGTTGTTTTCAATTTCATATGTAACTGCAATCAGATTGACAACAGTGATAATGTAGCGAACAACAGATGTTGGCTTGGCCCGCCAGTATTCTGCTCTGCTTACGCTCATGCATGTGATGGCTCTAACTGGACACTACCACAGAGTATAAATAGCCCTCTGGCCATATATGGATCAGACTTATCACATGCGCACACAATTAGGAGCGGACCCCTCTCATATAAAAACAAATAGAGGGGAGGGGAGGGGGGGGGGCAGCAGATAAATCAAACCCACCATAGGACAGTTGTGTTTACTATGAATATATAGCCTAGTATTTGACTACTCTAACTCTTCAAACCAGATGTTGTGTTAGGCGGGGGAATGAAAATGTTACACAATGTGTTTATGTTCTGTATTTCTGGCAACAGTGACGTGTGCAGTGAAAACCTGTGTTTTTGCGACGGCAGACAGTGTCTCCCAGATGGAGGGAAAAAAGGATGGATTGTGACATTTTCACTGTCATTATACAACGAAACCACCCCCTCTCTCTCTGTCCATCCAGCTGGTCAGAATCCAGACCACATGCTCCACGGCACCGGGCACAAGCATGAGTCCAGGAAGCCTGGGGACGACACCACGGTGGCCCCAGAGGACGCCGCCCGCTTTCTGAGCTGCTACTGCTCGGGTTACTGTCCAGAGGACCACAAAAATAACACCTGCGAGTGAGTAACCAACCAAAGGCCAAATTCTTAATTGATATGTTTGTTCCAACTCTGACTTTTGGGTCTGTGATGAATGTCAACTCTGACTTAACTCCTCGATCTCAGCGTCATTGCCTTTTGGTACACCAGAAGTACATAATATCCAATGGAACGATTTGTTTGCCTCGCTGCGTTGCAGTGTCGTTCAGTGTGGTGCGTACGTTGGATTTATTGAACGTACGCGTCAAACTGTATGCGTAAACGACTTGACAGAAATGGTAGCAGAGGGTGAATGTTGAACTTTTGTTACAAACACATCCAGATGATGCTGTGTACCATTTTGTGCAATGACTCTGAAGGTGTGATCGAGGCGTAAGTGTGTTTGGGAACTGTACTCATTGAATAATACATTTTTTATTGCAGGACGAATGGCCAATGTTTTGCCATCATAGAGGAGGATGAGAACGGAGAAGCTATTCTGACCTCTGGCTGCATGAAGTATGAAGGCTCACATTTTCAATGCAAGGTAAGCGTGTGTTGTGGTCTGTATGGAAGGGGGCAGGACCGTGACACAGGGGTGTCAATTATATGTTGTAACATGTTCTAGTATTGTTATTATACGTGTGTATATAGCTATTATTCATATTTGAGTTATTGTTTGAATAACCCCTGTTGAATTGAGTGCCACAACAACAACAAAAAACATGGTTTCATTGAATTATTTTCAGGATTCGCCCAGGGCTCAGACAAGGCGAACGATCGAATGCTGCGGGACGGACTTCTGTAATCGGGACCTGCAGCCCACATTACCTCCCCCAATGGACACTGGTGAGGCTTAGGGCCAACAATGTTACTCTACTGCTGGTGTTCCTCTGTATAGTGGCCCCAGAAGAGTATTCTTGTGGTGGTATGTCAGGGTCTGATACTCAATTTCGTGACTCAGACTCGTGGTGTTTTGCAGGTTCCTACTTTGGCAGTGCCCACTGGCTGGCGTTCCTTATATCAATGACCGTATGCTGCTGCACTCTCATCTGCATCACAGTAGTCTGTTACTACAGGTAGGACTACTCCAGAGAAAAGCTGACACAAAGCGAGATTCCAACTTGATTTCCATATGTGTATGGGAATTGAGTCCTGGTTAACTTAACTTGTGGGAGAATATTAGTCAGTCACATGTTGGTGTCAGTTAGCATTTCTATGAATACTTTCATGGGTTTGTGACTAAGTTGGACTGTTTTCGACTGTTTGGGGATAAAGGCAGATTGTTGCGACAGTACTGCGCTTGACATTCATCTATTGTGGCTTTAGCATGTGTGCCCTGTACTGATCTGTATGTGTTCCTGTCAGGTACAAGTGGCAGACGGAGCGGCAGCAGTACCACCGGGAGCTGGAGCAGGACGAGGCCTTCATCCCTGTGGGAGAGTCTCTCAAAGACCTCATCAACCAGTGCCAGTCTTCTGGCAGTGGCTCTGGGCTCCCCCTGCTGGTAAGGACCCCTCACTGCACAGGGAGGGGCTTTGGAGCATGTGACCTGGGTGAAAAGCCTTTAGCTATGGTTACATAATAGGTGACTCAAAATATGACTTCTGCTTTCCAGGAAAGAGTAACAGCGGTTATGTGTGTGTCTTTGTCCATAGGGAGGTTATATTAGGTTAAGTGAATTTGTAAATTATAAACTGGATGGTTCGGGCACTGAATGCTGATTGGCTGACAGTCCTATACCACTGGTATGACAACATATTTTTACTGCTCTCATTACATTGGTAAGCAGTTTATAATAGCAATAAGGCACCTCTGTGGGTTTGTGGTATATGGCCAGTATACCACGGCTAAGGGCTGTATCCAGACACTCCGCGTTGCGTCGTGCTAACAACAGCTCTTAGCCATAGTATATTGGCCATATACCCTCGGGACTTATTGCTTAAGTATAACATCATGGGCCTTACAAAGCAAAACGTGCATATCTGGCTTGCAACAGCGAATACCGCCTTGCAACAGCGAATACCGCCTTGCAACAGCGAATACCGCCTTGCAACAGGGAATACCGAATTAACAAATGGTAAAGGTTGTAGTAGGTATGATCTGTGGTAAGCTACTGTTGATCTGATATGAATGCTCAGTGCCTCTCTCCCTGATGTGTCTTGTAGGTGCAGCGCACCATTGCCAAGCAGATCCAGATGGTGCGTCAGATCGGCAAGGGGCGCTACGGCGAGGTGTGGCTGGGCCGCTGGCGGGGAGAGAAGGTGGCCGTCAAGGTGTTCTTCACCCGGGAGGAGGCCAGCTGGTTCAGAGAGACCGAGATCTACCAGACAGTCCTCATGAGGCACGAGAACATACTGGGTAAGTGCCGTTCCTACCACTCGCATGTAGCAAAGACGACAGCTATCTCTGCCTCCATCTAAGCCATATACTGCCGTTTTCTTTCTAAATTGATCTAAATTAGTCTCAATCTAAGTGTAATGTAGAGAGCCTTGATTGACTGTTATCTTAGCTCTACATTTGCCCTTGTACATACATGGCTGAGGTCAACAGTCATGTATCAGGGAAAGGCCTACATCTCACTGCAGCACTAAACACCTCTCACCTCTCTTTTCACGTCTGCAGGTTTCATAGCGGCAGACATCAAGGGTACCGGGGCCTTCACCCAGCTCTTCCTCATCACAGACTACCACGAGAACGGCTCTCTGTACGACTACCTGAGGTTCACCACGCTGGACACCCAGAGCCTGCTGCGACTGGCCTACTCCGCCGCCTGCGGCCTGTGTCACCTCCACACGGAGATCTACGGCACCCAGGGTAAGCCGGCCATCGCCCACCGAGACCTGAAGAGCAAGAACATCCTGATGAAGAAGAACGGCACCTGCTGCATCGCTGACCTGGGCCTGGCCGTGAAGTTCAACAGGTAGGATGCTGCTCAGCAATGGAGATTTTAATCAAGGTTCTATTTATTAGCCACCAAAAGAAAGAAAACTGACAGATCGGGAGGGGGAGTAGCTGAGCTTATCCGATGAGCAGCAATCATTTTGTGTTATAAAACGCTTTTGCTACGGTGTGCCCTAATGTACACAACCCATGTTTTCACATATGGCCGTTCCTCTGAAGAGTTCTGAACTGTGGTTTCTGGAGCGCCATTGACCATTTCCCTGTAGATTATTCTGAATTCCCGTTCTTGTCCTCAGTGATACCAACGAGGTAGACGTCCCTCTGAGTACACGGGTGGGGACTCGGAGGTACATGGCCCCAGAGGTGCTGGCCGAGACCCTGAACAAGAACCACTTCCAGGCCTACATCATGGCTGATATATATAGCTACGGTCTCGTCATCTGGGAGATTGCCCGCCGCTGTATAACAGGAGGTACGGACACACATAGACGCTTACACACACATTATAGTTCTGAATCTACAGGCATACCGGTATTTGTGTACACGTTGATACTGGCAATCCAGACCAGTCACTACGAAAACAGTAATGGGCTTAAGATTTCAACTGGTTATGAAAAGCACTACACACGGTATTGTTGAACCAGTGTTCTGTCGCACACCGTTATCTCTCTCATCTCTCTCAGGTATAGTGGAGGATCATCAGCTGCCATACTATGAGATGGTGCCGTCAGACCCGTCCTTCGAGGACATGCTGGAGGTGGTGTGTGTAAAAGGGCTGCGGCCCACCGTGTCCAACAGGTGGAACGGTGACGAGGTGAGTCTGAGAGTGGAGCTAGCCACGAATGTCAACACCATCGTCACTGCAGAGACATGATTTATCAGGGGAATATTGTTTTGATTGCACGTAACCTTCAGAAAGAGTGAAGAGCGTATACTTGGCATTTACACAAAGGCCATTATCCTATTGTAGCAGTGTTGGAGAGAATGCATTTGGGTTTATTAGCGTAAGTAGTGCTTTTTCAGAGTGGTATATATGCAAGCTTAGCAGCACTTTAAAAACAATGCATAAGCAGAAGGAAAAACAATTCCTACAATGGTGTGTGTGTGTGTGTGTGTGTTTTCTCCAGTGTCTGAGAACCATGCTGAAGCTGATGTCTGAGTGCTGGGCCCACAACCCTGCCTCACGCCTCACCATCTTACGAGTCAAGAAGACCCTGGCCAAAATGGTGGAATCACAGGACATCAAAATGTGATATTTTACCCCTACGTACTCAACACAGCCCGATCGAGAGCCCGAACTCCCCAGTGTGTCCTAATGTCGTGATGCAGAATATGTCACCTATGTTCAGGAGGCGGGGGAGGAGAAACAGTGGATGGGGGGAGGGGGGACCCTGTCACAGGGCCTTGGACATTGAGCCTCAACCCTCATGAATCTCTATAACCACAATGGACAGACGCTGCTGCAGAGGTGTTTTTTGACTAAAGGAAACTGTATAGGTTCACTCTCCCGCCTATTCCCTCCCTGACCAGAGGAGTTCTGGGTTGTAGGAAGCAACCTACTGCGATTTGATGCTTTCTGTGAAAGCCAAAACATGACATGGTGTGAGGAGGGGGAAGGACATGTGTCTGCTCACATGTTGATGGACAAAGTCATATTATGTAGGAACTTTAGAGCCACACTTCAAACCAAGACACTGCCGTCGCAATCGTCACCTCCCGCCAATCATGTTCAATTTTTGCCTGTAAATGTTTTATGCCAATTTTTTCCCCCCTCTTCAGGACAGTCTTCTCCTGCCATATGGAAATATAACTCTTGACTCTTAAGTAGAGTAATTATGAAATAAGGTACTATAATTATGTGAATTTAAATGTAAATGTATATTGGATCGATAGATGCTGTGCCTACAAAAAAGAACCATACTGCAATGGTATTCACGTCCAGTGGGCTTCAAATGCGACCTGCTTCAAGAGCTACGAGCAATCCAGACAACCAAGGACATTGTAAGAGGGGATACTCGACTTGCCTTAAATCAACAACTCACTGTGCTTCCTATAACAAAGTTCAACTCAGTAACTTCTCCTGTCACATTTGACATGAAAAGGACAACTGGGGAGAAAAATATTTGCTGCATAATTCTATTCAGAAAGAAATGTGTAAATAGGAAGTCAATCTGTGTCCCGTCCTGTCGCTATGCTTACCCCTTCTTCGTATTTGTTCCTTTGTGTATATACGCTATGTCTTCTGGGAGGAATGTCCAGAACACTAAACATTGAGTCTTGTTCATAGATATTATAAGCTGAATTTCCCTCCAGCTCTTCTCTATTGCTTTTAATTCCATGTTGAGTTATAGACATTCTATGAGTGGCCAACTTTCATATTGCCAAACATCATGTGAGCTCGGCCATTGGACTGCAGTAATGAAGAAGTCCACATTAGTTTGGAAAATATGCCATATTTTATTAACTTAAAGTACAAATATATAGCTTACTCAATGCTATGGTAAATGACAGTTACTTGTGCTAAAAACATTTAGAGCTGTAATGCCAATGAAGTTTGTTGATCCATCAAGCTTCCTCAGGTGTGTGAGACAGAATTACAGCCAAGTAAAGTGAACTTGCAGTAGATCGCGACACCGAATTTAGACTGTTTCGAGACACATGCGAGTACAGTTGAAGTCGGCAGTTTACATACACCTTAGCCAAATGCATTTAAACTCAGTTTTTCACAATTCCTGACATTTAATCCATGTAAAAAGTCCCTGTCTTAGGTCAGTTAGGATCACCACTTTATTTTAAGAATGTGAAATGTCAGATTTATTTCAGCTTTTATTTCTTTCATCACATTCCCAGTGGGTCAGAAGTTTACATGCACTCAATTAGTATTTGGTAGCATTGCCTTTAAATTGTTGAACTTGGGTCAAATGTTTCAGGTAGCCTGCCACAAGCTTCCCACAATAAGTTGGGTGAATTTTAGCCCATTCCTCCTGACAGAACGTGTGTAACTGAGTCAGGTTTGTAGGCCTCCTTGCTCGCACATGCTTTTTCAGGTCTGCCCACAAATTTTCTATGGGATTGAGGTCAGGGCTTTGTGATGGCCACTCCAATACCTTGACTTTGTTGTCCTTAAGCCATTTTGCCACAACTTTGGAAGTATGCTTCGGGGTCATTGGCCATTTGGAAGAGCCATTTGCGAACAAGCTTTACTGGATTAATGTCTTGATGTTGCTACAATATATCAACATAATTTTCCATCCTTATGAAGCCATCTATTTTGTGAAGTGCACCAGTCCCTCCTGCAGCAAAGCACTCCCCCAACATGATGCTGCCGCCCCCGTGCGTTACGGTTGGGACGGTGTTCTTCGGCTTGCAAGCCTTCCCCTTTTTCCTCCAAACATAACGATGGTCATTATGGCCAATCAGTTCTATTTTTGTTTCACAGACCAGAGGACATTTCTCCAAAAAGTACGATCTTTGTCCGCATGTACAGTTGCAAACCAGTCTGGCTTTTTTATGGCGGTTTTGGAGCAGTGGCTTCTTCCTTGCTGAGCGGCCTTTCAGGTTATGTCGATATAGGACTTGTTTTACTGTGGATATAGATACCTTTGTACCTGTTTCCTCCAGCATCTTCACAAGGTCCTTTGCTGCTGTTCTGGGATTGATTTGCACTTTTCGTGCCAAAGTACGTTCATCTCTAGGACACAGAACGCATCTCCTTCCTGAGCGGTATGACGGCTGCGTGGTCCCATGGTGTTTATACCTGTGTACTATTGTTTGTACAGATGAACATGGTACCTTCATGCAAATGGAAATTGCTCCCAAGGATGAACCAGACTTGTGGAGGTCTACAAGTTTGTTTTTTTCTGAGGTCTTGGCTGATTTCTTTTGATTTTCCCATGATGTTAAGCAAAGAGGCACCGAGTTTGAAGGTAGTTTTTAAAATACATCCACAGGTACACCTCCAAATGATGCCAATTAGCCTATCAGAAGCTTCTAAAGCCATGACATTTTCTGGAATTTTCCAAGCTGTTTAAAGGCACAGTTAACTTAGTGTATGTAAACTTCTGACCCACTAGAATTGTGATACAGTAAATTATAAATGAAATAATCTGTCTGTAAACCTCCGACTTCAACTGTATATACAAATCCACAGGTTTCCTTAGTGCCGTTATCTGTGGGCCAGTGCAGAGGGTAGAGCCAGCCCATTGATTACCATTTACCACAAGAGGAACTGCATTTTTAGATCTTTCACTTTTCATACAGGACAGAAAGGAGAAATATGAAGTGAGAACTTAATGTCCCCTCATCTGAACCACTGTCCTTACCTCTTGACAGTTCATATTGCCGGTGTGATGATGACGAGGAAGCCTCGTCAGAGATTGTGCCCCTGATAAGTTATGGTTCAACCTCTTGCATAGGCTCTATGTTTTGGCCAGTGTGTTCTTAAAATGTTCTCTTTCAAGTCCCTGGTCCTATTGTGTCTGCTGTCTCTTCTATCTAATGTTTGCTTTTGCTTCACTTTTGTCCATACAAATGCGTAAAACAACATATATGCTGCATAGCTTTAGCAGTGCTTGTGGGTTTGCGCTCATAATGTGTGCTTATGTTGAAGTGTGCATGTCCGCTGAAATCCTAGTGTGTGTGTGTGTCAGGACAGTTTCTCTGTGAATTAAGCTAACAGTACATGGTAGATATTTAAGAAAAATACTTCACCCAAGCAGTAACTAGTGTTTTCCTGTCGTTTGTAACATGCAAGAAAACCATCTAGAATAATCTCTTAATGTGTAAATCTTTAATGTGTTTTTGTACAGCATCGGGCCTTTGAGTTTACCAAGGAAAGAAAACTATTCTCTATACAGCCTGTCCAATGTATCCATTTTTAAGTAAATAACCTTATTTTAGTACACAACTTTGTGGTCTGGCCTTGGGTTATTTACACTTTCTTTTTTGATGAGGCTTAACCTAGTAAGGTGCGTCCGTCTACTGGAGGTGAAACATACAGCATATTGATGTACTGTAATATAGAGTTCACCTCTTCACACAATCAATTCCTCTGTCCCTTCCACTTAATTGATTTATGTTCACTGTAGTCTGTATGGAGCCAGTGTATTGTAGAAAATGTTTTTTCTATACCTGGGTCCTCATACATGTATAAGCAATGTTGCAGTCATAAAGCACTGAAGGCACACTATTATGGTAGCATGTGATATCTTAAAGAGCCCACCTTCTATTCTGAGTCAGTGTTTTCTATAGAATATGGTTTTATGGTCCAGAATGCTCATGCTCCCGTTCCCCTTATAACAGGCTACAATAACTCCAGGGAAGTTGTATTGCAACGCTTTTAAGTGGTTTACTGTATGACACAGGAAACATGTTTATACTCACTCAACCTTTTTATATACGCTCCTCCCAGTATCAATGTAAGAGATCGAAACACGGGTGGCATAGCAGCTGTTAGTCTAGTGATTTGATTTCGCTCAGTCCAACGTCTCTCCTCTGACTGCAGACCGGCCACAGCTCCCTCAGGTGGTGTGATGAAGGAGAAGCCCAGCGAAGACGTTGTCGTTAGGGTCATCAGTCAACAGAGTCCCTCCCAACAGTTCGAGGCGGAGCTCCTCTCCTTGCCGCAGCTGTAGGAGACACACACGGGTGACGGGGCCATACGATGCCATCTTGTCCTGATGCAGAGTGGCAGCCAGCTCCCCATTCTCTCTCCTCAGCCCAGATAGCGAGGGACCAGTTTCAAAGTTCAATGTCAGCACGAAGAGGTAGACCCCTGCTAAAGGTGCTTGGAACATCCCAGTGTGAGTGGAGTACATCTGGCCGAGGTTTAGGTATGTGTCCCCCGACACCAGCAGGCTGTCACTTGGTCTGCTGCGCTGTATGCTTCTGGCCAAAAACATCAGGGGACTGTCCCTCAGCTTGGATAGAACTGAAAGAGAAGAGACAGGAAATTGTCAGCTGTTCTCTATCTGTTCATATGAACCCTTGTCATAGACACTCAGTATACTTATGCTTGGATCACTTTATAAGCTTGAACAACAAAAATAAATGTTCACCAGGGGGCAGTCTTGTGTTGTCTGTTAGTGTTGCTGGTAATGTTGATACCCTCAGTCACGCTAACAGCTCCTTTTAACCCATTGCTAACACTTACTTGAGGGTGTTGCACTGTATAGATCCCCAAGGATCTTTCTTTGTTTAAAGTGCATTCTGGTCTTAAGGGAGGTTTAGAAAGAGATGTGGCCCAGCATGATAGAGGTACAGATAACTGCCAAAATAAAGGAAACACCAACAGTGTCTTAATAGGGTGTTGGGCCACCACGACGGTGAACTGCTTCAATGCTCCTTGGCTTAGATTCTAAAAGTGTCTGGAACTCTATTGGAGGGATACGACACTACTTCCATGAGAAATTCCATCATTTGGTGTTTTGTTGATGGCGGTGGAAAACGCTGTCTCAGCCGCCTCTGCAGAATCTCCCATAAGTATTCCAATTGGGTTGCGATCTGGTGACTGACAAACACACACCCTTTTAACCCCCTATGCTCCTATGACACCCCTCTTTCGAAGTCTTTGCTAGAATCTCAATTGCATACTCCTCACGTCCTCTCTCCTGTCCGCCTCCTCAAAACCCATTGGATGAGAAAGCCAGAGGTCCCGCCCCTCTGACCTTCTCTTCCAATGGGTTTTGAAAAGGAGGCAAGGAGAGGACATGAGGAGTATGCAGTAGATGAAAGGCCACTAGGCAAAATAATGAGCAACTGGGCATTTTTAAACATGACCCTAAGTATGATGGGACGTTACTTACTTAATTAACTCAGGAACCACATCTGTATGGAAGCACCCGCTTTCAATATAATTTGCATTCCTCAAGTGTTTCCTTTATTTTGGCAGTTCCCTGTTTTTTTAATAGATTGATGCCTACCTGATGTATCCCTCCTGCTGCGAAGGTTAGCGCGCTCTCCAATATGATCTTTTATCCCCTCTTTCTTGTCCTTGCGCTTCCTCTCTCTCTTCCTTTCCTTCCTCTTCATCAGGGCCCACAGCTGGTCCAGGTCCAGGGTGCTCTCTGATTCGGCCAGCCCCTCTGAGTTACTGAAGACATTTTTAAAGAGCCGCAGATGATTCTCTAGACCCTTCCTCAGCCAGGCCACCTCCACCTGCATTTTGGCCTCTACACCACCAGACGTGCTGTCTTTGGTGATGTTGCAGCTGGCAGGGCAAGGCCTGTACTCCAGCCTGTTGACCTTCTCCCCCAGCTCCTCCACTGCTTTCTCAAGGCTCCGCAGGTCACTGTCCGAGTAGTCTTGCCGGTCCTCAGAGGCTGCTGAGTCCATGAGGTGGTCACTCCTCTGGTCTCCACTCCTCCTCTTCAGCCCGCGGGAGGCCAAGTCTACTAGCACGGAGGGCTCGTCTGAGGATGGGACTTCCTCTGCCCGGGCAGCGTCCAGCAGGGTGGTGAGGCTGAGGTTCTGGCCCCTGATCTGATGCTGCATGTGCTGGAGCCTCTTCTGCAGAGCTGGGATTGAGTGAGCCTCCTGTTTGTGGAGGGGCCAGTCCATGAACCCCATCACCTCCTCCCCCAGGAGCATCTCCAGCACTTCAGTGTGGCGGATGGCGTCCTTCAACAAAGAGTAAAAGGAGCTGGAGAGGTGGCGCATCTCAGCCTCCAACCTCTTGTCGCTCTCCTGCAGGCTGAGCACGTCCCTGTGGCTGCCCAGGACTGAGGTCATCAGCTGAGTCAGGTTGTTTTGGAGAGTTTTGCTCTTCTCTTGCTCGAAGGCCAGGGAGGCCATGACGTCGTCCACAGAGGGACCCCAGTGCTCCGACCCAGCATCAGTGCTTCCATCCAGGGCCAGCCGATTCTCGTTGGCCAGCTCGGTGACGTTGGTCAGGCCCTGCTCCAGACGGGAGAAGGAGGCGGTGAATGCCTTGCAGTCACAGTCTCCGGCAGCGCTGACGTTCTGGTAGAATTGTGTGTACAGGTAGTCCATGTCAGTCTCCATCTCCTGCAGCTGCTCCGAGTGGATGGTCAGGTTGCTGGCCAGTTCATTGACGCGGTTCAGTACGGCTACTTTAGCCGCTTCCACCTCCAGGCCCGTCTCCATGAACTGGATCTGGCTGTTCCTCCCCGTCTGGGCAATGTTCTCCTCAAGGTCTCGGAAGCCCCTCTTCAGGTCCAGGACGTTGTCATTGGCCATCTCTAGGTCTTCCACCAGGGCATTTACCCTCACTGTGTTGTTGACCACCTTGTTGTCCAGACGGGTGATAGCCTCCCACACTGCTGAGTCCTTTGGAGGCTGCTGGGCCTGACTGGGATGGACCTGGCTGGGTTCTCTCCTGGCCTCTGGGTTGGTCAGGTATCTCTGGAGCACTTCACTCAGACGGTCCTGCTCCAGCTTCATGTCTGACAGGGTGGCATTCATGGACTGGAGATTAACCTACCCAGGAGCCATGAAAGACATTAAGAATATTTTTCTCACTTAATGCCCATAATGTGCAAGTCTAAAAGTCTGTTACTAACGCAGAAGTGAGGACCTAAATCTAAAAGTTTTTAATTATGAAATAGTTGCGTTACCATGCCATGAGATACATTAATGAGGGATTCGCTGACCTGTAACATCTTGTGGTTGCGTTTGATCTTGCCGTCAATGTCTGTCTTGAAGTTGGTGATGTTATAGTGCAGCATGGCATGCTGGGAGTGTAGCCTGTCTGCCATCTCAGCTCTCTGTCTCTCCAGTTCCCTCCTCACCTCCTTGGTGTCTTGGAAACTCTGCTCCATCTTAGCCTCCAAGGCCTCGGGACCCTCTCCAGCCCCTGCTCCACGCAGGGCTGCCTCCTCTGTCTTCCACTGAGAGTTCCGGAGCAGAGCCACATCCCGGGACAGACCTTCAACCTCCTGGGTTAGGTGCTCCAAGGTGCGGTTGTAGCCATCCAGCATGGGCTGGAGCTGGGACATTAGCAGGGCCATCATGTGGAGTAGAGGGAGGGGAGACTGGGAGTCTTGGTAGGGCAGTAGAGGGACAGCTTCCACCTCATCCCTGATTGGATCTGGGAGACAATCCAGGAAATCAGAGCACAATATTTACTCACATCAATCGGTTTAAAGCATCAGAACTAGACATATTTTCAGTTTTAGACATATCCACTTTGTAACTTCACAAGGCTGAGATGACACCTCAACAATTGTACACACACATCAATGTGTATAGGAACAGAGCAAGACTCCTTTTCAATACCTGTTAGAATGTATTCTCTTGTAAAGGCCATTCATATCAGTTGTGCCATTAGTTCTTTAGGAACAGTTATGAGAGCCCTTTGTCTCTCAAGAAATCTTCAACGTGTTTGGTTTTATCCCCAAAAATGGTTTTCAAAGTCCAATGGCAAGCTGCCAAAAATAGGAATAATAACATTTTCAGACCTATATTTGGACATTTAATTTCCCTTATGTATTGGTCTTCCTGACTGAACCCCTTTGTTGCAAGAAAGCACAGTGAATAATTGTTGGATTGGTTTGTTTCATGGCAGTGTTTTTGCACACCAGAGACGGCCCTAATGGACGCAGTTCCTTTTACAATGATACAGGCTCCAGGGATTTTCACATCTTCCTAGAAACTATCTGTGTGAGTGTCTATGTCTGACATTGAATTCCCCCACCCACATGTATTAATTACCAGACTGATTACTGCTGTGCAGCGAACATTGATGTAAACTCACGAGATCAGGCAACTTGCGAGGCTACACATGTATGCCCCCTGGGAATAAGTCCCAGTTCTGACACTGTCACCCTTGTATCTGGACAGAGTCCAGACCCCCAAGCTGCTCTGCTTTAAAGTGTGATCTATGTGATCAGAGGGCCTCTTGTCATTTAGGGCTTGTTTTTCTAATAACATTGGAAAGACCCTCCATTAATTCAGGGAGAAAAACACTGTTCCCTTATGCTTTCCCTCTAAGAGGTCAGATACAGTGAGGTCATACTGAGAGAGGAAATCAGGTCGCCCCCTGCCATGAGAGTTTTACAAAGTTGGAAGAGGTTCTCTATTTTTTTTTTTATCCCACCGATCAAAAGAAGTAGGAAAGTAGTGTTTTCAAATAATTTCACTAATTTCCCTGCTATGTTAAAGAGAAACTTTAACAATAACATGTAGGCCGATTTGTCTTTAGTCTGAGTTGATGGAAGTCTGATCGGTAATAATTCATCCAGACATTACGTCATGGCCTTAGCCTGTTGAGTCTTTCCCAAACAAGAATAATATGTCACAGGAAGTGAGAATATACCACAGCAGCAAAAACTATGGCACCCTTCACTGTGTGTGGCTGTAATATGAGACCTCACGCTATATCACCATCCCACTGCGGATTACATCATCCACACACACAATGTAATGGGGGGGGGGGCATTTTTCCCAGAAGAAAGAGAGGATTTCCTGAGAAGGAAGCTGTAATGAGTATAAAGGGGGGGGGGGGCACTAAGCTAGAGGTGTCACTGTGGAGGGATGGAGTCGTGGAAATGCTCCCCATAGATGTACGTGTATTTTTCCTGGTCAAGCCTTCCCCCTTTCAACTGTTTTTTTTTACAGCACTATTCTAAAGCCTGTCGATTCTCTCGGAGGATGTGAATGAGACAGGCAGTTGACCAGACAGTAGTGCATAAATAACAGCTGGGAGTATTAACATGCCAGACAGGAGCTTAGAGAAATAGGAGTATTTCACTGTCAGTTTTGTATTAACATTGTATTAACTTTTTTTATTGACTATGAGATGGTGAGTGAGCAGGTGTGTCCAGTATGTGTCTTTGCATGAGTGTCTCAGAGGTTAGAGCAGGGGTCATACATGGGTTTAGGAGTGTTGATGATTACCCTGCCTCCTTTTCATGGCCCTGATTTTAGGGGTGTTGATTACCCTGCCTCCTTTTCATGGCCCTGATTTTAGGGGTGTTGATTACCCTGTCTCCTTTTCATAGCCCTGATTTTAGGGGTGTTGATTACCCTGTCTCCTTTTCATGGCCCTGATTTTAGGGGTGTTGATTACCCTGCCTCCTTTTCATGGCCCTGATTTTAGGGGTGTTGATGATTACCCTGTCTCCTTTTCATGGCCCTGATTTTAGGGGTGTTGATGGTAACCCTGCCTCCTTTTCATGGCCCTGATTTTAGGGCTGTTGATAATTACCCTGCCTCCTTTTCATGGCCCTGATTTTAGGGCTGTTGATGATTACCCTGCCTCCTTTTCATGGCCCTGATTTTAGGGCTGTTGATGATTACCCTGCCTCCTTTTCATGGCCCTGATTTTAGGGGTGTTGATGATTACCCTGCCTCCTTTTCATGGCCCTGATTTACCTCCTAAAGCACAGTCACAATCCTGGCCTTGGTGGTCCTAACTTACAGCTTATTTAACCAGGCATCCTAATGGTTTCCCACTGTGATTAACATGATGTTAGTACAGCACTGGTGATTCTAAGGTCCCAACTTACCTCCATGGTTGAAATCCCGCTGGTGGTGGTTAGGGTTGTGGGGGTGGTCGTAGCCATGGTGAGGGATGTGCTCCTGTGCCTGTTGAGGGTACGAGGGGGACTCTCGGGACTCTGTGTGTTTGTTGTTGTTGTCAGCCTCTGAGGCATGGAGTTCGTACAGAGGATTCTCAGACACCTGGAAGTCATTCTGCTCCCTCTCAGCCTGGTGGGTGAGTCTAGACTGTGCACCTAGACCGACAGACAACAGACAGATTGATGGGATGTTAGGAGAGGCTTTCATTCAACACAGTAGTACAGAGTAGTAGCTGTGTCTCTCTTCCCTGACCATGAGAACCATAGCCTTGGGTTAGCTCTCTGTCCCCCCACTTCTGACCCCACTTCAGCCAACCCTGTGTGTGTGTGTGCTTGATTAGTGTGTGTAACACAATGGCTATTCGAATCCAGTAGTGGTCAAGAATTAGTTATGAGACCTTTGCGGTTTAGGAAGCCCTCTCTCTGAGGGGCGTGGAGGTACTGAAAGCGGACCAGCCGATAACGGGGGACTTTACGTCTTTATTTTGGCCTAGAATTGGCCCAAAAGGGCAGAGGGTTATTTTTAGGTCCCTAGTTATTTCTAGGTCACACCCCCTTTACAGCCTTGCTTGATGCCCTGAGAACGGTTCACACACCCTTTCCTCCCTCCCCTGGGAGATGAACTTCCCACGGCCTGCTATAGCTTTTATACAAATGCTCCTTCTGGCGCACTAGCGTTTCCTCAGTTTGTTTGAGGCAGAGAGGGCGGCACGGGGCGTTTGATTGAAGGCCAGCTCACCCAGTAAACCCCCCCCCCCCCAACATGTAAACAGACAGGTCAGATGAGCAGACCTACCTGTGTGGTGAGGCTCAGTGTCTCTGGAATGTGGTTGTCCTGCCACCGTAGGGTCCGCAGGGTCAGACACTGAGGAAAAGAGGGGGAAAGAGGAAGCGAGAGGATAGCAGGATAGCAGGGAGTGGATGTTACTTTTATTGGTTCCACCAGCTTTCGTGAACACATGACTTTCTCAGCCAGTGTCTATCGCCGAGTTAAGGGCCATTTCACGCATGGGAAATCTGTTTGAGATTTAACCTAAATCTTGCTCTTAGTACAAAGAGTCAGAGCCAAACTCATTAACTTAATCCAGGAGAAAGTCTAGAGTAGGCCTGTGGAAACATATTGCACCATGAGGTTACTTCTTATGCCAAAATGCAATTACTAACACTCAACCGTGTTGATGCTCGTCGACTTAGGGGCCGTGGCAGCCCATCATTCAGGGCAGAACATTTGGGGGGGGGGGGTGTCTTGCCTGTTTTGCATGTTATTTTGGCATTAATATGTGTCACATATCAGTTTGAAAGCAATGTAAAAAAATATATATATATATATATATATCTCATTCAGTTAATAAAGCTGCATATAAAGCTCCAAAATGCAGGTGTTTCAGCTCAGTGCTCGGTGGTGGTGGTGGGGCGAGCCAGCAAAAAATAGGATCATATTGCCATGATTGGCAATGTGATTGGCTCAGGGTTCTGTCACTCATGGGGACAAAACATCATTGCCAAGTTTATGTCCTTAGTAGGAGTAGACATCCAAAATTTCAGCCCTTTGTGTCCTGCCATAGGGTTATATTACAAGTGGCCTTCCAAGAAGACTCCAGGTCATTGGCCACGGATAAAATTACATCAAATCACGTTACATGTACAGTAGCTTTGATTGGACTGATCATGTCAACATCTTACTTTCCAAGTCTTAGTTAGCAGTCATCATCATGAATCAAGTCGACAATCTACTGGCAAATCCTTTTTAATCATTGTCATATGAAGAGAAATTATAGATAAAACGTATCGGTGCTCATCGGCCATGAAGATTACACAACAGGTTGGAAATTGCAAATTCAACAATGAGTCGTTTGGAAGGAATCAGTGGCTAACTGCAAAGCAAACAGTAGCCTGCTATTCAATGGAGTAGCTGTGTTTCTTTTTTCCCCAGAGTTCCCACCATAAATCCAGAGAATGACAGACTTTGACAGTTTGATGACAAAACCACCGCACCACCTTCATGTTTAAGTGAGCACATCACAAGCCATGGTGTAATATGAAGTGTTTGTTGTGTAGTAAACTGTTAGTAGCCCATGTGCCTCACGCTAATAATTTGGTGTATTTTCACTTTTTAATTTCGCCTAACGTTACCGTTCTGACTCGGTGGTGCTGCACATGTAGCCTATAACCTGTTTGAGAAATGTCATCTAATATTATAAGAGCTTTCATTGTCTGCTTTTATGCCCCCTTTATTTATACCAACGGTTCTGACCTGGTGTACAGGGAAAATACTGTAAGAGCAGACCATGTTCTGCCTTCTGTCGCTGTACTTTTCAAAAGTGCTGAACACAGTCATGTTGACTACGTCCATCGTAGCTCGCTCATTAATGTCTTAATCGAAATTACAGAATGCCTCTTATCCGCTCATCTTTCCCTCATGCCATAGTTTCTACATCTCAATTGTCAGTAGAACCCACATTTGTTTAAGCAAGTCAGCCATATCAACTATGTTTTTAAAAAGGCAGTAAAGGAGACTGAATGAACTGTTTCGTTGCCAGACAAGGCTGCGCTGATAGCCGGGTGTAGCAGTGGTAAGGATTCACTCCATTTTACTGGAAAGAAAGCTCTGTTGTTGGGACAGCTTTATGTCGGCCCTAACAGTATGTGGGCACCGCTTGTCACATTATAGTGCAATTAATGTATTGTTTAGTGTAGTGTCTTTTCTGGCATGCATCTGCCCACCAAGATTTACATGCTAAAATCGCCACTACTAGGGGTCCTAAAGTATACAGCATGTGTGCACCTCTGTTTCAGTACCTGTTTCCTCACAGTTCTCCCCTCCGTGTCCTGGGCAGCACCTCCACAACAGGGCTGTGAAGATCTTTTGCTTCTCTCTGTACACTGGCCGGGTAGAGAGCTTGTACCTAAACACAGAAAACAAGGTTTCAACCACACACATTGGCTTTCGCCTGCAAATTGAACTGATGGATCGTAAATAAGATGTGGGTTGGAGATATTTGTGTTATCATTGTTATTATATGAGAATGCTGGATCGAGCAGTGTGTGGGGAATTTGAGTGTGCATTGTCAATCTGTAATGTAATGCAGTGTGCTGTTGACGTTTGAATGCACAGTGGGCTGAACTCACATGACGAGCTGGCAGTCAGGCGTGCCATTGGGACAGGGGCTCTGGGACTTGATGGTGTATTTTTCTGTGCCACAGGATTCAACAATGGATTCAATGCGGCGGTGCACGAATGCACACCAGTTTCTGGAAGAGGACACAAGCACACCGCGTCATTCCATTGATACTGTGCAATATCTATGTGTAATGAAACAGGAAGCTGGGAGACGGTTGAGATAATAAGGTTGCCAGGGGTGAAGGTCCATCTTCCTCCTGGACTTATAGTTCTCTCCGTCTTTGCTGCTTCTGCTGTCTCACAGTTTGCTTGTTTGCAATTCTGTGGTTATCCTTCCTGTTTCTACAGGTCAGGGCTACAAACATAACATCCGCTCCAGAGAGGCACCGACCACTGGACTTTCCCATAACTTACCAGTTATAATGCATAGTGTTCCTTTTCATTTATCTTGATTCATTGTGAACAAGCATCTGCCTTTTCATTCAACCTTATTTGGGTACTGTTAGACTCTTGAAGCATGAATTGTTTGTGTGTTTGGGTGGCCTCTGCATTTCAAAAGGCGTTTCACAAATATTTTTCCGTTTTACCGGGGCTTTGTTGTTGAGTTGTCTTATCGCTCCTAGTGCGGTCTCCCTCCTGACCCCTATCTACCCCCCACTTTTACAGTCAGCTTCAGAGCCTTGGCATGGTGACTCACCCGCCTGGTTCCTCCCAAGGGTAGCGCTGAAACAAGGATTCCCTGCTTACAACTCTGCCTTCTCAGCACGTACATAGCACCTAATGACTGGCCAAAGACATCTATGGGCTGGATTTCTTTTCAGGACCTTCACACCGCTGTCTGCATATCTAATCAGGGAAATGGTATTCCCTTTCATTTTCCAGCAGAATTGTTTGATATCAATGAATTCCACAAGTATTTATCTATCTCAGATGGTTTCTGGAGACTTATGCCGTCGTATTCCATTTGACCCCCATGACCTTCATTTGCTACAGCGGCTCTCCCCTCCTGCCTAACCAGCACGTCACTGATCTGTGCTAACCTGTTCCAGACCGACTGTCCAAACATCCCATTAGAGAAGATGAAAGATAGCCAGGGGTCAGTCTACATCACAGCAGGGGTCATCTCTTCACCGGCCCCTGACCCAGGTGAAACAGGTGTGGAGGGGGGATGGATTTCACCGCTCCTGGGTGGCCCTGTCTGAGACGAACCCCACGCCCCCTTGTCCCTCGCAATCAAGACACGATCAGACGTGAGGTCATCAGCGAGGGAAAGAGTTGACTGTAAACACCAGGCGAGCAGGCGCCCTGGGGCCCCTCGAACTGACACGTGTGGTGGGGGAGCAGTTAGAGTGTGACACGTCAGATCTGGTGTTTAGTGTTTTTTCTGGCTCACCTTGCTGAACCTGTGACTCAGAGACCCCACGTGGATGGAAAGGCGAAGTGAAGTGGCTGTCATGTTTTGCCAAACCACTCCCTCCCACTGTGGTCTGTAGCACTGTACGGAGGGGACACAGGTCAAGGGTTAATTAACTCTGCGTGTGTGTGTTTATGTGCGTTTGACTGCGAGGTTTTCCTGAGTAGGACAAGCTCTATCTGACCTAGCTCAACCGTTCAAGGTTAAGAATCCCTTTTAGACATAGCTATGAATGCATGTGCCATTCTCAGCCTTATCCCCCCCCTCTCTGTTCCTCAGTCATGGTACCAGGACCTTGTATTGGAAGATCCTCAACATGAGTGTGTCATTGGCTCTCTAATCTACCACCTCTGTGTCCAGGCCACACCAAACAAAGACCCTTGAAGTATTCAGGGGTGCAGCTGCAGAGGAGTGGAGAGGATTAAACCAAAATACTTCCTCTGTTTCCAAGACAACAGGTGGTTAACAAGCAAGTGACCACATCGTTGTGGCCCTGATATTGGAGTGTGGCCAAAGTCCTTCATGTATTGCACAGACACACGTACCGCCACGGCTCGTTTGAGAATGATTCCAGACTGCAGAGCCCGAGAATGTGTAGACCGGAGACATTTGACCTCTACTGATGAGGAGAACAAGAGGGTTCACCTTTTCCCTCACTCCGATCCAAGCCTGTCTTTCTCTTGGCCAGGATAGCTATAAATGCGTGGGCTCTGTAGGAGGGGAACTCATGCTGAATAAAGAGTTAGTGGGAGGGGTGTCACAACAACCCAGCACTAATCTCATATTTCATAAACTGAGAGAACACGGTCTCTTGATCCCCCTCGAACAGGCTCCAGCTCTACCACAGTGTTCACCTCCACACAGACTAAAAAGTGCCACAACAAACAAGCTCCTCTAATAAATGTTCAGTGCGTGAGGATCGCCATAAGACAGCAAATACAAGGAGATTGTTTCCCTTCCGATGCCAAACAGATAAAATCTTGAGCAATATCCTTGTTCAGCAGGACTGAATGTAAACTCAGTGTGGAATGTTTGGTGGAATGACTGGAGGGTCACTGATACTTTGACTATTTATCCCCGTACAGTTTGTTTTGGCCTCTAGTGTGTCACAAACGGTGTTCTGCGCTTGAGCTCATCTTTTGATATTACACAATAGAACAATATTATGCCATTTTTACAATATGGGAATGTTGGTCTGGTGGCCCCTGCTCTTTCTGCCATCCCAAGTGAAATGTGCACTCACTTTCTGGCAGAGAAACTGGATTCTTACCAGACCCCAGCAGTGGCAATGTGGTTCATAAAATTCTAGGAATTAGGTTTCTCACATACTGCTTGCTTGAACAGTTGAACATTTTCATTGGAAATTCACATTTCTCAATGTGAATTCCAATTTGTTCAGTTGTCCTCTTGACCTCTACGATTACTTGCCCCTTCCACGCTCAACCCCACCGGCATGCTACTCGCTTGGCAGGTCTGCGTCAGATCTGCCCCATGTCACTTCCTCCTGGTCTGCTGTGACATCATGGAGGGCCATTCCTGGGAGAGCACAATAGCTGTGTAATTACCTCCTGTAGGCCTACGACTCCCATCTCTGGCGTCGACCAGGAAGGAAGTCTCTGACGCTCTCATACACCGTAACCTACTCTATCCTGGGATACTCCCCCACGCAGCATATCAACAAACACAGACAACATACACACTCTGGGGAAGATGTGAGAATCTCAAATCCTTTTCCCCAGTCACTTTCCACTGCAAATGCATTTGGCAAACCCTCACACAGCTTTGGTGGGGAGTTTCTCTATCGTGGTGATATGATACTAGAGCTGTGTTCACACTTCGACACCGGCCTCTCCCACAGTCTAATCATTGAAGTCAGTGGGGTTGATTAGGCCTCTGGCTGGGAGGAGAGCCGAGGTTGCCAAACAGGGTTTTTATTATTTTTATTTTTTACCTTTTATTTGACTAGGCAAGTCAGTTAAGAACAAATTCTTATTTTCAATGACGCCTTAGGAACAGTGGGTTAACTGCCTGTTCAGGGGCAGAACGACAGATTTGTACCTTGTCAGCTCGGGGATTCGAACTTGCAACCTTAGTCCAACGCTCTAACCACTATGGCTACCCTGCCGCCCCGGTTAATCAAGTTCGCTAAGAGGCTCTGTAGTCTTGTTCAAGGTTGAAGAGTCATGTCATGACGCTAAATCAGATTTTTTTTTTTTTGTAGTACTAACAACACCAGACCCAGATACTCCTTTTGCAAGATAAGTGAAGAACTAATATTAACAGAAGAGCTTTGTTTTGGGTTTCAAAGCCCAGACTCCTCTTTGCTTGTTGCTTATACAGTACAGCTGGCCTGGATAACACTGTCCCCTTTATACTGCGCTGTGGCCTTTTTTACAGGTTTTATTTAGTTGAAGAAAAGCCACATTGTGTCGGAGAGTGTTCAAAGTGTGGACCCTGACTGCTGCAGATGTTGATTCGGAAACAAAAGAGAAAATAACCAGATTATGGAGGCCCTGTTAGCCATTGAGTCGACATGGACTCTGAAACCCGACGGTACACAAGGCCTTTGTGCCAATGCCACTGGCAGAGCGGCAAGGCCAAGCACACTGAGAATCAAAGCTGATTCCCTTAGGCCATATTTTATGACCGTGAGTCAGAGGGTGAGTGTAAAGTGAGCGCATAGCAGCAACAAAGCAGAATTTGCCACACATCCATTCCAGACACAAAGCCATTCGTGCTGCGTCGGTGGTGGGTTGGAAGGCCCTTTTTCCGAGTGGTCCGGAACGGCCGGCTGAGAGATAGGAAGGGAGCGGATGGGACGGAGTTTCCGCTCTGGAACCTGGAGCTGGGAGATGTAATCAGCGGAGCCCACGGCAGAGCCTCCTGCGAGGGGGGTAAGTACAGCCTCAGAACCCTTCTACGGACCCCAGGCGAAGCGTCAGGTTTTAGACTTGAACATGTCTTGATTTCAGTATTTTAGCTTTTCTTCCTATTATGTTGATTGTAATGATAATGATAATAATGCGTAATGAAAGACATTTGTGTAGAAGTACAGTTAATCATGCAATGCCATGAGCAACGATGCTACAGATGGTACCTCCATCACACACTAGAGTGCTCTGTGTTGCATTTAAATATCTGAGCAGAATGAATTAAAACAGCTTAAGCAATGAACTACTCCTCCCTCATACTTGCCTTGTTCATGGGTTCTTGTATTGAGTTGCTTAGCCTGTTGTCTGGGCCTGCTCCACTTTGCGTCCACATAGTTCTGTTTGCTAGCTACAATGTAGTAGCCCACAGGTCTACAGTACATTCCCTCCCTGTCTGTGGCCTTTCAGAGCTCCCAATGGCCCAAAGCCTCAGGTCAGCCGTGAGCCGTCCATCCCGACGCCCCTTCCACCCCCTGGGTTCTTACACATGCATTGTGTGCAGAATGAAACCTTCTCAGACCCAGCAGTGAAGCACAATGTTTGCACCACCGGAGGGAATTATCCTAGCATCGTAGCACACACACATACGTATCATCTAGACCCTGAGCACTCTCTCAGGCGGTATACACACCAAAACAACCGGATCTGTTACACCCTGGGGATGCCAATAACACTGTGCTGAAAACCATTCAGCACTAAAATACACTGAGATCTGATCTGTTAGTCAGTGTTATTCATGTGCTAAAAATATAAGTTTGTAACAACAAAAAATTGACATTTTAAGGAGAAGAAGAAGAAACACTTTTTCCTTTTCGTAGTCGGTGCTCACTCTGACATTTCAGTTTACAGAATGTTTTATTTTATTCTTAACAACCAATGTGTTTTCCCTTTACAGATTACAAGGCCGAAGTGCATAGATTTTTTTTTAACAATGAAGAGGAAGGACTCGCCTGAATACCTTTTCACATATCCAGTCTAACCATGAACCTGGGTTGAATTCCGAGGTAGCAAAAGACAGTATACTTTTTCCATTGCAGAGTAAGAGCTCTTCACACACTGACTGAATATACCCCCCCAGCCTCCTCTGCCAGAAGAGCCTCCAATGAAAATTGTCCATCAGAGATATCACAGGTCACAACCTCACACTCCCCGGCCCAAACCTGCACTCCATTACAGTAATGGGGGTGACACACAAGAAAAAGGTATTCTTTGAACAAAATCGTAAAGTAAACGTTTAAGTGGCTGCTCTTAAGGAGGGCTAATCGCTGGCTGTTCGGGCTAACTCCTCAGGGAGCACATTATCGGGGGATCAGACAATTTGGGGTGTAATGTATGTATCTGGGTTAGAAGAATGACGGTGTCCAGTAACTGTCTGGAGCAAAGATCAGGCTCTGCCAGCAGCTTGGGCTTTGAGCACAAAGTACAGGAAACCTATGGCTGTCTTATGGCTTTCTCTGCCATTTAAGATGAATTACTATTGATTAGGCTTGGCGAAGGAAAACCACGAGCCTAGTTATGACACACCCGGCCAGTGAAACCGTAGCAGTTTGTTTACGGACTCCTTCTGCTGAGGGCACATGTAAATATTTGCTAAACCACTTTGCCTTTTGTTTAGTTTCCCCCATGAGCACAAGCTTCGTGCTGATTGCAGAGGAAGATTGAAGAGATACCAAATGTTTCCACATAGGAGAGGTCGGAAAGAGTTGAATGTGCTGAGAGGGAAAAAGCCTGCAGGAAGACACCTCCGTTTGAAACCCAGCCCTCATAAAATACATATTTCTAGGCATGTGTGCTACCCCAGGTTCTCAACCTGGGTAGTTGCTGCTATTACATACATGCTGGTAGACCAAACATTGAATGTTCTGTTAGATGTGCATGCTGAGAAAGTGCATCTGTGTGTTTGTAGATCCACAGGTGGTGTGTTTTTCTACTCCTATAGATACTTGTCTGCACTGGCTGCCTATCAGCTGAGAAGTGGCTACTGTGAACAAACACTTACCCGGTGCGGGCTGGGTAGCTCCCTCCCTCTCCTGGTGCTGGTGCAGTCTCCTTGGGCAGCAGACCCAGGGGGTGTTGTCCAGGACCGGCCTGATGGGGTTGCCCATGTGGTCCGTGCCTTACGGGGTGGTGGGCAGAGCCAGGGATATCAGGTCTGCGGCCATGGGGTCCATTCCTCAGGTGGGGGATGTCAAACTTCCCAGGTCCAGGGTGGACACCCACCCCCTGGGTATCCCAGCCTCCTCTCTCCACAGGCAAGCCTTGGTCCTCTTCCTCCACCTCAGGGTCTCTAGCCCTAACCTCACAGTGGGCCGTCACCATCAGCCCCAGCACCAGCAGCATCAGTTCCCCCACGGCTGTCATGTCTGCTTCCCTGCCTGGTCCTGATCTATCCACGCTAGCTAGCTGCCAAAAGCATCTGAGGCCTCTCCGGGACTGCTATTTGTTTTAAAAGAGTGGGTTTTGGAAATACCCCGCCCCATCTCCAAAAATCCTCCCCAGTCTGATTCCCCTCCCCCTGTTCCCCTCACTCACATATACTCGCAGAACACATGCACTCACACCACATCTCCCCTCCTTCTGAAGTTTTCAAAGCTCTCCAACAATCCTCGGAAATGAGCCTCCCACCCACCAGCCAGTTCCCTATGGAAAGGTCGCAGGCCCTGGAACAATGAGCCTGGCTGTGTCTCTCTCCCCTCTCTCAGGCCCACAGGCTGGAGGTGTTATTAGGATCCCCCCCACCACCACACACACAAGCACAAACGCAGCACACACACACCAGCCGGGCCGGTGAGGAAGCAGCCCATTTCTCTTGGCAAGTTGGCAGGTCACTGGAATTCTAATGTTCTTATCACCTCGCCTCTGTCTCTCTTCCTCCGATTGGCATAGTGCAGGAAAAGGATGTTAGGGGAGAGAGCGAGGGATTGGACGTGTTTTTTAAAGGAGTGTAAAGGGGTGTTAGCCAGTGGATATAGTGAATCAGTCAAATGTATCTGCATGGGAGAGACTTCAGACTTCCCCTCTGGTTATCTCTGTCTCTATGCATCAGGATCACAAACTGGCCCATATGAGTAATCACCTATTAAATATTTAGTGGGATTCCCCATGTCACTGGCAGCAGTATGAGAAAGAGGAGATGAATGACGTTATGACGATATGTTGTTTAGCTTCAGGATGAGTCAGTGTTTGAGTTGAAATTGTTTCGCCATGGCGACAGATGTTCCAATAGTTGAGTGGTTATAGTGAAAGTCACCTACCATGGTAACACTTCTGCATAAGTCTCCGTGACAGTGTTATTGTCACATTAACTTTAAGAGTTGACTTGGAATGTGTGCTGTTGCTGTGCTTCTCTTCCCCAGTGCTTAGGACAGACTTGTTCACTATGGTATAATTTACTGTGCTCCTAAACATGGATGGCCTTGTAACTCTTTAGTAGCAGCAGGACCTGGGGACATCTGAATTGCTTCCCTTATATACAAGGACAGACAGATTGTGGAAGCCCATTAAAATAGACAGACTACCATGATCATATACAGTACAGTAACAGGCTGGGACACTGTAGGGTCTGCTGCCCTAGATTCTGACCGTTGAAAGGAAAACAAAAAGAAAGGAAATGTTTTTCTTCTCCATAAGAACTTAATCCTCTGTGTTGTGCTTTACTTGTTTGCTTCCAGATGTAGCTCTAGCAGTGGGGTCGCTCCCTGCGGGTGGTCTGTGTGATCGTGGACTTGATTTTGTGTTCTTGGCTGCAGCAGGAGCAGCGGGGGACCCCAGGGTAAATTATGAGCATAGAGATAAATTAGTGTTCACTGGATCATCAGCAGGTGGCGCTAGTTTTACACGTAGAAAGCTGATGGGCCTTGTTTTGCCAGCTTTTATGGGCGGAGAGGTAACCTCAGACGTTATGGCTAGCTGGGGCTGGGGATCAACATCCCACCAGGAGAGAGGTTGCCTCACACAGGGCAAGGAGGAGAGCTCTGGTCGTTACTGATCTCTGTGTTGTTTTATTAGAACTGTGTAACTGTATATGCAGCATAGTAGTTTATATACAGTGGTAGGAAAAAGTACTCAATTGTCATACTTGAGTAAAAATAAAGATACTTTTACTTGAGTAATTTTCTATTAAAAGGTAAGTCACCCAGTAAAATACTACTTGAGTAAAAGTCTAAGTATTTGATTTGGAATATATTTAAGTATCAAAAGTAAATGGAATTACTAATATGTACTAAAGTATCAAAAGTATAAACCATTTCAAATTCCTTAAATTAAGCAAACCAGACGGCACAATTTTTTTTTAATGACAGATAGCCAGGGGGACACTTCAACACTCAGACATAATTTACAAACAAAGCATTTGTGTTTAGTGACCCCGCCAGATCAAAGGCAGTAGGGATGACCAGGGATGGATGTTCTCTTGATAAGTGTGTGAATTGGACCATTTTCCTGTCAAAATGTAACGAGTACTTTTGGGTGTCAGGGAAAATGTAAGGAGTAAAAAGTACATTCTTTGCCAAAAGTTGGCAAAAATATAAATAGTAAAGTACAGATACCCTATAAAACTACTTAAGTAGCACTTTAATGTATTTTTACCTAAGTGCTTTACACCACTGTTTATATATACAGTCGTGGCCAAAAGGTTTGAGAATGACACAAATATTAATTTCCACAAAGTCTGCTGCCTCAGTTTGTATGATGGCAATTTGCATATACTCCAGAATGTTATGAAGAGTGATCAGATGAATTGTAATTAATCGCAAAGTCCCTCTTTGCCATGCAAATGAACTGAATCCCCAAAAACATTTCCACTGCATTTCAGCCCTGCCACAAAAGGACCAGCTGACATGTCAGTGATTGTCTCGTTAACACAGGTATGAGTGTTGACGAGTACAAGGAGATCACTCTGTCATGTTGATTGAGTTCAAATAACAGACTGGAAGCTTCAAAAGGAGTGTGGTACTTAGAATCATTGTTCTTCCTCTGTCAATCATGGTTACCTGCAAGGAAACACGTGCCGTCATCATTGCTTTGCACAAAAAGGGCTTCACAGGCAAGAATATTGCTGCCAGTAAGATTGCACCTAAATCAACCATTTATCGGATCATCAAAAACTTCAAGGAGAGCGGTTCAATTGTTGTGAAGAAGGCTTCAGGGCGCCCAAGACAGTCCAGCAAGCGCCAGGACCGTCTCCTAAAGTTGATTCAGCTGCGGGATCGGGGCACCACCAGTACGGAGCTTGCTCAGGAATGGCAGCAGGCAGGTGTGAGTGCATCTGCACGGACAGTGAGGCGAAGACTTTTGGAGGATGGCCTGATGTCAAGAAGGGCAGCAAAGAAGCCACTTCTCTCCAGGAAAAACATAAGGGACAGATTCATATTCTGCAAAAGGTACAGGGATTGGACTGCTGAGGACGGGGGTAAAGTCACTTTCTCTGATGAATCCCCTTTCCGATTGTTTGGGGCATCCTCAAAAAATCTTGTCCGGAAAAGACCAGGTGAGCGCTACCATCTGTCCTGTGTCATGCCCAAGGTAAAGCATCCTGAGACCATTCATGTGTGGGGTTGCTTCTCAGCCAAGGGAGTGGGCTCACTCACAATTTTGCCTAAGAACACAGCATGAATAAAGAATTGTACCAACACATTCTCTGAGAGCAACATCTCCCAACCATCCAGGAACAGTTTGGTGACGAACAATGCCTTTTCATGGATGATGGAGCACCTTGCCATAAGGCAAAAGTGATAACTAAGTGGCTCGGAGAACAAAACATCGATATTTTGGGTCCATGGCCAGGAAACACCCCAGACCTTAATCCCATTGAGAACTTGTGGTCAATCCTCAAGAGGTGGGTGGACAAACAAAAACCCACAAATTCTGACAAACTCCAAGCATTGATTATGCAAGAATGGGCTGCCATCAGTGGGCCAGAAGTTAATTGACAGCATGCCAGGGCAGATTGCAGAGGTCTTGAAAAAGAGGGGTCAACACTGCAAATATTGACTCTTTGCATCAACTTCATGTAATTGTCAATAAAAGCCTTTGACACTTATGAAATTCGTGTAAATTATACTTCAGTGTTCCATAGTAACATCTGACAAAAATATCTAAAGACACTGAGGCAGCAGACTTTGTGAAAATTAATATATGTGTCATTCTCAAAACCTTTGGCCACGACCGTACACTACCGTTCAAAAGTTTTAGGTCACTTAGAAATGTCCTTGTTTTTGAAAGAAAAGTTGTTGTTTTTTGTCAATTTTAAAATGACATCAAATTTATCAGAAATACAGTGTAAACATTGTTAATGTTGTAAATGACTATTGTTGCTGGAAATGGTAGTTTAAAAAAAAGAAGGGAATTTCTACGTAGGTGTACAGAGGCCCATTATCAACAACCATCACTCCTGTGTTCCAATGGCGCGTTGTTAGCTAATCCAAGTTTATAATTTTAAAAGGCTAATTGATCATTAGAAAACCCTTTTGCAATTATGTTAGCACAGCTGAAAATTGTTCTGATTTAAAGAAGCAATAAAACTGGCCTTCTTTAAACTAGTTCAGTATCTGGAGCATCCGCATTTGTGAGTTTGATTACAGGCTCAAAATAGCCAGAAACAAATAACTTTCTTCTGAAACTCGTCAGTCTACTCTTGTGCTGAGAAATTAAGGCTATTCCATGCGAGAAATTGCAAAGAAACTGAAGATCTCGTACACGCTTTGTACTACTCCCTTCACAGAAAAGCACAAACTGGCTCTAACCAGAATAGAAAGAGGAGTGGGAGGCCCCAGTGCACAACTGAGCAAGAGGACAAGTACTTTAGAGTGTCTAGTTTGAGAAACAGATGCCTCACAAGTCCTCAACTGGCAGCTTCATTAAACAGTACCCTCAAAACACCAGTCTCAACATCAACAGTGAAGAGGCGACTCTGGGATGCTGGCCTTCTAGGCAGAGTTGCAAAGAAAAAGCCATATCTCAGACTGGCCAATAAAAAGAAAATATTAACATGGGCAAAAGAACACCGACACTGGACAGAGGAAGATTGGAAAAAGGTGTTACGGACAGAACAATCTAAGTGAGGTGTTCGGATCACAAAGAAGAACATTCGTGAGACGCAGAAAGAATGCTGGCGGAGTGCTTGACGCCATCTGTCAAGCATGGTGGAGGCAATATGATGGTCTTTGGTGGTGGTAAAGTGGGAGATTTGTACAGGGTAAAATGGACCTTGAAGAAGGAAGGCTATCGCTCCATTTTGCAACGCCATGCAACACCCTACGGCACTTAATTGGAGCCTATTTCCTCCTACAACAGGAAAAATGACCCAAAGCACAGCTCCAAACTGCAATAACAATTTGGGGAAGAAGCAGTCAGCTGGTATTCTGTCTATAATGGAGTGGCCAGCACAGTCACCGGATCTCAACCCTATTGAGCTGTTGTGAGATTACCTCAACAAATTGACAGCTAGAATGCCAAAGGTCTGCAGGGCTGTAAATGGTGCAAATGGAGCAAATTGCTGCAAATGGAGGATTATTTGATGAAAGCAAAGTTTTAAGGACACTTATTATTAAGGACACCATTACTATTAAAAATCATTATTTGTAACCTTCTCAACATCTTAACTATAGTTCCTATTCATTTTGCAACTAATTTCATGTATATTTTCATGGAAAACAAGGACATTTCTAAGTGATCCCAAACATTTGAACGGTAGTGTATATGTACAGTGGGGAGAACAAGTATTTGATACACTGCTGATTTTGCAGGTTTTCCTACTTACAAAGCATGTAGAGGTTTGTCATTTTTATCATAGGTACACTTCAACTGTGAGATACGGAATCTAAAACAAAAATCCAGAACCTTGAGATGCTTCTTACGGAGCCACTCCTTAGTTGCCCTGGCTGTGTGTTTCGGGTCGTTGTCATGCTGGAAGACCCAGCCACAACCCATCTTCAATGCTCTTACTGAGGGAAGGAGGTTGTTGGCCAATATCTCGTGATACATGACCCCATCCATCCTCCCCTCAATACGGTGCAGTCGTCCTGTCCCCTTTGCAGAAAAGAATTATGTTTCCACCTCCATGCTTCATGGTTGGGATGGTGTTCTTGGGGTTGTACCCCATCCTTCTTCTTCCTCCTCCAAACACGGCGAGTTGAGTTTAGACCAAAAAGCTCTATTTTTGTCTCATCAAACCACATGACCTTCTCCCATTCCTCCTCTGGATCATCCAGATGGTCATTGGCAAACTTCAGACGGGCCTGGACATGCGCTGGCTTAAGCAGGGGGGGACCTTGCATGCGCTGCAGGATTTTAATCCATGACGGCGTAGTGTTACTAATGGTTTTCTTTGAGACTGTGGTCCCAGCTCTCTTCAGGTCATTGACCAGGTCATTGACCAGGTCCTGCCGTGTAGTTCTGGGCTGATCCCTCACCTTCCTCATGATCATTGATGCCCCACGAGGTGGGATCTTGCATGGAGCCCCAGACCGAGGGTGATTGACCGTCATCTTGAACTACTTCCATTTTCTAATAATTGCGCCAACAGTTGTTGCCTTCTCACCAAGCTGCTTGCCTATTGTCTTGTAGCCCATCGCAGCCTTGTGCAGGTCTACCCTGATGTCCTTACACAGCTCACTGGTCTTGGCCATTGTGGAGAGGTTGGAGTCTGTCTGAGTGTGTGGACAGGTGTCTTTTATACAGGTAATGAGTTCAAACAGGTGCAGTTAATACAGGTAATGAGTGGAGAACAGGAGGGCTTCTTAAAGAAAAACTAACAGGTCTGTGAGAGCTGGAATTCTTACTGGTTGGTAGGTGATCAAATACTTATGTCATGCAATAAAATGCAATTAATTACTTAAAAATCATACAATGTGATTTTCTGGATTCCGTCTCTCACAGTTGAAGTGTACCTATGATAAAAATTACAGACCTCTACATGCTTTGTAAGTAGGAAACACTGCCGATTTTTCAGGTTATCAAATACTTGTTCTCCCCACTGTATATATACACATACATATACGGGACCCAACGGGTTTCAAAACTCAAGTGGAATGCATCCAACAGTAGTTCCCCATACTGTGCAAATGATGTATTAGCTTTAGCGGGGAGGGTATATAGCTAATTTATTTACCCAGCAGGCCCAATGCATGAGTTTCCTCTTAAATCACAGAAATTGATGTCGTTTGGAGAAAAAACTGTGACTGAAGTTTAAAGTTGACATCGGAATAGAGCCTTTCCGGCCCGATGATGAATGTCCTAAATGTCGAAAGGTCAAGGAGAGCACAGGGCCATAGTTGAAGGGACAGGGAGGGAGGGGGTTTGGAGGGTTCTGTGGCGTTAGACCAAGCTCCACATCAAAGTTGGCAAAGCTGGACTCCAACACTATCAATTTAGTGCTGTGTTTTTGTTTTTCCGAAAGAGAAGCAGCGTGATTTGATTTTCCTTGAGAAATACAATGAGCGAGAAATGGGCAGCTTTTTTTTTTTTTTTTACTGTGGGACCCCAGTGGGGACTCTGAGTACCTAAAGGAAAACATCAGTAACCTGGTACAGGCGATTCTTGAAATAACCCAAGGCTGTGACTCACCCAACAGTTTTCTAACAAAGCTGACGACAAGTTAATGTCACGGGCCCATGGCCAACTTCCAAGATTTTTTGTAACAGGCATACTTTTGTTTCACACACACACCACCCATACTGATACTGTAAATTATGGGCCCCACATTAATTGGATAAAAGCATCCTCTTGCTGTTTGGATGAGGAGGCCATGTGAGGTACTGGACCATTATTGTCAAAATACAAGGAAACAACAGTCAAATTATGCACATGAGCAGTTTAAATAGAACTGTAGTGTTAAGCCGCAACAAAAAGGGTTGGGGGGGGGAGGAAATCTAATCAGAGAAATTGGTGAAAACCGTAATATCTCTTTGAGGGTATATTAGACTTCTGTTTCACAGGGAGTGCTGTATAATAGTCCTTTGGCCAATAGCCATATCAATATTATAGTGGCGACATGACCCTTTCCATGTTGCTGTGTGACACAGTGGGACGCCGGCAGCAGACTGTATTGGTGCCATGGCTGGCTGGCCTGAGGTAATATCTATTGCGTCTCGCGTCATAGATTTATTATTTTTTATGGCCTCGTTACTCTTCCTGCCTGGCCCCCACTGTATGACTATACACAGGTGCATGATGGGACGGACTGCAGCGATGCACTGATCTGCAAGGTGTGGTGGCAGCAGCCTTTGCATGGTGGGTCTGTCTGGAACTAACTGGCAGCAGGCCCGCTATTTGACACTTTATTTATCATTTGCCCTGAATGGAGGCATTTGGTGCAGAAATAGGGGGAGGATTATATCTGCCGATATCGCGCATCCACATCTGCAGTTACTGATGGCAGAGCTAGAGCGGTGTTTGTCAGACCAGGAGACATCTCGAAAATCAGTCTTCTCACAAATACGTCTGTAGTGTCCGAAAGGTTGGCCTAGAAACTATGACCACTCTGTTGAAGCTGAGACTCTCACAGACACTATGGTTTTCTCCGTTCTGTCGTCTGAAGACTCACCCAGTACCAGTACCTAAAATAAGGCAGTGGGAGAAGACAAATAAAGGGGATAAATACATGTCAAATATATATATAGTTTCCTGATATTTCTTATTTCGCTCAGATACAGGACAGACGCTTCAGAACAAACTTCCTTTAGATTTCTTTGGGGACTGTTGTTCCATGTCGTGAATATTTTATTCATTGCGTTTCTATTGGCTAATAGCAGTAAGCCCCCCCGGTTTGTACAGGGCTTAGACTCGGGGGTTAACGGACATTAGGACACTTGGATTGTCCTCTCCCACTGCCTGAAGAGGAGCAGAGAGTGGAGAACGATATGAGGAGACTTGAGTAACAGCTATGAAGTGGTTAGCCGATTACTACCACAATAATATTGCTCTATGGATTCTGGCACTTGGAGCTGGGGTTAACAGACTATAGTTGACTCCATTATTGTTGATCCATTAGTGTTGATATAACATTAGAGAATGGTGAGAGGGTCTGTTTAGGAGCCTGTGCATTCATAAATCAAATCAAAATGTATTTGTCACGTGTGCCGAATAGAACAGGTGTAGGTAGACCTTTCAGTGAAATGCTTACTTACAGGCTTTAACCAATAGTGCAAAAAGGTAATAGGTGAATAATGGGTTTAGTAAAGAAATTAAACAACAGTAAAAAGACAGGCTACATACAGTAGCGTGGGTATAAAAGTAGCGAGGCTACGTACAGACACCGGTTAGTCAGGCTGATTGAGGTAGTATGTAGATATGGTTCAACTGACTGCATATACGATGAACATGCAGTAGCGTAAAAGAGGGGGTGGCGGGTGCTGGGACTCGATGCAGATAGCCCGGTTAGCCAATGTGCGGGAGCACTGGTTGGTCGGCCCAATTGAGGTAGTATGTACATGAATGTATAGTTAAAGTGACTATGCATATATGATAAACTGAGAGTAGCAGCAGCATAAAAAGAGGGGTTGGGAGGGGGACACCCAATGCAAATAGTCCGGGTAGCCATTTGATTACCTGTTCAGGAGTCTTATGGCTTGGGGGTAAAAACTGTTGAAGCCTTTTTGTCCAAGACTTGCCACTCCAGTACCACTTTTTAAAATTTATTTTTTTACCTTTATTTTACCAGGCAAGTCAGTTAAGAACAAATTCTTATTTTCAATGACGGCCTAGGAACAGTGGGTTAACTGCCTGTTCAGGGGCAGAACGACAGATTTGTACCTTGTCAGCTCGGGGATTTGAACTTGCAACCTTCCGGTTACTAGTCCATTGGATGGATGTATCAGTCTCCATGTGCAATACACTTGGCCCGTAACAGTGTGTAGGCCTATGTACTGTAGTAAACCCTAGCTGAGGACATCAGACAGTGGCATGCTTCAACCAACCACCATGTGTAATTTAGCACCCCCTTGCTAATAGGTCCTCTCTCGACATTTAATGAGGGGGAGGTCACGTGCTTAGGTCCTATATTGATGACCATGCGCCTGTTTTGTTTTCATGACAACAGTGACCCAAAATACATCAACCCAACCCTAAGCCGGACAGCAAACTTTTACAGGACTTTTAAACTACATGATTGACCCCCCCCCCCCCCCCCCCCCATTCTTCTTCTTGGCAGTAACAAATCTACACAGCAGATGTGTTAGTAGCAAATGTTTTGTTATGTATCTTGGACACGTTAACAATAGGTTTTCAGGCAGCACTCCAGCAGTCATTCACCTTCAGGTTTTTGGATTAAGCAGTGGTCACACTAAGATGTACTGTATCACAGCTCTATCCTCCCTCTCCTCTCTGAAGGGCAACCTTTTTAACTTAATCAAATCAAATTGTGTTCGTCAAATACTTTGTGAACAACAGTTGTCGACTAACATTGAAATGCTGACTTGTGGACCCTTCCCAACAATGCAGAGAGAAAGAAAATGGAGAAATAATAGAAAAGTAAAACACGTCATAATATAAGTAATAATACATACGCAATGAGTAACGATAACTTGGTTATATAGTGCGAGTAAAGTATTACTTTATTAATCCCAACTTGGGAAATAGTTTTATCACAGCATGCATCATCAATGACTTACAATGACAGAACATGTCAAAATGACCAACACATGGGGAAAAAATACACAGGATACCAGTACCGAGTCGATGTGCAGGGGTACGATGTACATTTAGGTATGTAGATACACTGAGTGTACAAAACATTAGGAACACCTGCTCTGTCTATGACAAACTGACCAGATGAATCCAGGTGAAGGATATGATCCCTTATTGAGCTCACTTGTTAAATCCACGTCAATCAGTGTAGATGAAGGGGAGGAGACAGGTTATAGGAGGATTTTTAAGCCTTGAGACATGGATTGTGTGTGTGTGCCATTCAGAGGGTGAATGGGCAAGATGAGATTTAAGTGCCTTTGAATGGGGTATGGTAGTAGGTGCCAGGCACACCGGTTTAAGTGTGTCAAGAACTACAACGCTGTTGGGTTTTTCAAGCTCAACAGTTTCCCATGTGTATCAAGAATGGTCCACCACCCAAAGAATGTTCATTTAACTTGACAACTTTGGGAAGCAATGGAGTCAATAGGGGCCAGCATCCCTGTGGAACACTTTTGACACCTTGTAGAGTCCATGCCCCGACGAATTGAGGCTGTTCTGAGGGCAAAAGGGGGTGCAGTTCAATATTAGGAACGTGTTCCTAATGCTTTGTACACTCAGTTTGTGTACACACGGTGTAACTAGGAATAAAGTGACAGATAGTAAACAGTAGCAGCAGCGTATGTGATGAGTCAAAAAAGTTAGTGCAAAAGGGGTCAATGCAGATAGTTAAATAGTTAACCAAATAGCTACCCGGACTAACTATTTAGAAGGCTTATGGCTTGGGGATAGTAGCTGTTTAGGGTCCTGTTGGTTCCAGACTTGGTGCATCGATATCGCTTGCCTTGCGGTAGCAGAGAGAACAGTCTATGACTTGGGTGGCTGGAGTCTTTGACATTTTATATGCCCTTCCTCTGACACTGCCTGGTATAGAGGTCCTGGATGGCGGGGAGCTCGGCACCAGTGATGTACTGGGGCGTACGCAATTCCCTCTGTAGCGCCTTGCGGTCGGATGCCAAACAGTTGCCATACCAGGCGGTGATGCAGCCAGTCAAGATGCTATCAATGGTACAGCTGTAGAACTTTGAGGATCTGAGGACCCATGCCAAATCTTTTCAGTCTCTTGAGGGGGAAGAGGCGTTATTGTACTCTCCTCACAACTGTGCTGGTGTGTGTGGACCATGATACATCGTTAGTGATGTGAACACTGAGGAACTTGAAGCTCTGGACCCACTCTGCTACAGCACTGTCGATGTGAATGGAGGCGTGCTTGGCCCTCCATTTCCTGTAGTCCAAGATCAGCCCCTTAGTTTTGCAAATGTTGAGGGAGAGGTTGTTGTCCTGGAACCACACTGCCAGGTCCCTGACCTCCTCCCTATAGGCTGTCTCATCGTCATCATTAATCAGGCCCACAACCGTTGTCATCAGAAAACTTAATGATGGTGTTTGAGTCGTGTGTGGCCATGCAGTCTTGGGTGTACAGGAGGGGACTAAGCACGCACATCTGAGGGGCCCCCGTGTTGTTGCCTACCCTTACCATCTGGGGGCGGCCTGTCAAGAAGTCCAGGATCCAGTTGCAGAGGGAGGTGTTCAGTCCCAGGATCCTTAGCTTAGTGATGAGCTTGGAGGGCACTATGGTGTTGAACGCTGAGCTGTAGTCAATGAACAACATTCTCAGATAGGTCTTCCTCTTGTCCAGGTGGGAAAGGGCAATGTGGAGTGCAGTAGAGATTGTGTCATATGTGGATCTGTTTGGGCGGTATGTGCATTGGAGTGGGTTCAGGGTGCCTGGGATGATTGTGTTGATGTGAGCCATGACCAGCCTTTCAAAGCATTTCATGGCTACAGATGTGAGTGCTACGGGGTGATAATCATTTAGTCAGGTTACCTTGGTATTCTTGGGCACAGGGACTATGATGGTCTGCTTGAAACATATGGGTATTACAGACTGCGTCAGGGACAGGTTGAAAATGTCAGGGAAGACACTTGCCAGCTAGTCAGCGCATGCTCTGAGTATGTGTCATGGTAATCCTTGTGAATGTTGACTTGTTTAAAGTTCTTACTCACATCGGCTATGGAGAGCATTATCATACAGTCGTCCAGAACAGCTGGTGCTCTCATGAATGGTTCGTTGCTTGCCTCGAAGCGAGCATAGAAGGCATTTAGCTCATGTAGTGGTCTTGTGTCACTGGGCAGATTGCGGCTGGCTTTTCCTTTTATAATCCGTGATAGTTTGCAAGCCCTGCCACATCCGATGATCATCAGAGCCGTTGTAGTAGGATTCGATCTTAGTCCTGTATTGACGCTTTGCCTGTTTGATTGTTCGTCGGCGGGTGTAGCGTGATTTCTTATGAGTCCGGATTAGTGTCCTGCTCCTTGAAAGTTGCATCTCTAGCCTTTAGCTCAGTGCGGATGTTGTCTGTAATCCCCTAATGTCAAACCATGGCAGCTCATTCGTTCATCTACTCTGTGTCTCACATACACGGCGGTTGGAACCAAACATCTCAAATTTGGACTCATCAGACCAAAGGACAGATTTCCACCAGTCTAATGTCCATTGCTCATGTTTCTTGGCCCAAGCAAGTATTTTCTTCTTATTGGTGACCTTTTAGTAGTGGTTTCTTTGCAGCAATTCGACCATGAAGGCCTGATTCAGGCGACTACCTCAGCATACCATCCTGCATACCACTGCTGGCTTGCTTCTGAAGCTAAGCAGGGTTGGTCTCCCTGGATGGGAGACCAGATGCTGCTGGAAGTGGTGTTGGAGGGCCAGTAGGAGGCACTCTTTCCTCTGGTCTAAAAAAATATCCCAATGCCCCAGGGCAGTGATTGGCGACACTGCACTGAGTTGGGTGCAGTCTTTCGGATGGGACGTTAAACGGGTGTTCTGACTCTCTGAGGTCATTAAAGATCCCATGGCACTTATTGTAAGAGTAGGGGTGTTAACCCCATTGTCCTAGCTAAATTCCTAATCTGGCCCTCAAACCATCATGGTCACCTAATAATCCCCAGTTTACAATTGGCTCTTTCATCCCCCTCCTCTACCCTGGAACTATTCCCCAGGTCGTTGCTGTAAATGATGTGTTCTCAGTCAACTTACCTGGTAAAATAACGGATAAATTAAAAATAAAAAAATTCACGCAGTTCCTCTGAACAGTTGATGTTGAGATGTCTGTTACTTGAACTCTGTGCATTTATTTGGGCTGCAATTTCTGAGGCTGGAAATCCTAATGAACTTATCCTCTGCAGCAGAGGTAACTCTGGGTCTTCCTTTCCTGTGGCGGTCTTCATGAGAGCCAGTTTCATGATAGCGCATGACGGTTTTTGCGACTGCACTTGAAGAAGCTTGAAGTAAAAATGTTCCTCATTGACTGACCTTCATGTCTTAAAGTAATAATAGGCTGTCATTTCTCTTTGCTTATTTGAGCTGTTCTCAACATAATATGGACTTGGTCATTAAACAAATAGGGCAATCTTCTGTATACCACCTCTACCTTGTCACAACACAACTGATTGGCTCTATTAATTGAAATGTATTCCAGGTGACTACCTCATGAAGCAGGTTGAGAGAGTGCCAAGAGTGTGCAAAGCTGTCATCAAGGCAAAGGGTGGCTACTCGAATACTTTTATTTTTATTTGTTTAGCACTTTTTTGGTTATTACACGATTCCATAGGTGTTATTTCATAGTTCTGATGTCTTTACTATTGTTCTACAATGTAGAAAATATTAAAACGAAGAAAAACCCTTCAATGAGTACAGTAGGTGTCCAAACTTCTGACTGGTTCTGTAGGTCAGGCCCTATTGGTCACGTGCATGAGATGCATACATGTGTCATAAGGAGAACAAGGGTTGAGGGGATAGGTCATGTTTATCCTAAACAAATGAGGGATTTCGGTAACAGAAATGTTCCGTCAGAAATGGCCCTAATTATGATGCAGCTTCAGCGCGATAACCACTGTTCTGTAATGGTAGCTGCAGCACATGGAGGTGCGAGAGCGACAACGGTGCTAGTCACAAAGTCACTCGCTGTCATTCTTTTTTAACACAGCGCAGAAAAGGTCTGAGTACAATCAAATCAATTGTGGTCATACTCCCTCTATAGTCATTTGTGTGTCTTAATTATTTAATGGAGCAGTGTGCTTAAACGATCAGTCAAGCTCAGTCCATATAGTTGATTTGATTTAAACACATAGGGTGTGTCTATCTATATATTTGTTAAAAATACATGTTTAAATTGGGTCAAGAGAGAACTCAAAACAAAAGCTGCCTGATCTTAGTAAAGCACATGGATCCACTGCTGGACTGGGAAAAACATTGTTAATTTATTTTTTAATTTCATCTTCATTTAACCAGGTAGGCCAGTAAGAACAAGTTCTCATTTACAACTGCGACCTGGCCAAGATGAAGCAAAGCAGTGTGACAAAAACAACAACACAGAGTTATTATACATGGGATGAACAAACCTACAGTCAATAACACTAGAAAAATCTATATACAGTATATGCAAACGTAGAAAGGCAATAAATAGGCCATAGTGACAGAATAATTACAATTTAACATTAACACTGGAGTGATAGATGTGCAGATGATGATGTGCAAGTAGAGAATACTGGAGTGCAAAAATATGTGGGGATGAGGTAGTTGGGTGGGCTATACACAGATGGGCTGTGTACAGGTACAGTGATCGGTAAGCTGCTCTGACAGCTGATGCTTATAGTTAATGAGGGAGATACAAGTCTCCAGCTTCAGTCACTTTTGCAATTCGTTCCATTCATTGGCAGAAGAGAACTGTAAGGAAAGGCGGTCAAAGAGGTGTTGGCTTTGGGGATGACCAGTAAAATATACCTACTGGATCGCGTCCTACGGGTGGGTGTTGCTATAGTGTACAGTGAGCTGAGATAAGGCGGGGTTTACCTAGCAAAGACTTATCGATGACCTGGAGCTAGTGGGTTTGGCGACGGATATGTAGCGAGGGCCAGCCAATGAGAGCATACAGGTTGCAGTAGTGGGTATTATATGGGGCTTTGGTGACAAAGCGGATGGCACTGTGATAGACTACATCCAATTTGCTGAGTAGAGTGTTGAAGGCTATTTTGTAAATGACATCGCCGAAGTCAAGGATTGGTAGGATAGTCGGTTTTACGAGGTTATGTTTGGCAGCATGAGTGAAGGAAGCGTTGTTGCGAAATAGGAAGCCGATTCTAGATTTAATTTTGGATTGGAGATGCTTAATGTGACTCTGGAAGGAGAGTTTACAGTCTAACCAGATATCTAGGTATTTGTAGTTGTCCACATGTTCTAAGTCAGAACCGTCCAGAGTAGTGACACTAGTCGGGCGGGAGGGTGCGGGCAGCGATCGGTTGAAGAGCATGCATTTAGTTTTACTAGCATTTAAGAACAGTTGGAGGCCACGGAAGGAGTGTTGTATGGCATTGAAGCTCATTTGGAGATATGTCACCCGCAGCAAGAGCGACATCATTGATACATACAGAGAAAAGACTCGTCCTGAGAATTGAACCCTGTGGCATAGAGACTGCCAGAGGTCCGGACAACAGGCCCTCCGATTTGACACATTGAGCTCTATCTGAGAAGCAGTTGGTGAACCAGGCAAGGCAGTCATTTGAGAAACCAAGGCTATTGAGTCTGCCGATAAGAATGAGGTGATTGACAGAGTCGAAAGCTTTGGCCAGGTTGATGAAGACTGCTGCACAGTACTGTCTTTTATCGATGGTGGTTATGATATCGTTTAGGACCTTGGGCATAGCTGAGGTGCACCCATGACCAGCTCGGAAAACAGATTGCAAAGCAGAGACGGTACGGTTGGTTTCGAAATGGTCGGGGATCTGTTTGTTAACTTGGCTTTCGAAGACTTTAGAAAGGCAGGGCAGGATTGATATAGGTCTGTAACAGTTTGGGTCTAGAGTGTCACCCCCTTTAAAGAGGGGGATGACCACGGCAGCTTTCCAAGCTTTCCAATCTTAGACGATACAAAAGAGAGGTTGAACAGGCTCGTAATAGGGGTGGTAACAATTGCGGCGGATAATTTTAGAAAGAGAGGGTCCAGATTGTCTAGCCCAGCTGATTTGTAGGGGTCCAGATTTTGCAGCTCTTTCAGAACATCAGCTATCTGGATTTGAGTGAAGGAGAAGCGGGGGCGCTTGGGCAGGTTGCTGCAGGGAGTGAAGAGCTGTTGGCCGTGGTAGGGGTGCTGTGGTTCTCAGCACAGAGGTGTTGTACTGTATCTGAAATGCTCCACTGAATACAAAATACATAAAAGGTGACCACATGGTGGGGAGAATAGGAGCTTTTTAAGATTTAGCAGACTTTGTCTGTAGGTCATCTGACACATCCTTTATGCCAAAGCTGAATCCTAATGAAGGACTTCAGCTCCTTTCAGCTCCCGGATGAAGCACTAAATAAACTTCAGTTAGTGCTCAATACGGCTGCTAGAATCCTGACTAGAACCCCAAAATGTGATCATATTACTCCAGTGCTAGCCTCCCTACACTGGCTTCCTGTTAAGGCAAGGGCTGATTTCAAGGTTTTACTGCTAACCTACAAAGCATTACATGGGCTTGCTCCTACCTATCTTTCTGCCGTATATACCTACACGTACGCTACAGTCACAAGTCGCAGGCCTCCTAATTGTCCCTAGAATTTCTAAGCAAACAGCTGGAGGCAGGGCTTTCTCCTATAGAGCTCAATTTTTATGGAATGGTCTGCCTACCCATGTGAGAGACGCAGACTCGGTCTCAACCTTTTAAGTCTTTACTGAAGACTCATCTCTTCAGTGGGTCATATGATTGAGTGTAGTCTGGCCCAGGAGTGTGAAGGTGAACGGAAAGGCTCTGGAGCAACGAACCGCCCTTGCTGTCTCTGCCTGGCCGGTTCCACTCTCTTCACTCGGATTCTCTGCCTCTAACCCTATTACAGGGGCTGAGTCACTGGCTTACTGGTGCTCTTTCATGCTGTCCCTTTTAGGGGTGCGTCACTTGAGTGGGTTGAGTCACTGACGTTATCTTCCTGTCTGGGTTGGCGCCCTCCCTTGGGTTGTGCCGTGGCGGAGATCTTTGTGGGCTATACTTGGCCTTGTCTCAGGATGGTAAGTTGTTGGTTGAAGATATCCCTCTAGTGGTGTGGGGGCTGTGCTTTGGCAAAGTGGGTGGGGTTATATCCTTCCTGTTTGGCCCTGTCTGGGGGTATCATCGGATGGGGCCACAGTGTCACCTGACCCCTCCTGTCTCAGCCTCCAGTATTTATGCTGCAGTAGTTTGTGTCGGGGGGCTATGGTCAGTTTGTTATATCTGGAGTACTTCTCCTGTCTTATCCGGTGTCCTGTGTGAATTTAAGTATGCTCTCTCTTTCTCTCTCTCGGAGGACCTGAGCCCTAGGACCATGCCTCAGGACTACCTGGCATGATGACTCCTTGCTGTCCCCAGTCCACCTGGCCGTGCTGCTGTTCCAGTTTCAACTGTTCTGCCTCCGGCTATGGAATCCTGACCTGTTCACAGGACGTGCTACCTATCCCAGACCTGCTGTTTTCAACTCTCTAGAGACAGCAGGAGCGGTAGAGATACTCTTAATTATCGGCTATGAAAAGCCAACTGACATTTACTCCTGAGGTGCTGACTTTCTGCACCCCCCCCGATGGAAGTTGGAAGTTAGTTAGCTCATTCCAAGATGGCGTAGCAGTAAGTCGTCCTGTCGTGTCGTGTCCCTGTATATTTTGTTTATATTTTGTTTATTTTTCGTTTTTTACATAGCTATCCCTTTAAAAACATTTTGCTAAACCTAAGCTTCCAAATACGCTGGATCTTCACAACTAGCCCCTGGCTAGCGTTTCCACCCACTTAGCTTGAAGCTAGCCCGGCCTGCGCTACCACCGTAGCATACTCCTGAGCTACAATACCCGGGCCCACGACCGGTCTATCGATGTCACCGCATGAAGAGGAATAAACAGACTCACCCCATCGCGACGTCCCCCAAAGGCTAACTCTCTAGCCCTCGCTATCTCCCTGCTTGCTAATTCGGCCTGCTAACTGCTAGCTTGTCCAGCTCCGGTCCACTAACTGCTACCTTGTCTAGCCCGGGCCTACAAACTGTTAGCTTGTTAGCACAGGCCTGCTAACCGCCTGAATCGCCGCGTCCCAAACGCCCACCGGACCCATATTTACTTTCTATCTCTTTTGACTTTTAATTTGTTTATACCTTCCGGAAACCTGCCTCACCCAATGTGATACGGAATCGCTATTATTTTTTATTTATTTTTAGAACACACTCAAGAACCTCCAGAAGCTAACCAGCTAACTAGCTACAAGCTATTTAGTCATTGTTCGTTTTTTTTTTTACCTGGATAACACTCGCCAGGCCAGCTTCCCTTCCCCATCCACCGCTGCCCCCTGGACACTGATCTCTTGGCTACATAGCTGATGCACGCTGGACTGTCCATAAATCACGGTACTCCATTCTGCTTGTTTGTTTTATCTGTTGGCCCCGTTGCCTAGTCTACGCCATTTTACCTGCTGTTGTTGTGCTAGCTGATTAGCTGTTGTCTCACCTACTGTTTTAGCTAGCTTTCCCAATTCAACACCTGTGATTACTGTATGCCTCGCTGTATGTCTCTCTCAAATGTCAATATGCCTTGTATACTGTTGTTCAGGTTAGTTATCATTGTTTTAGTTCACAATGGAGCCCCTAGTTCCACTCTTCATACCCCTGATAACTCCTTTGTCCCACCTCCCACACATGCGGTGACCTCACCCATTACTACCAGCATGTCCAGAGATACAACCTCTCTCATCATCACCCAGTGCCTGGGCTTACCTCCGCTGTACCCGCACCCCACCATACCCCTGTCTGCGCATTATGCCCTGAATATATTCTACCATGCCCAGAAAACTGCTCCTCTTATTCTCTGTCCCCAACGCTCTAGGCGACCAGTTTTGATAGCCTTTAGCCGCACCCTCATACTACTCCTTCTCTGTTCCGCGGGTGATGTGGAGGTAAACCCAGGCCCTGCATGTCCCCAGGCACCCTCATTTGTTGACTTCTGTGTTCGAAAAAGCCTTGGTTTCATGCATGTCAACATCAGAAGCCTCCTCCCTAAGTTTGTCTTACTCACTGCTTTAGCACACTCTGCTAACCCTGATGTCCTTGCTGTGTCTGAATCCTGGCTCAGGAAGGCCACCAAAAATTCAGAGATTTCCATACCCAACTATAACATCTTCCGTCAAGATAGAACTGCCAAAGGGGGAGGAGTTGCAGTTTACTGCAGAGAGAGCCTGCAAAGTAATGTCATACTTTCCAGGTCCATACCCAAACAGTTCGAACCACTAATTTTGAAAATTACTCTCTCCAGAAATAAGTCTCTCACGGTTGCCGCCTGCTACCGACCCCCCTCAGCTCCCAGCTGTGCCCTGGACACCATTTGTGAATTGATCGCCCCCCATCTAGCTTCAGAGTTTGTTCTGTTAGGTGACCTAAACTGGGATATGCTTAACACCCCGCCAGTCCTACAATCTAAGCTAGATGCCCTCAATCTCACACAAATCATCAAGGAACCCACCAGGTACAACCCTAACTCTGTAAACAAGGGCACCCTCATAGACGTCATCCTGACCAACTGGCCCTCCAAATACACCTCCGCTGTCTTCAACCAGGATCTCAGCGATCACTGCCTCATTGCCTGTATCCGCTACGGAGCCGCAGTCAAACGACCACCCCTCATCACTGTCAAACGCTCCCTAAAACACTTCTGTGAGCAGGCCTTTCTAATCGACCTGGCCCGGGTATCCTGGAAGGACATTGACCTCATCCCGTCAGTTGAGGATGCCTGGTCATTCTTTAAAAGTAACTTCCTCACCATTTTAGATAAGCATGCTCCGTTCAAAAAATGCAGAACTAAGAACAGATACAGCCCTTGGTTCACCCCAGACCTGACTGCCCTCGACCAGCACAAAAACATCCTGTGGCGGACTGCAATAGCATCGAATAGTCCCCGTGATATGCAACTGTTCAGGGAAGTCCGGAACCAATACACGCAGTCAGTCAGGAAAGCTAAGGCCAGCTTCTTCAGGCAGAAGTTTGCATCCTGTAGCTCCAACTCCAAAAAGTTCTGGGACACTGTGAAGTCCATGGAGAACAAGAGCACCTCCTCCCAGCTGCCCACTGCACTGAGGCTAGGTAACACGGTCACCACTGATAAATCCATGATTATCGAAAACTTCAATAAGCATTTCTCAACGGCTGGCCATGCCTTCCGCCTGGCTACTTCAACCTCGGCCAACAGCTCCGCCCCCCCCGCAGCTCCTCGCCCAAGCCTCTCCAGGTTCTCCTTTACCCAAATCCAGATAGCAGATGTTCTGAAAGAGCTGCAAAACCTGGACCCGTACAAATCAGCTGGGCTTGACAATCTGGACCCTCTATTTCTGAAACTATCTGCCACCATTGTCGCAACCCCTATTACCAGCCTGTTCAACCTCTCTTTCATCTCGTCTGAGATCCCCAAGGATTGGAAAGCTGCCGCAGTCATCCCCCTCTTCAAAGGGGGAGACACCCTGGACCCAAACTGTTACAGACCTATATCCATCCTGCCCTGCCTATCTAAGGTCTTCGAAAGCCAAGTCAACAAACAGGTCACTGACCATCTCGAATCCCACCGTACCTTCTCCGCTGTGCAATCTGGTTTCCGAGCCGGTCATGGGTGCACCTCAGCCACACTCAAGGTACTAAACGACATCATAACCGCCATCGATAAAAGACAGTACTGTGCAGCCGTCTTCATCGACCTTGCCAAGGCTTTCGACTCTGTCAATCACCATATTCTTATCGGCAGACTCAGTAGCCTCGGTTTTTCGGATGACTGCCTTGCCTGGTTCACCAATTACTTTGCAGACAGAGTTCAGTGTGTCAAATCGGAGGGCATGCTGTCCGGTCCTCTGGCAGTCTCTATGGGGGTGCCACAGGGTTCAATTCTCGGGCCGACTCTTTTCTCTGTGTATATCAATGATGTTGCTCTTGCTGCGGGCGATTCCCTGATCCACCTCTACGCAGACGACACCATTCTATATACTTTCGGCCCGTCTTTGGACACTGTGCTATCTAACCTCCAAACAAGCTTCAATGCCATACAACACTCCTTCCGTGGCCTCCAACTGCTCTTAAACGCTAGTAAAACCAAATGCATGCTTTTCAACCGGTCGCTGCCTGCACCTGCATGCCCGACTAGCATCACCACCCTGGATGGTTCCGACCTAGAATATGTGGACGTCTATAAGTACCTAGGTGTCTGGCTAGACTGCAAACTCTCCTTCCAGACTCATATCAAACATCTCCAATCGAAAATCAAATCAAGAGTCGGCTTTCTATTCCGCAACAAAGCCTCCTTCACTCAAGCCGCCAAGCTTACCCTAGTAAAACTGACTATCCTACCGATCCTCGACTTCGGCGATGTCATCTACAAAATGGCTTCCAACACTCTACTCAGCAAACTGGATGCAGTCTATCACAGTGCCATCCGTTTTGTCACTAAAGCACCTTATACCACCCACCACTGCGACTTGTACGCTCTAGTCGGCTGGCCCTCGCTACATATTCGTCGCCAGACCCACTGGCTCCAGGTCATCTACAAGTCTATGCTAGGTAAAGCTCCGCCTTATCTCAGCTCACTGGTCACGATGGCAACACCCATCCGTAGCACGCGCTCCAGCAGGTGTATCTCACTGATCATCCCTAAAGCCAACACCTCATTTGGCCGCCTTTCGTTCCAGTACTCTGCTGCCTGTGACTGGAATGAATTGCAAAAATCGCTGAAGTTGGAGACTTTTATCTCCCTCACCAACTTCAAACATCAGCTATCTGAGCAGCTAACCGATCGCTGCAGCTGTACATAGTCTATTGGTAAATAGCCCACCCTTTTCACATACCTCATCCCCATACTGTTTTTATTTATTTACTTTTCTGCTCTTCTGCACACCAATATCTCTACCTGTACATGACCATCTGATCTTTTATCACTCCAGTGTTAATCTGCAAAATTGTAATTATTTGCCTACCTCCTCATGCCTTTTGCACACATTGTATATAGACCCCCCCTTTGTTTTCTACTGTGTTATTGACTTGTTAATTGTTTACTCCATGTGTAACTCTTTGTTGTATGCTCACACTGCTATGCTTTATCTTGGCCAGGTCGCAGTTGCAAATGAGAACTTGTTCTCAACTAGCCTACCTGGTTAAATAAAGGTGAAATAAAAAAAAATATAAATAAAATCTACTGTGATAATTATTATTTGACCATGCTGGTCATTTATGAACATTTGAACATCTTGGCCATGTTCTGTTATAATCTCCACCCGGCACAGCCAGAAGAGGACTGGCCACCCCTCATAGCCTGGTTCCGCTGTAGGTTTCTTCCTAGGTTTTGGCCTTTCTAGGGAGTTTTTCCTAGCCACCGTGCTTCTACACCTGCATTGCTTGTTGTTTGGGGTTTGAGATATCAGCACTTTGAGATATCAGCTGATGTACGAAGGGCTATATAAATACATTTGATTTGATTTCAGCCTGCGGTGGATGTGGAGATTGTGGACATCCATCACTCTCCTTGTCCTGGTCTATAGGCCTTGCCTCCTGCTGCCACTCCCAACATGGTCATGTGCCATGGCACATGATAGGGAAGGGAGGGTGTAAAGAGTGAGATATTTCAGACAGTCTTGTGATCTGTATTGACCACTGCTCTTCTGACCATCGTATCACTCCACCCCTTCCTGTAGGGTGGGCGATCTGCTATCACAGCTACCCATAGGAGCTGATCCACTATGCATTCTCTCCTTGTTATACTAGAAATGAGCTCCTCTAAAAATAGCCCTGCGCTGGCCCTTAGCCAATCCGAGGAGAGACTGAGGCTGCAGGGAGGAGGGAGAAAGGTGGCTGGAGGAGGCTGGTCGGGTATTGGGGCTGCAGGCAGGCTGCCATGTTGTCTGCCTGCTAGAGGTTATTCTCTGAGTCACGCTGTTTTCTGCCCAGGATTCAGGACACAAGGGGAGGGAGGCAGCTGCAAATCTGGGACTGTGCAAGGTGTCTGGCCAACAAACCCGATCACAGGGGTGAAACGTCAGCCTTTTTCAGCCTGTTCAGGGTTGAAATGGACGACTCCAGGGGAACCGAACGGACAACAAACTGATTTTGAGCAGAGATAATGGTGCAAAAAATGATCCAATTATCACTATCCATTTGCAGCTCTTCATTCATTTTCCAATTGGCCACTTACCCTGAATATAAATATCATCTGGGAAGATATTTTCTCACATTCTAAGTGCTTTATCTTGTTACATATTAAGGGATAATTATTTTCAATTGTATAATGTTTACCTTTAAATAATATGAGGTTGCAAATGGAGCTGCCCCCCCCCCCCCCCCTTATGTACCACCACTGTGTATCTAAGGCCAAAGCAGCAGTAGGCTGTATTTTAAAACCCTTTATCACAGTGTAGGCAATCATCCGTTTCTCATTAATAGATGAGGTCATTGGTTGTCTGAATGGGTCCATAGAACCATTTCATTACTCCTGAGGTTGGTTCCTCTTTATACTGCAATGGACATCCACACCCCTGGGACTAAAACTCTGGGTCTCCGATTCCCTCTCATCCCAATAAGCCCTACCACAGCAGACTTTAAGTCCCCAATCTCCCATACACCTGACCTCAACATATTTTAGCACTCTCTTAGCCCCTCCTTTCCATGTGATTCTCATTCAATGTCTGTTTCGTTCATACATTCACGTCACATGCATCGTACAGAGAATCGGACATTAATCAGCTTCATTAGTAATACCATGCTACCTCAGGATATATCCCCATCCTACTTTCCTTACTGATACAGAGGGGAGTGATACGGTGTCTGGATCTCTATTTCCTTACTGATACAGAGGGGAGTGACACATTGTCTGGATCTCTATTTCCTTACTGATACAGAGGGGAGTGACACGGTGTCTGGATCTCTATTTCCTTACTGATACCGAGGGGAGTGACACGGTGTCTGGATCTCTATTTCCTTACTGATACAGAGGGGAGTGACACGGTGTCTGGATCTCTATTTCCTTACTGATACAGAGGGGAGTGACACGGTGTCTGGATCTCTATTTCCTTACTGATACAGAGGGGAGTGACACGGTGTCTGGATCTCTATTTCCTTACTGATACAGAGGGGAGTGACATGGTGTCTGGATCTCTATTTCCTTACTGATACAGAGGGGAGTGACACGGTGTCTGGATCTCTATTTCCTTACTGATACAGAGGGGAGTGACACATTGTCTGGATCTCTATTTACTTACTGATACAGAGGGGAGTGACACGGTGTCTGGATCTCTATTTCCTTACTGATACAGAGGGGAGTGACACGGTGTCTGGATCTCTATTTCCTTACTGATACAGAGGGGAGTGACACGGTGTCTGGATCTCTATTTCCTTACTGATACAGAGGGGAGTGACACATTGTCTGGATCTCTATTTACTTACTGATACAGAGGGGAGTGACACGGTGTCTTGATCTCTATTTCCTTACTGATACAGAGGGGAGTGACACGGTGTCTGGATCTCTATTTCCTTACTGATACAGAGGGGAGTGACACGGTGTCTGGATCTATTTCCTTACTGATACAGAGGGGAGTGACACGGTGTCTGGATCTATTTCCTTACTGATACAGAGGGGAGTGACACGGTGTCTGGATCTATTTCCTTACTGATACAGAGGGGAGTGACACGGTGTCTGGATCTCTATTTCCTTACTGATACAGAGGGGAGTGACACGGTGTCTGGATCTCTATTTCCTTACTGATACAGAGGGGAGTGACACGGTGTCTGGATCTCTATTTCCTTACTGATACAGAGGGGAGTGACACGGTGTCTGGATCTCTATTTCCTTACTGATACAGAGGGGAGTGACACGGTGTCTGGATCTCTATTTCCTTACTGATACAGAGAGGAGTGACACGGTGTCTGGATCTCTATTTCCTTACTGATACAGAGGGGAGTGACACGGTGTCTGGATCTCTATTTCCTTACTGATACAGAGGGGAGTGACACGGTGTCTGGATCTCTATTTCCTTACTGATACAGAGGGGAGTGACACATTGTCTGGATCTCTATTTCCTTACTGATACAGAGGGGAGTGACACATTGTCTGGATCTCTATTTCCTTACTGATACAGAGGGGAGTGACACAGTGTCTGGATCTCTATTTCCTTACTGATACAGATGGGAGTGACACGGTGTCTGGATCTCTATTTCCTTACTGATACAGAGGGGAGTGACACATTGTCTGGATCTCTATTTCCTTACTGATACAGAGGGGAGTGACACGGTGTCTGGATCTCTATTTCCTTACTGATACAGAGGGGAGTGACACATTGTCTGGATCTCTATTTCCTTACTGATACAGAGGGGAGTGACACATTGTCTGGATCTCTATTTCCTTACTGATACAGAGGGGAGTGACACAGTGTCTGGATCTCTATTTCCTTACTGATACAGATGGGAGTGACACGGTGTCTGGATCTCTATTTCCTTACTGATACAGAGGGGAGTGACACATTGTCTGGATCTCTATTTCCTTACTGATACAGAGGGGAGTGACACGGTGTCTGGATCTCTATTTCCTTACTGATACAGAGGGGAGTGACACGGTGTCTGGATCTCTATTTCCTTACTGATACAGAGGGGAGTGACACGGTGTCTGGATCTCTATTTCCTTACTGATACAGAGGGGAGTGACACGGTGTCTGGATCTCTATTTCCCTACTGATACAGAGGGGAGTGACACGGTGTCTGGATCTATTTCCTTACTGATACAGAGGGGAGTGACACGGTGTCTGGATCTCTATTTCCTTACTGATACCGAGGGGAGTGACACGGTGTCTGGATCTCTATTTCCTTACTGATACAGAGGGGAGTGACACGGTGTCTGGATCTCTATTTCCCTACTGATACAGAGGGGAGTGACACGGTGTCTGGATCTATTTCCTTACTGATACAGAGGGGAGTGACACGGTGTCTGGATCTCTATTTCCTTACTGATACCGAGGGGAGTGACACGGTGTCTGGATCTCTATTTCCTTACTGATACCGAGGGGAGTGACACGGTGTCTGGATCTCTATTTCCTTACTGATACAGAGGGGAGTGACACGGTGTCTGGATCTCTATTTCCTTACTGATACAGAGGGGAGTGACACGGTGTCTGGATCTCTATTTCCTTACTGATACAGAGGGGAGTGACACGGTGTCTGGATCTCTATTTCCTTACTGATACAGAGGGGAGTGACACGGTGTCTGGATCTCTATTTCCTTACTGATACAGAGGGGAGTGACACGGTGTCTGGATCTCTATTTCCTTACTGATACAGAGGGGAGTGACACGGTGTCTGGATCTCTATTTCCTTACTGATACAGAGGGGAGTGACACGGTGTCTGGATCTCTATTTCCTTACTGATACAGAGGGGAGTGACACGGTGTCTGGATCTCTATTTCCTTACTGATACAGAGGGGAGTGACACGGTGTCTGGATCTCTATTTCCTTACTGATACAGAGGGGAGTGACACGGTGTCTGGATCTCTATTTCCTTACTGATACAGAGGGGAGTGACACGGTGTCTGGATCTATTTCCTTACTGATACAGAGGGGAGTGACACGGTGTCTGGATCTCTATTTCTTGCTGGATAATGTTGAGTGGAGACGAGTGCAGCCGACATCAATAACAAGTTGTGTTTCTCTGATAGAACATCAAGTCATGATGACCATAAACCCTGTTGTTTGAATGTTTCCCTCAATGGCACTACAGCACTCTCCTTATAGAAAGTCCTGAGCTTTATTAAACTGAAGCATACATACATATACAATGATACTACTGTATATTTATTTAGCTATATCTCTGAAAAATACTATCTGCACCACCATTTAGTATTACCATGAGTTTGGATAGCTTTTACAGGTCAGGCAATCTAAAAGGGCTCTCTGCCATTCACTTTGATGTAGAGTGGGGGGATGCTGTGTGTATTGAATGGATGTGCTTTAGCAGCCATGTGTAACTAGCTTCACAAGCGCTAATTATAGCTCTGGGCTTCATGATGGGGCGGCAGGGTAGCCTAGTGGTTAGAGCGTTGGACTAGTAACCGGAAGATTGCAAGTTCAAACCCCCGAGCTGACAAGGTACAAATCTGTCGTTCTGCCCCTGAACAGGCAGTTACAAATAGGATTAGTGGATTAGAATTTGTTCTTAACTGACTTGCCCAGTTAAATAAAGGTAAAATATATTTTTTAAATGATCCATTCCCCCTCCCAGTCCTCTTGCTACGAGAGATCGAAGTGGCATCTCAATTTCCAGGGAAATACATTGCTTATCAATGTACGAGTGAGTGTGGTGTATATACAGATGTAGGATCTTAATTTGACATATATTGTCACAGTGAGAATAATCCTGCAGCAACAGTATTTGAATATTTGGTCCATAATGTTGCTTGATCAGTGGTTAGGCTTTTATCTGGCTAAAAATAGGCTACATGAAAAGTGCAATACTGTTAATATAACCATGTGTTAGTGTGGGTTTTCAGTGAATTTATGTCAATCAAGAAGCTCATCTTCAGGAAAATTCTCAGCAACAAAACAGTGATCAAATTAAGATCCTACATATGTACCGGCTATGAATTATGCATAGTGGGATGTACAGTGTGTACAATACAGATGCAGGATCTTAATTTGATCACCCTGTTGCAGGAGAACATTCCTACAATGCAGAACATGTTTTACTTGTAGTTTACTAGAGGTTTAAAAAGGCTTAAGTTTGCAATTTCCACTTTGAAATGTAAGACCTGATTTTCCCTCACAAAAAAATGTTTCAACCCCTACAAAAAGTACCATTAATTATAATCGACATAATAATTCAAATTTCCTGTTGCTGGAGGATTATTTTCCTGCTGTAGCAAACTGGCTCAAATTGAGATCCTAAATCTGTATGTTCGAGGTGCTGCTGACTTCATAAAATGAATTTTCATGGACATGGGCAATAAAGTGTATCTCATTGAATCATCATATACTGCATTGTATCATATCAATATATCAGTGCCTGTATAGTATATTGCTGAGCATGGCAGGCCTATTTGTATTTGCCTCTGTGTGCACGATAGCAGAAGAAATGGGGTAGGTAGGATAACTGAGAAATACAGCAGTGTCTTGTGGAATCCATCTCTGCATTTCTGCTCCTCACCCACTTGCTCTCTCTTTTTCTACCTCTTCTCTCCCATCTCTTTCCATCCCTCTCTCCCAGCCTCTCCACCCCCCTCTCCCAGCCTCTCCACCCCCCCCCCCCCCCCCCTCCCTCTCATTCGCTCAGCTGCTCTCCTTGTTGAGGGTGTTCCAATCTGCCTCAGCAGTACAGATCAGTCCAGCCCCGCTCTCTCATAAGAGCAGCGCATGCACGTACGCTCGCATACTCACACACCCAACACGCAGAGATACACACTCGCAGGCACGCTCACACACACAGACGCACACGCAGACAGGCACACCGAGCAGCCTCATCTACCAGCTCCAAGACGCAGCCAGAGCCAGCTAAAAGACACAGCCCCATAACAGCAGACCAGCATGGATGCACTGAAGAAAGGATTCTCAATTGCCAAGGAGGGCGTCGTGGCAGCAGCGGAGAAGACCAAGGCAGGTGTGGAGGAGGCAGCTGCCAAAACTAAGGAGGGAGTCATGTATGTGGGTGAGTACAGGAGTGGTGGTGATGGTGAAGGGTGTGGAGAATAGACCGAGGTGGTTAGCTGAAAATAGTACATCACAGTTTTTCTGTGGGATAATCTGGTTTCCGTTTTGATCCTGTGACGCTTGCCTGCTGTGCTTGTTTTTTGATGGGCGAGTGCACTGGTCTGTCTGCGATGTTTGAAAAAAATGGGATCCACATCCAGGCAGTGCTAAATCTTACTCGTGATGGAAACATAGATACTGTAGAGAGCTGGAGGGAATTTTGAACAAGGAAAAAGAGAAAGATGACAAAGGACCGAAGGAGAGGGGCAAGAGAATGGAGAAGAGCAGATAAAAGGGGCAGAAAGGTAGAGGAAGATATTTATTTATTTGCACATGCCTCAGGCACAAGATGTTCTAATTTCAGAGGAAAAAGTCTGGTTGAGCAGTACTGAGGTATTCTATTCATTATGTAGTGGATAATGGCCAACAAAATATTGTCAATAATATTAATGGTCATATAAATTAAATACAATCTCCTATATCTCTACATGTGACACACACATTTTAGAGCAGGGGGAGGTGATTGTACTATAATATTGCTCAGTGTTATCAAGCTGAATAGATGGGTGTGTATGTGCTTGTTAGGTTGTATGTGTGATGGTACAATATGGTGCTACCGGGGTGAGAGGGAGGGGTCTTTGAATCTGCTATGCCACCCACCCACATGCCTGTCTGTCCGCTGCAGCAGTGAGATTTATCATGGGCGTCTCGGAGCGTGACTAATGCAGCTCGCCCCATGGTCAGAACCCCCCCCCCCCCCGTCAGCCCAACCCCACCCAACTCAGCACAGGCCAGTTCAACAGCCCTGAGCACCACTAACACATACAGAACACTGAGACATCGAGAGAACACTGACACATTACAACACTGAATCATATACAGATTCATACAGAATGCTGAAACATGACTCTGTCACTGTCTCTGTTACAGCGATGACAACCTGGAGAAGAGGAAAGGGAAGAGAGGGAAGGAGAGAAAGAGGGCAACGATAAACAAATAAATGAAACATTTGAGAGTCATCTGATTCCTGGTTTAATTTCCGGTAAAAGGAGGGGAGTAGAGAAAGGGAGAGAGAGAGAAAAGAAAAAGAGATCATGAGAATGAGGTAACGAGACGAATGAATGAATGAATGAATGGGTGGCGTACTCTCAGATTCCAATAATTACAGTTTCTCATTCATTGGCTGTCAATAAGCAGACAGAGGAGGAGGCTGAGGGATAATCCTTATCCATTAATCCAAAATCATCCCCACCACAGGGGATCCACCCTGTTCTACTGAAGGACCTCGTGGAGCCATTCAGCCACAGAGGGCAGGGCCCATCACATTTCACTGGTTTATTGATCTTCACAGCGCTGTAAAGAGATCACCTGACCTCTAACATTACTGCTCAGTCATATCTTATCACCAGCTTCATTTTTGTCTCCTTTTTAAAATCTTTGTCGTTCTCTCCTCTTCGTCTGAAAGCCAATGCAAACCAATCCCCCCCATCCCTGTCAGTGTGAATCCCTATATACCCATCCAAATTCATCGCTGGACTTACTGTGGCTGGGACAGTCAGATCTGCCTTTCTATGATCCAACAACTGTCAGCCTTGAGACAGTGGCTCTCCTTCACTGCCTGCATCTCTTCTCAGTGAGTGATCCTGCCAGACAGATAGCACTGATAAGTGGACTGTGGGGTGGTGGTGGTGGGGTGAAGGAGGTGGGGGTGGCAGAGATTGGAGTGACGGCTAAAAGAGTGGCAGCATTCTACTCCGGAAAGGCAAGCAGATATGCACACACAGACAGCCATAGAGAGAGCCCAGTGCCCTACCAGGCGAGCTAGCTGCGGGACTAAGAAAAGAGGGAGTGCCCTTAGAGTGCGGTCGGAGCAGTGGAGCGTGCTGAGTGTACTGACACACAGCAAAGGCCCACCAGGCATCAAGCACTTTACTGTCTGAGTCATCTACGGTATGAGAGAGAATGGATTAGGATTTTTTTTTTAAAGAGGAGAATCATCTCAAATCCCCCCCTGTCCCTGATCTGCTGCCTCTCTATCTACACTGAGTGCTAATCCTTGTGTGTGTGTGTGTGTGGCCGATGCTCAGCTGCTCCTGGGTGGGTGGTAGACAGTCACGAGGCCTAGTGCTACAGGATGGTGAGTGTGAGGAGGGGAGGGAGGGAGAGAGGTAAAATCACAGTTGAGAGGTCAGAGTTACCTTTGTATGTATGCACACGTAATCATCCCATTATGTCTGGATTGTGCCGCTCTCCATTCAGCACCACATTCACTTAGCCATTTTGTTTTCCCTCCCTCTGGTCTCGCTTCCTCTTCTGTCTCTGACAGAAGTGTCATCTTATCATAGCAGGATGTGAGGAAACTCTAGACTACGACAGTGTAAATTAATCAGAGAGAGATGCAATGGAACCCACGTCAAATGAACACCCTAAACACACAATTGTTGTGCAGAGTGGCGTTCATGTGATGCTAAATATCTCTCTCGTGACAGACTAAACAATTAGCTTGCCAGCGTCCATGTGAAATCTGGTTCTGGGTGCAGAGATTACTACATACAAAATCAAAGATGCTATCATTATGAGACAATGAGGTGCTGTATTTCAGTTATCTTCGCTCGTAATCACTCTAACATTGTGTTTTGTGGGTGTGTAGTCATGTATTATAGTATCAGTATCTACCATCTTAGCTGCAGGGGAAGTATTTGTAACCACAGATTGTTCGATTCCTCACAAAAACTGACCATGTTACAACGTCGATAGTTGCTTGGCGATATTACCTCCTCTGTATTGATTAGAGCATTGACAATACAATAGCCTGGCTCTTGTGTCTGTCTGTGTCTGTCTGTGTTCTACATAGGACAGGAGGACTTTAGCCCATGGCAATTTCTACATCCCCAGTACTAAATTAGCCCATTGTCGTGTAGGGAGTACAATAACAATGACACGCTTGACAAGAGAAATGTGTTTTTGTGCGGGGACTGGGAGGGACTTTCAAACACGTCTCCCGGCTCAAAGGGTCAGAAGGGAGAATAGAGCAAGGCTTGTTGTGTTGGTGATTTGAGTGGGAGGGAGGAGGAAACCCACTCCAATGCTTCATGCCAGTTGTTTTGAGGACGTTGAGTGGGTTTGGCTGGCCAGCAGGACTCGACCCATACAGTTCTGTGTCTGGTGGAATGACTGACCTTTTCTTCCCTCAAGGACTCTTTGTGAGGCAGAGATGGGCTGAGCTCCAAAGGGCCCAGAGAGAATGGGAGAGAACAGACAGTACTGGACCAGCTGAGCAGAACCCATTGGTCTTTAAACAGACACCAAGGATCTGGCCCTATAAAATAACCATGAGAGAGGGAGACTGTTTCTGTGCCCAAATCATTAAGTATTGAAGTGTTAGGGAAGCCTGTAGATGTTGATCGGGCTTGTACACTTCTCTACATATTGATTTGGACAGTTAAGGTAAAACTTTTAATTTAGCTCTGTACTCATTTTGGATTTGCGATCAAATGTTTCATGAGTCGGCAGTACAGAATGTCACCTTTTCTTTGAGGGTATTTTCATACATATTTGTTATTTAGAAATGAAAGCATTTTTTATGTATATAGTCCGAGCAAGGCAATTAACCCACTGTTCCCCGGGCGCCGAAGATGTGGATTATGGCTGCCTCCCGCACCTCTCTGATTCAAGGGGGTTGGATTAAATATGGAAGACACATTACAGTTGAAGGCATTCATCTGTACAACTGACTTGGTATCCCCCTTTCCCCTCCATTTGAAAGTGTTTTAAGTATTTGTACAAATTCCTAGCACGCAATGATTACATCAAGCTTGTGACTCTACAAACGTGTTGGATTCCTTTACAGTTTGTTTATATGAAGAATGATGAGTAAGAAAATTACAGAGGCATAAATATCATACGCCAGAAAATGCTAACCTCCCCTGTTATTGGTAATGGTGAGAGGTTAGCATGTCTTGGAGGTATGATGTAAAATGCTAGCCTCCCCTGTTATTGGTAATAGTGAGAGGTTAGCATGTCTTGGAGGTATGATGTAAAATGCTAGCCTCCCCTGTTATTGGTAATGGTGAGAGGTTAGCATGTCTTGGAGGTATGATGTAAAATGCTAGCCCACCCCTGTTATTGGTAATGGTGAGAGGTTAGCATGTCTTGGAGGTATGATGTAAAATGCTATAGCATCCCCTGTTATTGGTAATAGTGAGAGGTTAGCATGTCTTGGAGGTATGAAATAAAATGCTAACCTCCCCTGTTATTGGTAATGGTGAGCGGTTAGCTTGTCTTGGAGGTATGATCTTTGTGCCTCTGTGACTTTCTCACTCATCATTATTCATGATTCCTTCATGATTATCTGTAATCATGGTAGCATTCATGTAGAAGTGATCAGAAACATATTCTATTCTTATTTACAATAAAAGTGACACAATACATTACTTACCATTAATTTCTATTGGGCACAAAATAATCTGAAACACAACCAAAACAAACTGCAAATGCATCCAACAAGTTTGCAGAGTCACAAGCTTGATGCAGTCATTGGGTGCTAGGAATATGGGACCAAATACTAAACTTTGTGTATTGTATGAACATACCCTAAAATAAAAGGTGACATTCTGTACTCTTGCCTCATATGAAACATATGAAACATCTCAAATCCAAAATGCTGGAGTATAGAGCCAAATTAAACGTTTTAGCTTCACTGTCCAAATAAATTGGTAGTAGAGTGTATAGTATATTGTACAAAACTTGGTGTCCTTACTGAGCTATTCCATATTACCAAATGATTTTGAAGCTGCATTGATGGTGGAAGGGGTGAGTTACCCCCCATCCAATGTTAAGCTCTTTCAGTTTGAGAAACACTATTTAAACAAATCATCTACCTCTTTTTAAGAAGGTTGTTTCTCTCTTTTACAGGGAACAAGACAAAGGACGGGATGGTAGCAGGTGTGAACACAGGTCAGCGCAACGCTACCCACAGAAAATACACAGAAAATTACATTTCTAACTACACAGGGATCAGACTCTCACAGGTTTTTTCACATACCAAATTCTGAGGAGAAACATTGGTCCAAGGACAGAGTATGACAACTCCCTGTCCCCTTTTCCCAGTGGCCCAGAGAACGACTGACCAGGCCAATATTGTCGGGGACGCAACGGTCGCCGGGGCCAATGAGCTGTCTCAGCAAACAGTGGAGGGGTTGGAGAATGTGGCAGTGAACTCCGGATTGGTGAACCAGGTGCGTCACATCCTGCCTTTTCATATTGTGAAGATGACAAACTCCTTTCCTCTACAGGGAACTGTGGGCTGGTCGGTTAGCGGTGGTTGAATTAAAGCCATATACAGTTATAACAAGGGCTGCAAAGCTATCGGTAATTAACAGGTCATGTATGGTAACTTCGGTAAATTATACTTGAATAACGTATACCGAATGCATTAGTTTATAGTATTCCTTTTTATGTTCTATACATATGAGTCCATATTGTCCATGTGTTTCTAGTGGATAGACCGTAGGGTTCAAGAGAAACTAGCCTAATGAATGAGAAAAGCATATAATCAACAATGGCACTCTTCTAACTATTGTCTTTCTTCACAACTCTCACCAGTTTGACCCCACAGCCTGACTAGACATAACAGTAAATATAAATCCGGGGACATTCAAATTAGTAAGATATGTTACGTTTGGTATGGTTTTATAAGACCCAAAACGCTCTGAAGTACCCAAAAAGGCCACTAGATGTCATCTGATAAAATGTCATATTCCTTGAATGTTCCCAAAATTCTGGTAGTTTACTGGTAAACTTCAAAAGCTTCCATTATTATACCCTCCCCTTTGCAACCCTAGTTATAACAGAGTTGAGATCAGCCTTGGGATTCCAGGAGAGGAGTCTTCAACATGTCCTTCTATCAACAATCTAATCCTGGTCAAAAACACTGATTGTTCAAAGTTGACTTGTGTGCAAATTTCTTGTCAGTTATAAGGAATGCTGAGTTAAAGGATCAAAGCCTACTTGGACCTTTCGTGTCTGTGAGTGTTGTTGGTAACTTGTATTGTTTCTTCTCTTTCCATCCATAACTGGGGTGTCTGGCAGGAACAGGGACAGGAAGAAGCTGTAACTGAGGTGGCTGGTTCTGGTTTGGAAGGGGGGTGTGGGGGATAGTTTAGTAGAACAAACGAATGAATGAATGCACTGCATGATGCTTGCTGCCTTTATTGCCTTGTGATTGACTTTATATGCAGTAATTAGCAGTCAAGGTGGATGCTGGCTGGTAGGCTACAGTGGTGTTTGGGTGCTGGTTGGCTTGAAGGAGGACAGATGGATGTGCGACTGCTCAGCTCCAAATGAGTCAACATTTCCTCAAGCTGCAAGTGTATGTTAACACTGAGTAGAATTCCAACCCACGTGAAACGTGGGGATATGGAACGTAAATTCCTTTTCATGCACTTCTCTCTCTGCGTTTTCTGACCTTGAATTTAAGCATGAGAATAGCATGCTATTCAAGCGCTATTAGTTTGGGGTGGAGACGGAATAAATGCAGTGTGTCTACAGCTACACCCTATTCTGACCTTGACTTAATTCCACCATCTTTACGCGCAAGCAAACCATGAATAAGGTCTAGCGAACCTGCCGGGTCCATGTGGAAAAAGTATCTCCTTTCTTTTTTTCCCCGATTAGAAAGAACACCATTCTACATGTACTATAATTTACACCTTGATAAGAGGTCAATGAGTAATGCGTTTGGATAAGGGAATTATACATACAAATGACACTTGTTATGTGGCAGAAAACTGAAGGATATCAACTTTCCCACAGTAAAGTTTAAGAAACACTGTGCCATTATGCAGAATTTGTATGGCCTTCTACCTTGCAGAGATGGGCACTCTCAAATGTCATTTATTTTTATTTTTGGCATTACTATGTCTTAATTATCATGTTAAATATGAACCACTATCAGTATCAGACCATCTGCAGGGCTAATAACCACAAATTCAACTGCCAATTTACTGTTAGTTCCCTTCAGTTGGTATAGCCAGCATTATCAGTCCATTTAATTACATTGTTTCGTTTACCTTCATTTGTACACTTCTTCCTACATTACCATGGGTTGAAGAACTGAATGTGGACATTTTCAGAATGAATCAAACCACCTTTTTTTTCTTTCGTGCGTAAAGGCGTAAATAATTTCCTAAACCTAAAATAATTTACAAAATGATTTTTTTTAAATCTACCAATTGGTGCTGAACCTAAGACGAATATGCATATATTTAGATGGCTTTCCAGCAATGATCTCTAATATTCGGAACCCTTTCTCTCTATATATTCCAGTGAGTGTCTCAAAAATCTAACTTAAAAAGGTACATCGTATTTAAAGGATGGCTTAAGATAAATGTACTGAAAACCCTACTGAATGAAAACTCAATGAGAAGATATGTTGGCCAGCAAATGGGTTTTTAGCGATTGAATGAAATTTATTCCGAGCGCACAAGGTTTGCCACACCTGCAGAGTCTGAATATCAAATACAAGAGAAGTGTGTAGGAAAAGAATACATTTCCTAAATCTGAATCGGCCCCATTGAGAAAAAAATTGCAAGAACACAAGCCCCCAATCCCAAATCATACAATGAATACAGACCATTGAAAAGATGTTATGAATTTAAAAGGTAGAGTATAGATCCCTTTCAAATATGAAATTAATGAAGGTTAATTTAAAAGCTGCCCGTCAGTATGTTGTGGTCATTTGTAGTGCAGTAAAGATGGCGGTGTCCCCGCTACATTAACATGCTTCTCCTTGCCTCTGACCCAGCAGGCTGGGCTCTATGGCTGCAGGACAGATGGAGTGTACAACATCTTTGTTTGTTCGCAGCATATTGATAGCATTACTTAATTCCACTCAATTGAAATATGTTCTTTGTTCTTGTTTGTGGGTGTGGGTGAACATGCAGGCATGCGTGAGTGTACGTATGCCGGTGTGCGCGTGTGCACATCTGTGTGTCCTTTCTTCTTTCAGGCTCTTTGTAATATAAAGCAAGATCCATCTGTAATTAAATCCACAGCCCTAACAATCTCTCCATCGCTCCTCACCGCAGCAGGCAATCAACCCCCTTCCTTTTTCAATCTCCCATCGCTCCATCTCTCTCCCGGCTCTATTATATGTTCATTTTCAAAGGCACTAAAAAGCCTTTTGTAGGAGAGTACAGTAGAGGCAAGGTCAGAGTAAACAACCGTAGACATACTATGATATGGCACAAATCATCCTCATTATCAAATTTTCCGTCACTGTTATAGAATGTGGTAAGGACATGATTGCGGCATCTTCTTGCTAGAATTATTTCCCACCGGTTCTAATCAGAGGAATAATTATATCGGTGATTGAGCTCATAATTATTCCCACAGCAATAACATCATATTAACATTTCTATAACCAAATCAGGGAATATTGCTACTGCCATGAATAATCACAATCAAACTCCACACCATTCACCAAACTAATATCCTAATTCCATGCCATGAATCAGAATTAGAATTTCTACCCTAATACAGATGATTGCCATGGTAATTGTTGGGCATTAATCAACTGAGGAAACTATCAAGGATCTTTTCTCCTGAGTGCCTGAGCCCCTGATATCTCAATTCATTGTCTGCCATTGAAGCCATAACTACCCTACTAAAGAGATGCCTGTGCATGTCGATTAACCAGAACCATGGTTTGAAAACACTAACATCTCTCTTTCTCTCCAGCTTAACCTACCTCCAAATCATTACTCACATGCTCAGCTGGAGATTACATCAGAGGAAGTTGTCATCACCATTCTCCTCTAGCAGCATGGGCGGCTGCAGAAGTAGTAGTAGTAGTAGTAGTAGAGATTATGTATATATTAGTTCTCTTGCTAATCCGCTTTCTTTGTTTGTGCCACACAGGGTGACTTCTCACAGGGAGCTGAGCAGGCCGGACAGTAGGTGAGTGTGGGTGTGTGTGGTCATATTTATGTGCAAGTGTTTACGTATAGTCAGGGAGCAAGGTGGTATATCCTCTTGAAATAGCGATATGTTAATTTGATGTGCTTGAGGCAGTCCTAAAATTGATGTGACATTTGATGCAGTATCCAAATAACAGCAGGCGATCTACTAATATGTAAAGGTAAAGCATTTAACTTAAGAGCCATGGCAAAAAGCCTCAGCGCACAGAGTCAAAATGGACATACAGTGACAGGTATGGGGTTAGGTGTGAGGTATGGGGTTAGGTGTGAGGTATGGGGTTAGGTGTGAGGTATGGGGTTAGGTGTGAGCTAGGGGATTTTACACCTGGGTATCAGTCAACCATATCCTAATGCAGGAACTACAGTCCCCTCTTAATACATGGGGACTGAAAATTAGGGTGGTGTCAGATAATCCACTACTCTTCTCTGCCAAAACGCACATGTTGGCAAGTCCATTTTGATGAATACATCTGCAGCAGAAATCTGTTACTTCTGCTTCTCTCACTCACAATATTTAAAATGTTATTTCTCTCTCTCAGGAGTGTTGGTCCTGACCTCAGTGATTAGCAGCGGTCTCCCTCGTCTTCTGTTTTAGAAGAGCTGCTGCTTGTCCTGCGTATCCCATCGTCACCTCATGGGTCCTGGGGAACCTTACTGCCCCCAGCGTCTCCTCTCTGATGCTTTCTTTGTGTGAATCGATGGAAACAACAACACAAAAATCTAAAAGATCCTCCCCAACCAAAACAACCCTCAACCATAAACACTCTACACATTCCTACCCTAATGCCTTTACCGTCCATATACCTCATCCCCGACATTTACCCACCTTACCACTGTGACCATCCTCACCCACCATCCCCTGTGCCCACTCAAGATCACCTTACCACACATACAGTACACACACGCATATACACCACAACGTTGAGAAAGACTTCTCAGAACAATATATATTTTTTCTCCCCAAGAGTTTCGGCAATGTGAGACTTACTGGTAGTGTTCACGCTGTCAGCTAACGTAACACGTGTACTTATACTGTAGATGTACTTATATCAGTGTATGCTTTAGTCAGGTTTGTTGATTAATATGTGTTTGAAGCCTGTGTATATTTAACCCCTTGTGTCTTAATGCCTGACATCCCCTTATTATGACAGATCGGGGTTCAGGGTCGGAGTGAAAGTGGAGTTATGGGTTAACAGGATCATATTGTCTGTTTTACTCCCCATATTCACATGACCGATCACGTTACCCAGTCTCACACCTTCAATGGGGCTGCAGTACATACAGGGAACTATGTATCTCATAAACAGATACTGTCTGGTGTTTCCAGCTGTCTTTCCACTCAAACCTGGGTCTGCAATTATAGCGTTATCAAAGAGAGAAAGGTTACATCAGGAGTTTGCAATGGCCTTTATAATTTCACTAGTTGCAATGAAAGGCAATAAATAAGATCTGTTGAGGTGTTTTTGCATGTGATCAGATTAAAGATAAAGTGCCCAACAGATTCAGTATGTAGGCCTACCTCAGAAGTGGATGCAAGTAGTCGCCAGGTGAAATACCTTGACATCAGTGGTGGCTGGTAGGAGGCGTTATAGGAGGATGGGCTCATTGTAATGACTGGAATGGAATATATGGAACGGAGTCAAATGTGGTTTCATGTCATTCCATTTATTCCATTCCAGCCATTACAATGAGCCCATCCTTCTATTAGCGCCACCCCACCAGCCTCCACTGCTTGACATCCCATACATCTGGTTTCAGACGAAACAAATCTCTCCACCCATTCGTCATGCTTTTACTGCTCAGTCATACAAGACACACCTCCTGTCACTCAACAATGTGCCCTGGCCCCTCCCCTGTGTCTGCGCTCCTGGCTAAAACAGGTCTTTTAAACCATTACAGTGTTTGCCCTTTGAAGCCATCTGAAACGAGACTGCATGTTGCCTTACTAACAACCAGACACATACTCAGACACACATTCATTGGTACTAAAAACAACCTCACAAATTAAAATGCACATATCACACATTTATCCAAGAATTAGAGGTGACACATTCACACAGACATGCAAATATATGTTGGTATCAAAGCAGACTCTTTTATAAACAGTACAACTGAACTGAAATAAAAATGTTTAAATCCAAAATACTTTTTTTCTGTTTTTATTATATTATCTTTCACTGTGGCAAAATAAATTCCAGAGACAATACCAAATTGAGGCAAACATACCTAGACTGCTCATTTTAATTATTTACACTTTCTATTGCATGATATTCTTGGCTACTCCTACGCCCACCCACCCCACACACATCTGTGCAGTGGAGCACAATTACTGCCTCTATAAATAATACCATACAGTGTAAACTGGATGACCATTCTGCTATTCTATTGACTTGCTGGCTGCTGTGCTGATCTGCAGAGATACCAACAGCAAAGGAGCAGTGGCAGCAATAGATGTCACATGCTCTCCCAACTGCCACCTGGTGTTGAGTGGTGAAAGCAGAGCGCTTGGCTTTTGTTAGTAACAGCCACAGGGCTATAACTTATTTAAGCCACATGTCCTGCACTTCCATTTGCATCAGAGTGATTCGCCAGGGATAGAAGAAGCAAACACACCTTCACCACTCAAAGCATGAACACATACCTCGAACACGTGTCATACAGTAAGTACATACACAGGCACATACGGATGGATGAATGGACACACTCGTGCACACACAAGGAGGCATGGACACACACACGATGCACTCACGTTCAAACATACACTATACAGTTTATTAGGTACACCACCCCCGTTCACATAAAATGTCCTACAGTGAATTATGTGGCCATGACTTGCTGCATAAAGCAGGCAGACCGACATTGAGGCATTCAGTTACTGTTTGAGAGAACGTTAGAATGGGCAAAACGAGTGACCTAAGCGACTTTGAGCGTGGTGTGATCGTCGGTGCCAGGCACGCCGGATCCAGCATCTCAGAAACGGACGCCCTCCTGGGCTTTTCATGCACAATAGTTTACCAAGAACATTGCAAGAAGCGGCTCCAGTGGGCACCCGATCATCAACACCGGACAATTGAGTGGAAAAACATTGCCTGGTCCGACGAATCCCAGTTCCTGTTGCGTCATGCTGACGGCAGAGTCAAGATTTGGTGTAAGTAGCATGAGTCTATAGACCCATCCTGCCTGTTGTCAATTGTACAGGCTAGTGGCAGTGGTGTACTAGTGTGGGAAAGGTTTTCCTGGCAAGCGTTAGGTCCCTTGATACCAATTGAGCAACGAACGTTTCCGACACCTTGTAGAATCCATGCCCCAAAGAATTCAGGCTGTTCTGTAGGCAAAGGGGTGGGGGGGTCTAACACAGTACTAGGCGGGTGTACCTAATAAACAGGCTACAGATTATGTACAGCTCTCACAGCCAGAGATTGTAGTGTGTTCACTTGGTCGATAACATTTGCACATAATTTATATGTTCCAACATGACACTGGCAGGAAATCAGGGTTTACTGGGCTCCAAGGAAATTTAACTGGAGAGGCATTTTAATGCGCTTTCATTATACTGGCTTCATATTAGAAAATGTTCATATTCTTAGGGACCTTTCAGAATTCACGGAATGTGGTACATGGAGGAATTTTGGGGAGGGTCATGCTTTTTTGATTTCAGTTTGGGGGAAGGTTTAGTTTTTTCGTTTTTTTTGTCCAGGGGAGGGTCATGTCTAAATCAATGAAATGTCTATATTTCTCAGTGTTTTAGAATTAGTTGTTGACTATATTACAAATATATTAAATGAAGTTCCCAGTAATATTGACCTCATGGAAAATGTTATACATTTCATTTTAAATATGAATAAATACTTGCTAAAGTGCCAACATGTGCACCCTATGTGAATTCTAGGAAGATTTTAACCCACTTAACCCCAACATTTCTCCATGTTTTCACCACCATTGTAAAGGCCTAGTTATTGATTATTGTTTATTTAAAGTGATTCATTTGAAGGCAAAAAAAAACTGTTCCCATTTTAAGTTTATGTGAACTTAACTCTCGTTTGAACCTTTTACTGCACAGGGCTAAAACCAGGGTCACAGAGTGATTCTTGGTAGTCTTGGGGGAAAAAGTATACATCTCACATGCTTATGGGCTTAAAAAAAATAAGACCTGTACCATGTCAGAGAGTTGAAATGTATTCAATTTTGAGTTACCGTCCCAATATTACACTTTATGTACATCACAGAAGACTGAAATATAACAAAACTGTTTGACATAGAAACACCAGATTTGTTGTTAATTATATGTGTTTATTTATTAATTATGACATTTTCAAAAATTACACTGAACAAAAATATAAACGCAACATGTAAAGTGCTGGTCCCATGTTTCATGAACTGAAATAAAAGATCCCCCAAATTTTCCATAAAGACAAATAAAGACAAATATATTTTTCTCTACAATTTTGTGCACACATTTGTTTACATCCCTGTTAGTGAGCATTTTATCCTTTGTCAAGATAATCCATTCACCCAGGTGGCATATCAATAAGTTGATTAAACAGCGTGATCATTACACAGGTGCACCTTGTGCTGGGGACAATAAAATGCCACTAATATGTGCAGTTGTCACAACACCAGTTGAGGGAGCATGCAATTGGCATTCTGATTACAGGAATGTCCACCAGAGCTGTTGCCAGATAATTCAATGCTAATTTCTCTACCATAAGCTGCCTCCAACGTCATTTTAGAGAATTTTGCAATACGTCCAACTGGCCACACAAATGCAGACCATCTGTAACCACACCAGCCCAGGACCTCCACATCCAGCTTCTTCACCTGTGGGATTGTCAGCGGGGAAAGGGGGTGCAGAGGTGTATTTGTGCCTGTAATGAAGCCCGTTTGTGGGGGGGAAACTATTTCTGATTGGCTGGTCCAGGCTCCCCAGTGGGTGGGCCTATGCCTTCCCAGGGCCACCCATGGCTGCATCCCTGCCTAGTCATGAAATCCATAGATTAGGGCCTAACAAATTTATTTCAATTGACCGATTTCCTTATATGAACTGTAACTCAAAATCAAAATCAATGAATGTTGCTTGATATTTTTCTTCAGTATAGTAACATTCCACCCATGAGGCCAAAGAGGGAACTTTTGGTCATTGACTGCAGGAAAGGGCAACTATGATGAAACTTTTATAAAAATAAATAAAAATCTAAAGAAATTATAATAGTCAAATCATATTGTAATAGCAGGTGAGCTGGTTATATCTTTTGGCCATTTTCTTGTGTTTTGTGGTGGAAAGCTGAACGGTTCAAGCATAACATGTCAACCCTGTTACCCAGAGATAGACAGGCTAGAATTTTGGTTTGTTTTTAATGGTGAAGCTGGCATTCAATTGCCCCTCCCTGTTGCACGCAACAAGCTGCCATTCCCCCTGTCACAAGGGGATTTATGGCTGATTTAAGATGAAATCGTCAACCCTGTTACTTTATTTGGCACTTAATATTGTAATTGTTTTATTTAACTTCTTGAGTGGGCGACTGCGTTTTTTATTTTTAAAACCCTGAGGTCAATGTCCACGCCCCAGCAGAAATTTTAAAAATCCCCATAAAAATGTCAGTTTAAGCTAGATATGTTTTTTGGCATTGGATGCGTCTCAAACAACTGCATCCACCTATGTCGCGATTCTGGATCTGTGGAGGAAGGTGACAGAGCTAGAGCTGTGTTTGTCAGACCATGAGACATCCCAAAAATCAGTCTTCCCACCAAATCGTCTGTAGCGTCCAAATGGTTTGGCCTACAAACTTATGACCCCTCTATGGACAGATGAGTCTCACGAAAACGATGGTGTTCTCTGTATTGCTCTACGATGCCCACAAGTGTTTTGGGACTCAGTGCAGCGGTTCTGCCAACTTCTGTCTGGAGCATCCAAACAGTTGACTACACACTTCTCTAGGCCCCCACAGGTCTCACCAGACTCGTCTGAAGGTTCCCTGGAACCAGTTCAAAAAATGAATGGAACCTGACTGATGTTTGAATTCAGCCACGGCCGCTAACATTTCTTATATACCAAATCTATAACAAGGCCAAATCAGGAAAAACAGTCCCTCTTTAAGTCATTGAAATTTAAACAGTGTAATTTACCAATGGTCCCTAATTAGCCCCTTAGGGATATCCAAATTGATTCCACATTTACCACAGGCATTAACATCGGGTCTCGTGCAGCTGCACTCTGACTTGATGATTACTAGTGTGCGGCCAGCTGTGGGCAGGATTGAAATTAACCCAACCTTCCTTTATCGTTTTGACATACTCATTTTGGACAAGACTGACTTTATGACCAAACTTATCCTATTTACACTTTGTAGTCAATTTTGGCAGAATATATGTTTAACTCATATCGATGCCACAGGCTGTTTTATAAATGAGATGTTGGTTTTTAGGGTCAGTTGCTCTTTAAATGTAACATATGTTATTTCCCTTACACACATGTACCATGGTAGTACATTGAAACAAATTCCATGTTTTTTTTGTCACTACAATGGCAGGAAAATACCATGGTACTGGTGCAAATACCATGGTATTTTCTTGCCATGGTAGTGACCAAAAAAACATATTTTTTCACCCATTGTACTACCATGGTACACAAATCAACCGTGGTAGTACAATGAAACAAATATCATGCTTTTGTACTAGCAGTATGTAGTGAAACATGAAAGCATGGTAGTTGTTTACAATGTATTATGATGTCCGTGTCCCACCCTTTTTCAGGTAATATACTTGCTCTGCAATGGCAAAGCATAGGCCTAGTACCCTCTTAAATCCCTTTAACTCCGTGAAAAACCACAACACACATGTTCTAGTAGTGTACCCTCATAAACCTTGCTTGAGACCTTACTAATGTATGGTGAGAAACAGTGGCTGATTTAGGTATAGGCGACATGGGCAGACGCCCAGGGCGGCATCTTGCTGGGGGTGGCATGGGACACCCGGACAATTTTGGGGGGGAATGCTGACATTTGCGAGATCGGTTTTCTATCGCTCATTTGCACGTCACGTCAATGATATCATGTCACCGTGTTGGACTGTGAGTCAATTAACCTTGTCGGAGTGGGCGCCCTGATTCTAGTTTGTGAGCTAGGCAGGCTACTGCCTGGAAAGGTCTCCCACTCAGAAGTACGAGATGGGGCAGGGGTAGGTTGACCTAGGTCTCCCCACTGAAAGCCCAAGGTAGGGGGAATCTATAAAATAGCACACCTTTAACTTTGTACTGATGCAATTATTAAAATCAGCCAGGCTACGACATGCTACCAAATAAACCACAATTCATTCATAACTGTGAATATATAGTTTCACAGACATAGTTGCATTTTTGTATGGTTTGTGTAAAATTGTCAAGAATAATATAAAACCAGTCTACACACCACCCAGGTGAATTGGTTTAGTCTTGACTCTTGGTTGACAGTGTTGGGGGATGGGTAATGTATTGACGCTCAAGTGCCAATTCAACAAATTTGTTTATTTTTGTCGTTGTTACTTTTTTATATTTATGAGTCTTATTTTTGTATATATTTGTATATTTATATAGTTTTAAATGTTATGATCATTTATTTGTGTTGTTCCATATGTCTGAATAAAAATTACAGTTAGTGCAGAATGGTGCTTTTTTGTGGTGGGGGGTGGGGGGGTTGGCCCAGGGAGCCATACAAGCTAGAACAGCCACTGGTGAAAATAATGAATGATCTGAAACTTTAAATATTTAAAATAGTGATGTTTATCTGGTGCATCACTTCAATACAGTTCTCAGTTGGCTCTGACTTGGCTTCTCTTATACAATTATAAAAAATAGCCATAATAATAAAGGTTTTAATTATCATCTTCTCATAGATACATGTATCATGCAATTATCAAAATATCCCAAAATATCCCTAAAAACAGCCAGTTACACTGTGTGAACGTTCATTGGTTCTGTCGCCATGACTATGACAGGCTAGCTTGACTGGAGCTAACTTTAGCCGACGTTCGCTTCTATGCCCACCGTTATGATAACGTTGAAAATATTTAGTTTATCTGGTGCTTCTCTCTTCAGTTCAATTGGCATGACTCTCTCATTCAACTGACACCGACTAGGCAGGCTAGCGACACTGTAGAGTAAGCCGATGAAGCAACCACTAGAGCGAGTGGCTCTCTCTGCTGTCCGAAACAAGCACAACACCCCTTGACTTTAAATGCTGTAAATGATTACAAAATGATAAAGATTAGGCTACAATATATCGCACATTCTCCCACATTTCAAGTAGGCAACACAGGAAACTCAAACATGAGAAAAAAACGGTACTATTAATTACACCTTTATCATACCAACAATTTCCCTTTTTCTTCCATGTAACAAACTAGGACCAACAATAGAAACTTGCCCATACTGGTATATAAATTAATCAATATAATACCAACCAACCTCATTTGACCTTGGGGTGTTCATTTATTTAATGCATTATACTGCCATTGAACTATGGTAACACAATTAATAAAATGGGACAGTATAATAATGTGTGGTACCATTTAGCATAATTGTGCATTACCATGGTAGATTGCATAATGCAGTTTAAAACCATGGTATTTCCATGATCCACATCTATACCATGGTATAAACTAGGCAATACCATTGGTATTATTTAGATGCATGGCAGTACCATCACACTACAAAGCTAAAGTCATTGTACATTTCCATGATTCAGATCTATACCATGGTATATATGATGTCATACCGTGGTGATATTTAGGTACAATGGCAGTACCATCATACTTCAAGGCTATGAAAAGTGAAAGTACCATAGTAGTACCATGTATGAATGAAAGTACCATGGTAGTACCACGGTCCATTGTTGTAAGGGTTATGATAGAATGTTAAAATTGTGAAATAAATATAAATAATTCACCAAGTTACACTACACAAAAGGGACTCATTTCGTGGAATAATCCACCTATCATTTCATATTCTGGTAACTTTTTTGTTAGTACTTCATAATAACACATTGTAATAAAGCATTTATAATGGATTAGAAACTAGTTTACTAATTTATTCATCACTACTCCCAGATTTGTAAATGTTAGTAAGCAAGTTATTCACACATTTATAAACAACTTTTAACCATTTACTAATCATAAGTAAACTATTTTTGCATAATCTAATCTAAATTGAGGGCTTTTTATACTTTATAAATGTTTTGAGTGATCAGTGTAATTTCTAAGAAAATGATGGACATGACATTTGTAGACATTCCAAGTATCTGATGCTCTCAAAATAGCCTAGAACATATCAATGGTAAAATTAGCACAACACATGCCAGCCATACTTGCAAACAAAAGAAAAACGTTGTTTTCGTTTAAGCGTCAGCCAATTAAAATTGTTGACGTAGTTGCACGTATTCAAAGGCTACATGTTACAGTAGCTGATCCCATTACATTCCTTGGCACATTTAGCCCTATGCTAACCTAGCCAGGTGGCAGTGATTATTTCCTGTAACAAATTCCGCATCAGCCTATGAAAGATCTTAAACTTTTAATTCACAAACCAATGATATTTCTTTAAATAGATCAACACCGCAACCGGATTTATTTAAACCTCCAAATTCAAGGTTTACTTTTGTTCCCCCTCACTTGGTCTATCTCCAGTATAGAGTGTCAATATTGCATGCTCAACGCATCGTTGAAAGGCTGCTTACTATTGGGTGTGTTTGTAAATTCACTTTGGAGTGCCAGAGTTTTGTCAGATTGTCCATTCCTAAATTCAGAGCATTTCATTCTCATAGCATTCAGAGCGCACAATGGACGCTCTGGCAAGGATAATTTTATTGAACTTGTATAACTAGGCAAGTCAGTTAAGAACAAATTCTTATTTACATTGATGGCCTAGGAACAGTGTGTTAACTGCCTTGTTCTGGAGCAGAACGACAGATTTATACCTTCAACTCAGGGATTCAATCTAGCAACCTTTCGGTTACTGGCCGAACGCTCTAACCACTAGGCTACCTGCCACCCCACTAGGGTTGATAGGGTTGGTACGAGCGTTCTGACCTCAGCTGCAGTCAAGCACCCAAGCTAAGTGGCTAAAGTTAGCTAGCTCGCTAGCTACTTCCAGACATAAATGAGAGAACACCTCACTCTGACCTTTTTTCCTCGCCGTAGCAGAGCTGGTTAGGCTGTTCTCATGTTATCCAGAGGGTTGGTGTACCAACTGTGCTGCTGGCAACAATTTAATGTTTTTTTTTGCGGGCGTCTACTGACACCGGCCATATACAACGGGTGCAGTTATTCTGCGCTCTGGCACAGACGGAAGTGCTCTGAAATCGGAGTAGATAGCCAGAGCAAATTAAAAAAAATGTGAAAAATGAAGAGACTATCAAAATGTGTTGAATTGATACCTGAAAAAAAACTAAACTGTTCATGTTGGAAATGATTACTAGGAATTATTACTAGGATTGTTTTGTTAGTGAATTGACAGCTCCTGTCCTATTTTATAAAAGGGAAGATGTTATGGGTGTAAGATGGCACAGTGATGCTATCTGTTGGTAAATGTTAATTACTGCATCTCCAGTGTTTTTACCGGTGTTTGAGATACCTGGATGTATTACAATGCACTGAACAAGACTGGTTACTTGCATCAATGCCTCTGTCTCGTAATTTAACATCCAAACAGCAGGGGACCCAGTTAACTCAAACTGCTCTAAGTAGAGCTATATGGGCTCCTGAGTGGCTCAGTGGTCTACGGCACTGCATCTCAGTGCCAGAGGTGTCACTACTGTCCCTAGTTTGAATCCAGGCTGAATCACATCCGGCTGTGATCGGCCCAGCATCGTTCAGACTGGTTGAATGGTTTTTATATTGCAGGCACCTGCAACTCACCACAGGTGAGTATAATTCCAAAGTAAAGGAGAATCACCTGCTTGAAATAAAATGATTTTGAACGACTTCTAGAAGGTGCCGATAATATTGTCTGGGCCATTTTATGAATTTTTTTTCCAACTGTAAACCAAAGTCATGCATATGTGGATACCAAAATATTTTTTTCATTTCAACAGTTTCTGCAAGAAATGGTGCATTATTTGAAAAAAGTACAAGTCGTGGCCAATGTACCTTGTTTTGCTTTCTTGCTAGTAATGTTACGTTTGATAACGGAGCTCCGAGGCATGCGTCGAAATCACTAAGCAGTTTACTTCGAAGCAGTGTGGCTATGCTTGAATCACTTCATTAGAAGCACGTGATCAATGACGTACGAAGCTTCGTTTTGTCGAACTACCACCTGCTTGGTTTGGTATTGGTTTCGGTTGAAGACAAAAAGGATACCCTGGGCACGCGTTGCGGCGTGTGACGTCATCAATACTAATTTGGCTATTTTTTATTATTTTGATCAGCATGTGCCACTAGTGTACAATGTGTTGATCAAAGCCTCGATTAATGACCCGATTTGACACAATTGGCTGGAAATGCTCAATGCTTCACTATTTATTGCTGCTTGCTCCTCTTCTTCCTTACTTATGTCCCTCAAATGTTTTCAAAACCCGTCTAATGACATTTCCACTGCCTTGCCTGCTGTTTGGTATTCCCGCCTCCTCTCCATTTTCATTGGTTGCCTGATGCAACCAATCATAATCAATTTCTGCTCTGAGAACACGTTTGAGTAAGCGCAAGAGGGACGATAAGAAGCTCCTCATTAAATATATTTGTAATCTTCATTTACACGATTTTGGTTGGGCTTCCTTTCGCGAATCTATCACAATAAATGTGATTATAAATTTCAAAGGAAACAACAATATCTCACTTGGGATTCGAACTTGCTGGAAACTGTGCAACGTGGGCTACTGTAGAGAAATGCTAATTCTTATGTAGGTGACCAAACTATTGTTGATAAAGGGCTACAACTCAGAGTTGAGCCTGTGGGGTCCCCTACAGGATAGCTCCCGCATTACACTAATGGCCAAAACCAGCGCACACACACATGATCTCCGTTGTCTCTGAACGTTGAATGCCCGAAGAGGATTCTACGATGACGGACAGACAACTGAGCCAATGGCGGAAGACTACAGACTACACCCCAGATGAACCAATCCAAAGATCCGATCTTCCAGAATCAACCTACATTCTTTCCTATATAATAGTGGTGTACTGATTGTAACGGTCTCTTCTTCGTCTGCGCTTCCGTACGAACCAGCGGGAGAGCCGTAATTACGCTGTTCTAGATATCTTCACTCTGAATAAACTGTAGCTTGTCATACAATTTACCACCTTGTCTGAATCGATCCTTGACCGACTCGTCCGTCTACATATCAAATTACTAACAGAAATGGTAGCAGAGGATGGTTTACTAACGATCCAGTCGAAGTGAGTTGATTTGGGTGTGGAGAAGGCGAGTTGGGGAAAGGACGATTCATTAAATAAATAAGAAAGACGGGTGAAGACTTTCGGGGGAGGGCAACAATTCTGCTCAACTCGGAAAACTGATTTCAAGGTGCACCATAAAAAAAATAAGGTAAGCAAAAGCCTGTTAAATCAAACTTTGCATATTGTCGAATAGTCTGTCCAAATTTTTATCAGTTTTTCCGAGTAAGTATGAATTCTTGTGTAAATTTATAATTTGCTGACGAGTCGAAATAACAGTGTATGTGAACATATGTAGTAACGAACCGGCGACGGCCGGTGTGATTTAAATCATTGATGAGATATCAGTCCGGTCAGCACAGTCTGCTAGCTTTCAATGATGAGTGATCACTGTTTTGTCTTTGTTAGTTCCGATAGGGGTCGGGAATAGAGATCAGTAGGGGATAGCTAATTACTATTCTTCAAATCTGGCACCGAGGGGGATAAATTGTAATTTTATCCTGTGGCCCGGTACGGCTCAGTCTGATAGAGATTCACCGATAGGGGTCGGACATGTGTGTTAGTTCCAATAGGGGTCGGGAATAGAGATCAGTAGGGGATAGCTAATTACTATTCTTCAAATCTGGCGCCGAAGGGGATAAATTGTAATTTTATCCCGTGACCCGGTACGGCTCAGTCTGATAGAGATTCACCGATAGGGGTCGGACATGTGTAATAATTCTGATAGGGGTCAGCTCGATAGGGATCAGGAATAGAGATCAGTAGGGGATAGCTAATTACTATTCTTCAAATCTGGCGCCGATGGGGATAAGTTGTAATTTTATCCTGTGGTCCGGTACGGCTCAGTCTGATAGAAATTCACTGATAAGGATCGGCTTTCAGGGGTCAGAGATATAACGTGCTGTTTTGTCTTGTTTTGTCTATTTGTAACTGTTTATGTTATGTTATGTTAAAATGCAATGTGGTTGTAATTGTTTCCATTAAGATTGTTGGTGGTTAGATAGAGGGAGAGAGAGAGAATTATAATAAGGGATATTGGATAAATCCGAAACTTCTATATTGTATGTACCTATGTTAATAGGTACATGTATAAATGTATAATCAGGAATGAAATGACTGATGTATAATTGAAATAATATCTGAATATAATATGTAAATATTGAGACTAAATAGTCGAATAGATCCCTTGGTTGTGCGCTCCATAAGGCTATACAAACCCATGCGTTTTTTCTCAACCTGAATATACGAAGGAGAAGCTCTGAGATAAGGCAGAGCACGAGCAATAGTGTCTCTTCGAATACCTCGTGGGCATTAATCAACGTCGGGCGAAGTATATGCTAACTATATTCAGATAGAAGGAGAGAATTTCGATTAAAACTACGATTAAATTCCGATTGAATTAAATTAAATTACGTTTAAAGCAAATTCACAATGGCGAACCCCAATACTCCAAAGCTGAGGTTTAATGAGTTCCTAGAACAAAAAATTGAATATAGATCAGGGGGAAAGGAACGATGGACGCCTATAAAGAAAGTTTGGGAGGGATTGAAGTTAAGATGGACACAAGCAGGTTATCTAGGGGGGTGGCCGCCAACAGGGGCCCAGCTGAAAACAATGGAACGTGAGTTGAGAGGGACGTAGCAGGAGGCCAGAGACAAGGAAGTTGAAAGAAATAAAAGCCATGTATTTAAGAACCAAGGGACCAAACAGAGAATGAACAGAAGGCGGGGCCATTGCGTCTCCCACTGGTCTGCTTACTGGCGTAAATGAAGATTTGTAAGAATCAAATCCTGTGCATGAAACACGCTTGATATTCAGTCGGGGACTAATATCGATATGAATGAGGTCGGGGACAAAGCGAGTGTGGTACATTAGGTGTTTCAGTTGGAGCTGGAACCGGTGAGAATGTTGAAAAAGTCGCAGGCTTGCTGATGAGAGTTATATCATAGAATATTGAGGGGGGTGCATGACTGTTGGAAAGAGTGTTAAACTCTATTAACGCAAAATTCTTTTTGCGGATTTATATTATGAGGTTTGAACTATACTAATGTTGTAGAATTACATAATCAACATCTGAACATACTTACGTTAAACATTAATTGAGCTACTGAGTAATAGATAAGCTGTACACTAGGTACGGGGCGAAGGGTGTGGTCGATGTAAGACTGGAGTGGTGTTCTAACCAAATTATTTAGTTATTTTAATTCATTTACACAAGTACTTCCCGGGTATTGATTTTGGTTTGATTGTTCAGATAACATCATTGAAATTAAACAGGAGGTCAAGGTATACTAACATTAGAATCTGTTTTCATTATGGAGAACTATGAAAGGCCCGCAGAGTGGATTGCAGGCTGAGGTTTTTATGTTAAAGGGACAGTGCACATTTATCACAGTTGTGTGTGTCTGTCTAATGGCTGGGTATTTAAGAAGTATTTTTGGGAGAAAATTTGCAGAAACACGAATAAGACATGAAACATCGAGACAAATTATTTGAGTTTGAGGGGATTATCATAATTATTAGGTTTTGTTTTTGTAGTAAATGTTTGGGTTAAGGGGATTTCCATGTTCCCAGAGACATGATATTTTAAAGAGGCACGCTCACATATGGAACCTTTATGAGTTTTTTATTTTATGAGTTTTAATTACACAAGTGATTTTTATTTTATTTTAAGGATAAAGGGTTCTTTAATATGTCTATGGTATGGAACACGAATGTGGGGGGATGGTGTAACCCGTGACCGGATTTCATGGCTCCCTCGGGTGGTCTGATCAGCCACAAGGGGGTGCCATTTGAATAATACATTTGTGGTCATGGGTAATACTGTTTTATAATTTTTTTTTTTTTTTTTTTTTAATTTAATTTTTTAAGGTAACTTAATTATAGTGGAGTTTACTTAACCTATATAAAGACTTTAGTAATTGCCACCATAGACATGTTTTTCAAAAAATAAAAATCCATGAGTTTAGATAAAGCCAAACAGTGAGACATTTAGTTAAAATGTGGAAACATGGGAAAAGGCAGACAGATGAGCCCTCCCCCGCACTGCAGAGACCTTGACGGTTGGAGAGCAGAGAGGAGAAGTTTTAGAAGGGAGCCAGGACGAGCAAAGATAACGGAGTGTGTAGATAACAGTCACTGAGTGGAGACAAAAGGGAGAATTGGACATGTGGGAAATTTAAAGGGGCGCTCCTACATGATAATGTCAGAACAGACGGATAATATACTAATCTTACCTAAGTCATTATTTAGAGCAGGTAAAGTTGTTACCTGGGCAAAGCTAGGTATCAAAAGGGGGATAGGTAAATTGTGGTCTAGGATAGGATGGGGCCTATTGGATAAGAAACTAATATTTTTTTTAAATGTAGTTAACAAATGGGCATAGAAGTTAAAGATAGAATCAGATCAAACATGAGAAACTGTTTGTTAACCAAGCCTGTATGTCCAGCATTTTATGCATTATAGGTGAACTGCAGGTGAAGTCACTCAATCCAGTCCCAGAGGCTTGTTGGGGGGACCATACCAAGGTCTCCTGGTGGCAGCTAGCTGAAAGAGCTACCCGGATTCATATCGCACGGCGGGAGGGTAAGACACACGGACACTATCGAACAATAAACAGTGTTCGAGAGGAGAACTGGAATTAACAGAATTCCGGGGGCCATCTCTCGAATGAAGAAAATCCTCCCTGTCCTGTCACCCCTGTTTTTGTTCATAGAAGTGAAGATGTGTCTGGCTCTTGCTAAGTGATGTGTTCTCGGGGAAAGGGTGGGGCTTCACATGGAAGCTGTTTGTCTGAGCGGTCTTATCGTGGGTGACATCCCAAATAACACAGCTCCGGACGAATCAGTGCCCGAAGCCTCAGCTGGTTTGACCACCCTGGCTCACGGGTTGACAGAAAACACTGGGGTGGATACTTCTCTGATTAATTGGGTTTGATAATATGTTTAGAAAATGGGGAAAATATTTAATCACTGTATTGTGGGCTACATTCACCTGTGTGACTGTTTTAGTTTTATGGGGCTGTTGTCTAACTCCCTGTCTGAGGCCTTATTTCCAGGACTCTGGAGAAATCGATGGAAATAGATGGTGATGTACCAGCGGATTCCAGGTTCTGACCCGTGGAATGCTGAATGTATGTCTACAGAACAAGTGGAAGAAAATTATAAATGAAATTATATTAAATTAGGAGGGTGTCCGTATGGGGATTACAGGATAACCGACTTGGGACAGTTCTGGGATTGGAAGAGAGGGTATCCTTATAGCATAGGGGATCCCACAAAGGTGGATAGGCTTTTCATGATATGGGAAAACCTGGGAGCACTGTTGAACTTTGTAAAGGTGATGAAATCTTGCTAACCATCAAAACTATTAAGCTCTCTGATGCAGGCACTTACACCCTCGGACTACAAAGGACCGGGACAGACACGATGGGTGTGTTTTCTATTAAGGTGCTGCCAAAACCAGAGGTCCCAGATGAACCAGGGCCAGACACACTCCTCTACCACCCCTGGACCGAACCTGCCACCACTGTATTAAAAAATCCCATTCAGGTAATTAATGTTAGACTATTCAGCTATTGATCAATTAGGCACTGAGACTGGTGTTATTGGTAGGGACAATTTGTGGCTTTCTTATGAGGTACAGTTAAGACCCTGAAAAGAAAGGACTACATGAGTTACATGAAACATTGGTCATGATGGACCTGTTCTGGCTACACACCCATTTGCTATAGGAGAAGGAGAGGGGTGGTTGTGTATTCTGAGAGGTTTATACCTGGTTGAGGCCAATTCAACTCTCTGTTCCTCTTTGAGCCTTGTGTTTCCTACAGTACCTCCTCATCGGGCCCCTTGGGGTGTTGAGGCATATGGGGGCAATTACAGTTGCATCACGGGTACAGGTAATGGCATTGATTATGGGAGATTGCCTGAAGCTGATTGCAGTAGTAACATAACCATTAATTCCACTTGGCCAGTTACAGGCCTAAACCAAACTAGTGGTCTGGCTGATGTGTGGTGGATCTGTGGACCCAAAAGAGTGCTGAGACCCATTCTTAGAGGAGACTGGCAAGGTACGTGTGCTCTGACCAGTTTGATAATTCCACTGACCATTGTTGATGTTACTGCTGAACAGCTGTTGGGTTCTGTATCCAGGGGACCTGAAAACATTCCATCCCATGGGAGACATAGAAGTAGTGCTCCATGGACAGAGGATGTAGTTGACATACACACTAACCTGTTGGGAGTGCCGGTGGGGGTTCCTCATGAGCTTCAGGCCTTGGGCAGGAATGAGGGATTATAGGTCCAGCCATAGTGGATGCAAGACAGACTGCATGGATTCATTACATCTACTATGATCAACAGCGTTTTGTTAATTACCCCCGTGATGCACTCACTGGTATGTCTGAACAGTTTGAGGCCACATCTAGGGTTGCCAGACAGAATAGACTTGCTTTGGATATGCTTCTTGCCAGTCAGGGGGGCGTATGCAAGATGTACGGTGAACAATGTTGCACGTATATTCCTAATAACACCAGTCCAGATGGTAGTATATCTAAGGCCCTTAGTGGGCTTGATGCACTATCTGCTGAGATGAGGACCATGGCGGGGGTGGAGGAGTCTGGCCTGTTCTCTTGGGTGGGAGCCTGGTTTTGGTAAGTACACTAGTATGGTGGTTACTGGATTTCTGACCCTAATTTTTGTTATTCGACGTGTTGTGCTGCTTGCATCATACCGTGTTTCAAGAAGTCTGTTACAGATGTGGGGAAGGCTTCAGGCATGATGATGCCTTTGCGTGATGCTCCAGTTGGAGATGCTGATACTGAAGCATGCTTTCAGGGGAGGATGAGACTGACTGAGGATGACCCATGGTATGCTGTGGGCGAGGTAGTAGAATAAATCTTACACCACCACAGTTCCTTGTTATACATCTTTATGATGGGTTTTCTTTCCAGTATGTTTGTTCTCCCTGTTGTGAAGGTTTTGAGTCCCTGGGTGGCATGAAGCCCAACTGGTGCAGGATAGGAGTAGCTGAGAGGACCAGATGGTTTATAATAATGCTTTGCTTTGTTTTACTCTGTTTTCCATGACCAAAGTTTTATCCGGTATCTTACATGTCAATAAACAAAGTGTTATCCTGTTTTTGCTAAGTGACACCCTTGTGGGTGTCAAAAGGGGGACTTAAATTTCACACAATTATTTTTTTAATGTGCTGTTTTTGAATGAGCTGTTCTCTTTTGACATGAAGGTATTTTAAACTCTGTGACTGTTATATGATTCATTGCTGAGTTTTTGTTCACACCCTGGGGGGTGTGAAAAAGAGGGATTATTGGTTCCTGTGTTTTACATTATAGCCATTACCATATATATGATTGAATATTATCTGCTGTTGGCTTGTGTTGATGTATGCAAGTGTTATGCAACATAGCTGACTTGAAACATTGTTAAAAGTGTCAGGGCCAGGGGACTTTCTCATGCTGGAAAAATACAGAAGGGAGGGCACATTCAGAGCGTGGGGTTGCGAGAACAAGCGTTTTTTTTTTGTTGTTGTTAGATAACAGGAGCCAGGTGCGTGATAACGGTATGGAGCATGAGAGCCTGGCTGCAACTTCTCTTATGACATTCCAGAATCGCATTGCAGTAGATATGCTACTGGCGGAGAAAGGTGGAGCTTGTACTATGTTTGGTGAACAGTGTTGCACTTTCATCCCTAATAACACAGCCTCCGATGGTAGCTTGACCATGGCCCTAGAAGGTTTGAGGACGCTTAATGGTAAAATGAAATCTCATTCTGGGATGGATACCTCGATGTGGGACTCCTGGATGAGTGCGTTTGGTAAATATAAAACCCTGGTGTCCATTTTGGTATCCATTTCGGTGTTCGCTGCCATTTTAGTTCTCTGTGGATGCTGTTGCATTCCATGCATCCGTCCCCTTGCCACTAGGGTTATCTCTAAAGCCATTGACCCTTCCTCCCCTTCCCAGATGTTTCCTCTGCTGGATAAAGACCTACATGAATTCGAGGATGAGGAGGAGAGTGCCTATTTAGGTTTACATTATATCTGCTGTTGCCTTATGGGGATGTATGTATGTGTTATGCAAGTGGATCATTCCGCCTGACTTGCCTAGTTTAAGTCACATCTCTTTGGAGATGTGAAGAGAGGGAATCACAACTTTTTCCTGCGGGAAAAAAGTTGGCTTATGTAGACAAGCATTTACTTTTATTTTGAGCTGTTGTTCTCCGCTCTGTAAAATGAGGGTTGTAAGTTCCTAGGTGGCTGGTAGCCAACTTAGTACATAGTGGGATTGAATGGAGAACATGATGTAATACATATATATCTATTTCTGTTTAAAACCGTGCCTTATTTCATAGTCCCATTGGGAGAAGTTTCTCTTTGTGTCTGGATCCAGTTAGGTTGTGTCACGTCTCTGGTGAGACGTGAAGAGAGGGTTTTGTAGAGAAATGCTAATTCTTATGTAGGTGACCAAACTATTGTTGATAAAGGGCTACAACTCAGAGTTGAGCCTGTGGGGTCCCCTACAGGATAGCTCCCGCATTACACTAATGGCCAAAACCAGCGCACACACACATGATCTCCGTTGTCTCTGAACGTTGAATGCCCGAAGAGGATTCTACGATGACGGACAGACAACTGAGCCAATGGCGGAAGACTACAGACTACACCCCAGATGAACCAATCCAAAGATCCGATCTTCCAGAATCAACCTACATTCTTTCCTATATAATAGTGGTGTACTGATTGTAACGGTCTCTTCTTCGTCTGCGCTTCCGTACGAACCAGCGGGAGAGCCGTAATTACGCTGTTCTAGATATCTTCACTCTGAATAAACTGTAGCTTGTCATACAATTTACCACCTTGTCTGAATCGATCCTTGACCGACTCGTCCGTCTACATATCAAATTACTAACACTACCAGGAGCCAGGCTGGCTACAGTAGCTAGCTTTCCATCCTATTGGCGACACTGGCCTACACACAATACCCCACAATGTCAAAGTGGAGTTAAATTAAAAGCTGAGTAGATAAGTCAGTCAATAACTATTCAACCTCTGTTATGGCAAGCCTAAATCATTTCAGGAGTAAAAATTTGCTTAACAAGTCACATATGTTGCATAGATTCACTGTGTGCAATAGTGCTTAACATGGTTTTTGAATGACTACCTCCTCTCTGTACCCCACACATACAGAAAATTGTAAGGTCCCTCATTTGTGCAGTGAATTTCAAACGGATTCAACCACAAAGACGAGGGAGGTTTTCCAGTACCGAGCAAAGGGGCAACTATTGGTAGATGGGTACACAAAAAAAAGCAGACATTGAATATACCTTTGAGAATGTTAAGTTATTACACTTTGGATGGTGTATCAATACACCCAGTCACTACAAAGATACAGGCGTCCATCCTAACACAGTTGCCCGACAGGAAGGCTTCCTTCATTTCACTTTGTCAATTAGGTTAGTGTTGTGGAGTAACAATGTTGTTGATCCAAGATCAAATCTCCGAGATAACAAGGTCAAAATCTGTCGCTCTGCCCCTGAACAAGGCAGTTATTGTGTGTAGCCCAGTGACAAATCTCAAGTTTATCCAGTTTTAAATCCAGGCTGTAACAAAATGTGGAAAAAGTCAAGGGGTATGAATTTCTGAAGGCACTGTACAGCGTGCATTCATGCAGTAGAATGCGTTGATCAGTTGATTGACAGGTTACGGTAAAATATAAAAACATCTTGTCCTCTAGTGTGGATGCTCGCCAACATTTTATAGTTATGTATAGTTTATCATTATATAGTTACCGTTATCTCCCTTGGTCTAGGTGGCCCTTAAAAAAGGTAATATAAAACTTTGCAAGTCAAAGAACCATTTTCAATACCTCATCACAGATCAATATTTCACTGCGGTCACTTGGGTCGTACTGGGTTATGGCTGTAAAAATCCCTCAATCTCCTGTTTGCAGCCTTTAAAATGATTTAACAAGGCAACCTTGGGGCTCTTGTTCTTTCTGTTTGAAATGTCTGACATTTCTTTGATATCATTATCAACCTACTGCATATGCAATGGTAGAACCGTCAGCCTATTTGGAACACAACCTTGTCTGCCTGTGCTAGGTGTATGTGATTGTTAATTAAGGGCATGGCCTTTTGTATAAAAGCCTTCCTGTTTGTCATTCAATTGATCCACTTACTGTGTGCTGGTCAGTGTGCCTTGGGATGAGAGGAGTGGAGTGGTGATGGTGATTTTAACAAAGTATGTATGAGAAATAGGAATGATTGTCCATGTGTTTAGGCGTTGGCACCCATATTCCACCAAGACCTGCTCTTCTCCCTGGGCACGCCCTCCGTGAGCATTGTAACACATTGTGTTTATGTGAATGAAACATATAAACCTAGTGATATTTGTTTGTAAAATCTAATATTACTATCTGTTGAAGTCTGTCTATTAGGACCTTTGTACAAAGCTCCTGGAGCTGAAGATGTATGCAAATGATGTATGGTAATGATGTATGGAAATTATGTAAGCCTATGGAGATTGGGCCTTGTTACGCTGAAAATAAATTGGTTGTTGCATCCTGATATTGTCCAATTCCCATGCTCTACTCCTTGATGCAACAACCCTGTTATGTTTAGCTTAGTTCCGAGGACCTCACGTCTAGGTGGAATATGGGCGCCAATGCCTAAAAACACTGTACAATAGTTTCTGTTTCTCATACATACTTTCTTAACCACAATCGCGCCAGTCATTCCAAGGCTCGCTGACCAGCACATAGTAAGGGGAACCCCTGAATAGCACTTTCCCCCCCTCATTGTGTCCTCACATTTGACACAAAATAAATTAAACCACTGGACACGAAATTACTTAAAGGTAAACTTCCAGCCAATCGCAATCACTATTGAGACATAATGCACACTCGTTGAAAAATATGTTGGTAATCTCTACCTCTAAATTAAAAACTCATCTCTGGGTGTGCGCCAGCTCATGCTAAAGAACAAACATGAGTACATATCTTTCCATCATTTACCTATGGATGAAAAACAAGTTTTGCTTGATTTACAATCTGATACGTCAGTCCTTACCCACCCTGCTGACAAGGGTGGGTTGGTTGTACTCATGGATAGGACAGTTTATGTGATTGAGTCATAGACAACAGCTTGACAACACCTTTTACAAAAAACTCAGAAGTGAATCTCTTGATCCTCTCCCTGAGAATACTTTGTTGGTAACTTTCGATGTTGAGTCGTTATACATGAATATTCCACACAAGGGCGGTATTGAAGCCATGGACCATTTTCTTCTGCAACGTTACCCTAATGAATCTCACTCTCTTTATTCAGACAAAGTGTACTGCTTTGGAATCCCCGTGGCTCCAAACTATGCTAATAGTTATAAAACAGTCCATTATCAGTCCTCTCAAATGCTTTCTTGCCTAACATTATTTGGAAACAGTACATTGATTTTTTTTCCCTATGGAGGGGTGATGCAAAACAGCTCCAGGCATTCCATGCTTTTCTTAACTCTTGTTCTGAGTACCTGAGATTTACTATGTAATCTGACATACATCAAATCAGTTTCCTTGATCTTCTGATTTTGTGTGAGGAGAATGTTCTACACACTGATCTTTACAGGAAACCTACTGATCATAACAGTATGTTAAGGGCTGATAGCTGTCACCGGCTTTGAGAAAATCCCAAACAAATCTAGACATCCCTTTCAAGGACTGTCTCACAAAAATAATTGTTCTTGCAGTCTTACTACCCGCTGTTCTACGTGCTCTGAATTAAGGGAATCGTTCACAAACATTGGCACATTCTAAGCTCCGATCACAGTATCGGTAATGTGTTAAACTCTCCCTTGGTCCTATTCTCACGGGGCATAAATCTCAGAGATCAATTGGCAAACTGATTTACCACCCCAAAATACCCCTGCACAATGTCTATTTGCACCTCTACCGGATGGAAACTACAAGTGAAATGGCTGCGCTCAATACAATGGCACTTACAAATGTAGACCCTTCAAAAACACCCCCCAAACAGGGAAACAGATCCCAATCAAAGGTGTTATCACAAGCTCCACTAAGGCAGTTATTTATCTTATAACTTGTCCTTGTGTCAAAACAAATTGTGGGTAAAACAAAACGACAATTAAGAGTACAAATCTCGGAGTATCGTAGCACCATTAGGTGCAAAATCTACCTACCCAGTTTGCGGACCACTTTTTGGAAGCTTACCACTTGATTTCATCCCTACGTTATTTCGGGATTGAACACAGGAGAGGGGGGACCGACAATTTATTGTTAAAATGAGAGGCTGCCTGGGTCTTAAATTTAAAGACCCTTGGCTCCCTTCATTCTCAACGTAGACTTTGATCTGAAGCCATTCTTGGGATTTTGCTATTAACTGTAAATGTTTTATTCTTCATGAAAAAATGAAGGTCTTGGCAAAATAAATGAAGATGAGCAAAACATTCAATGCACAAAGTGCTGGCCGAGTACCCGTCAGCACACCGCCATCCCACTCCCCCCAAAAAGCATTAAGGCTCCACTAAAACCCAAGGCCAACCTGGGTCGCATACCAAAACTAAATGTACCGATACATATATACTAATTAAAGATCCCATACCAGTAAAACCAATTCCCATGCTCCGATCCCTGATCCTGCCGACTACTACAGTGCCATCCGTTTTGTTACCAAATCACCTTCTACCACCCACCACTGCGACCTGTATGCTCTAGTCGGCTGGCCCTCGCTACATATTCGTCGCCAGACCCACTGGCTCCAGGTCATCTATAAGTCTATGCTAGGTAAAGCTCCGCCTTATTTCAGTTCCACTGGTCACGATAACAACACCCACCCGTAGCACACGTTCCATCAGGTATATCTCACTGATCATCCCCAAAGCCAACACCTCATTTGGCTGACTTTCCTTCCAGTTCTCTGCTGCCAGTGACTGGAACGAATTGCAAAAATCGCTGAAGTTGGAGACTTTTATTTCCTTCACCAACTTTAAACATCAACTATCTGAGCAGCTAACCGATCGCTGCAGCTGTACATAGTCCATCTGTAAATAGCCCGCTCAATCTACCTACCTCATCCCCATACTGTTTTTATTTTATTTATTTTTCTGCTCTTTTGCACACCAGTATCTCTATTTGCACATCATCATCTGCTCATTTATCACTCCAGTGTTAATCTGCTAAATTGTAATTATTCGCTCCTATGGCCTATTTATTGCCTACATCCTCATGCCTTTTGCACATACTGTATATAGACTTTCTTTTTTCTACTGTGTCATTGACTTGTTTATTGTGTTATTGGCTTGTTTATTGTTTACTCCATGTGTAACTCTGCGTTGTTGTCTGTGTCACACTGCTTTGCTTTATCTTGGCCAGGTCGCAGTTGCAAATGAGAACTTGTTCTCAACTAGCCTACCTGGTTAAATAAAGGTGAAATAAACCAAATAAAAAAGAGGAAGGAGTAGGTGAGAGGGAAAGAGAGCTCTTGGTTTTGGTGATTAGAGATCTCAGTTTCATTCCATTTTTGAAGTAGAATTTAAAGTTTGATACCCAGTTTCTCTCCAACTTGCTCCCCTGTCATAACGTGACCAATGTAATATAAAAAGTCAACTCAAGTTTGCCATTAAGCACCTGGAAGCACCTGGATGACCGTCAAGACTCCTGGAAGAATGTTCTATGAACCGATGAGTCAAAAGTGGGACTTTTTGGATGACATGGGTCCCGTTATGTCTGGCGAAAACCAACCACTGCCTTCCACAGTAAGAACTTCTTACCAACGGTTGGCCTTGTGTTTGTGGTAGTGTGATTGTTTAGGGATGCGTTGATGCCTCAGGACTGGACAACCTGCCATCATTGGTCAGCAGGTAACCTAGTGGTTAAGAGTGTTGGGCCCCAAAAAAGAGACACATTTCAGTTGTGCAACTGACTAGGTATCCTCTTTACCATTGAAGGAACCATGAATTCTGATCTGTATCAGTAAATTCTAAAAGGAGAATGTCAGACCATCAGTGTGTATGCTGAAGCTAAAGCACAGTTGGGTCATGCAACAAGACAATGATCCAAAAAACACAAGCAGTCTACATCAGAATGGCTGAAAAGTTTTGGAATGGCCTAGTCAAAGTCCAGCCCTAACAGGCTGACCACACCGCTCCCGTGTGGAGGTTCCCCATTGCCATCTCCTCATTGGTTATACCCACATGGGTGATTGATAGACGAACTGTGTTGCCGGTAGTCATGGTAATACTATGAAAGTTTAGATGCCAATCACCATATAAGTTCAAAGATGAAAAATCCTGGAAGGAGGAGAGATGACTAGAAACAATTCAGTTGACCGTTTTATGTGTGAATTAATTGTCAGAGTAGAGGATCTTGTGCATTTCAGGTAAAATAACAACTCAATGTTTATATCCCAGGACAAATTAGCTAGCAACAGCAAGATACATTTATGCATGATTGCGCACGCGCACAGCAGGTTTGGGTTCCGTGTTAACCTGACTGAGATGTTTTGGTAGGACCTGAAACAAGCAAAATATCACTTGGTTCATGCGTGTCATTCACATAATCAAACAGACAATAACGTGTTGCAACGCTCACGGAGGGTGTGCCCAGGGAAAAGGACAGCAGGTCTAGGTGGAATATGGGCGTCAACTCCTAGAAACACTGCATGTACGATCAATCCTATTTCTCAATTCATTCCTATTTCTTATACTTACTTTATTAAAACCACCACCACCACCACCACTACTCCCACTCCCACTCCCACTCCCACTCCCACTCCCGTTCTCCCAAGGCACACTGACCAGCACATAGCAAGGCAAAAAGCAGAATGGCACACAGGAAGGCTTTTATACAAAAGGCCAAGCCCTTAATTAACAATCACATACACCTGGCACTGGCAGACCAACAAGGGTGGGGTCAAAATAGGTTGACAGTTCCACCCAGTTACATTTCCCCCCCTTATTTTTAAATGTGTCCTCACAACTGTCACAAAATAAATGACACCACTGCACACAAAATGACTTAAAGGTAACAAACCATGGATTAGCACACCATTTTTAAAAATTATAAAGGCATTGGCAAAATAAATAAAAACTAGCAAAGTGAACATGCAATGCACACTATTTTCAAGCAAAGGTAATACTGCAAACCAGTACATATAAAAAAGGATAACAGGACAAAAACATACACAGACACTGGGGGTTAGCTTCCAGAAACTTCTTCACTGCTTCAGAGGAGTCTCACACTGCCACATCAAGTTTTACCACAAATATCTAATTCATAGATATTAATCAGCAATAGTTTCCATTTTTCTTTCTCTATACCGTAAAGTCAAAATACATCTAAAATATGATTTGTGAGGGAAAATGTTATTGTCTGAAGAGAGCCTTGAATTGTACACAGCATCTCCTCTCACTCTATCTTGGTTTGTGGAAGTGACTGTGACCTCCTCCTCAGACCATTTGGCAGTACGGCCAGAACATTGCTCTGGAACCAAAAGGAGTATCTCAGTTCCAAGGTCCCAGCTTTGAGAGAAGAAGCCTCGTCAGTCACATGCAGGAACCAACGTTAATAATTAATATTGTAAATCATGCTTATATCACTTGTTTGTGTAGCAGTACATAAGGACTGAAGCTTGAATTGAGTTTGTGAACCTCTCTGGCCGTGATAATAGAGATTGATTCATTTACATTGAGTTTGAGTCCTTAGGGGTGAATTAACACGTCAACTTTTTCATCACAAAAAGGATGGTTGATCTTCTCAACGTGATCCATCAGTGAAGGTCTAAGAGGGAACACTGTTGGCACATTCTAGGGAAGGCGTGAAGGGAAAACCTAGTGAACAGTGAAGAGGCGACTCCGGGATGCTGGCCTTCTAGGCAGTTCCTCTATCCAGTGTTCTTTTGCCCCTCTTAATCTTTTCTTTTTATTTGCCAGTCTGTGACATGGCTTTTTCTTTGCAACTCTGCCTAGAAGGCCAGCATCCCGGAGTCGCCTCTTCACTGTTGATGTTGAGACTGGTGTTTTGTGGGTACTATTTAATGAAGCTTCCAGTTGAGGACTTGTGAGGTGTCTGTTTCTCAAACTAGACACTTTAATGTACTTGTCCTCTTGCTCAGTTGTTCACTGGGGCCTCCCACTCCTCTTTCTATTCTGGTTAGAGCCAGTTTGCGCTGTTCTGTGAAGGGAGAAGTACACAGCGTTGTATGAGATCTTCAGTTTCTTGGCAATTTCTCACATGGAATAGCCTTACTTCTCTGAACAAGAATAGACAGACGAGTTTCAGAAGAAACTTTTTTGAGCCTGCAATCAAACCCACAAATGCTGATGCTCCAGATACTCAACTAGTCTAAAGAAGGACAGTTTCATTGCTTCTTTAATCAGAACAACAGTTTTCAGCTGTGCTAACATAATTACAAAAGGGTTTTCTTATCAATTAGCCTTTTAAAATTATAAACTTGGATTAGCTAACACAACATGACATTGGAACACAGGAGTGATGGTTGCTGATAATGGGCATCTGTAACCCTAACCCTGACCCTAACCCTATGGAGATATTCCATTCAAAAATCAGCTGTGTCCAGCTACAATAGTCATTTACAACGTTAACAATGTCTACACTGTATTTCTGATCAATTTGATGTTATTTTAATGGACAAAAAATTTCCTTTTCTTTAAAAAACAAGGACATTTCTAAGTGACCCCAAACTTCTGAATGGTAGTGTATATACAGTTGAAGTCGGAAGTTTACATACACTGAGGTTGGAGCCATTAAAACTCGTTTTTCAACCACTCCACAAATGTCTTGTTAACAAACTATAGTTTTGGCATCTATTTTGTGCATGACACAAGTAATTTTCCAACAATAGTTTACAGACAGATTATTTCACTTATAATTCACTGTATCACAATTCCAGTGGGTCAGAAGTTTACATACACTAAGTTGACTGTGCCTTTAAACAGTTTGGAAAATTCCAGAAAATTATGTCATGGCTTTAGGAGCTTCTGATAGGCTAATTGACATCCTTTGAGTTAATTGGCGGTGTACCTGTGGATGTATTTCAAGGCCTACCTTCAAACTAAATGCGTCTTTCCTTGACATCATGGGAAATTCTAAAGAAATCAGCCAAGACCTCAGAAAAAATTGTAGACCTCCACAAGTCTGGTTCATCCTTGGGAGCAATTTCCAAACGCCTGAAGGTACCACGTTCATCTGTACAAACAATAGTACGCAAGTATAAACACCATGGGACCACGCAGCCATCATACCACTCAGGAAGTAGATGCATTCTGTCTCCTAGAGATGAACGTACTTTGGTGAGAAAAGTGCAAATCAATCCCAGAGCAAGTGAAGATGCTGGAGGAAACAGGTACAAAAGTATCTATATCCACAGTAAACCGAGTCCTATATCGACATAAACTGAAAGACCGCTCAGCAAGGAAGAAGGCACTGCGCCAAACCCACCATAAAAAAGCCAGACTACGGTTTGCAACTGCACATGGGAACAACGATCGTACTTTTTAGAGAAATGTTCTCTGGTCTGATGAAACAAAATTGGAACTGTTTGGCCATAATGACCATTGTTATGTTTGGAGGGAAAAGGGGGATGCTTGCAAGACGAAGAACACCATCCCACCCGTGAAGCACGGGGATGGCAGCATCATGTTGTGGGGGTGCTTTGCTGCAGAAGGGACTGGTGCACTTCAGAAAATAGATGGCATCATGAGGATGGAAAATTACGTAGATATATTGAAGCAACATCTCAAGACATCAGTCAGGAAGTCAAAGCTTGGTCAAAAAATGGTTCTTCCAAATGGACAATGACCCCAAGCATACTTCCAAAGTTGTGGCAAAATTGCTTAAGGACAACAAAGTCAAGGTATTGGAGTGGCCATCACAAAGCCCTGACCTCAATCCAATAGAAGATTTGTGGGCAGAACTGAAAAAGCGTGTGCAAGCAAGGAGGCCTACAAACCAAACTCAGTTACACCAGCTCTGTCAGGAGGAATGGGCCAAAATTCACCCCATTTTTTGTGGGAAGCTTGTGGAAGGCTACCCAAAACGTTTGACCCAAGTTAAACAATTTAAAGGCAATGATACCAAATACTAATTGAGTATATGTAAACTTCTGACCCACTGGGAATGTGATGAAAGAAATAAAAGCTGAAATAAATCATTCTCTCTACTATTATTCTGATATTTCACATTCTTAAAATAAAGAGGTGATCCTAACTGACCTAAGACAGGGAAGTTTTACCTCGGATTAAATGTATTTGGCTAAGGTGCATGTAAACTTACGACTTCAACTGTATATATGTATATACAGAGGGGCAAAAAGTATTTAGTCAGCCACCAATTGTGCAAGTCTCAACCCCATAGAAAATCTTTGGAGGGAGTTGAAAGTCCATGTTGCCCAGCAAAATTACAGGCCTCTCTCATCTTTTTAAGTGGGAAAACTTGCACAATTGGTGGCTGACTAAATACTTTTTTGCCCCACTGTATGTGGCAGGGACTCCAGAAAATAACGGACTACAAATGTGAAACCAGCCAGGTCGCGAACACCAACGTCTTGCTCCCAGACAAGTTAAACACCTTCACCTGCTTTGAGGATAACACAGTGCCACCAACGAGTGCCACTCCCAAGGACTGTGGGCACTAATTCTCCTTGGCCGATGTGTGTAAGACATTTAAGCATGTTAACTCTCGCAAGGCTGCCAGCCCAGACGGCATCCCTTGCTGCGTCCTCAGAGCATGCTCAGACCAGCTGGCTGGAGGGTTTACAGACATATTCAATCTCTGCTGTCCCCACTTGCTTCAAGATGTCCACTATTGTTCCTGTACCCAAGAAAGCAAAGGTAACTGAACTAAATGACTATTGCCATGTAGCACTCACTTCTGTCATCATGAAAGGCTTTGACAGGCTAGTTAAAGATCATATCACCTCTACCTTACCTGACACCCTATATCCACTTCAATTTGTATACCGCCCCAATAGATCCAAAGACGATGCAATCGCCATCGCACTGCACACTGCCCTATCCCATCTGGATAAGAGGAATACCTGTGTAAGAACACTGTTCATTGACTACAGCTCAGCCTTCAACACCATAGTAGTCTCCAAGCTCATCATTAAGCTTGGGGCCCTGGGTCTGAACCCTGCCCTGTGCAACTGTGTCCTGGACTTCCAGAAGGGCCGCCCCCAGGTGGTGAATGTAGGAAACATCTCCTCCACTACGCTGATCCTCAACTCCCCACAACGGTGCGTGCTCAGCCCCCTCCTGTACTCCGTGGACATGCACGCCTCCAACTCAATCATCAAGTTTGCAGACGACAGTACTAGGTCTGATTACCAACAATAACGAGACAGCCTACAGGGTGGAGGTGAGGGCCCTGGAAGATTGGCGCCAGGAAAATAACCTCTCCCTCAACGTCAACAAAATGAAGGAGCTGATCGTGGACTTCAGGAGACAGCAGAGGGAGCCAACCACTATCCACATCAACAGGGCCGCAGTGGAGAAGGTGAAAAGCTTCAAGTTCCTCTGCGTACACGTCACTGACAATCTGAAATGGTCCACCCACACAGACTGTGTGGTGAAGAAGGCGCAACCTCAGGAGGCTGAAGAAATTTGGCTTGGCCCCTAAAACCTCACAAACCTTTACAGATGCACCATTGAGAGCATCCTGTCGTGCTGTATCCCCGCCGGGTACGGCAACTGCACCGCCCACAACTGCAGGGCTCTCCAGAGGGTAGTGAGGTCTGCCCAACACGTCACCAGGCGAACACTACCTGCCCTCCAGGACAGGTAGAACATCAACCACCCGAACCACGGCCTGTTCATTCCGCTATCATCCAGAAGGCCAGGTCAGTACAGGTGGGGCCGAGAGACTGAAAAACAGCTTCTATCCCAAGGCCATCAGACTGTTAAATAGCCATCACTAGTTGGCCTCCATCCAGTACCCTACCCTGAACTTAGTCCCTGTCACTAGCCGGCTACGTTAGAGGCTGCTGCCCTATGTACATAGACATAGAATCACTGGTCACTTTAATAATGTAACACTGCTCACTTGAATAATGTTTACATACTGTTTTACTCATTTCATATACTGTATTTTAGTAAGTGCCACTAGTCCTAGTATTTATATATTTCTTAATTGCATTATTTTAGTTTTAGATCTGTGTATTGTTGTGAATTGTTAGATATTACTGCACTGCTGGATCTAGGAACACAAGCATTTCGCTACACTCACAATAACATCTGATAAATATGTGTATTCGACCAATAAAATTGTATTTGTATCCAGGCCACCGCTTTTTGGCACCTCTCATCTCTGTGTCTGCGTGTGAGAGCAAGAGTATCATTATGGTGAGTCATCCTCTCTTTCAAGCATTCCTACTGAGGGAGGAGACAGAGCGGCGTTCCAACCTTTCCATTTCCAAGACCCACCCTCCCCAACATACACATTCACGGGCTACTCACTGCACTACTGTGATTTAGCTACCTAGCCACAAATGTTTTATTCGGGGGAAAGGCAAGCAGTCAGGGAATTCACTATCAAAAGCAAGTTAAAAGCCCTCTGGTGCACTGGATAAAAGTAGTCAAGGAAAGATTGGACGAGTCATAAAAGTATATATACAGTGGGGAGAACAAGTATTTGATACACTACCCGATTTTGCAGGTTTTCCTACTTACAAAGCATGTAGAGGTCTGTAATTGTTTTAAATCATAGGTACACCAACTGTGAGAGACGGAATCTAAAACAAAAATCCTGAAAATCACATTATATGATTTTTAAGTCATTAATTTGCATTTTATTGCATGACATAAGTATTTGATACATCAGAAAAGCATAACTTAATATTTGTTCCAGAAACCTTTGTTTGCAATTACAGAGATCATAAGTTTCCTGTAGTTCTTGACCAGGTTTGCACACACTGCAACAGGGATTTTGGCCCACTCCTCCATACAGACCATCTCCAGATCCTTCAGGTTTCGAGGCTGTCGCTGGGCAATACGGACTTTCAGCTCCCTCCAAAGATTTTCTATTGGGTTCAGGTCTTGAGACTGGCTAGGCCACTCCAGGACCTTGAGATGCTTCTTACGGAGCCACTCCTTCGTTGCCCTGGCTGTGTGTTTCGGGTCGTTGTCATGCTGGAAGACCCAGCCACGACCCATCTTCAATGCTCTTACTGAGGGAAGGAGGTTGTTGACCAAAATCTTTCGATACATGGCCCCATCCATCCTCCCCTCAATACGGTTTAGTCGTCCTGTCCCCTTTGCAGAAAAGCATCCCCAAAGAATTATGTTTCCACCTCCATGCTTCACGGTTGGAATGGTGTTCTTAGGGTTGTACTCATCCTTCTTCTTCCTCCAAACACAGCGAGTGGAGTTTAGACGAAAAAGCTCTATTCTTGTCTCTTCAGACCACATGACCTTCTCCCATTCCTCCTCTGCATCATCCAGATGGTCATTGGCAAACTTCAGACGGGCCTGGACATGCGCTGGCTTGAGCAGGAGGACCTTGCGTGCGCTGCAGGATTTTAATCCATGACGGCGTAGTGTGTTACTAATGGTTTTCTTTGAGACTGTGGTCCCAGCACTCTTCAGGTCATTGACCAGGTCCTGCCGTGTAGTTCTGGGCTGATCCCTCACCTTCCTCATGATCATTGATGCCCCACAAGGTGAGATCTTGCATGGAGGCCCAGACCGAGGGTGATTGACCATCATCTTGAACTTCTTTCATTTTCTAATAATTGCGCCAACAGTTGTTGCCTTCTCACCAAGCTGCTTTCCTATTGTCCTGTAGCCCATTCCAGCCTTGTGCAGGTCTACAATTTTATTTTCTTACACAGCTCTCTGGTCTTGGACATTGTGGAGAGGTTAGAGTCTGTTTGATTGAGTGTGTGGACAGATGTCTTTTATACAGGTAATGAGTTCAAACAGGTGCAGTTAATACAGGTAATGAGTGGAGAACAGGAGGGCTTCTTAAAGAAAAACTAACAGGTCTGTGAGAGCCGGAATTCTTACTGGTTGGTAGGTGATCAAATACTTATGTCATGCAATAAAATGCAAATTAATTACTTAAAAATCATACAATGTGATTTTCTGGATTTTTTTTTAGATTCCGTCTGTCACAGTTGAAGTGTACCTATGATAAAAATTACAGAGCTCTAACATGCTTTGTAAGTAGGAAAACCTGCAAAATCGGCAGTGTATCAAATACTTGTTCTCCCCACTGTATATTTACATACAGTATGTAGGTAACTAGGTAAATACAGTACATCACCTATTCAGAATCCGATCCTCAAACCAGTGTAACCAGTCTAGCCAGCCCACCTCCCTACCATCCTGAGATACACCCTGACCTCTCTGGCCAATCAGCAGAGCCCTGAGAGGCATAGGATCAGGGACAAAAAGTGCCAACCTCTATAAGACTCCATGACCACCTTTGCCCCCACCACACTACTTTGAAATATTCTCTCACGACACAACCTGCTCTAGGGACACTACTGACTACTGTTCAGAGACATGTCTTTCCTCAAAGGCATTTTGGGCAACTCAGCGGACAAATATGTCGACCAGGCAGTGGATACGGCAGGTGAGTCCTGAGGGGGAGATGGGGGTAAAGGGGGGAGCAGATGAGGTTGGGTGAGGAGGGAAAGAAGTGGGTGACTTTGTTTTACTTCTGTTCTGTACGGTTCTTTTGTGCAGTTTCACTGTCATACCTTGCATTAGCTGGAGTGAGGCTTGCAGCAGCTGCAAATGATTAAAGGCAGAAATATGCTTTTTTGTTGTTGTGGCTCTGTCATACAAAATGTCGCATTTGAGGGCGGTTGCTACTTGGATAGACCTGACTTGTTTTTGTGTGTTGTTTTCCCACTGCCTTGTCCTGTGTGCTCAGATATGTGTATAAAAAGCAGTAACTCTCTTTGAAGCAGCTCAGTGGAATTCCTCTTTCAGCTGTAAATAATGATCTGGCCTTGTCTTTTAAAACCATCACTCCTCAAGCCTCTTTGTTACCCCGACCTATATACACTGAGTGTACAAAACATTACCAACACCTGTTATTTCCATGACATAGACTGACCAGGTGAATCCAGGTGAAAGTTATGATCCCTTATTGATGTCACTTGTTAAATCCACTTCAATCAGTGTAGATGAAAGGCAGGAGACAGGTTAGAAAATGATTTAAAAAAAATTGAGACATGGATTGTGTATGTGTGCCATTCAGCGGGTGAATGAACAAGGCAAAATATTGAAGTGCCTTTGAGCGGGGTATGGTAGCCAGGCGTACTGGTTTGAGTGTGTCAAGAACACCCAGGCTGCTGGGTTTTTCATGCTCAACAGTTTCCAGTGTGTATTAAGAATGGTCCACCACCCAAAGGACATCCAGCCAACTTGACACAACTGTGGGAGGCATTGGAGTCAACATGGGCCAGCATCCCTGTGGAACGCTTTCAACACCTTTTAGAGTCTGCTGAGGGCAAAAGGGTGTGCAACTCAATATTATGAAGGTGTTCCTAATGGTTTGTACAGTACCCCTGCACATCGACTCGGTCCTGGTACTCTCTGTATATAGCCATGTTATTTGAATCGTTATTGTTATTTATTTGTCGTGTCACTTTCTATTTTTATGTTTTTTATCTTTAACTCTGCATTGTTGGAAAATAATCCATAAGTAGTTAGTCTAAGTTACACCTGTTGTTTCCGAAGCATGTGACAAATACAATTTGATTTTGTAAAGGTCAGCACGCTTTAAAACAATCCGAGCCTCGCTTTTCAGCTTCTCATTTACTCAAATTAGATGAGAAATCATGTAAGATTTGACTGTATCTGGTACGGTACCTCAGGGCATTAACATCAATGTGTGCTGATTAACCAAAACACAGCACTCGATGACACATGCAAATGCAATATATTGCACCTGTTTTTTAGGGTTGTGTTGTAAACTAAACCACTTATGCTCAATTTTGCTATCCATGGAACTAATTACGTTACGGTGTAATCACCTAGGCGTTTACAACATGTAGGCCTAAGAAATGTTGGCTTGGAATGTTGTTGGACGATGCTGTTAGTTCATTATACACAAGTACACCCATAGACGGTAATCAGGAATTTGGCACCTGGCACCAAATCAATAAAACACATATGTTGCTTTTTATGTCGTACACAGTTGCTTTCTCTGAAATCTTCAAATATGATCACACACAGTTTGTAACTTTAAAACTTAGTAGGGTGATGTCAGGGGCAAATATAACACAGTCTCATTTAAGTTTCATGCATCATTTGTTTCTGGTTAGTTTTCTAAACAGTGCATTTGGTGATGTTTTGCAGCTAAAGCTGCCAAAGTCAAGGTGAAGACTATGTTAGACTCTAAGAAGGATCCCAGTGGGGGAAGCAGTGGTAAAGAGAAGGTGAAGCCCACGGTTGGAGGAGATGATTCAAAGAAGAAGGAGTCCAGCAAGGATATTAGTGGAGGTATCGGCGGTATTGGAGGATTAAAGGATGGCAACAAGGGCAAAGAGGAAGGAGGCTTTGGAAGTTTCTTATCTGGCAAGGATGAGAAAGAGTCAAGTAGCGGAGGAGGTGACCAAGGTAAAGTTAATGTGTTTATAGTTGAATTCCCTACATAGTACAGTGAAGTACAAATTACATAGTATTATGAAGTAGAAACTTCATGTATTCTATTCAGGTGTGCCTTTAAAAAAAAGTCTGATGGAACCTTTGCTGCTGTTTGTTGTGTTGCTGCTGCTTAGAGACCAGAATAAATAACATCTGTATAATTTCGAACGATTAATTCTAATCATTAATTCTAATCAATTCTGCCTATCCCTCAGACCTGAACGACCTACTGGGAGACATTGCAGGAGAGATATCTGGCGAGAAAAATGGCAAATAGAAGGACAACAGCAACGCGGACCAAGTGCGATCATTTGGGAAGTGTCTTTGGCTGAGTCAGACTGAAGCCGTTTCCTTTTCTCAATGTAATCTTAATGGTCCTATCCCTCTCTCGCCTGTGTGTATTTTCCTCACTAGCAATCTCCCTGCTCCCCAGGGGCATTTTGTCTGATATACACATCGTCTATGCATGTCTCAGATCTGAATTGGACATAAGAGGAACTGGAGCTAGGGATGAGCCTATTCTGGTAACAGATCAATCAAACTGACCTCTGGATATAGCCTATGAAGAATATTATGACAACTCGATACGGTCACAATGCATTGTGTAATGTTAATGTTTTGTATTATATTTGAAAAGTAAATAAAAATGTTTATCCCAAAAGTCTGTTGAATGCTCAGATGAGCAAGGATCAGACACTTTTCAAAAAATGTTGGACTAAAATGACATACCAAAATCTAACTCAGGACCTGATAATCAATCTGACATACCCCTGGTTATTGCCTATGAAGAATATGATTTTTATTGACAACCCAATACTGTCACAATACATTGTGTAATGTTAATGTTTTGTATTATATTTGAAAAGTAAATAAAACGTTTTTTTATTTTATTTTTTCATTACCTTTATTTCACTTGGCAAGTCAGTTAAGAACAAACTCTTATTTACAATGATGGCCTACCGGGGAACGGTGGGTTAACTTGTTCAGGGGCAGAACGACAGATTTTTACCTTGTCAGCTCGGCGAATCGATCTGGAAACATTTTGTTTACTGGCCCAATGCTCTAACCACTAGGCTACCTGCCGCCTCAAATGCCTGTCTGAGCAAGGAACTGACCCCTTTGACATACGCAAATCTAACGGACTGTAGCTCAGGACCTGAAGCAAGGATATGCATATTCTTGATACCATTTGTGGAAATGTGAAATGAATGTCGGAGAACACATTTGATCTGGTAAAAGATAATACAAACAAAACATGCGTTTAGACATTTTTTTCTTCCATCTTTGAAATGCAAGAGAAAGGCCATTAAAAATCACACAGGAGTTTATGTCCAATTTAGATTTTGGCCAACAGATAGCAGCAGTGTATGTGCAAAGTTTCAAACTGAGACAGCAGGGGTTCAAACTGTAGAATGCAGTTCCTACATTTTAATATAAAAATAGATTTTTATCAAACAATACTATGCTACATTTTATCTCTGGGACCCTCAGGATGACAAATCAGAGCCAGATTACTGAATGTAAGTACATTATCTACCTTCAGAGGTGAATGTATCAAACCAGTTGCCGAGATAAACGTTTATTGTGCACTCTCAAACAATAGCATGGCATTTTTCACTGCAATAGCTACAGTAAATTAGACACTTCAGTAAGATTAACAAGGATTTCAACTTTCTGCCCATATAAGACAAGTCTATGTCCTGGAAAGTTGGCTGTTACTTACGTCATTATAGTCACATTAGCGCACGTTAACAACAACCGTCCCGGTATCGGAACACCCATCCCGTAGAGGTTGTAGTGTTGGATGAAATAGGTACAGTGGGGATTATGCAGCCAATAACTAGCTGTTGATATACAAAATAAACAGGATTTGCTTCCATGGAAAAAATCTTGTACATACCCCATAGGCAATCATAGTTTGGTTTGAATCAACACAATCAATCGTTTTGTAGTTTAATGAATTCTTCAATGAAAAGGCTATACAAATGATGTTACATAGAATCCCGAAGCAGTCAAAGGCTGATATAAAGAAAAAGAAAAATGTTGTTCCCACATTCTCCCATTCCATTAGCCCTAAGGATTCAGCACAAAAAACCACACCGGCCTTGATCAAGTTCT